>NC_053491.1:317982764-318598042 GCF_905171775.1 Rana temporaria | reverse complement strand
TTTGGTTTACTTTGCTACTGAGGCATGATTTCCTCTGACTACAAAGCTGAGCCGTGTCAATTGCCATTCTAATGTCCAATGAGATTTCTTTAGTGGACAGCAAAAACTGGAAGGCAGGTGACAGTTGGTGGAGTTGAGCCATCAAGTCAGGGAAAGCTAGGTTCCAGTAAAAAAGTGAAACTGAATCAGAGGGAAGCATAACAAAAAGGCTTTTCTGACAAAAAAACTAGGTTATATCAGGCATTTTATGATGTGTGCTCTTAGACATGATGTCTAGTTATAAACACTTTAAATGGAGTAAGGTTCAAAATGTGTTGAAATACTGGAGAATAGGAGAAAGAGAAATGGAGAGAATACTGTTGGACACAGAGAGAAAGAATGGGAATACTGAAGGATAGGGTGAGTAGAGCTATAGACAAACCTTTTTTTTTTTTTTTGGATAAAGTATGGAAGGATTATAATCCCTGTCAGATTTTTCTTTTTTTTTCTCATCTATGTACCATTGCAGAGATTTCTATTCACTTCCTATACCATAGCCAAACAGGAAGTGAGAGAAAATCCCTGCAAATTAAGGGCATTCTTTGGTGACCGACCCTCCCCCCCCCCCCCCCCCCCCCCCGTTACCAGAACTAGTGTCCCTATTGGAAGATTTCCCCTCTATTTCTTTTCTGGGGACAACCAAAAATAAAGGCTTTCCTTTTACTTTCACTTTCAATGGAAATGGTAAACAGGATAATAGAGAGGGTTAATCTCCCTAATGGGGTCACAGACAGCAATAAAAACTGACAAGTGTTTAAATCCCTCTCCACTATCCAAAAGAAAAAAGTGCCTTCAGTTATACTTTAACTGTTTTTAATCATTTTATTTTGCTTTTTGTGTAATTAATTTCTCTTACCATTAGGGATTAGGGATGAGCTTCGTGTTCGAGTCGAACGTATATTCGACTCGAACATCGTATGTTGGATCGTTCGTCGAAATACGAACAAAACGGGTCGTTCGCGCCAAATTTGAGTGACGCGCCATTGCCCATAATTCACTGCGGCATTGCTTGCTTATGTTTGGCCAAGCATGCTCTATGACCCGCATGCATGGCCAATCACAGTGCCATCAGTAAAGAGAGCCGTAATTGGCCAAAGCCAGGGTGGCTTTGGCCAATTATGGCTCAGGGCTTTAGTACGCGCCCCACACTATAAAAGGCCGCCTGCAGGGCGGCCTCGTGTAGTGTGTTCCGGCGCTGGTTACTGATCAGACAGAGAGAGAGATTGTCTTTTTTTCTAGCAAGATAGAGCAGGCAGGCTAGTCAGTTAAATTTACAGTGTGTAGAGGATATAATCAGTTTGAGAACATACAGGGAATCAACTGATACCGCCATTTATTTCCTCCTCCTAACTTTCATCTGGTCTAAGTTAAATTTCACCGATGCCAACAATGAAAACATTTCCACATACTCACCCTTCCATATACGCTCCTTCACTTCCGGTTTTAGATGCACACCCAAAGGCCTTTGAAAACACACATATACATCACATTTCAGACATACTCCATCAACCTCGGTGACTCCTTTGTCAGCTGCTTTGTCGTCCGAAGCCTTACCAGCTGTAGTTACTGCAGACTGGTGGGGTCAGAGGGTCCCTTGAGGAGTTCCCAGAATCACACTTAACCTGAGATATCACCTCAGGAATGAAGCTCTCATAAGACCTAGACCTCCTAGTATGTGGGCGACTAGAAGAGGGCCCAGGAAAGACCTGCCTGGGCTCCTGCAATAAGTCTGATAGTTTGTCTTGTAGCCACCCAGGGCCTCTGGCCACAGCTAGAGCTCTAAGCTAGGACAGCATGTTGTCCAAGTCACCAACCTTTTGTTCTTCCTACTAGTGATGTCCAGAAACAAAGAAGAAAACTGTCTGATACTGTGATGAACTCTGACATGATTCCCCCTCCTCTCTACACACTACAGGACATACCCTCTGCCTTAAATTCTTCAACCTGCTAAGCAGACTGCATCATTCTAAATGACCCGCTAATATGCTACCTCTTCTGCAGGCCACAGTCATGCTGGCCCTCCTAGTTCCACTCAGCTCCAGGCCATATACTATGGTTTTACAGCGAACCCACGTTAACCAACAACTAGAGTTTTAAATCTGATTGTTTGTTATGGCAAAGCGGACACTTTTTAATGTATTTTTTTGTAATTTCTTTAGCATTAAAAAGGCAGTTGTTGATCAGATGGTAGATTACCTTGTTTCATGCCTCTCCTAGTGGATACATAGGATGCAGTTTTCAACATGTCTAATAGTAGCTTCTTTTAAAAGCTGGAAGTACAGAAACATAGAGAAGGCAAAAAATGAAATCTATATATTCACTTTGTTTTTTGCTATAAGTTTACAGTTGGGAACAGTACCAAAACTGTTTCAATGTTTGTATCTTGTTGACTATTCTGGTTATGGGAAATCTTTCTGCATTTATTTCTGAGTTTGTAAATCTAGAGGTACCACTCAGCATACCTACGTTGACTTTTACTTCTCCACCACCACCAATAGCAACTCTTAGGCCTCGTACAGACGAGGGGACAGTCCGCTGAAAACGGTCCGCCGGACCGTTTTCAGCGGACATGTCCCCTCGGAGATTTCTGTCTGATGGTTGTACACACCATCAAACAGAAATCCGTGCAGACAGACAGCGCGGTGACGTGTCCGCGCCGTCGCCGCGACGATGACGCAGCGACGTGCGCGACGCTGAAGGTCAATGCTTCCACGCATGCGTCAAAGTGATTCGACGCATGCGAGGGATGGCGGCCGCTCGGACATGTACGGTGAGTCTGTACAGACGACCGAACATGTCCGATGGACAGGATTCCAGCGGACATGTTTCTTAGCATGCTAAGAAACATGTGTCCGCTCAAAAACGGTCGGGTGGACAAATGTCTGCCGGAAACCTGTCCGGTCTGCCGTACACATAACCGAACATGTCTGCTGAAACTGGTCAGCGGACCAGTTTCAGCAGACATGTTCGGTCGTCTGTACAAGGCCTTATACATAGCTTTATTTTATTTTATGGGAATGGCAGTTTCAGCCCAAACTAAAATAATTACAAGAAATTCAACCTAGGTGCCTCTGAAACCAGAGTTATGATAATATTTGAATATGATATATGCCTATAATTAACAACTTTGGAATGGCAAAACTGCACAACTACTTAGCTATGCTGGATGTTGACAATTTATCTAAGTTATTAGCTGGACAGAATGGAGAAGTAATCTCAAGGAAGCGCTTTGGATTTTTTCAAAGAACGAGACATCTCATCTTTGGTTCTTTCTCATAATTAAGATTAAACCCTATGTGTACATATCAAGAGGTATGGGAGCGTTGTCAGTTCCCGACTTCAATAAACATTATTGCTGTCTCGTACAATCACTGTTTTAGATATATTGTATGCTCCGGAATTTAATTTGTTTGTTTTATCTTGACATTAAGTGCCTTAGTTCTGAACAGTTCTTAGTAAATTATTTGCATGGTTGAAAGTAAAGGATATTGCAAAGTACTCGAGGGGCTGCTTATCAAAAAGAGCTTATTAAGCTTTTATTGTTTTAATCCGTTTATTATTACTTTTTTTTCTCGAAGAATTTAGTTTTAAAGGTAATTTAAACCTCATACAGGCCCTTGTGAGTTTTTCTTTTTTTTTTTACAGGAGGGCAGTTGCCAGATTTTGTATGGAATTGCTTTTCATATTTGAATGCAAAGAATGAATAACTGGAGAAATATGAAAAAGGATTTCCAAGAAAAATGAAGATTTCCCTGCAGTCCAGTCCTGTGATTGCACTTTCAAAGTTGCTTTTTAAACAACAGGACCCACGTATCGTCAGTCATGCAGTATTTTTCCTGGATAAGCTACAATACCAGATTCCACATTTAGGACCTACAGTTGGTGATTTGTGGAAATTTCAGTTTGGAGCCAGTATAAAATGTGAAAGCTGTTTGAGTAAGTGTGGAAATGTCTCTTTAATATCTCAGAACATAATTACATCCCTATTAGAAGCTTCTATTGAATCATTTATCCTCTCAGATCATGCTCCACCAAGTTGCACAATAGAATCGGGGAAGGCAGATACCAAAAATGGCACTGGAAGATTAATGAGACCCTGTTAAAAGAGAGTGAATATGAGGAAAAGCTAAGGTTAGAATTGGAGTCCTTCTTTGCACTAAATGACACAGGAGAAACAACCCCCTTCTGTCTGTGGGAAACGCATAAGTGTGTTAAGAGAGGCATTTTCATTTCAACGGGGGCACATAAGAAGCGGAAACTCAATGAACAGATAGACGCTTAAAGGAGTTGTAAAGGAAAACATTTTTTTGCCTAAAATTAATGTCTGCAAGGTAGACAGACAGAACAATGTAATGATTCTGTTAAAAAACGAGTAAATACCTATTAAATTCCTTCATCTATATCACCTCCAGAATTCTAGTTTCTGTTCTCTCATTCACTTCCTGGTTTGCATCGATCGTTCATGTAAGAACTACATTTCCCAGTATGAATTGCGGCACGCCCATTAATTTACACCTCCTTGAAGTCTCTAACACGTAGAGAGCGTCCTGCCACACAGATGTAGTTCCCAGGAGGGGGTGAGCACGTTACTGACCACCGCAGTTAAGCCTCCCTTCACGGTGGTCAGTAAAATCAGACAAGCAGGAAGTGAACAGAACAGAGAAGAAATAGAGCAACTACTGGGAAGTGGCCAGGGAATATATTAGAGAAACAGATATACCAAAGCTGATGGATGAAATAGCTAGAGAGTTGGATGAACCAATTACAACAAAAGAGTTCATGGGAGCAATAAAACTCTTGAAACTGGGTAAGGCGCCGGGCCCAGATGGGTATACCTTGTGTTATTACAGAATGTTTGGTGAGAAATTGGCTGCAAGATTCATAGCAGCTTACAACTCATTGCACGAAAGAAAGGAAATACCGACTGAGACATTATTAGCACAATTTAGATGGAAAGACTCTCACATAAGCTACTTAGGGACTAAAATATCGAAGAACTTAAATAAACTATTCAAACTTAACTACTACTACCCATTGGCGAGTCGGATTAAACTAGATTTCTTGATGGGATAAAGAAATCTTTACATGGTTTGGGCGGACAAACAGCATAAAGATGAATGTATTACCGAGACTTCTGTATTTAATACAGACCCTACCAATTAAGATCCCCCAAGTTTTCTAAGAGATCTTAGGTCAAGGTTTTTGAAGTTTATGTGGGCGGGGAAAACCGGCAAGAGTATGAAGAACTATTCTGTCATTGCCCAAAAGAGAAGGAGGGATTGGGTTCCCGGACCCAGTAAAATATCAGGAAGCGTCTCACTTAGTTAGAGTAGTAGAGTGGTGTGGGCTTAATAAGAAACTCTGGATAAAAATGGAACAGGCGACGGTGGACATACCTCTGGAAGGCCTGGTCAGGATTCCGGAAGCCAAAATGCCACCAGAAATAAAGAAACATCCGATGATAGGCGCTATACAAATAACTAAAAAGATAAAAAAAAAACAACTATGTCGATATACCCGAGCCCGATGACCACGATCCTAGGTACCATAGCATTTCAGCCAGGTCTGACAGATCAAAGGTTTAATGCTCTACAACAAAGGGGTATTAGTAGGATTGTCCATTTTTCAAGAGACAACCAACTAATGACAAAAAGAGAGATTAAAAGAGAGGTAGCACCAGAATTCAACTTTTTGCGGTTGGTGCAACTAGAAGCTTTTATTCGAACAAAGGCAAATAAACACACAGAAGTCAGAACATTGTCAGGATTCAAGCAGATATGCCTGAAGGGGAATCCCCTGAGACATTCGCTGTCATATTTCTGTGCCATATTAATCAATTTAGAAACACCAAAAGAACTTACTTTCCTTCAGGCATGGGAGAGGGATTTGGTGATGACATTCTCCCAAGAACAGAGGGATAGGATCCTGGTATTTGCCCATAAGGCATCAGTAGCGAGCAGATGCCAAGAGGGAGGGTACAAAATTGTAACTAGATGGTACAGAACACCAACTGTACTACATCAAATATACCCCCAGACGACAGATGTTTACTGGAGGTGTTACGAGGCGGAGGGTACATTATTACAAATTTTTTGAGACTGCGAGAAAATCAAGGAGTTTTGGAGAATGGTGATGGAAACTACTTAAACAGTAACAGGAGTGTCTCTAGAAGACAGACCGGCAGCCATTCTATTACTCGACATCCCCATATCAGTAGAAAAATACAAAAAATCATTGCTGAGACACCTTCTTATAGCCACAAGGGCGTGTATCCCTGTCCTGTGGAAAAAGGAGAGCCCCCAGCACAGTGGTTTGCCAGGATTGCAGAAATCCAACAAATGGAGAATCTTACCATGGCAATGAAAGTTCAAGATGGGAGGTACTGGACAATATGGCCCCCCTACCTGAAGTACAGGGATGAGATAAGAGAGGAAAGTTGAGAAAGGAGGGATCGAATCGGGAGGGGAGAGGGAGGAAGGAGGGGTATGAGGAGGAAGGAGTCTAACTATTTCCATCCTCCTCCCCCTTTTTTGGGGGGGAGGGTATTATTGAGAAAGGAAGTGGAGGTAATAGAAGGAAAAGAGAATTCACATTTAACTAATTAATCGTTTGGGAGATAAGAGAATATAAGATGATAACACTTAGGCTGGTATAATAAGATTGTGAAAAATTGTAATGTGAAATCTGTGAAAAATAAAGAATTTAAAAAATTTTTCTCTTTTTATGTCCTCTGAGAGTTATCCAAGGATCTATAGTTCTCTGTCAATTAAAATTTCCTTTCTCATAGTAATTTAAGTGATTGTAATGCCTCGTACACATGGCTGGACTTTCCGAGAAAAAAAGTCAGACAGGCTTTTTTTCCTCAGAAAGTCCAGCCGTGTGTAGACTCCATTGGGATTTTTTTGTCAGAAGTCTAATGGACCTTACATAGAGAACCTGTTCTCTATCTTTCTGTCGGACTTCCGACAGACTCACGGCAGACTTTTGCATGGTCAAAAGTCCGACCGTGTGTACGAGGCATTAAGGATACATTTTTTGAAATAACAAACATGTTATACTTACCTGCTCTGTGGTTTTGCACAGAGCAGCCCTGATGCCCTTATTTTTGGCTCCTCACCCCTTCTGAGTGCCCATAATATCAAGTCTCTCAAGCCAGACTCCTGTGAATGGACATCGTCCATTTACACACAGAGCACAACTTGACCTCCCCACACACACTCTATCTCTCCAAATTGGCTCACTGGTTGTGATTGACATCAGTAGGAGACAATGGCTCCTGCTGCTGTGTGAGCCAATGAGGTGAAGGAGACCCAGGAGAGCCGATGCTATCATGCACATCACTTGATCGAGATGGGGCTCAGGTAAGTATAAGGGGGGCTGGGGGAGGAGCTGCACTCAGAATATTTTTACCTCAATGCATAGAATACATTAAAGTAAACAAAATCCTCCTTTAGAACCACTTTAAGCTATCTGCAACATTTTCATAATGCAGACATAGGGATTCATTCACAGCACCTGCGTTCTTTGCAGTTCCACAGATAAAAAAGTAAACCATGCAGAAAAATTATATACACGTGAAATAATAAAGAAACCTCCCAGCGAGCATGACAGTGACAAAATGATCCACCCAGCGACCTGAACTCACCACTTCTTTGACCTCATATAGCATTTGCCTGATGTTGTTCAAGTGTAAATAAAGGATAGGGTCAAGAGATAGATTATGTGAGTGAATGAATGACTTCCTCTCGAGCAACAGTCACTCACAATCCCATCAAAATTTGAAAAGAATAAAAAAGAAGTTGGCATATATTAGGGGAGGTAAATTCCTCTCCGAATATAGGGATTTTTTGATGTGAGATGTGTTGCTCTTGGTATCAAAGGTAGGCGCACAAAACACAAGGTTTAAAGTAGTATCAAAAATAATTTAATCATGTAAATATAAATATAAAATATCATATTTCATACAGTCATTAACACAATGAGAAATATATATATGGTCAGAACCACAATTACATGAAAAACAAGGTATAGGGGAGATTGGTTATTTTAAAGAAGATTAATGCGAATTTTGCCAACTAGTTTCGCACTATGTGTGCTTCATCAGGGCTTGCATAATGTTCCTGTTCCTTTAATGCATGTAGCGGTCTGTGTATGACATAAAGATTCATCATTAATACAGATATAGTACAATAATTTAATATGTTTTATTTTAAACATTTGAAAAAATGTGTGTGTTTTTAACACATATATATAGAGGGGAATATATAGTGCGCTTACCATTTCCGTTAAAAAGAGCTCCGAGAACTGGGCAGAAAAGCCTGCCTAGGAATCAGCAAAGAGGCACTGGATGCAATCAGGAGATTAGTTATTCCACTTATAATCAGTGGAAGCCAGATCCACTTGATTTTAGCAGGTGCGGACAATGAAATGTTTATGAGGATTTCCTCCCATAGAGAAGGAGAAGATACAGATGACAAAAATTTGTATCTATATTCTTCCTAAAAGCAAGCAAAAAGATAAAGGTAATAATAGAGAATATTGAAAAAAATGTCTATAAATATATATTGTGTAGATAAATTGTTTATGCATTTAATAATAATGGAAAAGAAAATATCTAATGAAAGCTCAATGGAGATGTTTACCTCTATAGTAGCAAGGTTAAACTTAGTGCTGCCAGATGGATCCACAGAGGTTCCCAATAGGTTCCCACAAAATTCTATAGATAAAAAATAAGTATATATATATATATGTAGATATATCAGAGACTAATGATTATCCCATATATAAATAATAGGACACAGTGCCTGTAACTATTATCATAGTAGGGCAACTGTCTATATATATATATGAAAAATAGATAGAGAAATAAACAAGAATTTTTACCTTAAATGGTGATAGAAAAAGAAAATTATGTAGTACAGTGATGTTTCCTGTTGTAATTAGGGGATATAATGCCTCCGTTGAATTACACTTCAGGGTAGTATTAGTAGAGTGGTTCAAAGACAATACCACATATTACCACATAGGTTCTAAAACAAAATGAACAGGAAAAGAATTTAATATTTAGGAATGGTGCATGTGGCTAGATAGCCTAAGTAGGGCATTGATTCATTGAATCAAGGAGTAATTACCTTTGCTGAATAGTAACAGCATAAAGACGAGTGAAGTCCGTATGCTGGCGTCTCGCATAAAGTAGTATGGTCCTTCCTTCAGCCGTCCAAGCCAGCGTCTGACATATCCATCGTCAGCGCTGACTTAAATAGCTACATTTCCACCGGAGGTGAAAAGAGTCAAAACTGACCCCTGGCGTCACCTCCGGTTCACGTGTCCCAAGACAAATGCGCACGCAGATAATGCGCTCCAGCGTGATGACGTATGCTGGAGCGCATAAAGAAGAGACATGAAATCACTGTCTCTTAACAGCCAAAAGATGAACAGTTGGCTGGATGTGCGTGCGCGTCCCATCTGATATTGCTGATGGGACACAGAGGCGTCTGAGAAGTCGCGCCCCCTGTGTTGGGACATGTGATTGGCCGCATCACGCTTAGTGAAAAGTTCAACCTCCCCCTGCATCCAGAAGCCCACTGCGTAATAAAACATACAGCTCAGAGTTCAAAAAACGGAAATAATAATTTGATATAAAAAAAATAAATAAAATATATACCCAATTAGACATATATATAACTCCGGAGAAACAGGCCAGAGTTTGTTTCTTAATTTTTACAAAAATTGAATAAACATCCAATAAGGGTTCATTTTTACATTGTCTACCTAGAGGAGAAGATTGATAGAGGCAGTGTCCATAATAATCGCGATTATTAGAGATTTTAATACTGTTCAGCTATTTTATCTTATCATATAGCTGGACAGAGCAAGAGAGATAATCAACAATGGATGCAAAATAAATCGACAACAGATAGAAAAAAATATCAAATAAAACAAAACCAAGCATAACACCATAAATGTAAAAATACAGCAAGTACAGAGATTATACATATATGAGTTAGACGCAAGGGGCGGAGCAATAAAACCATTACAGTAGATAAGAAGTTATATATCTCTCGGAGGATCCTTCTGAGTATACAGTATGCAGACGCAATGTAAAGGCAAACCTGCCAGTGACCTATATATAGTAACTCAAAATAGATTATATATGCAGGGTCTTTAAATGACATCTCTGTGATTCAAAACAAGTGACAACCAGTTGTCATGTAAGCAAAAAATAATAAACAGCTCATAGGCTTTACTTATAAGAAAGGTTTGAATGACAGCGACGTATTAAGCCCTGGTGAATATGTGGCTCGCTGGTCAAAAATCCAACGAGCCTCGCGTTGGAGGATTTTTTTGTCAAAATCCCCACCTCTTTCTGGTAGGGGGATGACTTCCAAAGCGAAGAAAGAGATAAATGAAGGGTCATAGCTATGGTGCAAGCCTACATGTTTGCAAATAGGAGTATAGAGCAATCCCGCGTCTAGGTAGTAAAGATGGTCTTTAATTCTTCTCGCAAAGGTTCTCTTTGTCTTTCCTATATAGAATGCGCCGCAGCGACATTTAGCAAGATATACAATGCCTATGGTTGTACAATTAGCATGCCTCTTGGACTTAAGGAAACCTCCTCTAGGGAGGGAACAGCCATCTCCTTCCTCAATCCAAGGGCAGACATCACATTGACCGCACTTATACGTGCCTGGTGTCTCAGGTTCCTGAGAATCCGGAGCATCAGGTACCAGATGGCTATGTGTAAGGCCGTCCTTAATGGATCTACATTTCCTATAAACAATTTCAGGTCTCTGAGAAATGTATTTTGAGATAATGGGGTCTTCGGCAAGAAAGTGCCAATTATGACTAACCAATTGGCGAAAGATGTTTTGATCAGAGCTAAATGTGGTTATGAGTTTGGTTGTCGGATTGTGCTCTTTTTCCCTCTGCTTAAATAATAATGCATCTCTGGTATTTGTCTTAGATTTTATATATGCTTGTTTCAGAACCTTTTTACTATATCCTCTCAGTAGAAGTCGTGAATAAAGGGCAGATGCCTCTTTTTCAAAATCCTCCTCCTTTGCACAATTACGCCGAAGTCTTAGGTACTGACTGTAAGGAATGCTTCGCACCAAGGATCTTGGATGCGAGCTAGAGTAGTGAAGAATAGTATTTCCTGCTGTTTCCTTTCTATACAGATTAGTGTAAAGGGTACCATCATCATTTATTGAGATTGTTAAATCGAGAAAGGGGATGCTTTTTGTATCTGACTGGACAGTAAATTTTAGGTTGTAATCGTTAATGGATAAGTATTCCATAAATTTACCTAATAAGTCCGCGCCACCAGTCCAGACGACTAAAACATCATCGATATACCTCCGCCACAGTAGGATGTGGCGGAGGTATATCGTGGCGGAGTCATCCGAAAAGACGGCTCTTTCCCACCCCCCCAGGTACAGGGTGGCATACGATGGGGCACAGGAGGTCCCCATCGCCACACCCTGCACCTGGAGGTAGGTTGAGCCATTGAAAACAAAGACATTGTTAGTCAGTATATGTTCCAATAGAGTTGTAACGAAATTACACAATTTCCAATTATTGTGATCTTGCTCACGCAAAAATTGGGAAACAACTTGGATCCCCTTTGTATGTGGGATACTGGAGTAAAGGGCCTCTACGTCTATTGCTGCCAAAATTGATCCTGCGGGTACGCTCATACCTTCCACTATTTTAAGGAGTTCCAATGTATCTTTAAGATATGATGGCAATGCCATTACATGAGGTCTCAATTGCATATCGACATACTTACTTGCAGTTTCCGTATGGCTGCCTATACCTGAGATAATAGGGCGGCCAGGTGGAACCCTGATGTCCTTATGTATTTTTGGCAGTGAATAAAACGTGGGAGTTATTGGCCATTTAATCTCTAAATATTCCCTAAGGTCTTGATCAATCAGACCTTGTTGAAATGCTAACGAGATCAGGGAAATATAACTAGATCTGGCTTTTGGAACATCATCTTCCGATATTGTCCGATACCAGTTACCATTGCATAAGATTTTGTCACACATTCTGATATACTGAGTCTTGGTCATTACAACTACATTACCCCCTTTATCAGAAGGTTTTATCACCAAATCACTGTTACTAGTGAGTTGGGTAAGTGCTTGTTGTTGCTGTCTTGATAGATTGTTGTCAGAGATCTTAGGGATTACTAGATTTTCAATTTGTTTCCTTGTTTGCTTAAGGAAGGCCCATACTGCTGGGGAAGTTTGTAGATTAGGGAATCTTTGTGATTTTTTCTTAAATTTACATGGTTCTGAGATCGGTTCTACCTCTAGTTCAGCTTCATCAGAGAGATCAATTAGATCTTCCGAACTCTCGTTTTCATCCAACAGTTGGATTAGGATTTTTAGCGCCCTAAAGTCTTGTACTTTGAAGTCTTTGTATAGTTCCTCTTCCCTAGAGGCTATACGTCCCCTATCGGTGTCAAACATAAATTTATATGTAAGGTTTCTAGCAAACAAATGTAGATCTTTAATTAAAGTAAATTTATCCACTTTTTGTGAGGGGCAGAAACTGAGACCCAGTCTTAGCACCTCAATCTCAGTGGGGGAAAGATTGTATGTTGAAAGGTTTACAATGTCTAGTCCTGAGTCAGCTGTATCTGTTTTACTACAAAAGGATCCATTTTTCCCAGTTTCATTGTCGGTAGTGGTGTGGACGGGATTAGGCAAGGTCCTAAAGGGATATTACCTAGGTTGGTTTGTCTATTACTAGTTTTGGGAATAGCTCCCTGTTCTTTTTGACTTATAGTTTCCCTTTCATTAGAGAACATTACCAAAGGAGTGTTACCCACCACCAGGTCACCACTTGTGTCTATTCCCAACTCTTGGTTCTTTATGGGTTGGTCAGTGGGAACCTGAGGAGAGACCATGCGTTTTTTGAGTGTCCCCCCTTGTGCATTATGCCCACCACCGTTACCGCGTTTGGGTGCACGTCCTCGTCCTGCTGGTCCTCGAAAGGGTTTTGGGATGGTTCTCTGTGAAGAAATAGAAGAGGATGAAGCTGATACATCTGAGTCGGATTTATATGCAGTCGGTTCATATTGATTATTACGTCTAAAGGTTTTCTTTCCCTTCTGATTAGGATTGTGATGCCACTTGTATGCATAACCTCCTGCGAATGCTAGTTGATCCTTATAGAACTTTTGATCCTTCCTCATAATTACGTTCTTATTGTAGTTTTCTAAATGCTGTATCAAATCTGATTCCTTTTTCTGATATTCACTATTAGAGGTTAAGTGATTGCTTGAACTACGCAAGTTTTCAATCTCCCTATCCAATTCTGCAAGATCAATAATGTGTTTGTCCCTCAGCATTATCATCATGTTAGAAGAACATGTATTCAAATTTTCCTCCCATTTGTCTTTTAGTGCTGATTCAGTCACTTCAAACGTGGGGAAAATTTGCACTCTCAATCCTTGAGGATTGACCTTTTCTTTCAGATATCGATCAAAGAACCGAATATGCCAACCTAAGTTGGATTTTCTTTCCATTAATTTTTTAAGTTTCAGAAAGAAGACATCAAGTCCTACTTCCGTCTTTGCTTGGGATTTGTAAGAATTTTGGATAGTATCCAAAAACTTCTCCCAATCCAAGCCTGAAAACTGTGACATTCTAGAAGTGAGAAGAAAGGAGGAAAATATATAAGTAGCGAAAGAGAGAGAAAGGGACCAAAAGAGAAAAAGGTACAAAATATCTATCCTCAGTACTTGTACCTAATTCAGAGCACAGTTATACAATCAGACAATGTTGAACCTAGGTTGTTTTTTATAGTTTCATAGAAAGTTCAATGTAAGTAAAACTAATGTTTTTTGTTGTCACCTTAGTACTGGAGGTCATTCATCACTCAATTGCGGGTTTTACACCCAAAGTAAGGTCAAGAGATAGATTATGTGAGTGAATGAATGACTTCCTCTCGAGCAACAGTCACTCACAATCCCATCAAAATTTGAAAAGAATAAAAAAGAAGTTGGCATATATTAGGGGAGGTAAATTCCTCTCCGAATATAGGGATTTTTTGATGTGAGATGTGTTGCTCTTGGTATCAAAGGTAGGCGCACAAAACACAAGGTTTAAAGTAGTATCAAAAATAATTTAATCATGTAAATATAAATATAAAATATCATATTTCATACAGTCATTAACACAATGAGAAATATATATATGGTCAGAACCACAATTACATGAAAAACAAGGTATAGGGGAGATTGGTTATTTTAAAGAAGATTAATGCGAATTTTGCCAACTAGTTTCGCACTATGTGTGCTTCATCAGGGCTTGCATAATGTTCCTGTTCCTTTAATGCATGTAGCGGTCTGTGTATGACATAAAGATTCATCATTAATATAGATATAGTACAATAATTTAATATGTTTTATTTTAAACATTTGAAAAAATGTGTGTGTTTTTAACACATATATATAGAGGGGAATATATAGTGCGCTTACCATTTCCGTTAAAAAGAGCTCCGAGAACTGGGCAGAAAAGCCTGCCTAGGAATCAGCAAAGAGGCACTGGATGCAATCAGGAGATTAGTTATTCCACTTATAATCAGTGGAAGCCAGATCCACTTGATTTTAGCAGGTGCGGACAATGAAATGTTTATGAGGATTTCCTCCCATAGAGAAGGAGAAGATACAGATGACAAAAATTTGTATCTATATTCTTCCTAAAAGCAAGCAAAAAGATAAAGGTAATAATAGAGAATATTGAAAAAAATGTCTATAAATATATATTGTGTAGATAAATTGTTTATGCATTTAATAATAATGGAAAAGAAAATATCTAATGAAAGCTCAATGGAGATGTTTACCTCTATAGTAGCAAGGTTAAACTTAGTGCTGCCAGATGGATCCACAGAGGTTCCCAATAGGTTCCCACAAAATTCTATAGATAAAAAATAAGTATATATATATATATGTAGATATATCAGAGACTAATGATTATCCCATATATAAATAATAGGACACAGTGCCTGTAACTATTATCATAGTAGGGCAACTGTCTATATATATATATGAAAAATAGATAGAGAAATAAACAAGAATTTTTACCTTAAATGGTGATAGAAAAAGAAAATTATGTAGTACAGTGATGTTTCCTGTTGTAATTAGGGGATATAATGCCTCCGTTGAATTACACTTCAGGGTAGTATTAGTAGAGTGGTTCAAAGACAATACCACATATTACCACATAGGTTCTAAAACAAAATGAACAGGAAAAGAATTTAATATTTAGGAATGGTGCATGTGGCTAGATAGCCTAAGTAGGGCATTGATTCATTGAATCAAGGAGTAATTACCTTTGCTGAATAGTAACAGCATAAAGACGAGTGAAGTCCGTATGCTGGCGTCTCGCATAAAGTAGTATGGTCCTTCCTTCAGCCGTCCAAGCCAGCGTCTGACATATCCATCGTCAGCGCTGACTTAAATAGCTACATTTCCACCGGAGGTGAAAAGAGTCAAAACTGACCCCTGGCGTCACCTCCGGTTCACGTGTCCCAAGACAAATGCGCACGCAGATAATGCGCTCCAGCGTGATGACGTATGCTGGAGCGCATAAAGAAGAGACATGAAATCACTGTCTCTTAACAGCCAAAAGATGAACAGTTGGCTGGATGTGCGTGCGCATCCCATCTGATATTGCTGATGGGACACAGAGGCGTCTGAGAAGTCGCGCCCCCTGTGTTGGGACATGTGATTGGCCGCATCACGCTTAGTGAAAAGTTCAACCTCCCCCTGCATCCAGAAGCCCACTGCGTAATAAAACACACAGCTCAGAGTTCAAAAAACGGAAATAATAATTTGATATAAAAAAAATAAATAAAATATATACCCAATTAGACATATATATAACTCCGGAGAAACAGGCCAGAGTTTGTTTCTTAATTTTTACAAAAATTGAATAAACATCCAATAAGGGTTCATTTTTACATTGTCTACCTAGAGGAGAAGATTGATAGAGGCAGTGTCCATAATAATCGCGATTATTAGAGATTTTAATACTGTTCAGCTATTTTATCTTATCATATAGCTGGACAGACAAGAGAGATAATCAACAATGGATGCAAAATAAATCGACAACAGATAGAAAAAAATATCAAATAAAACAAAACCAAGCATAACACCATAAATGTAAAAATACAGCAAGTACAGAGATTATACATATATGAGTTAGACGCAAGGGGCGGAGCAATAAAACCATTACAGTAGATAAGAAGTTATATATCTCTCGGAGGATCCTTCTGAGTATACAGTATGCAGACGCAATGTAAAGGCAAACCTGCCAGTGACCTATATATAGTAACTCAAAATAGATTATATATGCAGGGTCTTTAAATGACATCTCTGTGATTCAAAACAAGTGACAACCAGTTGTCATGTAAGCAAAAAATAATAAACAGCTCATAGGCTTTACTTATAAGAAAGGTTTGAATGACAGCGACGTATTAAGCCCTGGTGAATATGTGGCTCGCTGGTCAAAAATCCAACGAGCCTCGCGTTGGAGGATTTTTTTGTCAAAATCCCCACCTCTTTCTGGTAGGGGGATGACTTCCAAAGCGAAGAAAGAGATAAATGAAGGGTCATAGCTATGGTGCAAGCCTACATGTTTGCAAATAGGAGTATAGAGCAATCCCGCGTCTAGGTAGTAAAGATGGTCTTTAATTCTTCTCGCAAAGGTTCTCTTTGTCTTTCCTATATAGAATGCGCCGCAGCGACATTTAGCAAGATATACAATGCCTATGGTTGTACAATTAGCATGCCTCTTGGACTTAAGGAAACCTCCTCTAGGGAGGGAACAGCCGTCTCCTTCCTCAATCCAAGGGCAGACATCACATTGACCGCACTTATACGTGCCTGGTGTCTCAGGTTCCTGAGAATCCGGAGCATCAGGTACCAGATGGCTATGTGTAAGGCCGTCCTTAATGGATCTACATTTCCTATAAACAATTTCAGGTCTCTGAGAAATGTATTTTGAGATAATGGGGTCTTCGGCAAGAAAGTGCCAATTATGACTAACCAATTGGCGAAAGATGTTTTGATCAGAGCTAAATGTGGTTATGAGTTTGGTTGTCGGATTGTGCTCTTTTTCCCTCTGCTTAAATAATAATGCATCTCTGGTATTTGTCTTAGATTTTATATATGCTTGTTTCAGAACCTTTTTACTATATCCTCTCAGTAGAAGTCGTGAATAAAGGGCAGATGCCTCTTTTTCAAAATCCTCCTCCTTTGCACAATTACGCCGAAGTCTTAGGTACTGACTGTAAGGAATGCTTCGCACCAAGGATCTTGGATGCGAGCTAGAGTAGTGAAGAATAGTATTTCCTGCTGTTTCCTTTCTATACAGATTAGTGTAAAGGGTACCATCATCATTTATTGAGATTGTTAAATCGAGAAAGGGGATGCTTTTTGTATCTGACTGGACAGTAAATTTTAGGTTGTAATCGTTAATGGATAAGTATTCCATAAATTTACCTAATAAGTCCGCGCCACCAGTCCAGACGACTAAAACATCATCGATATACCTCCGCCACAGTAGGATGTGGCGGAGGTATATCGTGGCGGAGTCATCCGAAAAGACGGCTCTTTCCCACCCCCCCAGGTACAGGGTGGCATACGATGGGGCACAGGAGGTCCCCATCGCCACACCCTGCACCTGGAGGTAGGTTGAGCCATTGAAAACAAAGACATTGTTAGTCAGTATATGTTCCAATAGAGTTGTAACGAAATTACACAATTTCCAATTATTGTGATCTTGCTCACGCAAAAAAAGGATAGGGTCAATGACGTTGGTTACCATATAGGGTAAATAAAGTCACCAGTCTCTTTGTTTACCCTCTGATGACACTATGGCAATATTTTTTGGGGCCATAGAAGTGGTAAGCATGGATCAATGGGTAGATGTGTTGTTGGGAGTTGCCATTGTGACTGATGGGGAAATATACATTGCTCTACTTTTTTTTATTTGGGGGGGGGGGTTGTTTTTCCCAATAAAGAACATTTTTGATTCCCTTTTCCTTAATTCAGTAAAGGACCTTTTCTAATGTGTAGTTGTGTTTTTGTACAATACATTCTAAATTTTTGGTTGTTATTAAATAACAAGCGACTATGTACTCATTCACATAGGGGGGATATCTGGATTCACCCTTATAATAAAGAGTGCTTCCAGATTTCTATAAGCTCCCTGCCCACAGACACTTATAATTTCTAGGCCATGGTTGTAGGGAAGAGGACCTTATCCTCATTAACATAGGGAAATGGTGGTTTGTCAAAATATATCCCTTATGGCAAAGTACCGCCCTAAGTTGAAGAAGAGGTGCACACATTCTCTGCCCCCCATCCTGTCCAGCCTGCTGGGCTGCATGCGCAATATATTTTATTCAAATTTTTGTGATTGCAGTGACCGCAGCTCAATAGTTTACACATCTGTGGAGCAGATTCATTTATTTTTTTAGAGCCCTAGGTGTGCCTGGGGAGGTCCTCTCTGTTCCACTGTGTGTGCCTGTGAAATCATCCCACTCCTGGGGGCAGGGCAGGGCAGGGCAGCACAGTGCACAGGATGCATTGGGCGGACAGAAATACATGTCAGATCAGGAAGTGCTGGCATTTGCTGGGAGGACATGCTTAATTACAGGTGAATTTGTGGAATACAATAAGTAGGGGACATTACTTATTAGGGTCACATATATATAATTTTGGGGGATTTGGGATAATTTTTTATGTCCACCTCATCAGCTTTGGAGGCAATACTGAGTGCCCGCTGTGATCCTTGCGGTGAGAGCCCGCACACATAGGTATAACTATGCTTCATTTGACATGTACATTGTGCTTTCATTAGAATATGCCATGCAGCAATTAGGGGGGAGTACAAGTAATGGCTGATGTTTTATGGTAGCCCTTGAATATTATAGTCTCCCTACAATCACGTATATATATTGTGCATATTTTTCATCTATAATAAAGGACCACTAAAATCTGACTTATATTATGTTATATACAAACACTTAGTAATGTAGGCATGGCCAGAGGCGGACTGACAACTCATGGAGCCCCCAGACAATAGAAGATTATGGGGTCCCCGGGCTTACAGATGGCCACCAAGCCAGGAGGCATTACAGAGGCGGGGCAGATAAAATCTCAGGATTTTCACATCAAAAGCATGTCGGTTTTGGACATATCAGGGACCGATATAAAAAAAAAAGATATTTTTACATACTGTCCCTGGTTTTAATGAGCCTGGCAACCCTGATGGGGTCCCCTAGTGACATGGGGCCCTCGGGCAGTGCCTGGGTGCCTCAATGGTCAGTCCACCCCTGGGCATGGCAGCCATGCTAGATTAGTACAGTGTGATTTAAGTTAGTTAAGGTATCTGAACACTTATAGTAAACTGGGTATACACAAATGGAGCTGAGGAGGTAACTTATGTGGATAGTCAATGTGACATTATTAATTAGTTCTATTTTGAATATACTGTGACATGGTGGAAGGATGGCAGCATTACCAAACTGATAGTGTTATGGTTTAAACGTATTACTGTTTTTTCTCATTTTTTTGTGCACATTTAAGTGAATATGTTAAAAATTCTATGATTCCGTCATTGGTTGATTGTTATAGGATCTGTAATTGCGTAATTTGAATTATTTTGTAAACATGGTATACTGCACCCCGCCAATCCCTGAAGAAGGATTGGTTTCCGAAACGCATTGGGTCTGTCTTGGTTTGGCAACAGTGCAGTCAAGTAAAAGCACTATTGAAAATGCATGAAATTTTTTGATCATGGACAATGAAGTATTCTGTATCTGAAATCCATTTTGTACAAATACTAACTATCCAGCCTAATGTCATTTTACGATTGTTTTTATATGTGATATAAATACACTATGTTTTTGAAAGATAATTTTTGTATGGATTACACATTGAAATTTGTATATATAAGCATCATTGCACACATTGGGTGATTTACTTACTCATGTTGAAAATTGCCATCATTTAATTCAAACATATTTTGGATTTCTACCTGAATAGTTTCCAAATTGTAGTCTGATCCTGAGCTGAGTCATAATAAAAGCAGTTCTATATAACAAAGCATATGCACGTTTTGCATTGTCATATGGCACATAACATCTGCATTCCATTTCTCTTACCCTATCACGTCTCCTTCAGATATATATTCACTGTTACTCAGCTCGAGTCCTTACAATAGGCTCATTTCACTAAGCAGTAAGTAGCTTGATTTGTTATAACAATGGTTATTTTCATCAATAAGAGACAAAAAATAACAGTGGAATGGCTTAAAATATGAACTGTTATTGCATAACACATGCAATACAATAGCTCATACATAGCAAAATAAATATTAAAGGAGAAGTAGAGCCAAAACTTGTTTGGCTGCACTTCCCCTGTGGATTGAAGGAGTGCATTTCCTTCTGCACTACTTTGACTCATTTTCAGCATGCAGCGGACTGAAGGTTGCTGTTGGCTGACATCACAGCTCTAAGACTGAGAACCGAACAGTCGGTGGTCTTTGATTGCTCAGTTCTCAGTCTTAGAGGCGGCAGGGGACAGATGCAGCATTGGACTGATGCTGTATCCACCTAGGTAAGTATGATTAAAAAAAAAAAAAGCCCAACTTCTCTTTAAAATAGCCTATATGCTTGTATTTATTCTGCTCTGTGTATGATCTCTGGTTAACAGACCCAAAATTAGAATGAACAGATATGTAAGAGTTGGCCCTGCCGTATACTGATGCCTCAGGTGCTATGGTGGTAGGAGAGCAGCTGTCACAGAAGCTTCTCCTGCCTCTGTAAGGCTCTCATAGGATCTTCTGGTAAACTGACAGTGAAGACCTGCAGATCTAACTGCACCTACGCACGTGGGGTAACACCTCACCTGAAGGCGTGCTCACCAATGCCTGGAACCAGGCAGAGGCTGTGATCATGTGAAGAATCAAACATTAAAGGAACACTAAAGTTAAAAAAAAAATTGTAAAATAACAAACATGTAATACTTACCTCCACTGTGCAGCTCATTTTGCACAGAGTGTCCCTGAACCCTGCCTTCTGGAGTCCCTCGGCGGCTGTCTCGGCTCCTCCTCGCAAGAGCTTTCCACCTTCATGCGAGCAAGCTCGCATGGTAGAAAGCTTTTGCGGGCACGCTCCCGTGATACAGCGGCAGGCATAAATGCCGACTGTATCACTTGGCCCTGCCCCCCGGCGCGCCACGTCATCGGATGTGATTGACAGCATGCCAGCCAATGGCTGCGCTGCTATCAATCCGTCCAGCCTAGCCAATCAATGGCCAGGCTGGGAACCAAAGAGGATCACGAGGGGTGAGGTAAGTAAAACGGGGGTTCGGGGGGGGGGGGGCGGTACCGTCGGATGTTTTTTCACCTTAATGCATAGGATGCATTAAGGTGAAAAAACATTTACCTTTACAACCCCTTTAAGGCAGTCCATGACACAGAGGTGAGCCACTTGTGTGCTGCATTAATGTACAGAGTAACTACACACTTGTACTGATGTACTGTATGTATTGCATTCAGAGGAACATACAGAGTGACGTCCGAAGTTGCGTGAATGGGACGTACGGCCCATGCGGTACTTTTTTTTTATCGGAATCCAGAATTTGGTATGCTGGCGCTGCGGTAAGTGATCTCAGCTTTGGTGCTTTAGTGGCAATATTGAGGAATTTGAATCCAGATGCATGGCTTGTCATATGATTATAAATCACTTTGAATACAATTTTTATAATGTAGATGATTATATTTTTCCCATCATATGACACACAGGTTTGGCTACTTATACTACATTAAACTGTAAGTTGATTTTTTTAATAATCATATAAAGTACAGTAGCTCTATTTTCTTTAGTAGTTATTAGAGAATATTAAATCCATCCCTGAGAAAATCACAGTTTGCTGTATGTCATTATAGAGAAACCCTGGTAGCCCTGGTGGGACCTGTAACCAGAACTCCAGCACTGCAATGCCCCAGCTCGCTCTGAGTCACCAAGCTATATACACATATCTGTGAGGCTGCGCTATGTACCATGATCTGTGAGGCTGAGCTATATACCATGGTCTATGAGGCTGAGCTATATACCATGGTCTGTGAGGCTGCACTGTATACCATGATCTGTGAGGCTGAGCTATATACCATGGTCTGTGAGGCTGCACTATATACCATGATCTGTGAGGCTGAGCTATATACCATGGTCTGTGAGGCTGCACTATATACCATGATCTGTGATGCTGCGCTATATACCATGATCTGTGAGGCTGCGCTATATACCATGATCTGTGAGGCTGAGCTATATACCATGATCTGTGAAGCTGAGCTATATATCATGATCTGTGAAGCTGAGCTATATACCATGATACCATGATGGTCTTGCCCCAGGGAACATGTATCAATGGAAAAAAAGGACTCCTGAAAAACAAACGTTTTTTAAAACTTTTTTTCCATTGATACATTGTTCCCTCGAGCAAGACCCGGGTTCTCAAAGACGTTTTCACAGGCATACTATAGACACCCAGCAGGTACAATATTTAAAAGGAATTTTTCATTTTTTTATTTAAGCATCATTAAAATCACTGCTCCTGAATCTTTAGGTGCAAACTACAGAGCACACAGCCAGTACACACTAAGTAGCTTTAGGTGCAAACTACAGAGGACACAGGCAATAAACCACCTAAGATTATTGCAGCTAGCACAATCACCTGCCTGCCAGTAAATTAGGAAGAACTGATCTAGCTAAACTATACAGTGTATAAATATATGTACAACACCTGGGATGTATATACAGTTTATGGTCATTACCCTCTGAGAGAGAGATGTGGATCACATAAACACGCGACAAGACTTACAACATAAATAGACCTGAAGTGTGGCTTGGTGGTCTGGTCAGTATGCCAAGAAAAGGGGGCATACCCAAGGTAAGTAATGGGTAGTTAATTGAAGAAGGATATGCTGAGAAGTGCCCTGAAAAAGGGAAGGGCGGGAGGGTGTCGAATGCGATTGAATGCGCAGACTCACAGACATGAGGTGAGCTGGAAAGAGTCGGCCCAGTGACGTGTAGTACCGCACACTGAACCGACAAAGAGCATGTGTGAGTGGGCTGCTTAAATACCCTCCGGGCTCCTCCCATAAACTCAGGCCACCATACTGGCCTTCTTATTTATGGTCATTACCCTCTGAGAGAGAGATGTGGATCACATAAACACGCGACAAGACTTACAACATAAATAGACCTGAAGTGTGGCTTGGTGGTCTGGTCAGTATGCCAAGAAAAGGGGGCAAAAGACTCAGATAGGGAAATAGTTTATATTGATTTCTTGTATTTATTTAGCCAGCTTGGTAAAGGCTTGTGCCATTCCTTCATGAGGATTTGGGATGTATGTGGCAAAACAAGGAGACTTCCATCGGCCTGGTATCTTGATTACGTAGTCTGGTACTCCCTGTTGGGAGGCAACTGAGGCTGCTCCAAAGAATGTCCAGAGAACTGACTGGGGTTTGAAGCCCAAGTTACTTAGGAGGATTTTGACATGCTTGGCACACTGGCTGACACTCAGGGAGCTGGTTTAGAAAGGGTAGCAACGAGCTACCATCAGATTGGCTGGGTAGATGGAGCAGTAGTGGGTCGAGCACCGTCACTGGGCATCAGGCGTTGTCAGTCTGAAACAGGTTGATGTCAACCCCAGGGGCTGGTTTGTTGCGTTTGCAGACTGTGAGAGTGTAGTGGTTCGAAAGCGAGTCGGGTGGCGTCGGAGCAGTGTGTGACTGCCGGAGCCGCTGACTAAATTCACTAGGTTGTAGGGAACCGTAGAAGGCCTGGTAGATGGCTGTTCGGGTGACTAGTCTGGGCAAAGCCCTAAACAGGGAATGAGTAAGGATTTTAGACATGTCCCTAAAGATGGGACTCTTGAAAGGTAGGCGCTTGCCACTGACTACAGGTTGGTGCTTCTGTATGCCCTGTAGGAGGGACTTGACTGCATGGGCTCGAGAATACTGACGGTTTACTGGGGTCCTGTAGGGACAGGAAATGCTGGATGCCATCTAGATATGGCGTGATAGTATTGAGAAATGGTCAGCTGCATGTGGCAATACGATATGAAGGCTAGGATGTGTCCTACTGCTGCTTCGGGGCAAGGGGCCAAAAATTTGCGATTAGTGTTCCAAGCAGTGCGATAGGCCTTCAGTGTGTTGCGTGCCAAGGAGTGGTTAATAAGTTGGATTGCGTTGGTGAGATGTGACTTCAGTCCATCGTCAGCAATGTCCATGGTGGGACAGGGATAGTTGTTGGGTCGGCTCCAGGCTCTTGCTGGAAAAAACATCCATTCCAAGGTTGGAATAGGAAAGCGCATCAGCTGCTTTTTGCATTTGCCTGAAAAAAGGTCTACATAAGATATTAACTGGTGATGGAGTGACAGCTGCGCGAGCCTACGCAGGAAGTGATGGGGAGTGACTTAGATCTACCTTAATTGATGATGTCGGCTGTGGCCTGATTGTCTGTGGTGAAGAACAGTGTTTGTCATGTTCAAGTGTGGTCCCAGACCTGGGCAGCTGCCACGATGGGGTGCAGCACGAGGTGTGATGAAGACTGGGTGAAAAAATTTAAGAGAATTTCTGGGGGCCAAGTTTTGGAGAACCAGTGGCGGCCTAAAAATGGCTGCAAAAGCCTTTGGTGGCTCGGCTGACACTGCCAGGATGAAGATTGAAATGCTGTTCTACCAGGTGGGGAAGTTGTCCCACATAGCCAAGTCTGCTACTGATGCTTGGTCTAGTTTGAGAACTTGGACTGGATCTTGCATTGGTGTGAGAAAATCAAGACAATACACAGGTGCTCAACAAGACGATATACATGCACTCGCAGGCCAACGTGCACTCGCAGGCCAACGTGCACTCGCTGGTGCTGGATGAAAACCTGAACCAACCGCAGGGAAAAAACACAGAGAAAAGATGAGCGGCCCGCGCGCCACTGAAGACGAACGGCCAACTGGGCGCCACTGTGTGTCTGTGTGGCTGATCGTTTGTCACTGAGGTGTGTTTGCAAGTTTAGTTTGTATTCGGGTTTGCACGTAGGTGCCTGCCGCAAAGTGTTTTATACTACTGCAGACAATATTGTGCGGTTGCAAGGGTGTCAGTGAGTGTCAGGTTGCTGGGACGATATTGCGTGGTTGCAAAAGGTCTCGATGAGTGTGGCGCTGCTGAGATGGTATTGCATTTGCAAGGGTCTGAACTACGGTGTGAGGCTGCTGAGACGGTATTGCGTGGTTGCACGGGTCTCGATGAGTGTGGGGCTGCTGAGACGGTATTGCGTTTGCAAGGGTCTGAACTATGGTGTGAGGCTGCTGAGACGGTATTGCGTGGTTGCAAGGGTCTCGATGAGTGTGGGGCTGCTGAGACGGTATTGCATTCGCAAGGGTCTCAACAATGGTGTGAGGCTGCTGAGACGATATTGCGTGGTTGCAAGGGTCGCAGTCTGGTTTGCTGAGACGATATTGCGTGGTTGCAAGGGTCTCGATGAGTGTGGGGCTGCTGAGATGGTATTGCGTTTGCAAGGGTCTCAACAATGGTGTGAGGCTGCTGAGACGGTATTGCGTGGTTGCAAGAGTCTTGATGAGTGTGGGGCTGCTGAGACGGTATTGCATTTGCAAGGGTCTGAACTATGGTGTGAGGCTGCTGAGACGGTATTGCGTGGTTGCAAGGGTCTCGATGAGTGTGGGGCTGCTGAGACGGTATTGCGTTTGCAAGGGTCTCAACAATGGTGTGAGGCTGCTGAGACGGTATTGCGTGGTTGCAAGGGTCTTGATGAGTGTAGGGCTGCTGAGATGGTATTGCGTTTGCATGGGTCTCAACAATGGTGTGAGGCTACTGAGATGGTATTGCGCGGTTGCAAGAGTCTTGATGAGTGTAGGGCTGCTGAGACGGTATTGCGTTTGCAAGGGTCTCAACAATGGTGTGAGGCTGCTGAGACGATTTTGCATGGTTGCAATGGTCTCAACAGGTGTCAGGTTGCTGGGCCGAGATTGTGTGGTGACGATTTTTCTTTTTTTTCTGCACTTTTTATATTTCTTTTTGCTTTTTTTTTTTTTTTTTTTTTGCGTTTTGTAAGGGTCATGTGTTGCAAGGGTCTTAACAAGGGTGTCAGGCTGCTGAGACAATTTTGTGTGCTTGCAAGAGTCTCCATGAGTGTGGGGCTGCTGAGACGGTATTGCGTTTGCAAGGGTCTTAACAAGGGTGTCAGGCTGCTGAGACAATTGTGTGCTTGCAAGAGTCTCCATGAGTGTGGGGCTGCTGAGACGGTATTGCATTTGCAAAGGTCTTAGCAAGGGTGTCAGGCTGCTGAGACAATTTTGTGTGCTTGCAAGAGTCTCCATGAGTGTGGGGCTGCTGAGACGGTATTGCGTTTGCAAGGGTCTCAACAAGGGCGTCAGGCTGCGGAGACGAATTTTGTGTCAGGTGTCAGGTTGTGGGGCTGAGATTGTGTGGTGGCAATTTTTTTTTCTGCACTTTTATATTTCTTTTTGCGTTTTTTTTTGCGGTTTTTTTATTTTTTATTTATTTATTTATTTGTAAGGGTCATGTGTTGCAAGGGTCTTAACAAGGGTGTCAGGCTGCTGAGACGATTTTGTGTGGTTGCAAGAGTCTCGATAAGTGTGGGGCTGCTGAAACGGTATTGCGTTTGCAAGGGTCTTAACAAGGGTGTCAGGCTGTGGAGACGAATTTTGCGTAGTTGCAACGGTCTCAACAGGTGTCAGGTTGCTGGGCTGAGATTAAGTGGCGGCAATTGTTTTTTTTTTTTGTTTTGTTTTTTTATATTTTTTTTTTTTTCTTTTTGTGTTTTTTTTTTTTTTTCATTTTGTAAGGGTCATGTGTTGCAAGGGTCTCAGCAAGGGTATCAGACTGCTGAGATGATTTGCATGGTTGCAAGGTCTCAATCAATAAGAATTGGGTTACTGAGAAAGGATAGAAACACCTGGTTTGTTTGTACCTTAAGCAAGCAGTATAAGGTAGAAGGACAACACCTGTTTGAATCGTAGGTTCCATAGGGGCCACTAATGAACGATATGGGAGAGAACGAATGGTAGCAAATTGATAAGACATAAGGCATGTGTAAATCTTACTTGTGACAGTGGGCCATGTGAGTGAGTTTGCGGCGGACTGTGGCTAGAGTGAAACATGTCGGGAACGTGTAGCGTGCTGCCGTGCATGGGGCAAAACAACGAGGTTTGGTGTAGAAAATAGAACACGAGAAGTACGTATCAATGCTTTGTAAGCTCCACTGCGGGAACCAAACATATGGTACAGGTGACACCATGAGTGGCCACAAATTTGACATGACAAACAAGCAAACGAATCCTACCTGGGACAGTAAAGTGCGACTGGGTTTGCTTTGGACTGGAGTGGATGTGCAACACATCCCAAGAGTGTGGTGTGGCGCCATGCATATCGCACAGGCAATAACTTTAGTAAATAAATGAGAGAGAAGAGCCGTGTACAAGCAATTCGTAAGTTCCGCTGTGGGAACTAAAACACACGACATGGGGGAAACAATGAATGACAACGGTAGAAAGTATGCAATGTATGTGATACAAAATGGTTGTAAAATGCATGAAATGAATCCGATACGAATCGGTAGTAAGGAATATTGAACGAATCTGATACGAATTGGTTGTAGAGTGTATGCTACCCCTTGCTTTGAAACCGAACACCTACCAACCACCCATCCCCCCAGGCTAATCAAGTGCAGACAAGGCACCATGTGAGTCCAATTACCACCTCAATCTGCCAAAGAACCCATACAAACACATGTCAATCTCCAAATGGATTTACAAATGAATCGTATGTTTGGCAGAAGGAAGTTACAAATGTACTACGCCTGAGCCAAATGATGTTGAAACATGAGCAAAAGTAACTCAGAGGCAGTTTTTTTCCAAAAGGGATGCAGGATAGGAAGCATAATGAATTGCAAGATTTCACAAGATACGAAAAGGTTTGAATCCTACCTGCAACAGTAAGCGGGAACCGCCGGCGAAGACCATGAAGGGAGAAGCCGCAAAGCGCTTGCGATGTCGAATGCGATTGAATGCGCAGACTCACGGACATGAGGTGAGCTGGAAAGAGTCGGCCCAGTGACGTGTAGTACCGCACACTGAACCGACAAAGAGCATGTGTGAGTGGGCTGCTTAAATACCCTCCGGGCTCCTCCCATAAACTCAGGCCACCATACTGGCCTTCTTATATATCCTCTACACACTGTGGGCTAGATTCACATAGATCAGCGGATCTTTAGATCCGCGTGATCTATGTGATTTAAGATCCGCTGCCGCAAGTTTGAGAGGCAAGTGGGTAATTCACAAAACACTTACCTTCAAACTTGCGGCGGCGGATCGTAAATCCCCCAGCGGAATTTAAATTCCGCCGCTAGGGGGAGTGTACTATTTAAATCAGGCGCATCCCCGCGCCGATTTAAATGCGCATGCGCCGTCCGCGATTTTTCCCGGCGTGCATTGCTCCCACTGACGTCGCTAGGACGTCAGTGGTTTCGGCGTGAGCGTAACTTGCGACGAGCGGGTTAGAGAATCGGCGTACGCAAATGATGTAAAAAAAACAAAAATCGACGCTGGAACGACGGCTATACTTAACATTGGCTGCGCCTCATAGAAGCAGGGGTAAGTATATGCCGGGAAAACCACTACGTAAACGTCGTAACAACACTGCGTCGGGCCCGCGTAGTTCGTGAATTGCCATATCTCGCTGATTTACATATTTCTCAACGTAAATCAGCGAGAACGCCCCCCGCGGCCATTTTTAAATTGCAGTTAAGATCCGACGGTGTAACACAGTTACACCTGTCGGATCTTAGGCATATCTATGCGTAACTGATTCTATGAATCAGTCGCATAGATACGACGGGCCTAAGTCAGAGATACGACGGTGTATCAGGAGATACACCGTCGTATTTCTATGTGAATCTGGCCCTGTAACATTAACTGACTAGCCTGCCTGTTCTATCTACCTGCAAAAAATGACACCCTCTCTGTCCTCTCTTAACCACTGCAACACACTACACAAGGCTGACCTGCAGGCGGCCTTTTATAGTGTGGGGCGTGTACTAAACCCCCTGAGCCATAATTGGCCAAAGCCACCCTGGCTTTGGCCAATTATGGCTCTCCGTTTTTTGCAAGCTGTGATTGGCCAAGCATGCGGGTCATAGTGCATGCTTAGCCAATCATCAGCCAGCGATGCTGCAGTGAATTATGGTCTGTTAAACATAACTTGAATTTGGCGCGAACGACCCGTTTTGTTTGTATTTCGACGAACGATCGAACATAGGATGTTCGAGTCGAACATGAGTTTGACTCGAATACAAAGCTCATCCCTAGTGCCGACACTGCTCTCCTTCAATTCTTCTTAAAGCAGATCTGACACTTACTGTGAATGGCAAGGTCTGCTTATTTAGAGTGGTTCCCCACCACCTAGCAGAAATGTTTTACTAAACTAAAAGAATACCCCTGTGTGTGTGGGTGTGTGTGGGTGTTAAATTAATATATACCCCTTTCCTCACTGTCACCCAAGGTGCCTAGGCAAGGGTGGCATCATCCCTCCAGTAAAATCCCAATAAAGGCTAAATAGCCCAAACTGCTGAAATGTCTTCTCACAAAATTTGGGCTTTCTGGAATTCTACACAATCAAAATGGCAACATCATCCCCTGCATTACCTGGGAGGTAAGGCAAGTATATTAACTAACTTTTTCCCTCCTTTTTTTCAGTTTAGTGAGTTTAACCACTTGCTGATCGCAATATATATTTGTAGTCAGAGTCTTCGAGTATGAAACTGTGATAACCCTAACACCCAAGGCCTGAGGTGTGCCTTGGCCTAGCTGGTCGGTATGCCTGAGAAGAGGGCATACCCTGAATGTGAGAATAAGAATAAGAAAATGTAGAAAGAGGAAAAAGTGTGTATGAAGCTGGGGGAACGGGTGGGTGGGGAACCTGAAAATGGCGCCAACACAGGACCCGGCGTGGGAGGAGGCTAAGTACTCAGCAGACTCCTCCCACAAACACAGGCTAGCCTTCGGCCAGCCTTTACACTTGTAGTCAGAGTCTTCGAGTATGAAACTGTGATAACCCTAACACCCAAGGCCTGAGGTGTGCCTTGGCCTAGCTGGTCGGTATGCCTGAGAAGAGGGCAAAAATACACATTAGGTATAGAAGGGTAGAGAACAAACCGTCCAGTGGCGTAGCGTGTACCCGGAAGGCAACCGTATACGTATCCACTATGACAGGAGAACCCACCGACCCATGACTTTGTGACAGAAGGAAACCCCGTATAGAACCTGCGAACCGTTCAGAACTAAATGACCCAAGAAGATGGATCAAGCCTGATGCCCGAGACAACCCCACCACAAGAATTAACTGCTTGTGACAAGAGGATGCATGGGGGAAATGGAGCAAGGGCCAAGCGGATTGAAATCCTTCAACCGGTGAAGTGGCTCTGTGAAAATCCCCCAACCCCTGGCCTACCCATGCTGATATGGGGAAGTGAGAGGGTAAGAGCCAAAAAGAACAACTGACAGGAGAGTAAGTGTCAGCTACCTGGAGAATGCATACAAGGCCAATGCACTAGGCAATAGCATCATGGCACATGGGAACCAAGCCAGACTCCCAGACTTAGGGACATAAACCAGCAAACAAGACAACAGACATGCAACAACAACCACCCCCTCTGCACCTACCCAAGTACGAGAACATGAGCAGACACGTCAAGACCACTGCGCGTGAATGAACCTGAAGACAGCCCCCCCCCCCACCCTTGTGTGAGTGGTAAATGAGCCCGAGTAACCTGCAGCGCAGACACAGGCAATTAACTGAACACTCAGGGCTAGTGTACCCACGGAGCGTGGTGGGTAGTCGTATAGGTGTAAGAATGAACGTGCAACGTATGACGTATGGTATACGGGCGAGAAGATTGTGGCCAACAATCATTAAAAACGAAACCTCAGCCCGTATGGATCTGTAGACGTGACAGATCCCGAGATGCGAGTACTAGCTAACTAACCCAGGATGCAACATGACAAAGTACAACGACATGATGACCAACGAAACAACCCCACCATGACAGACCACGCTATGACCGTCACGCTGGGGCAGAAATGACAGAAACGCAGAGACTGGGGCAGAAATGACAGAAACGCAGAGACTAGGGCAGAAATGACAGAAACGCAGAGACTAGGGCAGAAATGACAGAAACGTAGAGCCAGAAATGATAAGTATGAGAATATAACCAAAACGTTGAGACCCCTGTGCGTGAATGCACATGCTAACAGCCGCCCCCCCTAATGTGTTTAAGAAACGAAACCTCCGCCCATACGTATCTGTAGACGTGACAGATGCTGAGATGTGAGCACTAGCTAACCAACCCAGGTGCAACGTGGACAAGTACAATGAGACATGGTAACCACAAAGAAGACAACGCTATGACAGACCAACACTGACAGACATCATGGGGCAGAACACTATGACAGCAATCGTGGAGCAGAAACGCTATAACAGAAATCGTGGGCCAGAAACGCTATGACAGAAATCGTGGGCCAGAAACGCTATAACAGAAATCGTGGGCCAAAACGCTATAACAGAAATCGTGGGCCAGAAACGCTATAACAGAAATCGTGGGCCAGAAACGCTATAACAGAAATCGTGGGCCAGAAACGCTATAACAGAAATCGTGGGCCAGAAACGCTATAACAGAAATCGTGGGCCAGAAACGATATAACAGAAATCGTGGGCCAGAAACGCTATAACAGAAAACGTGGGCCAGAAACGCTATAACAGAAAACGTGGGCCAGAAACGCTATAACAGAAATCGTGGGCCAGAAACGCTATAACAGAAATCGTGGGCCAGAAACGCTATAACAGAAATCGTGGGCCAGAACGCTATAACAGAAATCGTGGGGGCAGAAACGCTATGCCAGAAATCGTGGGGCAGAAATGGTATGAGAGAAAATGCTGAGCCTGACACGTCGAGGCAGAAATGCCATAACCGGAACCTGGGGCAGAAAAATATGAGAGAAATGCTGAGTCTAAACTCCTGAGCCTGTAATGCTGAGGCGGAAATACGATGACAGAACCCTGGGGCAGAACGCTAAGGGAGAAACGCTGCGCCTGAACGCTGAAGACGCTGATGAGAACATGACTCGCACGAGAAACGCAACCCAAGAGGACCTAATTCGCATGAGAAACATCATCGCATGACACGTAATCGCATGAGGACACGAGCATGAAAAACGTAATGTATGGAACAACATAATACATGAGAAACGTGGTCGCATGAGAACGCAATCGCATGAAAACATGAGCATGAAAAACGTAATGCATGAGACAACATAATGTTTGAGAAACGTGGTCGCATGAGAACGTAACACATGAGAAACATAATCGCATGAGAAACTATCCTGTGAACACAATCGCATGCAAACTACCATGTGAACTGTAATCGCATAAGAACGTAATCGCGTGAGAACTACCATGTGACCGTAACCGCCTGAGAAACGTAAACACATGGCATGACTCATGAGAAACGTGATCGCATGAGAACTACCATGCGAAATGTAGCCGCATGAGAACTACCATGCGAACCGTAATCGCATGAGAAACGTAAACACAAGGACACGACTCGTGAAACCAAGATCGCATAAGAAACGTGATCGCAATTGCACGAGAACCACCATGTGAAACGTAATCGCATGAGAACTACCACGCGAAACGTGATCGCATGAGAAGATCGCATGGGAAACGTGATCGCATGAGAAACGTGATCGCCTGAGAAGATCGCATGGGAAACGTGATCGCATGAGAAACGTGATCGCCTGAGAAGATCGCATGGGAAACGTGATCGCCTGAGAAGATCGCATGGGAAACGTGATCGCCTGAGAAGATCGCATGGGAAACGTCACCGCATGGGAAACGTCACCGCATGGGAAACGTCACCGCATGGGAAACGTCACTGCATGGGAAAAACATGAGAGAGAGAGACCTGAAACGCAGAGAGAGACCTGAAACACAAAGAGAGACCTGAAACGCAAAGAGAGACCTGAAACGCAAAGAGAGACCTGAAACGCAAAGAGAGACCTGAAACGCAAAGACTAAAACGCCCTGGGGCAGAATGCTGTGACGCAGAACACTAACGCTAAGACAGAAAATGCATCGGCTGGAAACGTGGCGCGACTGAAACGCAATGACAGGACGCTGTCACAACTTGCAGCAATGTAAGAAAACTGCCAGCGCAACCTGTGGGAGGACAACACAAAACCCCCCCCCCCCCATGCTGCCAGCTTGATCCCTGAAGAAATGGGTGATAGGCTGCTGGCATGACCCCATGAATGAAGGGTGTACATCCCCCCCCATGCGGGCAGCCCTGCACGTTCCAGCGCCAGCTTGACCCGTGGAGACCCCCCCATACCTCTAACGTGCTTCTACAGAAATGGTGGACTGCCCCCCCCCCATGCTGCCAGTATGACCTCTGAAAATGCGGGTGGACAGCAGCCCCCCCCCCCAAACCTGCCAGAGGGACCCCCTGCAGCACTGGGATAACAATTCACCCCCCTGCCCTCAAGCTGGGAGCAGTGGATGGATGGATGTATGTATGTGGCACAGCGCCCCCCCCCCCCGTGCTGGGAGACGTGGATGGATGGACAGATGCAGCACAGATGGATGCCCCCCCCCCGCACGAGCAAGGAAGCCAGTGACCCTGGGTGAATGGTGGACAGCCCCCCCCCCCCATGCCGCTAGCATGACCCCGGATATGCGTGTGAGCAGCCCCCCCCTATGTAGCCAGCGTAGGACCCCTGCAGCCGTGAGGTGAACACCCCCCCCCCCCCTGCTGCCAGCGTAGCCGGGGAGGAGTGGATGGATCATTGTGCCCGGGAGGAGTGGGTGGACAGCAGCCGGCCCTGCAGATGCTGGAAGCGGGTGGGTGGCCCCCCCCTGAAGCCCGGGGTGCGCCTGGAGAACGGGCGGGCGGGTGCGGGAGGAGGAGCCGGGTCAACTCCGGAGGAAACATGCGGATGGTGGCGGGGCCCCCCTTCCCCTCGTGCGGCAGCGCGCACCCGGGGAAGTGGGCGAGTCCCCCCCCTGTGGGAAGACCGAGAAGGAAGGCGGGCTCACGCTCCCCCGATGATCGCACGTCCAGCTGGAGCCCTGGGGGTAGTGGAGGATGGATGCCCACCCGCCCCCCCCCCCGCACGAACGCTGGGAGAAGCGGGCGGCCCAACGAGCAGGAATGAACACGGGTATGGCCGGGAGGACAGGCGAAGGCAGCCCCCACAAGCTGGGTGGGACATGGGAACGAACGAGAGGCTCCACTCCAATGAAGCCCACGAGGCTTCTGCTGCCGCTGCTCTGCCCCTCCCCCCTCCAACCTGAAAATGGCGCCAACACAGGACCCGGCGTGGGAGGAGGCTAAGTACTCAGCAGACTCCTCCCACAAACACAGGCTAGCCTTCGGCCAGCCTTTACACATATATATATATATATATATATATATATATATATATATATATATACAGTATATATATATATATACATTGCAATTTGCAAGTGTCAAACCGCAATATATGGCCATAACCCCGGTATCTTTTTTTTCTTCTGGCGGCTGACTTTCGCGTTAAAGTGATCCAGGTGGCTCACTAGCCACTGTATGGCTTTCCCAAGCAGTGGGAGGGGACATTTAAAGCACCCCCATCCCACTGTGCTCGTGCTCAAAAGAGAATGCTTACGTAAGTCATGCACGCATATGTAAGCAGTGTTTGCACCACACATGTGAGGTGTTGCCGTGAACGTTAGAGCAAGAGCAATAATTCTACCACTAATTGAAGGTAATGTGTTGGGGCGCTCGCTAATTAAGAATAATAATTAGTAAATAAATTATCTAAAATCCCAAAATGAAAAATCCCATGCAATTTTCGTGCACTAAGTGCATGACAAAATACAACATGAAAAATGTGCAGCACTAAGATGCATGATAGGTAATAAGTGCTAATCAGGTGCATCCACACATTTAAAATAAAATCAAGCAAACGGCACTGGATGTGCAAAATAAGTCCAATGTAAACAAATATATATATATATATCTTCATGCAATTGTGCAAAAACGCATTAAAGGTGCAAAATTCCAAAATTCCGGATCAATTAAATAAGTGCTAATCAGGTGCATCCATACATTGAAACTAAATTCAGCAAACGGCACTGGATGTGCAAAATGAGTCCAATATAAACAATAAAAATAAATATCTTCATGCAATTGTGCAAAAACGCCTTGAAAGTGCAAACTTCCAAAAATTCCGGATCAAAAATCCAAACATCCAAAAAATATGTAAAAAGTAAAGTCCACAACGTTTTCCAAATGTGCAGTGCTCAAAAAGTGCTTCACTCCCCCGCGTGCCCAGTCTCACCAGCCTCTTACCTCTAAGGCCCCGTACACACAACCGAACATGTCTGCTGAAACTGGTCCGCGGACCAGTTTCAGCAGACATGTTCGGTCGTGTGTACGGCCGATCGGACAGGATTCCAGCGTACATTTGCCCGCCAGACCGTTTTCGAGCGGGCAAATGTTTCTAAACTTGCTTAGAAACATGCCCGCTGGAATCCTGCCCGTCGGACATGTTCGGTCGTCTGTACAGACTTACCGTACATGTCTGAGCGGCCGCCATCCCTCGCATGCGTCGAATGACTTTGACACATGCGTGGAAGCATTCAACTTCCAGGGCCGCGCACGTCGCCGCGTCATCGTTGCGGCGACGGCGCGGCCTCGTCACCGCGTATCGTGTACACGCAGATTTCTGTATGATGGTGTGTACAGCCATCATACAGAAATCTTTGGGCGGGCATGTACTCTGAAAACGGTCCGGCGGACCGTTTTCATCGTACATGTTTGCCCGTGTGTACGAGGCATAAGAGGCTTAAAATAAGCCTTATGTGAAATCCCAATGGCAGCTCCTCTTTCCCTCCAAATGCAGCAGCGTTGCAGATCAACTTCACTCCACAAAGGCAGCGCTTAGCCAGTGTACAAGTCCCTCTTCATTTGAATCAATGACTCCCCATAAGGAACATATGGAAGGAATAACGCTCACAATAGTGTAAAAACGTCAGCATAATTTTAATATAGACATAATAAACACTCACATTTCAGTTAAAGTGGTTGTAAACCCACTATTTGGACTTTTACCTACAGGTAAGCCTACAACATGGCTTACCTGTAGGTAAGGATAATATCTCCTAAACCTGCACGGTTTAGGAGATATTACCCCCGCAATGCGGGCGGCGCATGCGCAGGGGGGACTCCACGGCTGAAGGACCGGCATCGCCGGACCCTGCCGATTTTAAATCTCCCGCGCGCACGCGCGGGAGTGACGTCATCGCCGCTCCAGCCAATCACAGCGCTGGAGCGGCGATACCCGGAAGACACGCCGGAGCAAGATGACATCCTGCTCGGCGTGGACCAGGTAAGTGGTACACACCTCGTTCCGAGGTAAGTATTTCATAATAGGCTAGTATGCGATGCATACTAGCCTATTATGCCTTTTGCATTGCAGGTTTGGGGGAAAAAAAAAAAAGTTTATGCGGTTTACAACCGCTTTAAGGATATCAGACATCAAACACAGTAGTATCTCCACTAGGGATGAGCTCCGCGTTCGATTCGAACGTATGTTCGAATCGAACATCGGTCGTTCGATCGTTCGTCGAAAATCGAACAAAACGGGTCGTTCGCGCCAAATTCGAATGACGCAAAACGTCCCATAATTCACTGGGGCGTTGAGCGCTGATGATTGGCCAAGCATGCTGTATGTCCCGCATGCTTGGCCAATCACAGCGCTCAAAAAACGAAGAGCCATAATTGGCCAAAGCCAGGGTGGCTTTGGCCAATTATGGCTCAGGGGGATTAGTACACGCCCCCCACTATAAAAGGCAGCCTGCACGGCTGCCTAGTGTAGTGTGTTGGCGGTTCTAGAGAAGATCAGTCAGTCAGACAGAGAGAGATAGAGAGATAGAGACACAGGGGCTGATTTACCAAGCCTTTACTCCATGACTCATGGAGTAAAAGCAGGAGTAGCAGCCGTTTTGCCATTTACTAAAGAAATACGCTGCTAGTGCAGTGTATTTCCCTAGTTACTAATGTGCTCCGTGCGCCCAGGAGAGGGTGCATTGTGCACCAGTACAGACCTGGCGCACGGCACATTAAACTGTAAATTGCGGGGGTTTGGGCGGGAGTTTATTAGGGGGGGAGGTGGGGGGATGCAGGGGAAGTGAAGTGACATGTGTTTTGAAGTGTTTGGCGGGCCGAATTGAAAGGGAAAGTGTTTTTTGAAAACAGATCCCCGTACGCTTGCACAGTGCGCCTGAACCTCGGGAGGTTCATTTGCATACTGGGCATGCGCAGAGAGAAAAGTCAGGGATTCCCGTGCGCCTTGTCAGTACGCCGTGAAAATCTTGGTAAATACCAAGCGGCGTACCCGTGAATGCGCTGCGTGACGCGGCGCACGGGAATCTCCGAGCTGTTTTCAGCCCTGAAGGGGAACTCGGCGCCAAATTTCAAACTTGAAATCGGCGCGGGTCCCCCTTCAGGGCTACATTAGGCTCTTAGGCTTGGTCCGGAACGTGAGGGGTTAAACCCGCACCGATTCGGCGCGGGGGTCCCCCCCAGATCCAAACCAAGCCCTCATCCCAAGCATGCAGTCTGGCCCGGACAGGAATGGGGGCGGGGACGAGCGAGCGCCCCCCCCCCCTCCTGAGCCGTACCAGACCGCATGCCCTCAACATGGGGGAGTGTGTGCTGTGGGGGAGGGGGGCACTGCCCCCCCACCCCACAGCACTCTTGCCCCCATGTCGATAGGGACAAGAGCCTCTTCCCGACAACCCTTGCCATTGGTTGTCGGGGTATGCGGGCGGGGCTAATCGGAATCTGCGAGCTCCCTTTAATAAGGGGGCCCCCAGATGCCGGCCCCCCACCCTATGTGAATGAGTATGGGGTACATCGTACCTCTACTCATTCACATGGGGGAAATGTAAAGTAAAATAAAACACCACACACAATAAAATATTTTATTAATCAGCTCCGGAGCCCCCCCTTTCTTCTTTAGCTCTCTTAGAAGGGGGGGTTTCTTCTCTCCCGATCTTCTGCCGGGACCCTGGGCTTCGGTGATTTCTGCCGGGGGAGGGCGCCATCCCTCGGTCCTCTCCGGAGCCTTCCGCCGGATGCCCCCACCCCATTTAAGCTCTTTTTCATTAGGGAGGGGCATCCGGACTTCGGGGTCTTCTGCCGGGGGATGGCGCCTATCCCCCGGTCTTTCCGGTGCCTTCCGCCAGGGTTCCGGTCTTCCTGGTCTTCTGCCGGGGGTGCGCCAACTCCCCGGTCTTTTCTCTGCTCCCTCTTCTGCCTGGCTCCCCCGCGGAGCCAGGGCTTTCTTCCGTCTTCTTTCTTCTCTCTTCCTTCTTCTGCCTGTCTCCTCCGGGAGCACAGGGCTTGTCTGCGCTGTCCTCTCCCTTCTCTTCCATTGGATGTTGACACGACGAGGTTCCGCGCTGACATGCCGTGTCAGCGACGGGCATGGACTTATATAGGGTAATGCCACCATGTGACCTCAACCCATGTGACATCACATTCCCTGGGCATGATGGGAATGTGATGTCACATGGGTTGAGGTCACATGGTGGCATTGCCCTATATAAGTCCATGCCCACTGCTCAGACGGCATTCCAGCGCCGGACCTCGTCGTGTCAACATCGAATGGAAGAGAAGGGAGAAGACAGCGGAGACAAGCCCTGTGCTCCGCGGAGGAGACAGGCAGAAGCGGAAGGCATCGCAGAAGCCCGGAGAGTGGCGCCCTCCGGCGGAAGACACCGTACAAGCCCGGGACCCTCCCCCAAAGGCAGGAGCCTCCCTGGTGAAGGGGGTCCCGGTGAATTACGTCGCTGAAGACGGGGGTGGGGTGCCAGTGCACCCCCCCCCGCAGAAACCGTCGTGGAAGCCCGGGACCCTCCCCCAAAGGCAGGAGCCTCCCTGGTGAAGGGGGTCCCGGTGAATTACGTCGCTGAAGACGGGGGTGGGGTGCCAGTGCGCCCCCCCCCGCAGAAACCGTCGTGGAAGCCCGGGACCCTCCCCCAAAGGCAGGAGCCTCCCTGGTGAAGGGGGTCCCGGTGAATTACGTCGCTGAAGACGGGGGTGGGGTGCCAGTGCACCCCCCCCGCAGAAACCGTCGTGGAAGCCCGGGACCCTCCCCCAAAGGCAGGAGCCTCCCTGGTGAAGGGGGTCCCGGTGAATTACGTCGCTGAAGACGGGGGTGGGGTGCCAGTGCACCCCCCCCGCAGAAACCGTCGTGGAAGCCCGGGACCCTCCCCCAAAGGCAGGAGCCTCCCTGGTGAAGGGGGTCCCGGTGAATTACGTCGCTGAAGACGGGGGTGGGGTGCCAGTGCACCCCCCCCCGCAGAAACCGTCGTGGAAGCCCGGGACCCTCCCCCAAAGGCAGGAGCCTCCCTGGTGAAGGGGGTCCCGGTGAATTACGTCGCTGAAGACGGGGGTGGGGTGCCAGTGCACCCCCCCCGCAGAAACCGTCGTGGAAGCCCGGGACCCTCCCCCAAAGGCAGGAGCCTCCCTGGTGAAGGGGGTCCCGGTGAATTACGTCGCTGAATACGGGGGTGGGGTGCCAGTGCACCCCCCCCGCAGAAACCGTCGTGGAAGCCCGGGACCCTCCCCCAAAGGCAGGAGCCTCCCTGGTGAAGGGGGTCCCGGTGAATTACGTCGCTGAAGACGGGGGTGGGGTGCCAGTGCACCCCCCCCCGCAGAAACCGTCGTGGAAGCCCGGGACCCTCCCCCAAAGGCAGGAGCCTCCCTGGTGAAGGGGGTCCCGGTGAATTCCGTCGCTGAAGACGGGGGTGGGGTGCCAGTGCACCCCCCCCCGCAGAAACCGTCGTAGTAGCCCGGGACCCTCCCCCAAAGGCAGGAGCCTCACTGGTGAAGGGGGTTCCGGCAGAAGATGGCGAAGCCCGGGGCCTAATGGGGTGGTGGTGGGGGGCCCCGGCAGAAGACCCCCGGCTGACTAATAAATTAATTTATTCATGTGTGGTGTATTATTTTTTTCCATTTTTTTCCCCAGGTGAATGGGTAGGGGTACAATGTACCCCCATACTCATTCACATAGGGTGGGGGGCCGGAATCTGGGGACCCCTTTATTAAAGGGGTCTCTCAGATTATGATAAGCCCTCCGCCCGCATACCCCGACAACCAACGGCCAGGGTTGTCGGGAAGAGGCTCTTGTACCTATCGACATGGGGACAAGAGTGCTTTGGGTTGGGGGGGCAGTGCCCCCCTCCCCCACAGCACACACTCCCCCATGTTGAGGGCATGTGGTCTGGTATGGCTCAGGAGGGAGGGGGGCGCTCGCTCGTCCCCACCCCCATTCCTGTCTGACCAGACTGCGTGCCTGGGATAATGGCTTGGTTTGGATCTTGGGGGGACCCCACGCTATTTTTTTTGCGCGGGTTTAACCCCTTATGTTCCAGACCAAGCCTAAGAGCCTGGTATGCACCTGGAGGGAACCCACCTTATTTTTTTTTCGGGGGTCTGGAGTTCCCCTTCATGAACAGCGATCTGTCATTTACACATGTCAGTCCCCCCCCCCCCTACAGTTAGAACACACCCAGGGAACATATTTAACCCCTCCCTCGCACCTAGTGTTAACCCCTTCCCTGCCAGTGGCATTTTTTGAGTAAGCAATGCATTTTTTACAGCACTGATCGCTAGAAAAATGCCAATGGTTCCAAAAAAGTGTTCGATGTGTCCGCCATAATGTCGCAGTACCGATAAAAATCGCTGATCGCCCCAATAACTAGTTAAAACAACAAAAAAAAAAAATTTGTAGACGCTATAACTTTTGCAAAAACCAAACACTAAACGCTATTTGCGATTTTTTGGAACCAAAAAGATGTAGAATACGTATCGGCCTAAACTGAGGGGTTTTTTAGTTTTTTCAATATATATTTTTGGGGATATTTATTATAGCAAAAAGTAAAAATAATTTTTACATATGTGGGCGGGACTTACGCAAGTCCCGCCCACATATATAAACATCGTTCAAACCACACATGTGATGTATTGACGCGTGCGTTAGAGCGAGAGCAATACTTTTACCACTAGACCTTCTTTGTAACTATAAACTGGTAACCTGGAAAAAAAAGAAAAAGGTCGCCTATGGGGATATTCACGGAATTCATTTTGGCCCCATTGCAGGAGTGTTTCCAATAGTAAAGCGTGACATGTAAGGTATCTATTTACTCAGTGTAACATCATCTTTCACATTATCCCCAAAAATTGGGCTCACTTTTGTGTTTTGTTAATTTTTAACCACTTGAGCCCGGACCATATTTCTGGTCAATGACCGGGCAAGTTTTTGTGATTCGGCACGGCGTCGCTTTAACTGACAATTGCGCAGTCGTGCGACGTGGCTCCCAAACAAAATTGGCAACCTTTTTTTTCACACAAATAGATTATTAAATGTGCGTGTTTACTTCTGTCTTTAACACCTCCCCTTCAGGCTGGAAAGCATCAGATCAGGGGAAACAAAAAAAAAAAAGCTCTCATTCCATTGCAGCTTGGTTCCTACATGTGTGATGAACTGAGCATGCTCAAACACTTAGAAAAAAATTATCCTTTCTTTTTAAAAGGTGAAAAACACTCATTGGATGCTCATAGAGCGTGGTTTGGATTAATTGCAGGTGTGCCCAATTACAAGCTCACCCAAACTAGAGACTGCAATTTGTTCATGTGATTCCAATTGCTTCATTACTAGCACTGTTATAAAAAGCTTGGATCGATCAGTCCTCAGCTGCCCTCAGAAGGGGCAGGCTGGCAGAAATGCTGTTACTAAACACAAATGTGGTTTGTTGCATGGGTTTTGTTTTATTTTGCCAATGGTTTTGGTTTATTTTTAAATGATGTTCACTTTGATGTATTTGTCTATGTGGCCTTATTTTATGAAAAATGTGTAAAGCTATGGTTAATTAGAATTTTGAAATGTATTTTTGTTTGTGTTTGTTTGTTTGTCTTTTTTTGCTTTCCTTGTTTTGTTGACCAATAAAAATTACTTTAAAATTGTTAAGTTTGTCTTTTGTTACTTTTTCATGCTACATATGTTGACAGCTGCAGCTGAACTAGGTTTGGGCCTAACAAATTATGTGTGATTTTTGTCTAAGCTTCTTTCCTGGTGTGTAATCATGAAATGTTTGCCATGTTTATTCTCCCTGACTTTAAAGACAAAAACTGGTAAGTATTTTATTTATTCTGCAGTGGTCCTCAGCCCTCAAGTACCCCCGACAGGACATGTTTTGGGGATTTCTCTTATCAAGAATTGCTGTCCAGACTATTTTAAAGCACATGTGCAAGATGAAGGAAAACCTGCAAACATGGCCTGTGGGGGGGGGGGGGGTTTGCTATTGGTGGACAGGCTTGACATGCTGATTTACAGCACTGTGCTTAAATCTAGCGCAAGGCAATCCTATTCAAATTGTGGGTGTTTGAGGGAAGCCAAGTGAGTGTTAGAACCCCTGCTTTGTGTTTTTTTATTTTTGTGTTGAGCTTTGTGTCCCTTTTCTTAAAATTGGCTTCACTTCCTGTCACACAGCTGAACAGGAAGTGAGGTTAAAACCCTACCAGTGTCATTTCTTGGGGACACCGGTCAATCTAACTAGTGTCCCCATTAAGCAAATTGCACTCCAGCACTGCTGTCTACACCCCAAATCATGGGTCTTCAAACTACGGCCCTCCAGTTGTTCAGGAACTACAATTCCCATCATGCCTAGTCATGTCTGTGAATGTCAGTGCATTACAAGGCATCATGGGATGTGTAGTTCTACAACAGCTGGAGGGCCGTAGTTTGAGGATCCCTGCCCCAAATGATTATTTAGTTTGGGGTTTAGTAAAGGCAAAGCCACTCTGCAGTACAAGCATAGTTGCTGAAAATCAGAGAGGAAGCACTGATGGTTTTAACATCCAATCCTGTAGAAGCAAAGTTGTTTTGTTTTCTTCCTTGCTTTGCACTTGTAGGAGTGGATTTGCCTTTAGTAAATGGACCCCAAAGTCCAAGATCCCTAATAATTTGGGGTGTACACAGCAAAATGCTAGAGTGCAATTTACATAATGGGAAACTATTTAGATTGATCTCTGTGTCCACAAGAAAATATATTAGTAAGGTTTTACCCTCACTTCCTGTTTGGCTATGTGACAGGAAGTGAATGAATTAGAAAGGGTGAAGACACCTCACAAATGTTGTCACTATCAGGGGTGCAGACATCCCCAAAAAAATGAGCAGATAATACTTATTTGCAAATTAATAATTTTTTAGTTAACATTGGGTGGGGTGCTCTAACACACACATTCCTACATATTAGCAACGCTCTATCCTGGCCTATTGGCATGGTTATATTTTCTTAGGGCTCTCAATAAAACTCTATGAAATTTGTGCTTAAACTAGAACCAGGGGCGGACTGACAACTCATGGGGCCCCTGGGCAATAGAAGATTATGGGGCCCCTCTGGCTTACAGATGACCACCACGCCAGGAGGTAGTGCAGAGGCGGGCAGCTAAAATCTTGGGATATTCACATTAAAAGCATGTCATTTTCGGACATATCAGGGACAGATCTAAAAAAAACACAGATTTTTACATACTGTCCCTGGTTTTACTGAGCCTGGCAACCCGGATGGGGCCCCCTAGTGGCATGGGGCCCTCGGGCAGTGCCCGAGTGACTCAATGGTCAGTCCGCCCCTGACAAGAACTATAATCAACAAGTTTTATTTTCTTTCATTTTGGATAGAGTGAGGGAGGGTTATAGGCCCTGTCAGTTTATTTTGTATTATCTGTGTCCAATTGGGGAGATTTGCCTTCACTTCCTGCCCCATAGCCAAACAGGAAGTGAGAGAAAAACTATGCAAATTAACCACTTCCCGCCCAGCCTATGGCCGATTTACGTCCGGGAAGTGGTTACACAATCCTGACAGGACGTCCTGCAGGATTTCATGCCGCACGCGCCTGTGGGGGCACGCAGCGCGGCGATCGGTGATGCGGGGTGTCAGTCTGACACCCTGCATCTCCGATCTCGGTAAAGAGTCTCTCACGGAGACGGAGACTCTTTACCACGTGATCAGCCGTGTCCAATCACGGCTGATCACGATGTAAACAGGAAGAGCCATCGATGGCTCTTCCTCACTCGCGTCTTACAGACGCGAGTATAGGAGAGCCGATCGGCGGCTCTCCTGACAGGGGGCGTTCGCGCTGATTGTTTATCAGCGCAGCCCCCCCTCGGATCACCACACTGGACCACCAGGGATGCGCAAAAACAAAAAAAATATAGAACAAAAAAACAAAAAGCATTAAAAAATAAGAAAAAAGATGCCAATCAGTGCCCACAAATGGGCACTGACTGGGAAAATCAGTGCCACCCCACAGTGCCCATCCATGCACAGTGCCCACCTATCAGTGCCCACCTGTGCCACCCATAAGTATCCATCAGTGCCACCCATAAGTGCCGCCCATAAGTATCCATCAGTGCCACCCATAAGTGCCGCCCATCTGTGCCGCCCATGAGTGCCCATCAGTGCCGCCTATGAGTGCCCATCAGTGCCGCATAGCAGCGCCGCCAATCAATGCCACCTCATCTGTGCCGTCAGTACTACCTCATCGATGTCCATCAGTGCCATCTCATCGGTGCCCATCAGTGCCGCCATATCAGTGCCCGTAATTGAAAGAGAAAAACTTATTTACAAAAAAATTAACCTAAAAAAAGAAAAAGGTTTTTTTGTTGCAAAATTTGCAGTCTTTTTTTAGTTGTTGCGCAAAAAAAAAACGCAGAGGTGATCAAATAACAACAAAAGAAAGCTCTATTTGTGGGGAAAAAAGGACGCCAATTTTGTTTGGGTACAGTGTTGTATGACCGCGCAATTGCCATTCAAAGTGCGACAGTGTTGAAAGCTGAAAATTGGCTTGGGCGGGAAGGTGCGTAAGTGCCTGGTATGGAAGTGGTTAAGGGAATCCAGTGCCCCCCCAGAACTAGTGTGTGGGTCCCCTGAAAATTACTGGGCGGGGTTATACAAAAACAGGGTGTGACCTTGACAGGAAGGGGTGGGTCATTTTTCTATTAGGAGGTGCAGATATGTAGTCAGGCCTAGGGCAGAACCAAACCTTAATATACTACTGCATATTAGGGCTTATTTAGACCGGAACCGATTTACAGCGTGTTTTTATATTGTGGGAGGAAACCCACGCAGGCACAGGGAGAACATGCAAACTCCATGCAGATGCTGTCACGGGCGGGATTCGAACCAACGACTCTTTTGCTGCCAGGTCAAAGTGCTATACACTACACCACTGTGGTGAACGAACATGATTGCAGCTGAAAGCATGAGATCTTTTTTTTTTTTTTTCAATACCATGCTTTCCAGCCTTATTGACCCCGCCTCTCTCCATAAAGAGGACCTGTCACACACTAGTCCTATTACAAGGGATGTTTACATTCCTTGTAATAGGAAGAAAACTGATCATTTTTTTTTTTTTTTTTTATTTCAGTGTAAAACATTATAAAACTAAATAAAAATAAATAAGAAAACCCCAAAAAAAAATTTTAAAGCGCCCCGTCGCGACGAGCTCGCGCACAGAAGCAAACGCATACGCGAGTAGCGCCCGCATATGAAAACAATATTCAAACCACACAAGTGAGGTATCGCCGCGATCGTTAGAGTGAGAGCAATAATTCTAGCCCTAGACCTACTCTGCAACTCAAAAAATGCAACCTGTAGAATTTTTTAAACGTCGCCTATCAAGTTTTTTAAAGGGTAAAAGTTTGACGCCATGCCACGAGCGGGCGCAATTTTTAAGCGTGACATGTTGGGTATCATTTTACTCAGCGTAACATTATCTTTCACAATATAGAAAAAAATTGGGCAAAATGTATTGTTGTCTTATTTTTTAATTCAAAAAAGTGATTTTTATCCAAAAAAAGTGCGCTTGTAAGACCGCTGCGCAAATACGGTGTGACAAAAAGTATTGCAATGACTGCCATTTTATTCCCTAGGATGTCTGTTAAAAAAAAATATATAATGTTTGGGGGTTCTGATTAATTTTCTAGCCAAAAAATTGTGATTTTCACATGAAGGAGAGAAGTGCCAGAAGGGCAAGTGGTTAAAGTACTCATGGCTATAAAGAATAGAGTCATTGCTCATTAAAAAAAAAAAAAAAAAAAGGGGGTCCCTCCAAATTAAATTACCAGGCCCTTCAGGTCTGGAATGGATATTAAGGGGAACCCCGCCGTAAAAACCCAAAAACAAAAAGACGTGCGGTTCCCGGCAAATATCCATTCCAGACCCTTCAGGTCTGGTGTGGATTTTAAGGGGAACTCCACCCCAAATTGAAAAAAAAAATGGCGTGGAGTCCCCCTAAAAATCCACACCAGACCCTTATCCGAGCACGTTGACCTGGCCGGCCGCAGAAAAGAGGGGGGGACAGAGTGCGGCCCCCCCCCTCTCCTGAACCGCACCAGGCCACATGCCCTCAACATGGGGAGGATGTCCCCATGTTGATGGGGACAAGGGTCTCATCCCCACAACCCTTGCCCGGTGGTTGTGGGGGTATGCGGGCGGGAGGTTTATCAGAATCTGGAAGACCCCTTTAACAAAGGGGACCCCCAGATCCTGACCCCCCCCCTGTGTGAAATGGTAATGGGGTACATTGTACCTCTACCATTTCACCCCAAAAAAATGTCAAAGTGTTAAAAATGACAGTAGCCGGTTTTTGACAAATCTTTTAATAAAATCTTCTTTTCTTCTTTCCTTCGAGTTTCTTCCGCTGCTTCTTTCTTCTCGTCAACATCTTGCCCGACGTGTTCTTCTATCTTCTCCGTCCGTCCTTCCGCCTTCTGGTCCCGCATCTTGCCCGTTGTCTTCTCCGTCCGCCTCCTCGTCCGCATCTTGGGTCTTCTGCGGTCTTCTTCTCGGTCCGCCGCCTTCTCGTCCCCTGCGTTTGAATTTGATTTGGCCGCCGTTTTCCCGCTCCTGGGACCCGCCCCCCTCTGACGCCACAAGTAAACTCCTTAGAAGGTCATGTGCGTCAGAGGGGGGCGGGGTCGCAGAGCGTCACACAGCGGGGGAATTCAATTTCAATCGCGCCGCCCGGAGAAGAAGTTCCCGCCGTGTCACACTCATGTGACCCCGCCCCCCTCTGACGCCACAAGTAAACTCCTTAGAAGGTCATGTGCGTCAGAGGGGGGCGGGGTCACATGAGTGTACACGGCGGGAACTTCTTCTCCGGGCGGCGCGATTGAAATTGAATTCCCCCGCTGTGTGACGCTCTGCGACCCCGCCCCCCTCTGACGCACATGACCTTCTAAGGAGTTTACTTGTGGCGTCAGAGGGGGGCGGGTCCCAGGAGCGGGAAAACGGCGGCCAAATCAAATTCAAACGCAGGGGACGAGAAGGCGGCGGACCGAGAAGAAGACCGCAGAAGACCCAAGATGCGGACGAGGAGGCGGACGGAGAAGACAACGGGCAAGATGCGGGACCAGAAGGCGGAAGGACGGACGGAGAAGATAGAAGAACACGTCGGGCAAGATGTTGACGAGAAGAAAGAAGCAGCGGAAGAAACTCGAAGGAAAGAAGAAAAGAAGATTTTATTAAAAGATTTGTCAAAAACCGGCTACTGTCATTTTTAACACTTTGACATTTTTTTGGGGTGAAATGGTAGAGGTACAATGTACCCCATTACCATTTCACACAGGGGGGGGGTCAGGATCTGGGGGTCCCCTTTGTTAAAGGGGTCTTCCAGATTCTGATAAACCTCCCGCCCGCATACCCCCACCACCACCGGGCAAGGGTTGTGGGGATGAGACCCTTGTCCCCATCAACATGGGGACATCCTCCCCATGTTGAGGGCATGTCGCCTGGTGCGGTTCAGGAGAGGGGGGGGGGCCGCACTCTGTCCCCCCCTCTTTTCTGCGGCCGGCCAGGTCAACGTGCTCGGATAAGGGTCTGGTGTGGATTTTTAGGGGGACTCCACGCCATTTTTTTTTCAATTTGGGGTGGAGTTCCCCTTAAAATCCACACCAGACCTGAAGGGTCTGGAATGGATATTTGCCGGGAACCGCACGTCTTTTTTTTTTTTGGTTTTTACGGCGGGGTTCCCCTTAATATCCATTCCAGACCTGAAGGGCCTGGTAATTTAATTTGGGGGAACCCCTACACATTTTTTTGTTTGTTTTATGAATGAATCCCTTTAGAATTGTCAGAGCCGACAATTCATTATAGCCGCGTGTGAATTTTTAAATGACTTTTTTCCTTCTGAATGTCACTTTGTGCAGGGGGAGTTCTAAGTGCGGGAAAAATGCGCTATTTCACATGCTGACATTACACCCCCCCTAGGTACGAAATTTAAAGGAATATTTCACTTTTATTGTTTCACTTTAAGAATTATTAATTTCACTGCTCCCGAAAAAACGGCCGTTTTAAAAAATAAAAAAAGCATTGATACATGTTCCCTGGGGCAGGACTGAGGTCCCCAAACACTTTTTAGGACAAAACTTGCAGATTAGCCTTTAAAATGAACACTTTTGATTTCTCCCATAGACTTCTATAGGGAGTTCGGCGCGGCTTTACATATTAGTTTCAATGCGCCGGCTGCTACGCTGGTTCATGCGCCGAATTAAGCCTCCACCCGGAGTACTAATTAATGCATGAACCAGCGCAGCGCACATAGCTTAGTAAATCAGGCCCACAGTGTCTTAACCAGATAGATAGATAGATAGATAGATAGATAGATAGATAGATAGATAGATAGATAGATAGAGTAGGAAGTGTAGTCAGTATAGTTAAAAGTACAGTTTGTAGAGAATATATTCACATCCTTAGGTGTTGTCAATATATTTATAAACTGTACAGCTCAGCTAGTTTATCTATTATTATCTGTCAGGCAGGAGATTGTTCTACATGCAGCGCTCTAACGTGTTGTATTGCCTGCATTAGGGATTTACTTTAAATATAATTATTCTGTGTTATTTAACGTGTGCTAGTTAATTGCACACACAGACGCATTACCTGTTACTGCACGTGTGCAATTTATTTGCACAGAAGCGCAGTCGCTGTTAATGCAACTGGGCTATTGAATTGCACAGAAACGCAGTCGCTATTACTGCGTGCGTGCTGTTTAATAGCAACTAAAGGCAGTTGGTGTCACTGCGTGCGTGCTGTTAAATCGCATTTGACCGCAGTCGCTATTACTGCGTGCGTGCTGTTTAATAGCAACTAAAGGCAGTTGGTGTCACTGCGTGCGTGCTGTTAAATCGCATTTGACCGCAGTCGCTATTACTGCGTGCGTGCTGTTTAATAGCAACTAAAGGCAGTTGGTGTCACTGCGTGCGTGCTGTTAAATCGCATTTGACCGCAGTCGCTATTACTGCGTGCGTGCTGTTTAATAGCAACTAAAGGCAGTTGGTGTCACTGCGTGCGTGCTGTTAAATCGCATTTGACCGCAGTCGCTATTACTGCGTGCGTGCTGTTTAATAGCAACTAAAGGCAGTTAGTGTCACTGCGTGCGTGCTGTTAAATCGCATTTGACCGCAGTCGCTATTACTGCGTGCGTGCTGTTTAATAGCAACTAAAGGCAGTTGGTGTCACTGCGGCTATTTTGTTACTTTACACTTGAGCCAAGTCGCTCTTACTGTGTGGTTGCTGTTTAATACCATCTGAAAGCAGTTGGTGTGACAGCGACTATTTTGTTACTTTACACTTGAACCAAGTCGCTCTTACTGTGTGATTGCTGTTTAATACCATCTGAACGCAGTCGGTGTGACAGCGACTATTTTGTTACTTTACACTTGAGCCAAGTCGCTCTTACTGTGTGGTTGCTGTTTAATACCATCTGAACGCAGTTGGTGTGACAGCGACTATTTTGTTACTTTACACTTGAACCAAGTCGCTCTTACTGTGTGATTGCTGTTTAATACCATCTGACCGCAGTCGGTGTGACAGCGTCTATTTTGTTACTTCACACTTGAGCCAAGTCGCTCTTACTGTGTGGTTGCTGTTTAATACCATCTGAAAGCAGTTGGTGTGACAGCGACTATTTTGTTACTTTACACTTGAACCAAGTCGCTCTTACTGTGTGATTGCTGTTTAATACCATCTGACCGCAGTCGGTGTGACAGCGACTATTTTGTTACTTTACACTTGAGCCAAGTCGCTCTTACTGTGTGGTTGCTGTTTAATACCATCTGAACGCAGTTGGTGTGACAGCGACTATTTTGTTACTTTACACTTGAGCCAAGTCGCTCTTACTGTGTGGTTGCTGTTTAATACCATCTGAACGCAGTCGGTGTGACAGCGACTATTTTGTTACTTTACACTTGAGCCAAGTCGCTCTTACTGTGTGGTTGCTGTTTAATACCATCTGAACGCAGTTGGTGTGACAGCGACTATTTTGTTACTTTACACTTGAACCAAGTCGCTCTTACTGTGTGATTGCTGTTTAATACCATCTGACCGCAGTCGGTGTGACAGCGTCTATTTTGTTACTTCACACTTGAGCCAAGTCGCTCTTACTGTGTGGTTGCTGTTTAATACCATCTGAAAGCAGTTGGTGTGACAGCGACTATTTTGTTACTTTACACTTGAACCAAGTCGCTCTTACTGTGTGATTGCTGTTTAATACCATCTGACCGCAGTCGGTGTGACAGCGACTATTTTGTTACTTTACACTTGAGCCAAGTCGCTCTTACTGTGTGGTTGCTGTTTAATACCATCTGAACGCAGTTGGTGTGACAGCGACTATTGTGTTACTTTACACTTGAACCAAGTCGCTCTTACTGTGTGATTGCTGTTTAATACCATCTGACCGCAGTCGGTGTGACAGCGTCTATTTTGTTACTTCACACTTGAGCCAAGTCGCTCTTACTGTGTGGTTGCTGTTTAATACCATCTGAAAGCAGTTGGTGTGACAGCGACTATTTTGTTACTTTACACTTGAACCAAGTCGCTCTTACTGTGTGATTGCTGTTTAATACCATCTGACCGCAGTCGGTGTGACAGCGACTATTTTGTTACTTTACACTTGAGCCAAGTCGCTCTTACTGTGTGGTTGCTGTTTAATACCATCTGAACGCAGTTGGTGTGACAGCGACTATTTTGTTACTTTACACTTGAGCCAAGTCGCTCTTACTGTGTGGTTGCTGTTTAATACCATCTGAACGCAGTCGGTGTGACAGCGACTATTTTGTTACTTTACACTTGAGCCAAGTCGCTCTTACTGTGTGGTTGCTGTTTAATACCATCTGAACGCAGTTGGTGTGACAGCGACTATTTTGTTACTTTACACTTGAACCAAGTCGCTCTTACTGTGTGATTGCTGTTTAATACCATCTGAACGCAGTCGGTGTGACAGCGTCTATTTTGTTACTTCACACTTGAGCCAAGTCGCTCTTACTGTGTGGTTGCTGTTTAATACCATCTGAAAGCAGTTGGTGTGACAGCGACTATTTTGTTACTTTACACTTGAACCAAGTCGCTCTTACTGTGTGATTGCTGTTTAATACCATCTGACCGCAGTCGGTGTGACAGCGACTATTTTGTTACTTTACACTTGAGCCAAGTCGCTCTTACTGTGTGGTTGCTGTTTAATACCATCTGAACGCAGTCGGTGTGACATCGACTATTTTGTTACTTTACACTTGAACCAAGTCGCTCTTACTGTGTGATTGCTGTTTAATACCATCTGAACGCAGTCGGTGTGACAGCGACTATTTTGTTACTTTACACTTGAGCCAAGTCGCTCTTACTGTGTGGTTGCTGTTTAATACCATCTGAACGCAGTTGGTGTGACAGCGACTATTTTGTTACATAACACCTGAACGCATAACTATGGCTGGAAGGACAAAGAGAGGCAGAGAGTCACGAGGGCAAGCAGGCTCTGCATCTAGAGGTAACGCTGGTGATGGATGTGGTGCATCCTCTTCAGCACGTGGCCGTGGCCGCTCGTCCTTCTTTTCGGGAGCTGGCCGTGTTGAGCCTCAACATGCTGAGAAATTAGTTGAGTGGATGACCAAGCCGTCCTCATCCTCCTCATCCTCTCTCACACAGACTGATTATAGTTTGTCTGGCAAAGCAGCTGCCAAGGCGTCCTCTACCCTCTGCACAATGGGATCACACAATCCTTCCCTAGTCCCACCGTGTCCTCCTGAGGAGTCCCCCGAACTGTTTCAACACAGTGTTGGGTACATGCTAGCTGAAGATGCACAGCGTTTTGAAGACTCCGATGACGGAACACTGATAGAGGAAGGCATTGATGTGAGCCCAGGGAGAGGGGGTGGCCGAGAGGGACAACAATCTGGGAGTGATGTTCCCCCAGCTGGAGCATACTGCCAGGTTGTCGCCAGTGATGATGAGGAGGGAGGGGATGATGAGGTCATTGACTCTACCTGGGTGCCTGGTAGGAGAGAGGAGGAGGAGGAAGAGGACGAGGCACAGGCACATCTTCAAAGAGGCAGGAAGCCCTCCAGGGGTCAGCTTAAGGGCAGTACACCAACTGCATTACGTGGCGCTGCTGTGTCTCAACGGTACAGCAAAAGTTCTTTGGTGTGGGCCTTTTTTGAAACCTGTCCATCAGATGCTACCTTTGCTGTTTGCAACATATGTCTCAAGCGTATCTCGCGTGGCCAAAACATCACCCGCTTGGGCACCACATGCTTGTCCAGACATATGTCGACCTGTCATGCAGTTCGTTGGCAGGCATACCAGAAAGACCCACACCAAAGACCAAAGCGGTCCTCCCCTTGCCCTTCTGTGACCTCAAACCCCACTAGACCCCTAGTCCTCTCTGCAGCCTGCACCGAAGGTGTAGAAATAGGTGTGTCACAACGTAGTAGTGGTAGTACATCCGGCCAATCTACTGATATTACCAGACAAATTTCCCTGCCCCAGCTGCTGCAGCGCCGAAAGAAGTACGCTCCCAGCCATCCACATGCCCAGCGGTTGAATGCTAGCTTAGCAAAATTGCTAGCACTTCAACTGCTACCTTTTCAGTTGGTAGATTCTGCCCCCTTCCGTGAGTTTGTGGAATGTGCAGCACCTCAGTGGCAAGTACCCAAACGCCACTTTTTTTCACGGAAGGCGATTCCGGCTCTCTACCGGCATGTGGAAGGCAATGTCCATACCTCGCTGGACAGGGCGGTCAGTGGTAAGGTGCATCTTACCGCTGACTCATGGTCCAGCAGGCATGGACAGGGACGTTACCTGTCTTTTACGGCCCATTGGGTGACTCTGCTGGCAGCTGGGAAGGACGCAGGTCAAGGCACAGTAGTTTTGGAGGTTGTTCCACCACCACGCCTCCAAAACACTACAACTGCTTGTGACACACCTCTCTCCTCCACCCCCTCCTCTTCTTCTTCCTCTGTGGCCTCTTCCTGTGGTGATGTTGGCTCAGAACCAGCCGTGCTCCGTAGGCGTACGACGGGCTACGCAGGAATGCAGGCCAAGAGATGCCATGCGGTCCTAGAGCTGGTGTGCTTGGGAGACAGGAGCCACACTGGGGAAGAGGTTCTTTCAGCTCTGCAGGGGCAGGCTCAGAGGTGGTTGACGCCACGCCAGCTGAAGCCTGGAATGGTGGTCAGCGATAATGGCACCAACCTCCTCTCTGCCCTGCGACGTGGAAAACTCACCCATGTGCCCTGTTTTGCGCATGTTCTCAATTTGGTGGTGCAGCGGTTCTTGGGCAGGTACCCTGGCTTACAGGATGTCCTGAGGCAGGCCAGGAAAGTCTGTGTGCATTTCCGGAGGTCATATAATGCCACTGCTCGGCTGACAGACCTCCAGAGGGAATACAACCTGCCCAAGAACCGCCTAATCTGTGACATGCCCACCAGATGGAACTCTACGTTGGCCATGCTGCAGCGGCTGCACACGCAGCAGAGGGCCATCAATGAGTACCTGTGCCAATATGGCAGCAGAACTGGCTCAGGGGAGCTTGGGTTTTTTTCACCACGCCAGTGGGCCTTGATCAGGGATGCATGCACTGTCCTGTCACCATTTGAGGAGGCCACGAGGATGGTGAGCAGTGACAGTGCATGCATCAGTGAGACTGTCCCGCTTATTCACATGTTGGAGCACACCCTACGTGGAATAATGGACAGGGCCCTTGAGGCAGAACAGAGGGAGGAAGAGGAGGACTTCCTTACCTCTCAAGGCCCCCTTTATCCAGACACTGTTCCTGCTTGCCCACCTGGAACACAGGAAGAGGAGGAGGAGGATGAGGAAGAGGAGGAGGAGGAGGAGGAGGATTGTATCAGCAGCATGGAGGTGGAGCCTAGCACTCAGCATCAACAGCAGCAGTCTTCAAGGGATCATTTACAGTCCCAAGGAACACGTGGACTTTTACGTGGCTGGGATGAGGTGGCTGAGGATCCTGTCGTCCTCAGTGACCCAGAGGACTGTGCCCCGAATGCCTCTGCAAACCTACGCTGCATGGCCTCCCTGATTCTGCAAAGCCTGCGTAAGGATCCTCGTGTACGTGCTATCAAGGAGAGGGATCATTACTGGCTGGCAACTCTCCTTGATCCACGCTACAAGAGTAAGGTAACGGATCTTATGTTGCCATCGCAGAGGGAGCAGAAAATGAAACTACTGCGGGAGGCCTTGCAGAAGGGTCTGTGCAATGCGTTCCCAGAACCGGGGGGATTACCAAAACCTGGCCCTGGACAACGTCTTGCTGAGGCTTCGGTGAGTCAGAGAAGGAGCGGTGGAGAAGGTGGCCGTCTGAGCGATGCGTTCAGACAATTTTTTTGTCCGCAGCCCCAAGGTCTGACCGGTTCCAGCAACCATCGCCAGCGTCTGGTTTACATGGTCCGGGAATACCTAGCGGCAAGATCCGACTTGGACACCTTCCCCACGAAAAATCCTCTGGCTTACTGGGTCTTGAGGATGGATCACTGGCCAGAGCTTGCACAGTACGCAATTGAGCTACTGGCTTGCCCTGCATCCAGTGTTCTTTCAGAACGTACATTCAGTGCTGCTGGAGGCTTTGTGACCGATCACAGGGTACGCCTCTCCACCGACTCTGTTGATCGACTGACCTTCATCAAAATGAATCAGGCTTGGATCAACACCGGCTACCAAGCACCTGATGCTGATGTTACTGAATAAGAATTTTGTGTTGAAATATCAGATCCCTTTGAGACTGCTGATGCTGAGTGACTGTCCTGTTGTGCTGCTGATGGAATATCCTTCTCCTCCTCACTTTTCATGCTGTTAGCTAGTAAGAAATTTTGTTTTTCTGTGCTCCGCCACCAGTGCCTAAGGCCTAATTTTTCTGCCCCTGTTTAACAGGGGCGCCTAATAACAATTTTTGATGCAATACTTTGCACGTGGCCTAAGGCCTAATTTTTGTGCCCCTGTGTAACGGGCGTCTAATAACAATTTTTGATGCAATACTTTGCATGTGGCCTAAGGCACAATTTTTGTGCCCCTGTGTAACAGGGGCGTCTAATAACAATTTTTGATGCAATACTTTGCACGTGGCTCCTTGTTGTGCTCCAATTACAGATATTGGGAGGGGTTGCAGTGTTATGTTGCGCCTAATATCAATTTTGGATGCAATACTTTGCACGTGGCCTAAGGCCTAAGGCCTAATTTTTCTGCCCCTGTGTAACAGGGGTGTCTAATAACAATTTTTGATGCAATACTTTGCATGTGGCCTAAGGCCTAAGGCACAATTTTTGTGCCCCTGTGTAACAGGGGCGTCTAATAACAATTTTTGATGCAATACTTTGCACGTGGCCTAAGGCACAATTTTTGTGCCCCTGTGTAACAGGGGCGCCTAATAACAATTTTTGATGCAATACTTTGCACGTGGCTCCTTGTTGCGCTCCAATTACAGATATTGGGAGGGGTTGCAGTGTTATGTTGCGCCTAATATCAATTTTGGATGCAATACTTTGCACGTGGCCTAAGGCCTAAGGCCTAATTTTTCTGCCCCTGTGTAACAGGGGTGTCTAATAACAATTTTTGATGCAATACTTTGCATGTGGCCTAAGGCCTAAGGCACAATTTTTGTGCCCCTGTGTAACAGGGGCGTCTAATAACAATTTTTGATGCAATACTTTGCACGTGGCCTAAGGCACAATTTTTGTGCCCCTGTGTAACAGGGGCGCCTAATAACAATTTTTGATGCAATACTTTGCACGTGGCTCCTTGTTGCGCTCCAATTACAGATATTGGGAGGGGTTGCAGTGTTATGTTGCGCCTAATATCAATTTTGGATGCAATACTTTGCACGTGGCCTAAGGCCTAAGGCCTAATTTTTCTGCCCCTGTGTAACAGGGGTGTCTAATAACAATTTTTGATGCAATACTTTGCATGTGGCCTAAGGCCTAAGGCACAATTTTTGTGCCCCTGTGTAACAGGGGCGTCTAATAACAATTTTTGATGCAATACTTTGCACGTGGCCTAAGGCACAATTTTTGTGCCCCTGTGTAACAGGGGCGTCTAATAACAATTTTTGATGCAATACTTTGCACGTGGCCTAAGGCACAATTTTTGTGCCCCTGTGTAACAGGGGCGCCTAATAACAATTTTTGATGCAATACTTTGCACGTGGCTCCTTGTTGCGCTCCAATTACAGATATTGGGAGGGGTTGCAGTGTTATGTTGCGCCTATGGACACATTTTTATGCCCCTGTGTAACAAGGGCGCCTAATAACAATTTTTGATGCAATACTTTGCACGTGGCTCCTTGTTGCGCTCCAATTACAGATATTGGGAGGGGTTGCAGTGTTATGTTGCGCCTACGGACACATTTTTATGCCCCTGTGTAACAAGGGCGCCTAATAACAATTTTTGATGCAATACTTTGCACGTGGCTCCTTGTTGCGCTCCAATTACAGATATTGGGAGGGGTTGCAGTGTTATGTTGCGCCTACGGACACATTTTTATGCCCCTGTATAACAAGGGCGCCTAATAACAATTTTTGATGCAATACTTTGCACGTGGCTCCTTGTTGCGCTCCAATTACAGATATTGGGAGGGGTTGCAGTGTTATGTTGCGCCTACGGACACATTTTTATGCCCCTGTGTAACAAGGGCGCCTAATAACAATTTTTGATGCAATACTTTGCACGTGGCTCCTTGTTGCGCTCCAATTACAGATATTGGGAGGGGTTGCAGTGTTATGTTGCGCCTACGGACACATTTTTATGCCCCTTTGTAACAAGGGCGCCTAATAACAATTTTTGATGCAATACTTTGCACGTGGCTCTTTGTTGCGCTACAATTACAGTATGTTTGAGGGGTGCCCTTTTTTCTACAATTTTGCTTTTCCAAAAAGATAATGCCACCCCCCCACCACCCCTAAAATAATCGAGATATTGTTCCCAGACAGCACGTGCGCAACCAGTATTAAATTACTTTGTTCTTATAATAATTTAATGTTGTGCAGGGACATTTCTAAACATGTGCCACTACTAGAGACACACAGCAGGTGTGATATTTGAAGGAATTTTTCATTTTTTTTTTTTCACTTTAAACATCATTAAAATCGCTGCTCCGCAAAAACGTCCGTTTTTAAAATATTTTTTTCGATTGATACATGTTCCCTGGGGCAAGACCCGGGTTCTGAAAGACGTTTACCAACATTAAATTGAATATTGGTCTTTAAAATGATCGTTTTTGAATTCGAACGTTCGAGTCCCATAGACTTCAATGGGGTTCTAAATGTTCGCGCGAACCCGCGGTCTGTTCGAACGTTCTGATGCGAACCGAACCCGGGTATGTTCGGCTCATCCCTAATCTCCACTCCCGGCCGAGAGCGGAGACGACGTCACCAACAGCTCACTTCCCTCACGCGTATTGTGGCTGTGCACGCCACTTAATCATCATGATTAAGTGGCGTTTTTGCACAATTGCATGAAGATATTTATTTTTATTGTTTATATTGGACTCATTTTGCACATCCAGTGCCGTTTGCTGAATTTAGTTTCAATGTATGGATGCACCTGATTAGCACTTATTTAATTGATCCGGAATTTTGGAATTTTGCACCTTTAATGCGTTTTTGCACAATTGCATGAAGAGATATATATATATATATATATATATATATATATATATATATATATATATATATATATATTTGTTTACATTGGACTTATTTTGCACATCCAGTGCCGTTTGCTTGATTTTATTTTATGCATTTTATGGATGCACCTGATTAGCACTTATTACCAATCATGCACCTTAGTGCTGCACATTTTTGATGTTGTATTTTGTCATGCACTTAGTGCACGGAAATTGCATGGGATTTTTCATTTTGGGATTTTAGATTATTTATTTACTAATTATTATTCTTAATTAGCGAGCGCCCCAACACATTACCTTCAATTATTGTTATAAGTGTGTGAACACCCAATCGTTGTGGCTGCTGCTGTAGCCCATCCGTTATTTAGTATTCAATAGTGTGGTTTGCGCATCTAGTTACCCCCCATTCCAATTCTAGCACTAAACCTCCTCTGTAACTCTAAACAGGTAAGCTGTAAAGGTATTTAAAGAGGCGCCAATGGAGATTTTTAAGTATCGTAGTTTGTCGTCATTCCACGAGCGTGCACAATTTTAAAGCGTGACATCTTAGGTATCTATTTACTCAACATAACATCATCTTTCATATTATACAAAAATTGGTGTGTATATATTGTGTTTTTTTTAATTCACTAAAGTTTTCCCCCAAAAAAGTGCATTTGAAAAACCGCTGCACAAATACCATATGACATAAAAAATTGCAACAATCCCCATTTTATTCCATAGAAACTCTGCTAAAAAGTATATATATATATATATATATATATATATATATATATATATATATATAATATGTGGGGATTATAAGCAATTTTATAGCAAAAAATACTGATTTAAGCTTGGTCTTCAAATGGTTGTGCAGTGTCCGTTTTAAACAGCATAACAGCTAGTGGGTCCTTCTCAAATAAATGTATGGGATAGGGAATAGTGTTGAGCAGAATATGCCATATTCGATTTCGCGATATATCTCGAATATATATTCGAATATTCGAGATATATTCGCTAAATTCGAATATTCGTGATATTTTATCGAAATTAATTGATTGCGATTTTTCGCTATTGCGAATGCGAAAATAATTGCGATTTTTTTATAACTGCGGTAGGAGCGCTCTGATTGGCTCAGAATATTCGTGATATTTTATCGAAATATCGCAACATGCGAATGCGATATTGATTGCGGAATTTCGAGATATGCTGGAGGAGCGCTCTGATTGGCTCAGAATATTCGTGATATTTTATCGAAATATCGCAACATGCGAATGCGATATTTATTGCGCAATTTCGAGATATGCTGGAGGAGCGCTCTGATTGGCTCAGAATATTCGTGATATTTTATCTAAATATCGCAACATGCGAATGCGATATTTATTGCGCAATTTCGAGATATGCTGGAGGAGCGCTCTGATTGGCTCAGAATATTCGTGATATTTTATCGAAATATCGCAACATGCGAATGCGATATTTATTGCGCAATTTCGAGATATGCTGGAGAAGCGCTCTGATTGGCTCAGAATATTCCTGATATTTTATCGAAATATCGCAACATGCGAATGCGATATTTATTGCGCAATTTCGAGATATGCTGGAGGAGCGCTCTGATTGGCTCACTCTGAAATCGAATATTCGAGATATTTTAACGCAATTTCACAAAATGCGAATGCGAAATTGATTGCAGATATTTCGAAAACTGCTGTAGCAGCACTCTGAAATCGAATATTTATGATATTTTAACCAAAAAACATATTGCGATTGCGATTTTTCGATTGCGCATGCGCGAACAACACGCGACCATTTCCTGGAGCCTTGCCAGTTTCCAACTTATGATCGCAGCGCAATCACACAGCAACATGGTTGGAAGCAATTTCACTAAGTCTGAGGAAAAGTTGCTGATTTGTGTAAGTATTTTGACCACTGTTATTTCATCATCTTCAACTGCATTTTAGTCTAGTTTAAAAGTTAGTATATATGATCAGATATTAGTATTTCACAAAAAATGTGTCTCCTGCTTTTACAAAACTACAAGTCCCAGCATGCCTGGACAGCTGCAGACACCCTGGTTGGCAAATGTGTATTTAGGCACTTTTCCTTGTTATTTAGCATAATGAATTTAACATTTTTTTGGACATAGGACGTATGCGAACGTCCTGACTTCAGTGTCCTCAAGGCCCAAGGACGTTCGAATACATATTGCCCTTTAGATGTTGCAGAACTACAACTTCCAGCATGCCTGGGAATGCTGGCACTTCTAGTATTGTAAGTTCTGCAGGCCCCCATTTTTCAGGCCTTTATGCACGGGTCTCTAAACTGTGGCACCCTAGATGCAGCAAAAGTAAAATTCTTAGCATGCACTGACAGACCGTGGCTGATGGGAGTAGTAGTTTTGCAACAGCTGGAGGTGGACTGGTCTTGAAACCCAGAGTTAGGTAACAAACCCGTAGTGTTTTGCAACCATTCTGCCTCCAGCTGGTTTTTTTCTGTTGAAAAGCCTGTGGCGTGCAAAACACAACCCAAAAACTCCACCCGGTGCAAGTAAAAATTTGCACACACCTAAAGAGTGACATCACAAAAAACTGCGACGGTTGCATACGTCAGTGGTCCTCCGAAAAGGTCCCGTCTCTGACCCCCCGGGGCGTTAGGCTCCTGACAGGGAAAAGAGTTAGCAACGCATATCTCCCCTATACGTGTATCCTGTGTTGTTAATAATATATTCATAATTATGCAAATGATAATGGCTGCTATATTTATGTAAAAAAGGTGGCGACCGAAATGGCAGGATATAAAATCTGTCATGTTACCCCTGTCATTGATTAATAAGGCGAGAATGCTTCCAATTGTTGAATAGCATACATTTACGTCATATATCCATAAGGCTGTCAACAAAAGTATTACAATATACTTTGTTCTTCATCTTGCAGAAGTTCCTGGAAACAGGATACGATGAGCTGCGGAGGCAGCAAGAAAAACAGGGAGTTGTAAGCTCCCTGATTGAGGAACTACGCGCCCAAAACGGCGAAGCACCCACTCGCATGGCGATCCTCAAAAAGTGGTCCGACCTGAAGAGGCGCCAGATGAACCGGGTCAGGCGTATCCGGAATAAATATCATCCTGGTAAGTTATTGGTCACAGTTATGTTTTTTTTCCCCTAAAGTGTATTTTGTGCGTGTACTCGAGAGAGGAGCCGGACTGCAGGAGTTGGGAGTAGGCAGGCCTCCCCCAGAGGTAATCTGCCACCTTTCTCCATGCCCCGGGTGGCAATGGCGGGTGTGAGGGGGTCCTCCCACACAGACCGTCCTACCTGCTCCGCTTCGAAGCCCAACGGGGCAGAGGGACTCCCTATAAGGGAGTGAGAGGATTTGCCCGCTCAACCAGCCCCGTTAGTCCTTCGCCTCTCTTTTTAGAGACCGCATGGTCAGAGTGCGTGCATGTTAACCCAATTGCGAGTGCGTGTGTAAGTGTGGTGGTTTTTGTGGGAGGGAGGTGGGCATACTAAGCGCAGGCTTACCTCGCATAGCACACCCACCGGGGGCCGAGCTGAGACCACCAAACTCAATTCACATGTAGCCGAGAGCGGGATCCGAACCCCTAGCTGCAGAGGTGAATGGCTTGTCAGCGCAGTGGCAATCGCGTTGAGCCAGCCCGGGTCCCTTGGGGACAGTTATGTAAGGTCATATGTAATTAATGTAAGGTCAGATGTTGTTAACCAAGACGCCATGTTGTTGTAACATATATCACCACCAGCCAAGGTATTCATAGTACTGTTGGAAAAAAACATGGGACAGCAGACAGGAACACAGAAGTTATGTGGGAACATACTTTTCCCATTGCTTTGCATGGGACTTTAAACAAAAAGCCCGACCCTCACCAATGGGGTTAGTTAAGGGATAAATTAACGATCCTATACTTTAAGTGGACGTATAGATAACATGTGAGCAAGTGTTATCGAAATATCTACAGCTGTTATGAAGTAACATGTATTTCCCATAGAGTTGAATGGGACTTTAAAGAAAAACCCTGACCAAGGCAAATGGGGGTGGGTAAGGGTTAAACCACCTATCCTATGTTTGTGGCTGACATATAAGTAACCTGTGTGCCAAGTTTCATGTAAATATCTTTAGCCGTTTTGACGTGATGGTGGAACATACATACATACATGCATGCACACACACGTTGAGTTTTATATATATAGATTCCCACTAAATTCCTGTGTTAGGCGTGGGGTTGTTATAGTAATCCCGTGTACTCCATCAAGCCCTTTTTTTAACATGAGATCGTCTGAACAAAACAAAGGAGACAAAAACAGCTCATTTTACCATGGTGGCAGCCCAGCTCACGCTCAGTCCCCTGTAGTGCCCACAAGACCCTTTAATATAACATTGTCCCATTGGTTAACTGTCTATATAAATTAATTTTGTATTCATATACAATACAGCAGAGTACACAGAATTTGCATACGTCATTAGAAAACATTTTTATAATCTGTGAACATTGTGTTATTATAGGAGCTCCGCTACCAACTGTGCGCCCCAAGCGCACAAGGCGACAGGCCGCAGAGGAGGAGGATGCGGCAGGGGAGGATGCGGCAGAGGAGGATGCGGCAGAGGAGGAGAGGGATGAGGAGGAGCAGCCAGGGCCCTCCCACTCGCCAACCCCAGCTCCTGCTCAAGTTGAGGTGCCTGATGCGGAGCTTACCCCCTCCCCCCAAATTTCTGGTCAAATCGCGGCTGCAGGGGAGGTCGAGGAGGTGGAAGAGACCGTTGCTGTGAGCCTCGGTCAGGAGGGTAATTATGTGCACAAAGCTTAATAACATTTTAACAATAACATGTAGATATAAAAATTGACAACATTTAAAGCGCACCCGTCAGATTTCAGAACCATAATATGGTATTTATGATAGAAGTATACAGGTAGTGCAGAATTATTGGGCAAGTTGTATTTTTGAGGATTCATTTTATTATTGAACAACAACCATGTTCTCAATGAACCCAAAAAACTCATTAATATCAAAGCTGAATATTTTTTGAAGTAGTTTTTTTTAGTTTTACCAATTTTAGGGTGATATCTGTGTGTGCAGGTGACTACTATTACTGTGCATAATTATTAGGCAACTTAACAAAAAAAAAATATATACCCATTTCAATTAATTATTTTTACCAGTGAAACCAATATAACATCTGAACATTCTAAAATATACATTTCTGACATTCAAAAACAAAACCAAAACAAATAAGTGACCAATATAGCCACCTTTCTTTGCATGGACACTCAAAAGCCTGCCATCCATGGATTCTGTCAGTGTTTTGATCTGTTCACCATCAACATTTCGTGCAGTAGCAACCGCAGCCTCCCAGACACTGTTCAGAGAGGTGTACTGTTTTCCCTCCTTGTAAATCTCACATTTGATGATGGACCACAGGTTCTCAATGGGGTTCAGATCAGGTGAACAAGGAGGCCATGTCATTAGTTTTTCTTCTTTTATACCCTTTCTTGCCAGCCACGCTGTGGAGTACTTGGACGCGTGTGATGGAGCATTGTCCTGCATGAAAATCATGTTTTTCTTGAAGGATGCAGACTTCTTCCTGTACCACTGCTTGAAGAAGGTGTCTTCCAGAAACTGGCAGTAGGACTGGGAGTTGAGCTTGACTCCATCCTCAACCCGAAAAGGCCCCACAAGCTCATCTTTGATGATACCAGCCCAAACCAGTACTCCACCTCCACCTTGCTGGCGTCTGAGTCGGACTGGAGCTCTCTGCCCTTTACCATTCCAGCCACGGGCCCATCCATCTGGCCGATCAAGACTCACTCTCATTTCAGCAGTCCATAAAACTTTTGAAAAATCATTCTTGAGATATTTCTAGGCCCAGTCTTGACGTTTCAGCTTGTGTGTCTTGTTCAGTGGTCGTCGTTTTTCAGCCTTTCTTACCTTGGCCATGTCTCTGAGTATGGAACACCTTGTGCTTTTGGGCACTCCAGTGATGTTGCAGCTCTGAAATATAGCCAAACTGGTGGCAAGTGGCATCTTGGCAGCTGCACGCTTGACTTTTCTCAGTTCATGGGCAGTTATTTTGCGCCTTGGTTTTTCCACACGCTTCTTGCGACCCTGTTGACTATTTTGAATGAAACGCTTGATTGTTCGATGATCACGCTTCAGAAGCTTTGCAATTTTAAGAGTGCTGCATCCCTCTGCAAGATATATCACTATTTTTGACTTTTCAGAGCCTGCCAAGTCCTTTACTTGGCCCATTTTGCAAAAGGAAAGGAAGTTGACTAATAATTATGCACACCTGATATAGAGTGTTGATGTCATTAGACCACACACCTTCTCATTACAGAGATGTACATTACCTAATATGCCTAATTGGTAGTAGGCTTTCGAGCCTATACAGCTTGTAAGACAACATGCATAAAGAGGATGATGTGGTCAAAATACTAATTTTCCCAATAATTCTTCACTCCCTGTATGTGCTAGACACATAACAAGTGTATAGACATGATAATGATTGTTTAATAAGCAACATAAATATTTTATTTATTTGGTAACGGTCTTTGAAATCACAATGTTTTTTTCTTATATCCTAACAGTTGCAAAAAAAATGCTGCAGAGGCAGGCTTTGATCCAAAAAACGAATGACAAGATCCTCTCGAATCAGGAAAAAATTTGTTACCTGGACCAGCAGAATCGGCAGCTGGAGCAGCAGCAATTAATAAATTATTCAAAGATGGCAGAGCTTCAGCAGCGCATGCTTAATTACGTTTAATTTTTTTTTATGTTAATAAAAAATGTTATTTTTTTTAAATCAATCTCTATACTTTAAACATATAGTTTTTGGTATTAAAACTATTTTATATTTGAATTTCTTAATAGGCATCACTCTGGCAATTGCTTTGCTGGGCTCCCCCTCCACCTGTCCGGCCCGCACTCTGACTGGACTTTTGGATTTTTCCCAGTTATACTGTGGGTCCCTGCAGGCCACTCTTGTGGGGCATCGTTGAGGCCTTTTTGGGGGTGCTAACCACCCGTATGGAGAAAAGTAACTAGGGATCCTCAGGATTATAACCTTACTCTGGTCCAAATAGAACTGAGAAACACAATCTGTGAGTTGATAACTATATACTTTAAATTTATTTTTCACCTAAATTGTACTATGTATCTATGTATTTTATTACCATATATTTACTCTCTGTTATAGTTTGCATCATATACCCTTTCCTCCGAAGAAGACCCATATGTGGGGGTCGAAACGCGTCAGGAACAACTTGACCTGAAGATCAGCCATTCATGTTGATCAGTGTCATGTAATTTTGGTGCTATATTCTCATATGTATGTGTCCTCAGCATAAACTGTACCAGAGTTCATTATTTTACGACTTTGTACATATTAAATACATTTTTCATTTTTTTACAACAAATTGGTACGTCTTTGTAATTGTTTATATAATTTTTGCTGCCTAAAAACCCCACTGGGGAACCCTTCCTTTTTTCATTACCTTTACAGGGGTGAGCAGCACTTTCCCTACCCCCTTTGTGTCCGTCCTTCATTTACATAATTTTCCGGTGGCTAAACACCTATTCTATCCCCCCTATGGACATAGGAAAGTATAATATATGAGCATTGGCATTGTGCGGCTGTACTTAGCATTTGCTTGTTTTTGTTCATGCGGGTTTGACAAATGCCCGTAACAAAATATTTAAGCATATTGCTTATCTACCCACTGCTGCACTGCCAAATACTCATGAAATCTCTATAACCATATATCCAACATGGGTTCCATATATACCTTTTGGTATTTATTGTTATCAATTGTTTGCTTGGTTATAAACAATTATATATACACTTTTTGCTCTAATGGGCATATACATGTCCATTTCTAGCATTACTAATATTCCACCTTTATATATACCAATTTTTATTATTTATCTTTTGTTTAATCCTTTTATCCTGTAGGACCTTGTTACAGCTCTGCTGGGTGGCGCTTCCCCGCTAGGTACCTCTTTATTATGCTCTCTCTATGGCCTCTCAGTGGGGAGGGGGAGACTCAGGGCCCCGTGTTCTCTTTACTCTCCACAAGATGGCGATATTCTCGCCACTGTGGAGGTGTTTCCTCCCCACTGACGGCGTCAGTGACGTTCCCTGGCGCCGTGGGCGTCCCGCGCGTGCATGCGCATTGCGCGCGTTTGTGACGCTGCCGCGGCACTCGCGACCGCAGCAGAGGGCTGGGTTTTTTTTTTTTTTTTTTTTTTTTTTTTTTTTTTCTTCCTCACTGACGCTGAGGAACCCACAGCTGGGAGGGTCATCTGACCTTAATTCCTTGCTCCAGCTGGGATAGGGGGGGCGGACTTCTAGATGTGGGAGGGGATGTCCCAAGCAAGGCATTCATTTGCCAATTAGTGATTGCCAAATCCTTGACACCTGACATGCACATATTTAAATAGACTGGGTGTATACCTGACACCTGCCTGTGATCCTATCTTCATACTATGCTGGACACACCACACATAGGGTAAGGCTGCATTTTCAAATCCTGCACAAAGTTATCCTTCCTATGCCTACTAAATCTAATCAATAATATATTTCCCCTCCAGATACGCTTTTTCTTGCTCTCTCTGGAGATCGTTTCCATACTCATATTCTAAACATTTAATAAGGTATTTTTTACTATCCTTTACATTGTGTTTTTTTTTAACACTATTCACCCCATTGGCACTAATCCCAATATTTTTACTACTATTTTATCACATTATATACAACTATTCTCACATGAATTTAATTATTTTAGCACATGCTTACTCACACCCATCCATTACACACCATTATTATTTATTTATTTATTTTTTATTCAACTAATTAACTATATATATATATTTATTATATTATACTAATTATATATCTTTCACTATTTAATTATAATTATTATATATATTGGCACCTCAACCCACTATTAGCCCTATATTGTAATCTCTATCGCCCTGTTACACATATAATTCTCTTTGAATTCACAATTCTATATAATTTTGATATTGTTATTAATCTTAACTCATGATATCATATAACATTTAAAATATCCTGTGCATATTTATATTAATTTAAAATTCCTATGACATATCACAGTCCCATTTTATATATGCATCATTATAATGAGCATAATGTGCATGTCTAGCGCCATCTACTTGTACAACAAGTCAATCAATCTCTATACTTTAAACATATAGTTTTTGGTATTAAAACTATTTTATATTTGAATTTCTTAATAGGCATCACTCTGGCAATTGCTTTGCTGGGCTCCCCCTCCACCTGTCCGGCCCGCACTCTGACTGGACTTTTGGATTTTTCCCAGTTATACTGTGGGTCCCTGCAGGCCACTCTTGTGGGGCATCGTTGAGGCCTTTTTGGGGGTGCTAACCACCCGTATGGAGAAAAGTAACTAGGGATCCTCAGGATTATAACCTTACTCTGGTCCAAATAGAACTGAGAAACACAATCTGTGAGTTGATAACTATATACTTTAAATTTATTTTTCACCTAAATTGTACTATGTATCTATGTATTTTATTACCATATATTTACTCTCTGTTATAGTTTGCATCATATACCCTTTCCTCCGAAGAAGACCCATATGTGGGGGTCGAAACGCGTCAGGAACAACTTGACCTGAAGATCAGCCATTCATGTTGATCAGTGTCATGTAATTTTGGTGCTATATTCTCATATGTATGTGTCCTCAGCATAAACTGTACCAGAGTTCATTATTTTACGACTTTGTACATATTAAATACATTTTTCATTTTTTTACAACAAATTGGTACGTCTTTGTAATTGTTTATATAATTTTTGCTGCCTAAAAACCCCACTGGGGAACCCTTCCTTTTTTCATTACCTTTACAGGGGTGAGCAGCACTTTCCCTACCCCCTTTGTGTCCGTCCTTCATTTACATTTTTTTTAAATGTTTCCTTTCTTTTTGAGATAAATTTTTAGGTTTTTCAACACATCTAACTTCACATCTAACACATCAACATCAACACATCTAACTTCCTAATAAGCAAAAAAAATGTTATACTATTATTTTATGTAACACAAACCTAGGACAAACTAAAGTTCGCGGACACAGACACGACGAACACAAACTAAACTGTTGAAAAATGAACATAACAAAAGCAACAATATATATATATATATATATACAGAGAGAGAGCAAGAAAGAGAGAGAAAATGCAGTTTTGCTCTTGCAGACAGGCTAATGGTTGCAGTATAAAGGCCGCAAACCAGGCTTTAACATAAAGTTCATTGTTTTAGTTACACTTGCTGTTACGATCTGGTCTGGTAGCTTGTAGCGGAGGCTGTTGGTGGATCCGCTGTGCCAGAGAGGTCATGAAGCATTACTCAGCATGGAGGCAGCAGCAGTAGTATTAAAATGTAATGTAACTAGAAAAGATAAAATTTCAGGGTAAATTGTGCTGCGTGGTCTTGCCTCCACCAATACTACTGACTGGAGACGGTGCCCCTGGAGATGTAAATGTGATCCAACCGTGTGTGGATCCAGTTCGGTCCATTGCCCCATCAAAAACTGCTCCATCCAAAACTAGCCCATCAAAACTGCACCATCAAAACTAGTGCTGCGCAGCTTCACCCGTCTCACGATTCGATTCGATTCGATTCCGCAATGCATCACGATGCATCACGATTGCAGCGCAAGTGCGCATGTCTCTCCCCCCAAAATACTAAAGGAGATTATCAGAGACTGCAGACATAGTACAGCAGATGGTCAGAGACTGCAGACATAGTACAGTAGATGGTCAGAGACTGCAGACATAGTACAGGAGATGGTCAGAGACTGCGGACATAGTACAGGAGATGGTCAGAGACTGGGGACATGCTACACGAGATAAGAGACTGCGTGCATGCTACAGGAGATGGTCAGAGACTGGGGACATGCTACACGAGATAAGAGACTGCGTGCATGCTACACAAGATGATCAGAGAATGCGGACATGCTACAGGAAATGGTCAGAGACTGCGGAAATTATGCAGAAGATCAGTAGGTAAGTATGATTTTTATTTTTATTTTAATTTTAAAGAAGAAAATAATACCCTTTAGTATCACTTTAACAAAGCCATTGAGTCTTTTGGCAGCAACTTGCATAGTAAACAGGTCAACATCACTGCACAAATAAAAAAAAGGGAGACATTCCAATCAGCAAGAAATATACTGCTTGCAGATCAGTAGATGGTTCCAGAGGGGAGAGATGTTTGGGAAATCACAGCAAGAAATTAGACAGTAAAAGAGTTTGCCTTACACATTGGGGGCTGCACAAACAGTACACACACACACAGAGGATCGCTGCAGCAGGAATGGGGGGGATGCTGCCACCTCTCTACACTCACCCATATATCAAGCATGACAGGCTTATCTCTCACCTCCGGAGCACTTCCATCCCCCCCTCCTCTCAGCTCGTTTGTAGTTTGCAGAAGCCAAATTTATGGCTCATCGCACGGATGTTACAACAGCTCCGTGCAGTCATGATCTGTATGCCTCTGTCTCTCAGCTCCTCGTGCGGCTCGGCACCGCCCATCGGGGAGATGTTGCAAAACTACAAGTCCAATGAGGCATTGCAAGAATGACAGTTACCAGCATGACTCCCACAGGCAGAGGCATGATGGTAACTGTAGTTTTACAACAGCTGGAGGGCCACCAGTTTGAGACCCTTGCTTAACAGAGGAAAGTTCCCTCAGCCTTGTGTGGGAGGAACCAACTCACCTCACAACTGTTTGTGAGGTGTTATTAAACTCCTCAGCTTTTCCTAGGAAACCAATTTTTGGGTTTGCAGGCTCTCTGTAAACACAGCAGAAATTGAGGAATGTTTTTTGAATACTTGTCCTTTACATTGTTCGATCTTAAAAACTATAAATCTCACAGTGAATATCTTTATAGTTTACGAATCACAAGACCCAGACCTACATTTTGATGTATAGTATGTCTCTGAAATAATAAAATTTAAGGCACAGTCGAAGTTTACAAATTCAACAGCAGATTTTAGTTTTATAAACTTTGACCTCCATTGACTTCCATTGAAATAATGGATGTCGTTGGTTGCAAACAAATTATCATATTGTGAATACCGTTTGATCATTCGCTTAGCCGTAAACACGTGTGATGGCAGCAGGGAGAGCTGAACTTTTTGATATAAGATTTGTGTAGGTCGGCTTGAAAATGAGGGAGTGGTCGCAGTTTACAAATCATGTGCTGATTTTTCCGGTGTTCACATTCCACACTCTAGCTCTCCTCATTCACTCCTATGGGAAAATTTCGCCGCAAAAATGACGATATTTCATGAATGATTAAGCGAAACGTTCCACAAAGTAATAACACACCATTCTGGAACAATCCACACGTTTCGATATATTACTTGTCTATGTAGTGTAAAAACTGTGGGAGGAGATACCGTTTAAAAGTTGGCTATAATAAGAATAATATATATGTGAGATAACAATAAGTGCTCTTGCTATGCAAGACCACTTTACTCTCACACAGGCATCATTTACAAGGAGTATTGGTAATATTACTAGATAGCATCTAAACACGTGGGCAGGACTTTACAACATCAGTAATGACCATAGTAGTCAATAGTGTCAAATAACTTGTGACATAGGTGTCGTGAGCAGCAGCAGTATTAGTAACAGTAGACAATATAGTGTCAAATCACTCGGGAAAGAGGTGCCATGAACAGCAGCAGCAGCAGTGGTAATAGTAGTATAGAGTGGCAATTAACTTGTGACATAGGTGTCTTGACTGAGCAGCAGTAGTAGTAGTAGACAGTGACAATAGAGAGTCAAATCACTTGGGCAGGAGGTGCCATGATGAACAGCAGTGAAAATAGTAGTATAGAGTGGTAAATAACTTCTGACATAGGTGTCTTGACTGATCCAGAGGAGTCATGGGATAAAGTCATGTGGTCAGATGAGACCATAATATAACTTTTTGGTCATAATTCCACTAACCGTGTTCGGAGGAAGAATAATGATGAGTACCATGCCAAGAACGCCATCCCTACTGTGAAGCATGGCGGTGGTAGCATCATGCTTTGGTGGTGTTTTTCTGCACATGGGACAGGGTGACTGCACTGTATTAAGGAGAGGATGACCGGGGCCATTTATTGCTAGATTTTGGGCAACAACCTCCTTCCCTGATTTAGAGCTTTGAAGATGGGTCGAGGCTGGTTCTTCCAACATGACAATGACCCAAAGCACACAGCCAGGATAACCAAGGGGTGGCTCTGTAAGGAGCATATCAAGGTTCTGGCGTGGCCTAGCCAGTCTCCAGACCTAAACCCAATAGAGAATCTTTGGAGGGAGCTCAAACTCTGTGTTTCTCAGCGAGAGCCCAGAAACCTGACTGATGTAGAGAAGATCTGTGTGGAGGAGTGGGCCAAAATCCCTCCTCCAGTGTGTGCAAAGCTGGTGTAAAACTACAAGAAAGGTTTGACCGCTGTAATTGCAAAGAAAGCCTACTGTACCAAATATTAACATTGATTTTCTCAGGTGTTAAAATAGTTATATTCAGCACTGTAAATACATCAGGTCCGGGGCTCCATCAGGGAATGCATGACAAGGGACCCTTCAGCGCCCTGAACCGACGACAGGTGCCAGAAAGTCACCGCCGATCCAGGACTCATTCATCTTTATGAATGTGAGTCTGTCCACGGAGTCTGTGGACAGACGGGTCCTCTTGTCCATGACCACCCCACCTGCCGCGCTGAATGTCCGCTCAGATAGTACGCTGGAGGGGGGGCAAGACAATAACTCCAGCGCATACTGAGCGAGCTCGCGGCAGGTGTCCAATCTGGCAACCCAGTACTCCATGGGGTCGTCGGTGCTCATACTGTCAGAAGCACCGACGGACGCCATGTAGTCTGCCACCATGTGGGCCAGCCGCTGGTGGTGACTGCTGCTGCTGCTGGTGCTGGTACTGGGTCGCTCGGTTTGGAAGAACATCCTCATCTCATCCATTAGGTCCCCTGCTCGGCTGCTGCTGGGTGCAGCCACCTGCTGGGTGAGATGAGGGGGGACAACTGGAGGCCGGGGAGTTGCCTGCTCCAACCGTCTGACAATGCCTGCCTGCAGTTCCTCCATCCGGTGCTGCCTCCGGCTGGCTGGGATGAACTGCTCCAGTTTCCCCTTGCACCTGGGATCCAAAAGGGTGGCCATCCAGAAATCATCCCTCGCCTTGATGGTCTTAACCCGGGGGTCCCTCCTGAGGCATCTCAGCATGTGGGCAGCCATGGGGAAGAGCACAGCCCGCTGTGACTCCTCAATGCTGGCCAGGTGAATGAGGTGCGACTCTTCATCCCTGAGGCGCTGCTGGTCAAACTCAGAGATGCCCAACCCCCGGACTATCGGTGCCCCCAACACCGGCTCTCCCTCCTGACCAGGCCCTGACTCCGGGACGACACCAGCAACCACCTCCTCCTCATCATCATCATCCTCCTCCTCCTCCTCCTCGTCCTGGCCCTGGTCTCGGTGGAGCATTGCTGACTCCTCCTGCTCCACCAAGGCACTCTCCCCAGCTTCGAGCAGGCGATCTAGTGTCCTCTCCAGCATGAACACTATTGGCAGCACGCCATTGAGGCCGACGTGCTCACTGCTGACCATCTTGGTCGCCTGCTCGAAGGAGGACAACACTTGGCAGACCTGCTTTATCTGCCCCCACTCCGCACAGGCGATGAAAGGGAGTTGTGGTGAAGCCCTCTCAGTGCCTAGTTCCATCAGGTACTCCCTCACCGCCCTTTGCTGCTCCCACAACCTCTTCAGCATGTGGAGGGTGGAGTTCCACCGCGTCACACTGTCCACAATCAGCCTGTGAAGGGGCAGACTGTACTTCCGCTGCAACTTGGACAGGGACGCGGTAGCGGTTGGGGAGCGCCTGAAGTGGCTGGCAATCCTACGCGCCTTTGCCACAATGTCACTCAACCCTGGATAAGTGCGCAGGAACTTCTGCACCACCAGGTTGAGGACATGTGCCAGACAGGGCACGTGGGTCAGACTGCCAGCACTGAGGGCGGCGAGTAGGTTGCTGCCGTTATCGCAGACAACCATACCTGCCTGGAGCCTTCGGGGTGTCAGCCACTTCTGGACCTGAGCCTGAAGTGCTTTCAGCACTTCTTCTCCAGTGTGTCTCCGGTCCCCTAAACTAACAAGCTGGAGCACGGCCTGACAGCGCACGTGCCCCACACTTGAGTAGCTACGGGGGCGCTTGCTGGGAGGCTCAGCAGCTGCGGAGACAGTGGCTTGAGGGAGACCAGCAGTTCTCCCCTGGACACCCCGGGGCGGCACCACAAGATCGGTTGCCGCCGATCCCTCACCGACGCCTCGGAGGGAAACCCAATGGGCCGTGAAGCTGATGTAGCGCCCCTGCCCATGCCTGCTGGTCCAGCCATCCATTGTCAGATGAACCCTGTCGCTGACAGCGTGATCCAGCGACAGGGTTACATTCTGCACAATGTGCTGGTGTAGGGCAGGGACACCAGTCCTGGCAAAGAAATGGCGGCTGGGGACACGCCATTGGGGTTGGGCCTGCTCCAACATCTGCCTGAAGGGGTTGCTGTCAACTATGTTGAAGGGCAGCAGATGTTGGGCAATAACCCTTACCAGGAGCCCATTGAGGGAACGCACACGTCGGTCTCCAGGGGGGAAGGGAGTGGTGCGGTCAAAGGCGTCTGAAATCGACGCCTGGCGCCGGACGGCAGTGCGGGACACAGACGCGGAGGGTGCTGTGGAAGTAGAGGTCTGGCTGCCGGTACCAGTACCTCTACTCGAGGGAGCGGGGGGGCATGACCTGCTGGAAAGAGATGAAGATGTGGCAGGGGCTGCTGTACCCTGCTCACTTGTGGTGGTGGCGCTGCTACCACCACCACGCTTCATCTCGTCAAACACCGCCCAGTGGTTTATCCTCAGGTGCTGGTTCAGGGCTGTGGTACCCACCCGAGCCAAACACTTCCCTCTCTTCACCCTCACTTTACCAATCCGGCAGATGGCCACGGTAGGGTTGTCTGCCACCAGGGTAAAGTAATTCCAGACAGGTGACTTCAGCACCGCCCTCCTGTTAGATGGGGTGACGCTTACTTGCACCTGCTGGGACTCGGTGCGCACAGGTGGAGCTGCCTGCTGCTGCTGCTGCTGCTGCTGCTCCTCCTCCTGACACCTCCTGCTGCCATCACCAGTGGAGACCCTGACGATGGTCTCCCTGGTGGTGACCTGGCGCACCGTTTCACCAGGGTGCCTACCTTCCCCGTCGTCACTGACGTAGTGAGCCGACGCGTCAGATGGCAACCATGATGGGTCACCCTCTTCGCCCCCAGAGATGTCAGACCAAGGGCTGAAATGTGTTGGTCTGAGGGAACCAACTGACATGGAGCCTCTAGCCTGGCTCCGCTGTCCCCTCACCCACGCCTGGGTCTGACTAGGTGCTGCTGTTTCCTGCACCAAAACAGCAGCACCAGTTTGAAGGGATGTCTCTGGGATACTGCCAGCAGGTATCCCATCCTCCTCATCCATCCCTTCAAAAAGGTCCTGACCATCAGGACAGAGCTGAAGGTCTGCCTGATGCATGGCCTCCCCCAAGATATCCCTCTCACTGTCGCTGTCGAACAGTAAGATGCTGGACTCTTGGGGGCTGGGGGGGGGGGTACTACAGGCACCGGTGTAATGGTGGTACTACTGTGAGTCGGGACCGATGACTCAGTGGCACTGCTGTGCCCCATGTAGTCCACCACTACTTCAGCCTGAGATGGCAATATCGGGCGGCTGCCCGATGGGAAGAACTCCCGGATCAGGCGTACTCCCCTTGCACCCGATCCTCTACCACTAGTAGGGGCACGAGAGGTACCCCGTGCTGGCAGCGATCCAGCACTGGGAGTAACTCCCCTACCCCTGCTGCCACGGCCACGGATGCCGCTCATTATTGCTGATATGTGTGTGGGGGGGTAAACTTTATTGGGGGGGGGAAATGTGAACAAAATGTGTTTTTGTGTTTTTTTTACAAGACAGGCACGCAGACAAAGACGTACACAGACAGCTACTAAACTATAAGAAAAGTAGTACACCAAAGACAAGGACTACAAAATTAAAGAAAAAAAAAAAAAAGCACTAAACAAACACTAACTTTTTTTTTTTTTTTTTTTTTTTTTTAACACAAAACACAGACACTAAACACACACTAAGCTAAACTAGATGAAATAAATGTACACTAACAGTGTGTACACTTACTACACAAAATTTAACTAAACTGAACACAAAACTTAGCTTTTAGAAAAGCTCTTTAGGAAAAACTAAACAAAATGTGCACTGAAATGCCTAGCAAATATCACTGAACAGCGAACCTGCAAGATCTAACAGTAACACAAGATGAACAAAACTTAGCTTTTAGAAAAGCTCTTTTAGAAAGCTCAGCAAAATGTGCACTGAAATCTCTAGCAAATATCACTGAACAGCGAAGATGCAGGATCAAACAGTAACACAAATGAACAAAACAGCACAAAACAGCACAAAACGTAGCTTTGAAAAAAGCTCTTGGGTCTATTGCTTTGAAAAAAGCAGTTGATATACTGGAAAAGATGCACTGGAATCACTAAATAGCAATGCAGCACTATGCTGGTGATGATATAAATCAATCAGGAACAAAGACACAGGAACACAGAAACAGCCTCCACACTCTCTAGCCAGCTTCTGAATCTGCAATGAAATGGTGCTGGGAGTGAGCTTATATAATGTCCATGCAGGCAGGTTCCTATTGGTTGCTAACCTCTGACGAGTGTGGAAGGAGAACTCTGATTGGCTCTGATGCAAAAGGGCGGAGCAAATAATCGCGCAATATTCCTATTGCCGAATATTCGCATTGCGAATATTCGGCAATATAAAATGATCGCTTCAGCTACTCGGCCCAAGGTCTCTAATCATACCAGCAATGCTTTTAGACGTCTATGGAGATCACTAGGATGTGATCTGTTTTAAAAATGAAACTGTAAAAATCGCTCTGATGCGGAAGATCGGGGCGATGAAAATAATCGCGCGATATTGCGTTTGCCGAATAATCGCATTGCGATTTTTCGGGAAAATTCAATGAACGCTTCAGCTACTCGGCCCAGGGTCTCTAATGATACCAGCAATGCTTTTAGACGTCGATGTAGATATCTAGGATGTGATCTGTTTTAAAAAAAAAAATTTAAAAAATCGAATATTCGGAATTGCGAATATTCACCGCGAAATTCGAAATATAGCGCGATTTCTCGAATATGCTATATTCGAGTCGAATATTCGCAATGCGAATATTCGTGAGCAACACTAATAGGGAATGCTGAACAGGACCTGCACTAAATTGGTGGTTGGAACCAATACTGTTTATACTAGGATAAAACCCTAACAACTCCAAATCTCTAGGGTGATTTTTTTTATCCTGCTTATTAGTTGTCTTGCATACTTACTGTACAGCAGTGGTCATCAACCCTGTCCTCATGACCCACCAACAGGCCAGATTTTATGTATTACCTTGGGGAGATGCAGAATAGAATATTGCAATTTACTGAGTAGCAAATTATATCACATACCTACCAATTTTTTTATATGAGAATGAGGGACACCTATCAGCAAAAGTAGGCAGGCATAGGACACACACCTTGCCACGCCCCCTTAAAGGAGAATTGTAAAAAAAAAAACAAGATTGGTTAAAACCACAAGTGTTTTTTTTTGTTTTTTTGTTTTTTTTTACCACTGCTATTCCTTTAAATTGGCTTTTGGAATTTACAAATGCAGCAATTTAAAAATCAGATGAAAGGCTTTAGCTGGAAAACACTTTTTGATAGATAAAAGGTGCATTTTATATACATCTATATAGATCAGACCAAAATGAGGGAAAAATGAGGAGGAATGAGGGACAGAGGGGCATTGCTCCAAATCAGGGACAGTCCCTCGAAATCAGGGACAGTTGGGAGCTATGATATCACCTGTGATGTATTTCAGTTTTCTTGCAAACCTGGCCTGTTAGTGGGCCCTGAGGACAGGGTTGATGACCACTGCTGTACAGTATCAATAACATAAAGCAAAATGCAGTGGCAAAATAATGTACAGAAAAAGAAAATGTATATACCGTACTTTTGTAATGTATAAGTAAATGAGTCTCATTAATCTGTGAAATCATTTTAGAAGAAAATTCCTTATAAACTATTAAAAACACAACAATATCTCTTTGGAAACCTTTTGTTCTAAATGGTTTAGCGCAAATGGGGGCAATTTATAGTAGGTATGGTAGAGGATGGAATTGTTTCCCTTTGTTTAATAAATCCAATTGATTTACTTTCAGTTTCAGATCTATAAACAGGAACACAGTGCTCATTTCAGCCTTTGACATAATAATCTAAAGCTGTATATTTTTCCTTCCATTTAAGCCTGATTGTACGTGTAAAACAAATGTCTTTCTTCAATACTGTGCATCAGCTCTCCAAGCAGTTTAGAAAGGTAATTCTGATTATCAGTACTGAGATTTTACTGATATACTATATAGAATTGAACAGAGAGGCAGCTTTGTCCCCTCTTTTTTTTAGATTACTATAGCTTAGTGTTCAGGTATAATTGCTTTCTATTTTCAGGCAGACTGTAAAAAAAATGTCCAAATTTCTCTTGATTGCTATTTTCCATGCTTGGAACCTCACCCAATCAGCTTCTTCCTTACTATGTTAAAGAAGCCCTGTCACCAGAGCATGCATTTTGACAACAATCTTTCCATAGGATTATAGGTTATATGTGCAATAAATGTATTTTATGCACGTTCTATACATGTAAAAGTCTCCTTTGTGTTAATATACAAAAACCTTTTGAGCACCACCATCTTGGATGGGATGTAAGTAGTACAACAGATTTAGGGCCATCACTCAAGTGACTCTCTAAAGTACTCCCCATTGCAGGTCCTATAAAGGTGGTTTTAAACAGCAGGCAAAGCTGATCAAGGCTGTGTATTGCCTTCAAACTCATGTTTTTGAGCAGCACTGTATTTGAATGTTAAAGGCTACATTTGACAAGGAGGCCCCTCGACAGTAAAGCCTTGTACACACGCTCGGTTTTCTCGGCAAGAACCAGCAAGAAAACTGCTGGCAGAGCTTTCTTGAAGAGAAAAACGTTTGTGTGTATGGTTTCTCGTTCAAAAAACTGTTGTGAATCTCAACGAGAAAAAAAGAGAACCTGCTCTTTTCTCGTCGGGAGTCTCAATTATCTCGTTATGATTCTCGTTGGGCTGGTTTGCAATGAGAAAAACGTTTGTGTGTATGCTTTTCTGAGTCTTAAAAACCTGCGCATGGTCAGAATCAAGTATGAGATGGGAGTGCACCTTCGGTAAAACTAGCGTTTGTAATGGAGATAGCACATTCGTCACTAAATAGATAAAGCGCTTGTGCTATGTAATCTGCCCCCCTCTAAACTGTAAAAAAAGAAAACCCTAAACCTACCACTTCCTGTATGCCCTCTCTAATCAGACCATGATATCTAGGGCAGCTCTGCCCTGATCACTGTGGTCAAAGTGCCTCCCTCTGTGATAGGCTGCTGTCCCCTCTGTCCTCCTCTCTACCCCTCATCCCCCCCGCCGCTATTATACAGTATTTACATATTAAAATCTAAATTTTGTCACTGCCAGCCTCTCTATTAAATGCTGACATAACACACTGTGTACGTTTTATTTAAAAACAAGCCCTGTAAATACTGTATATCAGCTGTCTTCAGGCCGGTCACGTATCTCGCGGGGCTGGCACAGACAATTATATATACCTTAACAAATACTTTAAGTTTTACTATGTTCTCTGTGAGCTTTACAGATTCTTGTATGACTTCCCTGCTTACTGGATAGAGATTAAGGGCCAGATTCATAAAGATCCGCGGCGGTGCAACGTATCGTCTTTACGTTACACCGCCGCAAGTTTTCCTCGTAAGTGCTTGATTCGCAAAGCACTTGAGTGTAAACTTGCGGCGGAGTAACGTAAAGACGTCCGGCGCAATCCCGCCTAATTCAAATGGGGCGGGGACCATTTAAATTAGGCGCGTTCCCGCGCCGAATGTACTGCGCATGCTCCGTTTTTAAATTTCCCGCCGTGCTTTGCGCGAAATGATGTCGCCCGACGTAATGTTTTGAATGGCGACGTGCGTAACGTACTTTCGTATTCCCGGACGACTTACGCAAAAAAAAAAATTGAAATTCGAAGCGGGACAGACGGCCATACTTTAACATGGCTCGTCTAAAGTTAAGCCATGAAAAAGCAGGCCTAACTTTGTGACGGGAAAAACCGACTAGCGACGACGTAACGAACGTGCGTACCTTCGTGGATCGCCGTAAAAGCTCATTTGCATACCCGACGCTGGAAAACTACGCAAACTCCACCCAGCGGCGGCCGAAGTATTGCATCCTAAGATCCGACGGTGTAAGTCAATTACACCTGTCGGATCTTAGGGCTATCTTTGCGGAACTGATTCTATGAATCAGCCGCATAGATACTCTCAGAGATACGACGGCGTATCAGGAGATCCGCCGTCGTATCTCTTTTGTGAATCTGGCCCTAAGTATGGAAATTCATTGTCTGATGAGCAGGCTGAAGAAGCGTTAACGGAAGCTTCATTGCTGAACCAGATAAAAAAAAAAATTCAGTTGCCTGGTTACTGTACATCGTACAACTGGCTGAACACAGTTTACAAACCTTTGTTAGACAAAACAGCAAAAATATAGATTTTTACCTGAGAATACACTTTAAAGATGACACAGCAGTCAACAAATGGGACCAATTTCTGCTTGTAATGGAACACAATTTTAGCGTTGATCAGAATAGCATGTGACATCCAACCAACATGTCTTTTGGCACCAAAGGGGAGCAACCCTTGCTTGAAATGTTAAATAGTATTATCTTTAAAGTTATACTTTGCCAGTAGAGTTGCAGATCCTGAATAAAAAAAAAAAAGTTGTAAAGTTAAAAATATATATCAATAATAAGTGCAGTGAATTAAAACCAAACTAGAATAACTAAAAAACAAAAGAACAAAAGCTGGACAGCCGCACTCCAAAATTTTCTTTAAAAGAGATGTCTTTATTTTCAACTGTGCATACAGTCACTGCAAGCCCACAAAAATCAGTATGGCCAACGTTTCGCACTGGCGTCAGTGCTTAGCCATGACTAAGCACTGACGCCAGTGCGAAACGTTGGCCATACTGATTTTTGTGGGCTTGCAGTGACTGTATGCACAGTTGAAAATAAAGACATCTCTTTTAAAGAAAATTTTGGAGTGCGGCTGTCCAGCTTTTGTTCTTTTGTTTTTTTGCTATTACCGCATTGCCAGCACCCTGGTGGTTCAACAACCCCTGATCATCACGAGGCTCACCTGGAGCGGTGAGAATTCTGTCTGTGAAACTAGAATAACTGCTGTTGAAAAAATCCCCTAGCCTAATCACTAATTGACCTGTTGGAGTTGTGTGTTCATTTGTTTAATGGTCATAGATACTAAAGAAGCTGCTTGTGCCTGATAGCTTAAAATAAACTCCTTGGGACTTAGATAAGGCAATATCCCTTAAGAAAAATTACATTCTATAAACCTTTTTTTTTTGTAAAAATAACATTTATAATGAAGAGCTTGTTTTCAGGAAAAAAATTGTTGTTTCAATGAGAATACAAATGCTTTTTAAGATACCATCCTATTTAATGAAATATATTGGATTTTGTAAGCAAGTACTGTAATATATTGTAATGTATTGTTGAATTCAAACTGGGATTATTTACAAAGAAAATGCCATTATTTAGGACAAACTACCTTTCTTCTGTGATGCTAAATAAAGGAATATGAGATCCTTAAAACAGGGATATATACTTCTATCTGAGTATAAATAGTTATTGATCACCTGATATATTGCCACAATTGTCAGCTATCTAGGGAGTACGTTGGATTTTCTATACAGTTGCTTTATGTCAGGGTAAAGATGGTAAAAGATAAAAACTAGTTTTTTTTTTCTGTCCAGTTATCATTTTTTCCATAGCAAATTTAAAGCAGTACTATGATGCTTTGGGGCTCATTTCCTAAATAGTGTATTGCATCTTGTAGTCACAGATCTTTACTTCAAACTTTCTGGGCTTTTAGTCACTTGGCTGCAGAAATTACAGAATCAATTTATCTAAGTGGGCCAATGGTTCTGTTATTTAGACACATAGGCCCGGATTCAGAAAGACTTACGCCAACGTATCTAATGATACGCCGCGTAAGTCCACGGATGCGCTGTCGTATCTATGCGCCTTATTCAGCAAACAAGATACGCCTGAATTTTGGCTTCATACGACCGACGTAAGTCTCCTACGCCGTCGTATCTTGGGCGCATATTTACGCTGGCCGCAAGGGGCGCTTCCATTGATTTACGCGTTGAATATGCAAATGACCGAGATATGCCGATTCACGAACGTACTTACGCCCGTCGCAGTAATCTACGCCATTTACGTAAGGCGTACGTCCGGCGTAAAGATAAACCACCAAATAGCAGGTGTAAGTCATGTTAGGGTATGGACGTCGGAACAGCCGTCGGATTTTACATCGTTTGCGTAAGTCGTACGTGAATGGGGCTGGGTGTAGGTTACGTTCACGTCGAAGGCATTGAGCTGTCGTATCTTAGGGAGTATATGCAACGTGACTCTGAGCATGCGCCCGCATGCGCCGTTCGTTCGGCCCTTCATTTACATGGGGTCACGCTTCATTGTAATACATCACGCCCACTACCTGCCTACTTTGAATTAGGCGGGCTTACGCCGGCCCATTTAAGCTATGCCACTGTAACTTAGTTAAGTGCTTTGTGAATACTGTTCTTGCCTCTCTATGTTACGTCGGTGTAGCGCATATGAGATGCGCTACGCCCGCTCAAAGATACGCCCAAAGATACGCCGCTCTACGTGAATCTGGGCCATAGTGGGAGATTTGCTAAAACTGGTGCACTCAGAATCTGGTGCAGCTGTTTGTGGTAGCCAATCAGCTTCTAACTTCAGCTTGTTCAATTAAGCTTTGGCAATAAAACCTGGAAGTTGATTGGTTTCTATGCACAGTGGCACTAGATTTAGCATTCTCTGGTTTTAGTAAATAACCCCCATAGTAGGCGAGTGAAAAAAGTGATACACAGGAACACATCTTAATTGCCAGTGTCGATGCACAGGGTACTAAAACATAACATTACGTTGCTGCTATTGGACAAGCTAATGACTTTATCCCAATCAAGTCCAACTGGGTAGTATTTAGCACTGTGACCTCACAGTTGAATTGAGTTCCAACTGTTGAAACTACAAGCTAGGTAAACAATTAAAAAGTTAATTCTAACCTCTAGACATTTAGTATAAATTAGTTAACATTCCACGTTGTGGAATGACAAATGCATAATTTGCATGACTCACATATCGTACATATGGGTCACAAATAAACCAACCAACACACAAGCAGCAAAGCCATCTTTAGCTATAAGGGCTAATTTACCCAACACCAGTGTTGTCAGCTATCAGTATTTTTGCTGACAGCCCATTAAAAAACAATAACTTTTCTACTGCCAGTAAATGCCAGTGATAGGAAAAGGTTGTCAGTAAAAAATATGACTTTGACGATCAGTTCAGAATTGCACATGCGCAGTTCTGGTCTGGAGCCGGCCAAGACCATCCGAGTGCCTGCTGCAGTGTGTTCGGGCGGCGCCGGCAGGGGGGTATGGCAGAGGTGGTGCCTGAGCGTGTCGCATGATTTCATGGTGCAAGGTAGCCTTGTATGCAGGTCTGCAGGATGGGGGCAAGGCAAGCCTAGAGCAGGACTGTCAGTGCTGTTTGGACCTAAAAGGGCATGACAGGAGAAAAAAAGGTTTCTTTAGGTGGCACTGGCATATGCAATAGAATAAATATATGATCTTTAAGAAACCATGTGTATGTTGCTCTATCTCCCATTATTTCCCATGTTGTCAAATAAAATGTATTAGAAAAATAAATAGCATGTTGCCAAATGAGGGTTATCCAACTCATAGATTTATCTAACTCATATAACACAATGTGTATGTATACAAATAAAAAAACATAACATGGGCCTCTGTGTATAAGGCCTACCTACTGAAAATGTTGACTACCTGCTCCAAAGCACTTTAAAGCTCAACTCCTTAATTAATTTCTAAGGCCTATACATATTGTTTTTATATATGGTTTCATGAACATCTTAGAAGCCATCTTGTTCTGTTTGTTAGAAGTTGAATGCCAGTTCAGTGCTTTTGGACAAACATTCTTACATAGAGAACTTTTAGAGCCTCGTTTCATATTCTCCCAGGTCATAAATTGTAAGTCCTAGGCATCCAGATGAGATAAGGACAGACCATGGTGCTAGTATGTATATAATGAGACTGATTACTCATGTCTCCACTGAACAATAAACAGAGACCTTGATTTTCTTTTACATATATGTTACTGGAAAAAGGAAATGGGGCTTATTTAAAAGTTGCCTTATGAACAAGTATTATTAATTGCAAGTAATTGTATTAGCAATCATTTCTATTGTATTTTTATTACCTTAGATGGAGCAATTAATGCTTCTTGATCGAATAATCGCATATATTTGGGATTTATGTATTATTATAATATCCCACATATATATTCAATATATATTTTTTGATTGTACTCATTGAAACATATTAGTATATATATTATTAATATGAGGTGTGTATGTTTAAAATTCTATGAATAAGAATAAATGTACAGAATTTCTGTCAGTGGAATTATACATGAATATCCATTATGCTTTTAGTACTAATGACCTAACTCTCTAGGGTATTTGGAAGTTGAATGCTGTGGTATAGACTTACTTAAAGCAATATATTCTACATAGAGACTAGAAGTCTGACATATACGTCAAATAACAGTCTATCCTATTATATTTTTGGTTTAATTTAAGGCTCAGTTCAAAGGTTATTTGAAGTGATACCATGATATTTTTAAATAAAGTTCCAAAATAATTTTTAATACAATACTGCCCCTGTAACTGAATGACCCGGGACACCCAGAGACTTTGTGAGGATGGGGGATACTCCTGTGTCAGTGTCACTGATAACTCTTGGGTCTGAGTCCACCCTGTGCCCTTTGGGCATGGGGTGGCAAGTGAATCATAATTCATGTATTACATGAGATGGGACATCACTGATAGTTCGTATTGCAGGATTTTGAGATACTGCAAGATGTTGGCCCAACCAGTCAATAGTGCCTCATTCTATGATTAGCCCTGACTAGTGACATGCTAATTGAGTCAGGGCCTGGAAGACATTTCATTGTCCTTGTGTAAAGCTGTTGTAACGGACAGGTGTTAATCCAGGTCTGCTCCCTTATATATGCTAAATACGGTTTATGTGTGGAATGTACTTGTTGGAGACAGAGCGTCTGTCTGGGGATATGGATTGAAGAGATCATTGTGTGATGGTGTTTTGTTTGTTATGCTGTTAATGAAGGAATGTTTAGTAATTAGCCTTAGTGTGTGGGTGGGGAGTTGATTGTTCCTTTAATGCCTTGTACTGTATATAAGCTGAGAAGAAACCATTAAAATTGTCATTACATTTGGAACAAGTACAGAGCTGCGTGTCTCGTCTTGATTCTGGGAAAATGGGATGCCTGCTGATTTGTCTGTGTGTCAGATGAGCTGTCGTGGATGGGATGGAAGGTCGTAAACGGTGGTGACCGTTACAGCCCCCTTTTGGTAACTATGTCATGTGCCCAATACTGCCCCCTAGGCAGTTGTGCCATGATTACATAGTAAATAATGCGTAATTTGACGACATTGATTACGTGGAAAACACAGCCACGCCTGTTTTCTTTGGGCGATAAGAACAGATTGAGAGTGGGAACTAAAAAATCTAAGAAGGTAAAGATGTCCATCGGAACATACAGCTGACATCTCTCAGACAATAGATTGTGATAGTTATGGAAAATAATAACTTCTATTTATCTGTAGGAAATACATTTGAACATATCTGACTGGGCCATTTTAACCTCTTGCCGACCGCGCTATAGCAAAAATACTGCTACAGCGCGGTCGAGTTATTGTGACAGGACGTCCCTGGGACGTCCTCGTGCACTTCCGCGTTTGCGCGTCCCCTGGGGCGCGCTCGCGGAAGTGTCCGTGCTCGCCGGGTCTAGAAGACCCGGCGCATCACGGATCACGGTAAATTGCCGCGAATCGCGGCTGTTTACCACGTGATCGCTCCGTCAAATGACGGAGCGATCACTTGTAAACAAACCGGCGTCATTTGATGACGCCGGTTCCTCCCTCTCCTCTCTGTACCGTTCGGTACAGTGCGAGAGGAGAGGAGAGAGGGGGGGGGGGGCGCGGGGTGTCAGCAGTGCTGTGGCTGGATCTGTGACAACTGCAGTCACAGATCCAGCCATCCCTCCCAGCTCAGCTATCCCTGCCCAATACATACAATACTCTGCCATACCCCATACTCTGCCATACCCCATACTCTGCCATACCCCATACTCTGCCATACCCCGTTACTCTGCCATACCCCGTTACTCTGCCATACCCCGTTACTCTGCCATACCCCGTTACTCTGCCATACCCCGTTACTCTGCCATACCCCGTTACCCTGCAATACCCCGTTACCCTGCAATACCCCGTTACCCTGCAATACCCCGTTACCCTGCAATACCCCGTTACTCTGCAATACCCCGTTACTCTGCAATACCCCGTTACTCTGCAATACCCCGTTACTCTGCAATACCTCGTTACTCTGCAATACCCCGTTACTCTGCAATACCCCGTTACTCTGCAATACCCCGTTACTCTGCAATACCCCGTTACTCTGCAATACCTCGTTACTCTGCCATACCCCGATACTCTGCCATACCCCGATACTCTGCCATACCCCGATACTCTGCCATACCCCAATACTCTGCAATACCCCGATACTCTGCAATACCCCGATACTCTGCAATACCTCGATACTCTGCAATACCCCGATACTCTGCAATACCCTGCGCAATGCTCTGCAATACCCCAATACCCTGCGCGATACTCTGCAATACCCAAATACTCTGCAATACCCCAATACTCTGCAATACCCCCAATACCCCAATACTCTGCAATACCCCCAATACCCCAATACTCTGCAATACCCAAATACTCCGCAATACCCCAATACTCTGCAATACCCAAATACTCCGCAATACCCCAATACTCCGCAATACCCCAATACTCCGCAATACCCCCAATACCCCAATACTCTGCAATACCCAAATACTCCGCAATACCCCAATACTCCGCATATATAATGTTTTGGGGTTCTATGTAATTTTCTAGCAAATAAATTGTGATTTTTCCATGTAGGAGAGAAATGTCAGAATTGGCCTGGGTGCTCCAGAATGCCTGATGGCGCTCCCTGCATGTTGGGCCTCTGTATGTGGCCACGCTGTGTAAAAGTTGCACACATGGGGTATCGCCATACTCGGGAGGAATAGCAGAATGTGTTTTGGGGTGTCATTCGTGGTATGCATATGCTGTGTGTGAGAAATAACCTGCGAATATGACAGAAACAAGTTTGTTTTTTTTGTTTTTTACAGAATTTTCGGTCGTTTTTCTTTTATAGCGCAAAAAATAAAAAACCCAGAGGTGATCTAATACCACCAAAATAAAGCTCTATTTGTGTGAAAAAAAGGACACAAATTTCAAATGGGTACAATGTTGTATGACGGAGTAATTGTCATTCAAATTGTGAGAGCACCGAAAGCTGAAAATTGGTCTGGTCAGGAAGGGGGTTTAAGTGCCCAGTGGTCAAGAGGTTAAACTTTGTAGCATAAGATTGAAGTTGAGATATTTCTGACTGCAGCATGATATGTTTCTTTTTAAATTTTAGAGAAAAACACACATTTGTATTAAAAAAAAAGAATTTCAGTTTCTAGTACATGGCTTAGTTATGATGTATGCTTAACCACTTGCTTACTGTGCACATATACCCCCTTCCTGCCCAGGTGAAATTTCAGCTTCCAGCACTGCGTCGCTTTAACTGACAATTGCGCGGTCGTGTGACGTGGCTCCCAAACAAAATTTACGTCCTTTTTTTCCCACAAATAGAGCTTTCTTTTGGTGGTATTTGATCGCCTCTGCGGTTTTTATTTTTTGTGCTATAAACAAAAAAAGAGCGTAAATTTTGAAAAAAAAACATTATTTTTTACTTTTTGCCATAATAAATATCCCATTTTTTTTTTTAAATATATTTTTTTTCTCAGTTTAGGCCAATACGTATTCTTCTACATATTTTTGGTAAAAAACGTATAGTGACTGGTTTGCGCAAAAGTTATAGCGCCTACAAAATAGGGGACATAACTTTGATTTTTTTTATTTTATTTTTTACTAGGAATGGCGGCGATCTGCGATTTTTATTGGAACTGCGACATTATAGCGGACACATCGGACACTTTTGACACATTTTTGGGACCATTCACATTTATACAGTGAACAGTGCTATAAATATACATTAATTACTGTATAAATGTGACTGGCAGGGAAGGGGTTAACCACTAGGGGGCGGGGAAGGTGTTAAATATGTAGCCTAGTGAGTGTTCTAACTGTAGGGGGAGGGGGGTGACTGAGGTGACTGAGGGAGGTGACCGATCTGTCTCCCTATGTACACAGGGACACAGCATCGTTCTCCTCTCTCCCTGACAGGACGTGGATATCTGTGTTTACAGACAGAGATCCACGGTCCTGCTCAGTTACTGGGCAATCGCGGGTGCCCGGCGGCCATCGCGGCCGCCGGGCACACGCATTGTGTTCCCAGTAAGGCGGCGCACGTGCGCCCCCTAGCGGCTTTAAAAGACAAGGACGTCATATGACATCCTGTCAGAACAATTGAGCTACCTTGCCGCCGTCAATTGGTAGCTGAGTGGTCAAACATAAATTTCATTCAAGATGTATCTTTAGCGTAAAGTGAAGCTCCACCCTCTTTTTCAACTCCTCTTCATCCCCTGCTGCTCAGTCCCCTTAAACGAATTTAGCATACACTTTTCTTTTTAAAACTCAGTTTTACAGGCATACCCCACTTTTAAGTACACAATGGGACCAGAGCATGTATGTAAAACGAAAATGTACTTAAAGTGAAACAATACCTTTTTTCACTTCTAGGGTGTAGTGGGGGGTCAGGAGCTGTAGTGGGGGTGTCAGGAGCTGTAGTGGGGGTGTCAGGAGCACACTGGAACAGGGTGGGGTATGCTCTCGGAGCTTCAGCTCCTTCTGCTGCGGCTGCAAAATGTCTGTAAAGTACTTATAAGGCACTTTACATACACTCGCAGGTATGTCCTTACTCGCGAGTGTATGTAAAGTGAGTGTACTTAAAGCGGGGTATGCCTGTATTAGTTTTCTAGATCTCCTCCAGCCGCGGCCTGAGCCCTGAGTGCGTCATCCCCCCTCCGCAATGCCTCCTAGGAGATGTTTGGCATGAATCCCAGAAGGCAGTAGTTTGCTGTGCACCGATTTCCCTAAGCCACGCCCTCCCATTTTTCTTATTGGCCAGTCATGCCTAGAGGGGCGGCTGATGTCCTGTCCTCCCTGTTACCATGGAGCCGGACGCTAGTGAAGCTCCACTAGTACTTCTCAGTATAACAGTATTAGTTAATGTCCCGCGATCGCCCACCCCACCGCTTCTCAGTATTTTTTTATGTGTGGCAATCAGCGGGAGACCACCCCCCACTTCTCAGTATTTTTTATGTTATGTCCGGCGATCGGCGGACGGCAGACGAATCTACCCTCACCCCCCCATCTTGTTAGTATTTTTTTATGTCCAGCGATGGCAGTGTATGTTGGCCGATTGTCCCCCACTTCTCAGTGTCTTCTATTCTTCTATGATGGCTGATCGGCAGTGTCTTCTATGATGGCCGATCGGCAGCAAACACCCCCCTCCCCCCCTTCTCAGTGTTTTATGTTGGGCGTTCCGCCCCCCGCTTCTCAGTGTTTATGTCCGATGGCAGTGTATGTTGGGCGATCGGCGGCACCCATCATGTCTATTGTCTTTTATGTTGGGCGATCTGCGCCCCCCCGCTTCTCACGTGATAGTGTGCAATGGCAGTGTATGTTGGGCGATCGGCGCCCCCCCGCTTCTCAAGTTATAGTGTGCGATGGCAGTGTATGTTGGGCGATTGGCGGCACCCCCCCTTCTCAGTGTCTTTTATGTTGGGCGATCGGCGGCACCCCCCCTTCATGTGCGATAGCAGTGTGCGGTGGCTTTGTTTTTTTATGTTGGGCGATCGGCCGCACCCCCCCGCCTCTCATTGTATTTTATGTTGAGCGATCGGCGGCACCCACCCGCTTCTCAACTTATATTGTTCGATGTCAGTGTCTTTTATATTCGGCGATTGGCGGCTCCCCTGCGTATCTACTTTTAATGAGCGCTGTCATATTGATTGATTTACTTAGCGGCAAACACCCCCCCCCCTTATCAACTTTTAATGTGCGATGTCAGTAGTATTTGTATTCGGCGATCGGCAATGTCATTGAATGTAATTTACTTTCAGTGATCGGCGGCATGAAGTTTTATAAGTTGTCATTGCGATGTCATTGTCATTGCTTGTGAACCTTTTAATGGGCGATGTCATTGATTGTCATTTACTTTCAGCGAGATCTGCAAAGCTGAATCCAGGAAGTAGGGATGAGCCGAACACCCCCCTGTTCGGTTCGCACCAGAACTTGCGAACACACCAAATGTTTGTGTGAACTTTAGAACCCTGTTAAAGTCTATGGGACTCGAACATTTGAAATCTAAAGTGCTAATTTTAAAGGCTAATATGCAAGTTATTGTCCTAAAAAGTGTTTGGGGACCTGGGTCCTGTGCCAGGGGACATGTATCAATGCAAAAAAAAGTTTTAAAAACGGCCGTTTTTCCGGGAGTAGTGAATTTAATAATGCTAAAAGTGAAACAATAAAAGTGAAATATTACTCTAAATTTCATACCTAGGGGGGTGTAAAGTTAGTATGTGAAATAGCGCATGTTTCCTGTACTTAGAACTGTCCCTGCACAAAGTGTCATTTCTGAAAGGAAAAAAAGTCTTTTAAAACCGGACTTGCGGCTATAATGAATTGTCGGCTCTGGCAATTCAGAGAGCATTAATTCATAAAAAAAAAAAAATTATGTGGGGTTCCCCCCAAATATCCATTCCAGACCCTTTAGGTCTGGTGTGGATTTTAAGGGGAACTCCACCCCAAATTTAAAAAAAAAATGGCGTGGAGTTCCCCCAAAAGTTCACACCAGACCCCTTATCCGAGCACGTTAACCTGGCCGGCCGCAGAAAAGAGGGGGGACAGAGTGCGCCCTCTTCTGAACCGTACCAGGCCACATGCCCTCAACATGGGGAGGATGTCCCCATGTTGATGGGGTCAAGGGCCTCATCCCCACAACCCTTGCCCGGTGGTTGTGGGGGTCTGCGGGGGGGGCTTATCATAATCTGGAAGACCCCTTTAACAAAGGGGACCCCCAGATCCTGCCCCCCCCTATGTGAATTGGTAATGGGGTACATTGTACCCCTACCATTTCACGAAGGAAGTGTAAATAGTTTGAAAAAAACACACACACACACACACACTGTAGAAAAAAGTCCTTTATTAAAGGGTCAGTAAAGGAAAAAAAATTATTAGCTAAATAGCTTCCTTTACCTTAGTGCAGTGCTGTTTTCATGCCCTCATTGTTCGTTTTAGCTCACTGAGTGATCTATGGCTTTTCTGTTCTCCCCACTTCCAAGTTGTCTGTTTGAGAAAAGCATAGCAGAGCAAGGGATTCATGCTGTGTGGACAAATGTGCTCTGGAGACTACATATCTGCGTCTGCACATTGTGTACCTCTTCCAGAGAATCCAGACAGCAAGGAGGTGTGAATTACTGGGTATGCCTGTAACACCCCAGCACCTCCTCTCTTCCAATAAGTTTTGTTTTAGGAAACCACTGCCCTGCCTGGACCCCGCCCCCTTGCTAAGTGTAAAACTTCCATATCGAACACACTACACTGTGAGTTTACTGCAAGCAGCACCTGAACGGAGAAAACATTGCAGATAAGCTCAAAAATAATGTAAAATCCTAAAGTCAGTGTAATATACTGTAAGGGAAAGAAGACTGGGAGAAGCATGTATGACTTTGTGTGTGTGTTTAGAAGCTTTGAATAATCATCATTGGGAGGTATCGTGGGAGGTATAGTGGGCGGTTTATGCAAAAACTGTGAGAGAGTTCTCATGCCCGATTTTTTTAAACTGCAAAGGATACTGGGAAATGTAGTTCTAAGCACTATGGTCACATGAACAGTGCAGAGAAGCAGGAAGTGAAGAGCAGAGAAACGAAAGTAGAAACCAAGGTACAATATATGATTGAATTGAATTGCTTTTCAATCGTTTTTAAAAGGAATCATTTAACTATTCTGTCTCTATACCATGTAAACAGTCATTTTAGCACAAAAAATGTTTTCCTTTAGTGATCCTTTAATAAAAATAAATAAAAAAAATCCAGTGGTGGTAATCCACTCTCGGTCCCGGCTTCCTGCTCCAACGTTGTCTGTATCCAGCGACGGTCGGTGATCTCCGGTCCAGCGATGAGAAGATCCATCCATCCATCCAGAGCGCAGCCACGCCAACCTCCTCTCTCCGCTGGACACAGCCCAGCGAATGACGTGGCTGAAGCTGACATTTCTTATATAGGGGAGGCGGGGGCACCCGTCACGTGACCCCGCACCCTCTGACGCACCCTCTGCTACGTCACTGGGGAAGCCCAGCAAGGGGGAAGACTGGGCTTCCACAGTGACGAATTTTTGGGGGAACTCCACGCCATTTTTTTGGGGTGGAGTTCCCCTTAAAATCCACACCAGACCTGAAGGCTCTTTAACATGAGAGAAAGGGCAGTTACATAGGCAGCTGCCTGTATAAGGATGTTTTTTTGTGGGAAATTTTAGTAAATTTCTCTGGAACTGTATGCAATGCAGTTATGGAACATTTTCATAAAAAAATATGTTTTTTTCTTTTGATACTTGCAATTCCCAGGCAACCAGCAAAATACAATGTGTGCCTCCACAGCAGACCTATTAGACATAAAGGGCCAGTATAATTCACTGCTACTTTATAAAGTGCAAACAGCAGTTCCCCAGGACAGAAATCACTGAATACTGCAAATTTCTCCATGTACAGTATGTTTTTCTCTGCCATTAACAAACCTTTACATTCTAAATAGCTTGGGTGTAAAACAGCCTGAAAGTACTATGCAGTACAATGCATAAATACAGGGAAAAATAAAAATGACAGCTGTCTAAAAGTTAGCTGCTGCTAGTAACTGCAGTGGTTTGATAGCAACAGATTCCCAGCCCTGTGTAGTTTTGCTTGACATATGTTTGTAGGCTCAGAAATGCATGGTGCTCCTGCCCTACCCCTACCTCCCCTGCGGAAGGGCCTGCCTCTTCCTCTGCCTGTCATTTTTTAAATGACCCTTTGACAAAAGTCTCTAGAGAAGCGCAGTATATGAGGAAGAAGGTATATAACACCCCGCTTCAATCTGTCGTTTTGGGGGGCCACTGGTTTATCGCACCAGTTATAAAACTTTTTTTCAGTAACTTTTGTCACTGTGTGTAGCAGAGGTAACGCAGCGAAAGAGGCAAAAATCCTGCAGTACCCAAATACACTATTATGAAAGTATTTTTTTACATAACACCCCGCTTCAATATGTCGTTTTGGGGGGCCACTGGTTTATCGCACCAGTTCTAAAACTTTTTAGGGACATTTAGTCAATGTGTGTAGCAGAGGTAACGCAGCGAAAGAGGCAACAATTCTGCAGTAACCAAATACACCGCCAGTCACAATGCTGCACAATACAAATCCACTATAATATGCTTTCTATATTAGAAAGTATATTATAAGTGTATTACACCCCTATATACTGCACACCAAACAATAGTACACCTATACCAGTCCTTAAAAGGACTTTTGTGGACCTGTTAGCTAACGATTTGTGTCACTACAGTCTGTCCCTGCTCCGCACAACAACCTCTCCCTACACTGACAAAAAGCAGAATGTGGAAAAATGGAAAGAAACTGCGCTAAAATAACAAAAAGAAAGAAGGAGAGAAAAAGACCTGCAACGTAGTCACAGTCTATTCCCTCCAGGTGCTGCGATTATCGTGTAAACAAGAAATACAAGAAATAGACATAAGAAAAATATAAATCTTGCTACCTCAACCACCCTTCTTGACAAACACAAACGTATGCAAGTAGGTAATCTTTAGTGATATATATATAAAGGCTAACTACTATATCAAAACAGTGACATATGTTGGCCGCTAAGGTGCAACATGCAGCCACCTCAACACCCCTCAGCAATAATGGTGATGGTGATCAAAAGAAAAAAACAAATAACACTTAGGCCCCGTACAGACGACCGAACATGTCTGCTGAAACAGGTCCGCGGACCAGTTTCAGCAGACATGTTCGGTCGTCTGTACAGCCGAGCGGACAGGATTCCAGCATACATTTGCCCGCCGGGCCTTTTTCCAGTGGGCAAATATTTCCAAGCTTGTTTAGAAACAGCCCGCTGGAATCCTGTCCGCTCGGACATGTTCGGTCGTCTGTACAGACCTACCGTACATGTCCGAGCGGCCGCCATCCCTCGCATGACTTTGACGCATGCGTGGAAGCATTGAACTGGCAGGGCCGCGCAAGTCGCCGCGGCGACGGCACGGCCTCGTCACCGCGTATCGAGTACACGCGGATTTCTGTATGACCGTTTTCATCGTACATGTTTGCCCGTGTGTACAAGGCCTTAGATCAAAAAACATAAACTGAATTTGGATTTTGACTCTTGAATGGATTAATAAAAAGTCCAAAATATTGAAAATAGAAAGTCCATAGATAGCAGGTAAGATGTCAAACACCCGTGCATCTGTGCCATGTCCTCCACCAGACTTATAGATTGGCTTCTTACTGAATTTCCACGATCCCTTATGACAGGGGATCAGAAACAGCATGTAATGGGTTCTGATGGATCTCGTTTCCCAAGAAATTTCACCGGTCTCAGTGCCCACCATGTAAGAAACAGAAACAGCTCCACATAGTGTATTAAATGGGTAGAAATGTATTAAAAAATTTAAATTGCACTGGAACGCGGAAGTGCGACGTGCAGTATGGTGGTCTCTTTGAATCAGTGTGATGCACTGCAGCTGCATACCTGCCTATAAAGGCACTCATTGCACACTCAGACTTTGTTCTATTATTGTCAGCTGTAGCTCGGCCACGCTATTGTATGTTGTCATCGTTCCCCAGCCTGCAACACCGCTACTATCTACGACTACTCCTTTAGTGCCTTACACCTACTACAACAGACCCTTGCTGGGAACAAGCTTGGTCCTTCCTTGCTGAACATCCTAACCATGCAATCCATATTGCCTGTACAGAAGCCTGCAAACGGATACGTAGTCATTGTGTCACTTGTAGTGCTATAGAAAGAACTGTTGCTTATGTTTCATTTAAACACAATTGCTACTGTTTGTAATGTCAGGTGGCTTTCAACACACTACAGGGAGTGCAGAATTATTAGGCAAGTTGTATTTTTGAGGATTAATTTTATTATTGAACAACAACCATGTTCTCAATGAACCCAAAAAACTCATTAATATCAAAGCTGAATATTTTTGGAAGTAGTTTTTAGTTTGTTTTTAGTTTTAGCTATTTTAGAGGGATATCTGTGTGTGCAGGTGACTATTACTGTGCATAATTATTAGGCAACTTAACAAAAAAAAAATATATACCCATTTCAATTATTTATTTTTACCAGTGAAACCAATATAACATCTCAACATTCACAAATCTACATTTCTGACATTCAAAAACAAAACAAAAACAAATCAGTGACCAATATAGCCACCTTTCTTTGCAAGGACACTCAAAAGCCTGCCATTCATGGATTCTGTCAGTGTTTTGATCTGTTCACCATCAACATTGCGTGCAGCAGCAACCACAGCCTCCCAGACACTGTTCAGAGAGGTGTACTGTTTTCCCTCCTTGTAAATCTCACATTTGATGATGGACCACAGGTTCTCAATGGGGTTCAGATCAGGTGAACAAGGAGGCCATGTCATTAGTTTTTCTTCTTTTATACCCTTTCTTGCCAGCCACGCTGTGGAGTACTTGGACGCGTGTGATGGAGCATTGTCCTGCATGAAAATCATGTTTTTCTTGAAGGATGGTGACTTCTTCCTGTACCACTGCTTGAAGAAGGTGTCTTCCAGAAACTGGCAGTAGGACTGGGAGTTGAGCTTGACTCCATCCTCAATCCGAAAAGGCCCCAGAAGCTTATCTTTGATGATACCAGCCCAAACCAGTACTCCACCTCCACCTTGCTGGCGTCTGAGTCGGACTGGAGCTCTCTGCCCTTTACTAATCCAGCCACGGGCCCATCCATCTGGCCCATCAAGACTCACTCTCATTTCATCAGTCCATGAAACCTTAGAAAAATCAGTCTTGAGATATTTCTTGGCCCAGTCTTAACGTTTCAGCTTGTGTGTCTTGTTCAGTGGTGGTCGTCTTTCAGCCTTTCTTACCTTGGCCATGTCTCTGAGTATTGCACACCTTGTGCTTTTGGGCACTCCAGTGATGTTGCAGCTCTGAAATATGGCCAAACTGGTGGCAAGTGGCATCTTGGCAGCTGCACGCTTGACTTTTCTCAGTGCATGGGCAGTTATTTTGCGCCTTGGTTTTTCCACACGCTTCTTGCGACCCTGTTGACTATTTTGAATGAAACGCTTGATTGTTCGATGATCACGCTTCAGAAGCTTTGCCATTTTAAGAGTGCTGCATCCCTCTGCAAGATATCTCACTATTTTTGACTTTTCTGAGCCTGTCAAGTCCTTCTTTTGACCCATTTTGCCAAAGGAAAGGAAGTTGACTAATAATTATGCACACCTGATATAGGGTGTTAATGTCATTAGACCACACCCCTTCTCATTACAGAGATGCACATCACCTAATATGCTTAATTGGTAGTAGGCTTTCGAGCCTATACAGCTTGGAGTAAGACAACATGCATAAAGAGGATGATGTGGTCAAAATACTCATTTGCCTAATAATTCTGCACTCCCTGTATGTGGGAGATACCTACTTGCTAAGGATTGTTTGCTAAGGAAGAACTTAAAGGGACATCTACGTACACCCAAGTTGCCTAAGCTAAATTCACACCTCATATGTAACTATTAGTTGTTGCTACAACTCCTATTTACAACGTATACTCTTAAAGTATCTGAGCTATATTGCCTCTCATACGCAACTATTAATTGTTACTACAATTCTTACTTACTATGTGTACCCTAAAAGTACCTGAGTTATATTGCCTCTCATAGGCAACTATTAGTTTGGTACTACAACTCTTATTACTACGTGTCCTCTTAAAGTACCTGAGCTATATTGCTTGTCATACGCAACTATTGGTTGTCACTACAACTCATATTTACTACATGCTTGACTTAAGTATAAATTGCTATAGGCCTTGTCCTAACTTGTTGAACATGTTCTCGCTAAACTTTTCTATGCTAAGTGTAGATGGTATTTCATACCATCTCCCTTAGTGGCCTAATACATCCCTATATGTTGTATGTGATATGATGTAGAGAACCCCCAAACTCCTGTTGTGAGGAGTGACGCCTGGGGTCCCGTACTGATAATCACTTGCATATAGAGGTGTATTGGAATCTCCAGAAATATATATTTTAAACGCTAAGCTCTGGTCGCATGCTGTAATGCATCCATACTTAGTAGCTCAACTCCTTTCTTTATGTGACAGAGAGATGATGTAGAGATCCCCCAAACTCCTGTTTGTGTGGAGTGACGCCTGGGGCCCAATACTGAGTTGTCACATAAAGAAGCGCATTGAAATCCTTGCTAACCACAGTTGTGGTTCACTTTGTTCACCAGTGTTGTTACACTTGCACGTTACCTCAACATTCGTTGTCTAGGGAAAGAAAGTCTGTAAAGAACTCCAATGTCCCCACAAGTTGTAAAACCTTTAGCTGTTAGGTTTTATTTTTTTCATAACTTGTAAGAATGGAGAAGGATGGAGGAGCAGGGGAAGGTTCAGGCGCATAGTATAGATCACTGGGGGAAAACTTCTAAGTCTCAAAAAGGTCACTCACCACTTTCTCTCGAGTGGGTATTGCTCACCCGGATAGGCTCCTCTCACCTGATCTAGCAGCCGGAATGATGCACGAACAATGATCAGTAACAGTCTCTGCCACAGACTGGTTGCAAGCAAAAGTGAACAGTCCGGAATCCTCTGCCATAGGATTTAGCACCCGAACTTCCAGCCATATGCCCTGTACACACGATTGGTTCATCCGATGAAAACAGTCTGATGGATTTTTTCAGCATATATCCAATGAAGCTGACTTTCATCAGTCTTGCCTACACACCATCAGTTAAAAAAATAATCGTGTCAGAACGCGGTGACGTAAAACACAACAACGTGCTCAGAAAAATAAAGTTCAATGCTTCCAAGCATGTGTCGACTTGATTCTGAGCATGCATGGATTTTTAACCGATGGACGTGCCCACAGTCGATCATTTTTTTCTATCAGTTTTTTAACCATCAGATAATTTTAAAACAAGTTCCTAGTTTTTTCACCGATGGATAAAAAAATGATTGGGCCCACACAAGATCGGTTTGTCTGATGAAAATGGTCCATCAGACCGTTTCCATCAGACAAACTGATCGTGTGTACGCGGCAATACAGTTTAAGAGCCTTTAAGCCGACCCGGCGAAACTGTAGGGTAACATGGATTGTAGATCATCCCTTAATGGAGTCACCAGGCCTATCCCGAGACATCAGCTTTCTGCTTGGTCCCATCCTGGGCAGGTCCTCCCCTGGTTTTCTCCATTAAGTAGCTTCCTCTCGTGAGACGGATAGCTCAGGATCACTTGAAATCATAGGTCCCATTCAGGATGGCTGGGCCTACTTGGTAGAAGTACAGCCTCGGGCCAACAAGGCCCCGAGGCTAAATGATTATCACGGACCTCAAGCCTGGAGGGCCTCGAGGCAGAGCCTCCCACAACATGGCGTCTGTCCCTTAAGTATCGTTCCCCAGAATTCTCAGCGGGGAGACCACTCCCACTGGGCTGCTCCCGGGAAAAGACACCCAATGCACTGTAGTCTGCCTGAATTCCAACATTGGCCGGTGGTGGTATCGCCACCTACAGGCAACAGTGGGAAAATCCTCCAAGCACAGCCACAGCCAGAACAGAGGCTGATTTTGTATCAATAATCAAAGTCTGACCAATTATCAGCTCAGACACCCACTAAATTTAACATAGCGTCTGGTCTTTAGGAGCAGGGTGCTACAATAGCTTCATGAAATGCATGAAGCTATGTATTGTTGATTAATGGGTGCAGGAGGAGAGAGGGGGCGGCACTCCTGCCCCCACTATGGACGCACCGCCACTGGACAGCTCACAACCCTGCAGACAGTGACTATACTGCAGGAACAAAGCCTGCACAGCCCTCCTCCACCCCCCCCAAATCATCTGCCAATAGGGTGCAGTGTTGAGCAGTGTACTCTGACCGTGAGAAGTCCAGCTGACTCCTCCACTGTTAGAATACAGTGACACAATTGGAAGGATTCCCATCCTCCTCAAAAGTGTGGATGGGCAAATCAGAGCCATGTATGACCAGCTTAAGTCTGTTATTTTTTAACAGAACAAGGTGTTCTGCAGTTGCAGCAGAGGGTTGAGGCAAACTATTTACCAATGAAAGGGGTGCTTACAATGGTCGGCTTTTATTTATTTATGTAAAACCTTTATCCCAAAAGGAACAAGAACATTATTGTAACTTCTTAAAGAAAAATGTTAGCTAGAGCTTGGCTTCAATCTGTACATGGATAAGCTGATAACCATACAGCATATAATACATGGTCAAACTAACTGGGTAAAGGTATCCACATGTTAGCCGAACCTGTGGGCAGTTCACTAAGGTGTCCAATAGTCTTTAAGCAAAGAGAGGAGAAAATAATAAGGGAATAGTAGGTGTTGTCAGAGGGGAAAGGGTGGTGAGTTCCCAGGGGTTCACTAGGTAGCCACATAGAAGGGATGATTCATTCTTAAGGAGCCAAGATTCATCATTTGGGGAGCAAAACTGAGGCATCGAAGTGAAAGGGGAGATAGTGGTCCAACCATTGCTGCCAAACTTTAGTGTATTTTGCAACTCTGTCATGCAATATTGCCTCAATTTTGGTGTGGATCATGGCTTGTGTCACTCTATTTTTGGATTTCCACACTTTCACTATAGTTTGCCTGCTGTTACTACCTGTAGTAGTAACTTAAACTGGGCTGTTAAAATAGTTTCCACTCATCAATGAGATAGAGCTAATACCGGGTCAGAGGCTAGCGGTGTCAAGAGCAATGTTGATAGACACAAAAAAACATCTGTCCAAAACGTGCAAACAGTACAAGAGCACCAAAAGTGGTGGCGAGTGCCCAAGCCCCTGCAGTTTCGGAAGCATGGAGACAGATAGTAAGGGACATATTTGGATATCCTGGGAGGGACCAAATACCAGCAAGTCAAAATTTTGTAGTTTGCCTCCAGGGTGATAGTGTTTTGGGCTGAAGAATTGATATTTGACCATATTGTAGCCCACTCCTCTGTGTCAGTGTGACTCTGAGGTCAGTTTCCCATGTATGTACATAACTCAGGGGATTGCAACCAGGTTTCCTAAGATTTGTTGATCTATTTATATTCATTAATTGTGCTAATGCTACTGGAGATGAATAAAAATTGAAAAGCGGGAATTCCCTTGCCCTTATTCGGATTGTACTTTATATATTACCTGTGACATCTCAGTGCCCATGGTACCTGATGATGTAAATTTTGACAAAACATGTTGGTCGGAGCATGGACCGCTGACATCACCATGATCTGTAGTGGAACAATATGAGTATGATTTTAATTGAATGCAAGTTTGCAGGGCTCAAGTCCTGCGGGAACGCGTGGGAACAAAGTCCCTGCACTTTTTCACAGCAGGAACGCAGTTCCCTTTGCAGGACTAGAGCAGCCGAGCCGCCCGAGCCAATCCTTCACTAAGCGGCGATGCCCAGCTCGAGTCACTGTCGAGTCCTTTATGTTACTGATCGCTTCCTGTATATGGATTAATCGGGTAGTGTGTGGGTATTCCGTCACTTCCTCGATGCCGCAATGTCTGAGAGCTTTTGTCAATGTTCCCAGGAGACATTGCGGAGGTCTGCCACAAGTTATCGCAGGATTTAGAAAGAACTTGCTTAAAGTTAACTTGCACACTACCCGATGAATCCATATACAGGAAGCGGGCAGTAACATAAAGGATTAATTAGGTACAGTGGATCGAGAAAAACAATTATGTAATTATGCATATGAGCGTATCATTTTTTTTTTTTTGGTGGGGGAGTGGATCTTGGGTGGGAGTTCCCACACTTTTTTTCCCAGGACTTGACCCCTGCAAGTTTGTTTAATTTGTGAGTTTTTAGTATTAAAAAATATATATTTTTTACTTGCAGTAAGTAAGCTGATAGTTTGAGGAGGCATCTTTATGTGATGATTCACTGGCAGTGTCTTGCTCCCACGCTGGAGAGTTTACCTTGATGTAAGATTTGACCTATTATGGTTTTGAGGTCTTAATATTTTGTGTAAAAGTCCTTGTGGTGGCTAATGTTCATACAGAGGAGTCTAATTAAGGATTTGGGAGTGGAATTTTTCCAATCACTTTTTACTCTAAGGGCTCTTTCACACTGGGCGCATCAGTAATGATCCGCCCTGTGCACCTCCGCTTGCTCAGCGGGGATCCCTCCGTTGATCCCCGCTGAGCCGGCGGATGACAGGGCGGTCCCCGCACACTGTGCAGGGACCGCCCTGTCTTTTCTGCGCTCCCCCCTATGGGGGATCGGAAGAACACGGACCGTATCTCCGTGTTCACCCGATCCGATCCGCCAGACGGAAGGAAAAGTAGGTTTTTCCTCCGTCACACTTTGGCGGATCGGAGCGGGTCGGATGTCAGCGGGCATGTCACCGCTGATATCCGCGGCTCCATAGAGGAGCACGGAGCGCCCGTACAGGTCCACAAAAAAAACTGACAGACGGACCTGTACGGGCGCTCAGTGTGAAAGAGCCCTTAGGAAGCTTTTTGGACTTCGTTGGTTTTACTATGATGTGTTAAGTCGAATGGTTCACTTTTATCACAATTTATAGTTAAAATGGTAGTGCAGCATATTTGAGGAATCACATTTGTTTATTATCATATACCAAGATATTATGTGACCGGTTTCCCTGTTGATAACGTAATCCACTAGGTCCAGAATTGTATTCCTTTTTTTGTGGAAACCAGCCATCATAATTCCTTAAACTAAACAAACAAGAAAACCAGTAACTGCCCTCACAGCTCTCAGATACTATGATGCCAATGAAAAAAGTAAGAGTTCATGATCGGACTTCAAACAAACTTTTCCGTGGATTTTTGTCCAAAGGGAGTTGGCCGGGCACACCCATAGCATACACACGCTCGGACCTTTCTTCAAACTTTTCTAAAACTTTCCCAACATCACGTGGTTTTTCTGCTCTTTTCCGCCACCCTTTGATGAACTTCTGCTATTGTTGGTTGATTTTAACATTGGTTCTGGGCATGCGTATTTGTACTTTGTACAAAAGTCTTTTGTTGCCGAAAAGTTTGCCCGTTTGCAGAGAGAACTTTTGTCCGATGGAAAATGAAAAAGTTTGTCCGATAAAGTGTACACACGGTCGGATTTTTTGGAAAACTTGCTCATTTTGAAGTTTGTTGTCAAAAAGTCCTGTGTGTATGGGGCTTAAGAAAGGACGCAAACTGGGGATCCCAGATTAGCCTCGGCATTTGATGACAGATCCTAATTTTCAAGCTGGATAAACTCCAATAAGACCACACTAGGATCATTACAATACAAATGGAAATTTAAGTCCTTTGAGGCTCTCCAGAGGATAGATGGTCTCCCCCTTGCTGAACATGAGAGATATCTTAGGATTCAAGAATTTTTTTCCACCCACTTCTCCCTCTCCACCCAACCTACCAACACATTATTCGAGAGAATATGTCTCTCCACATCTAGAGATAAAGGGATGATTTCAAGAATTTATCAATACCTCAATGACCTTTCTACTCCTGACAAATCACAACCAATGTTGCATTGGGAAGCTGATATAGGATCTAACTTCACTTCTGACACATGGAAATCTATGTCGGAAAACCTCCGTAAAAGCAACAGGGCGGCCTCCTTCAGAGAGACCCCGATAAAACTATTCTGTAGATGGTACCTTACCCCTACTAAAATTCACACGTATTATCCCTCAGTCTCTCCTAACTGTTTCAGGGGTTGCCCGGTTGAGGGCACATTATTGCATATTTTCTGGAGCTGTCCCCATCTAACTCCAATTTGGAAAGATGCATCACATAGATTTGAAAGATCCTCAAAACATAAATTCACTCTCACCCCCCAAGTTTGCCTACTGTATGCTAGTATCCCTGATGTCCCTCCCCCATGTAACAGACTGTTTCACTCTCTCTGTAGCTCCATTCAATGGATGATAGCCCTTAACTGGAGGACAGATACTTTACTATGGTCACAGGTACTAGATAGGATGGAGTTGCTGAAACTTTCTGATAGAATCTACCACACACTCAATGACACCCTGCATGTATTTGATGATAAATGGTCGTACTGGTCGATTACACAATAATTCCAATCTCACCCACAAGATACTCTATGACCAAACTATTTTTTTCCTTATCAATGGACTCACTAAATTGCTGTGCCTCATGTAAGATTTGCATACTATGTTACTCGTTATGTTTCTCTTTGCACCTCTTGAGACGATTTCATATATATTGTCTATGTTTATATCCATCTCAAACTATACAATAAAACTTTTGTAAACAAAAAAGAAAGGACACAAACGCTATTGCAAAACAGTCAATCAGTTTTGCAATAGAGATTAAAAAGTAATATCTGACCATAGTATATGGCTGCCAGAAATGTTACCATTATAAAGCCTGTAAAGACTCAACACCGAGTCTGATCACAAGCCACTGGAAAGTATTTTCAAAAAACTCCTCTTGCAGCCCCAAAATGTTAACAGCGCATACTACAAGTAAAAAAATGTGACATACAGAAAAGGATTTGAAAGTTATGCTGCATAAGTCTTGTCAAGTGCAGCACTCCCAAAAAGCTACTTCAAAGGAAACACCCCAGACTAAAAAACTATTTTCTTTTCAAGCTGAAGAATCTTTTCAAAAAGAGATATAGCAAATTAACTGTTCTGAGTATTTAAGGGTGTCTGACACAGGATTGCAACAAATCCCAACACCATACCGAGCAAGATAAGAGTCTGTAGTTTATAAAAACAACTGTTCTTTTTGGATGGCCTGATCATAAGGAAAATACACCAATTTGTATTAGTAACTACTGAGGTTTCAGAATTGAAACCAGCATACAGAATAATAAAAAAATAATAATCATTATACCCAAAAGTATGTGCTCAGAAATTATAGTACAAATCCGTTCAAGTCAGCTAGACCAGGATGTGGCCTTCATAACGGCAAGATGTGTTATTCTGGCCACAAATGGGTCCAGACATAATTACAGCAATAAAGATCTATAACACCTGTAATAAGGAACCCCTTATAAAACACAGGATATCAGCTCAAGCTGGGCATGGACTTATTCTCTGTACCAGGACAGGAAATATTTAATTATAGCTAGTCTTTTTTTCGGAATTGTGGAAGATAGGTGCACTGCATGATACCACTTCAAAAACATCACAGATAATGGCCACAATTTGTCAGCTTAGGCCTCGTACACACGACCGGATCTGTCCGTTGGGATTTATCCGCGGACCAGTTCCAGCAGACAAATCCGGTCGTGTGTAAGGCCTAGCGGACATTTTTCGGCGGAGATTTCTCCAGCCGACGGTTTTCAAGCGGATAAAAATGTCTTAGCATGCTAAGAAATCTATCCGCTGGAAACCTGTCCGTTGGACTGATCCGGTCGTCTGTACAGACTCACCGGATAAGTCCAAGAGATCCCCATCCCTCGCATGCGTCGAAGTGATTCGACGCATGCGTAGAAGTATTTACCTTCCAGGGTCGCGCACGTCGTGCGTCATCGTCGCGGTGACGGCGCGGCCACGTCACCGCGTATGTTTTCCGCAGGGATTTTTAACTGATGGTGTGTACAGCCATCTGATCAAAATCGGGAGCAGAAATGTCCGCTGGAAACGGATATCCTCTCGTGTGTACAGGGCCTGAGGCCCCGTACACACGACCAGTTTCCTCGGCAGAATTCAGCTTCCGACCGAGTTTCTGGCTGAATTCTGCCGAGGAAACTGGTCGTGTGTACACTTTTGGCCGAGGAAGCCGAAGAGGAGCTCGACGAGGAAATAGAGAACATGTTCTCTATTTCCTCGTTGTTCTATGGGAGCTCTCGGCCCGCCGAGCTCCTAGGCGGCTTCAGGGCTGAACTGGCCGAGGAACTCGATGTGTTTGGCACGTCGAGTTCCTCGGCCGTGTGTACGGGGCCTCAGAGTTTTAAAGTCTTTTCAGAGAGTGGGAATGTTAAACATGTTACATATCACAGCCAGTCCAATGGCAAGACTGAAATTTCTGTAAAAGTAGCAGACACATAAAGAAATCCAATAGAAATGGAAAAAGGTCTCTGAAAAAACATGCTGGTTTGGAGAAATATACCAAAAGAAGATACTAAAAAGTCCAGTGCAAAAGAGTACAAACCTTCCTTCCCACAGCTCAAAAGCTTGTGTTTCCAAAAGTAATAGAAGGTGTAGTACAATGTTTCTCAATTCCAGTCCTAAAGTACCCCCAACAGGTCATGTTTTCAGGATTTCCATTATTTTGCACAAGTGATTTGATCAGTTTCACTGCCTTAGTAGTTACCACAGCCATTTCATCCAAGGGAAATCCTGACAACATGACCTGTTGGGGGTACTTGTGGACTGGAGTTGAGAAACATTGAAATAGAAGGCCAGCTCACAGTAAAACATCAAAATATGAAAGCACACTATAAGAAAAGAGCAAAGGAAATCCACAAACTGTGAAAAGGACACACAGTGCCTACATCAGTAGATGAATTGTGGTGAAAAGATACATGAGTAGAGAAAACTGCTCCAAGCTCATAAGAAATGAAAGCTGGTGAACATTTGTAAAGAAGAAACAGGACATTTCTTAAGCCTCATACACACGATCTGACTTTTCAGTGGATTTTGCTCCGAATGGGCGTTGGCCGTGAACTTGGTATGCATACACAAGGCAGGACTTTTTCAGCCAACTTTCACCAAATCACGTGGTTTTTCAGCTCTTCACCGCCTACCCTGTGGGCAAATTCTGCTATTGTTGTCTGATCTTTAGCATTGGTTCTGAGCATGCGTGTTTGTACTTTGGACTTTAGTCAGATGGACTTGTGTACACACAATCTGATTGTTTGTACACATAATCGGACATTTGTTGCCGGAAAGTATGTTTGCATAGCAAACATTTGTCCGCTGAAAAACAGTTTGTCTGATGGAGCTTATACACGGTCGAATTGTCCGATCAAACAAGTCTGTCAGACATTTGTTGTCAAAAAGGAATTTTCATCCAACTTCCAGTCCTGATTTAAACATAGTAGACAACACATTACCAAATGAATCAGAGCTGGAAACAACTATTGAAGATGGTGCTGTGCCACAAGAGGTATCAGCACAACTGCACAATATAAAGTCTTTGTCTTTTAACAACTTTTTATTCTAAGTGCAGCAGCCCAGTATTGATTGTTGAAGTGTTGTTTAAATGTTTTTTTTTTGGTTTGATAGCTGCTTATATTTGCAATAATTGTGTTGTGACACTCTTTAGAATTTACACACTCCGAAAACAGTGTGGTTTGTAGAGGCTAAAGTGTCCATATGAGACAATCCAACCTCATTGTAACTCAGCATTACTAAGCCCCCCCCTCCCCTGAGCCATTGCACTCATTATACAAACAGGTGCATGGCCAGCCAGCTTGTCAGTTTTGCCACAGCAATCCTACCTCACACAATGATTCCACAGCCTCTCCCTTCTGGCGCGTTGCGTTCACAGGACTTTACCAAAGGTAGCACTTTGATAAAGTCCTGTGGACACAACGCGTCAGTTGGGCGTGGCTGTAAAGCGAATTTTAATAAAGTTCTATGGACACAATGCATCGATGAGCAGGGCTGTGACATCATTGGGTGAGGTGGGGTTACTGAGGGACAACTGACAGGCTGGCTGTGTGAGCTTTGTATATCAGCATTGATCTATTTGAAAATTGTGAGTGCAATTTTTTATTCAATAAAACACAGTGTATACTATGAATATCTCTCCTTTTCATTTTTGAGTCACATCAAGCCCAGTATTAAAAGGAAAATTTGTAGATAAGGTGTTTATCGAGGAGTCCTATGGAGTCCGTTTTCAACTAAAACCTTTATAAGACCTCTGTTATGAACATTGAGGTCCATCCTAGGAAGTGACGGCACACCCAAGGGCCACAGTGGTGTTAGAAGTGGTTACTAAAAATGAGATTTCAGTGGAAACAACTTAACTGCTTGCCGACCAGCCTCCGTCATTATACCACGGCAGGTCGGCACGATCCCACGAACCGTCGAAGCTGTACGTCGGTTCCTTTAAGCGGGATAGCAGGCGAGCGCACGCCCGCCAATGCTCGTGGCCAGCGGTCGCGATGACCGCCAGCCATGCTCGACCACGGGCACGAGAGGCAGAACAGGGATGTGTGTGTGTGTAAACACACACATCCCAATTCTGTGAGGAGAGGAGAGAGAGATTGTGAGTTCCAACGAGCTGGGAACCACGATCTATCATCTCCTATAGTCAGTCCCATCCCATACCATAATCAGTGCATTTTTATAGCACTAATCGCTGTATAAATGCCAATGGTCCCACAAATGTGTCAAATGTGGGACCTGTACAGTTTAGGAGATATCCCCCTCGCAATGCGCCGCTGATTGCAGCGGCGCATGCGCAGGGGGGATCCTCGGCAAAAGGGCCGGAATGAAATCTCCTGCGCGCATGTGCGGGAGTGACGACATCACCACTCCAGCCAATCACATCACTGGAGCAGCAATACCCGGAAGACACGCCAGGCAAGATGATATCTCGCTCGGCGTGGACCAGGTAAGTTCTCTTCACCTCGTTCCGAGGTAAGTATTTCATAATGCGCTAGTATGCGGTGCATACTAGCTCATTATGGCTTTTGCCTTGCAGGTGTAAGAAAAGAAAATGTATATGCGGTTATACAACCGCTTTAATTTATCAAGATGTCTGTCTCTAGATAAAATTGTTGCATAATAATTTATTTATTTTGCACATAAGTACCGGTAGTTGTTGGATTACGCATTATAGAATTTTTTTCTTTATTCCTATGCACAGAGCGCTGCACAACTGTATGTATATTTTGTTTAATTGTGTTGTAGGTGGTTCACAATTGTGTTTGCTGCTCTGTATAGATACTTTTTGCTTAATTATTTCTTTAGTAGCACAGGGATATTGTTGTGTTATATCAAATGTATACAGGGATACAAGAAATACAGGGATACAAATATCAGTGGCGTAGCTAACACATCTGGCACCCAGGGCTGGTTATTTTTTAGCATGTGGCATGTGTGTGGCAATATATCGGCACCACGCCAAAACTGTGGGTGCAGTCAGATTGCATCAACAGTGGGAGTGGGATAAAGGGCCATATGCTTTAATGTCTGTGCCACAAGCTAATATGTAACAGACAGTACAAATGTGTATACACACATTTTAATAAAATAAAACTGTTCTATTGCATATCCTTTACTACACACAGCTAAACTTAATGTGATATTAAAGTCTTGCTTTTTGTTTTAAAAACAATAAACATGTTGGGCCAGATTCAGATAGATCCGCGTAATCTATCTGATTTAAGATCCGCCGCCACAAGTTTTAGAGGCAAGTGGGTAATTTACAAAACACTTACCTCCAAACTTGCGGCGGCGGATCGTAATTCCTCCGGCGGAATTCAAATTCCGCGGCTAGGGGGAGTGTACTATTCAAATCAGGCGCGTCCCTGCGCCGATCGAATAGCGCATGCGCCGTCCAGAAATTTTCCCAGCGTGCATTGCTCCAAATGATGTCGCAACGACGTCATTGGTTTCGCCGCTTACGTAAATGACGTCCATCCGTATTCGCGAATGACTTACGCAAACGACGTCAAAAATTCTAATTTTGTCGCGGGAACGCAGCCATACTTAACATTGGCTGCGCCTCATAGAAGCAGGGGTAACTATGCGCCGGGAAAACCCTTACGTAAACGTCGTAAAAACACTGTGTCGGGCCCGCGTACGTTCATGAATTGGCGTATCTCGCTGATTTACATATTCTCGGCGTAAATCAGCGAGAACGCCCCCAGCGGCCATTTTTAAATTGCAGTTAAGATCCGACGGTGTAACACAGTTACACCTGTCGGATCTTAGGCAAATCAATGCGTAACTGATTCTATGAATCAGTCGCAGTGATACGACCGGCCTAACTCAGAGATACGACGGTGTATCAGGAGATACACCGTCGTATCTCTTTGAGAATCTGGCCCGTTATACTTACCTGCTCTGTGTAGTGGTTTTGCATGGAGCAGCTTTGATCCTCCTCTTCTTGGGTCCCTTGTCGGCACCCCTGACCCCTCCCTCTTTCTGGGTGCCCCAACAGCAAGCAGCTTAGTATGGGGGCACCCAAGCAGTCACGCTTCTGAGCCGCAGTTCTGTGTGTTCATTCACACATGGAGCCATGGCTTTACTTCACTCCCTCTGTCTTCTGAGGTGATTGACAGCAGTGTGAGCCAATGGCTACTGCTACTGCTACTGCCAAAAGCCAATCAGGAGTTTGAGTCCCCAGACAGCCAAGGCTCTCGTGGACATCGCTGGATCGAGAGGTGGCTCAGGTAAGAATTAGGGGGGTTGCTGCACACAGGTTTTTTACCCTCATGCATAGAATGTGTGCCTTTACAACCACTTTAACTAATAATGTGCTGTAATTAGAATGCAGTAGTCAGGAGTAAGAAATGTAAAAACACAGTGAGGGGAATTTATCAAAACTGGTGCAGTCAGAATCTGGAACAGTTGCGTTTGGCAACCAATGAGCTTCTATCTTCATCTTGTTAAGCTTTAAAAATTAAAGCTATGAGCTGATTGGTTGCCATGCACAGCTGTTCCAAATTCTGTCTGCTCTTGCCTTGATAAATTTCCCTAAAGGGTCACTAAAGGAATTTTTTTTTTTTTGCTGAAATGACTGTTTACAGGGTATAGAGACATAAAAGTTAACTGATTCCTTTTAAAAATGATTAAAAATAGATAAAAATCAATCATATAATGTGCCTCTAGTTTCACTTTAGTTTTTAAACTGGTTTCATGTTTCTGTGAAGTAGAGAGAGACACAGAACAAAAACAAACAAATCCAGGGCAGTGTTTTGTTTTTAAAATGAATCTGATTGGTTCTGAGGAGTTTTAGACACACAGCTTGGACCACAGTGAAAAGCTGCCATGAGATTTTTCATAAGGAGCCAGACAAGCAGGAAGTGTGGAGATCAGAGCAGAATTACAGCAACTTCAAAGCAAAAACGAACAATGAGAACATGAAACCAGGACTGCAGTAAGGTAAAGGAAGCTATTTAGCTAAAAAAATATTTTCCTTTAGTGATCCTTAAGGCCTCATTCAGACAGGTACTGAGACAGGTCCTGTATACTGAGCCATTTTTTGCTGAATCTGCATCCATCAGAGAGCTTCACCTAAAGAAGGGGGTGCACATATCTGAATGCAGACACTGTGCGTTTGGATATATGCATCCCTTCCTGTCTGCATGTCAAATTTTGACATTCCACTATGTCCATACAGCTGCTGCGTCCCAATTAACTTTGAATAGACTGCCTGCACAGGGTTGCACAGAACACCAAGTACCCCCACACAGTACACGGCCTTCACACTGGGCATGGACCCATATGCTCCATGTGAATGAGGTCTAATTGTCATGTGGGCCAGCAGTAAAGAGGAGATGTCGGGTAATTAAAAGAAAAGTATGGGAATTTTATTTATGAATCATACCTACCTAGGTAGATGCTGCATTTGTCCCCTGCCAGCTCTAAGGCTGAGAACCGAGTAATCAAACAGCCGGTCACTCAGTTCTCAGTGCTCTCTGAGCAGATAGATGGTGACTGTCAGTCTCTGGGTCTGCTCTGGCCTCCCCCGCCCCCCACAGTGCTCACTAAAAATACTGGGCTGTGGAGGGAGCGGAAGTGACCGTCTCAGGTTCTCAGCAGCTCACTGAGAGGCTAAGCTGGGTGTTGGTCCTGGCATGCGAGTAGATCCCACTCCTTCAGGCACCCTCTTTCCTAGTCCAGAAGGTCTCCATGATCCCCCTCTCATAGTCCATGGCCTCCAGACACCTGCTGCCCTAGTCCAGGACCTCCAGACACCCCCCTCTCCTAATCTGGGACCTCCAAGCACCCTGTCACCTAGTGCAGTATCTCACTTGTACCCCACTTATCCAGGAGCCTTTGCCACACCAACCACCATTTCCTAGTCAATGGCCTCCTCTGCACCCACACCCCTAGTTCAGGGCCTCCTCTGCACTCCTCTCCTAGTCCAAGGCCTACTTTACAGCCCACCCCAAGTTAAGAGCCTCCTCTGCACCCTGCTCTCTGAATCTAGGTCCTTTATCAACCCCACTCTTCAAATCCATGTCCTTCTTTACTCCCGCCCCCCGCCCCCCAGTCCAGGGCCTCCTGGAGTTTGCATGTTCTCCCTGGGCCTGCATGGGTTTCCTCTGGGTACTCTGGTTTCCTCCCACACTCCAAAGACATGCTGGTCAGTTAATTGGCTTCTGTCTAAATTGGCCCTAGTATATGAATGTGACCTTAGATTGTAAGCTCCTTGAGGGTAGGGACTGATGTGAATGTACAATGTTAATGTAAAGCGCTGCCTTAAATAATAATAATAATGACGGAGTCGGCCTAGTGATCAACTGCTCTCAAATAGGATTATTGGATAATTTGTGTTTGATCAGTGCATGCAATCAATCAGAGGAGAAGGAGTCCTGCTGTCCAAATACAATAGCAGATATTCTTTCATCCACCTCGAAAATGTGGCTGGGGGAATAACGTTGTTTTTTGTTTATCAGCCAGCTGGCTGGTCAAAAGAAAAAAAATAATCTTCTATAGCCAGCTTTAGGCAACAGGGTCAGTTTTAGAGCAGCTGGGCTATAGTAGAAGTTATAAATAAAATGTATTTACATTGCTGAATAGATAGAAGTAAAAGGGAATGTGACTGGCGACTAGTGATCTTGACGACTATTGGATTGTCTTCTAGACCAGGGGTCTCCAATCTGCGGCCCGAGGGCTAGATGTGGCGCTTTGCCAGCCTTTATCCGGCCCTTGGGGCTTTTTTCCTCCCACTGATATGAGGCACTATTCTTCCCACTGACGCCAACAAGGGGGCACAATTTCTTTCACTGATACCAATGATGGGATACAATTAGTCCTACTAATAGGGGCACTACTCCTTATCCTACTGACTGCAAACTCTGAGGCCATATTTACTCTCACTAATACTGGACCCGGGACATTCTTTAGCCCCACTGGCCACAATCCAGCCCTCCTAAAATCTGAAGGACAATAAACTGGCCCTTTGTTTGAAAAGTTCGGAGACCCCTGTTCTAGACTGTATGTCACAGTTTAATTTGTCTCAATAGCTGCATCCATTCCACAGTGTGAATAAGCCCTAATTGATATAGTGAGCACATAGGGGCAAAATAAATTGGTAAACAGGTAATACAGAGCTGGGTCTTGAAGAGCAGGATGTTATCGGTAGATTTCAGCATATCCTATTTTTTCCAAAATTTAAGGAAATCAACAACTGTACCCTAAGATATCACAAGGATAACGAACTTGGTGTCCACAAAGATACTGGTTCATGAAAGGCTGCAAAATAAAAGTGGCTTAGCAATGTAAATAATTGAAATCTAAACCTAGTTATGGCTAAATAATGCTTCAGTTTTTCAGTGTATAAAAGAATAATAGCTGTAAGTGGCAATGCAAGCGACTGGGTCACGCTGCACTCTCTCCTCTATGCCATGCTTTAGGAACACATTAGTATTTGAAAAACGGCTAAGAGGAGGGAGCAGCCTGAAAAGCCTCATGGAAATTGAAAAATAAAACTTAAATGCTGAAATAATTATAACACACTCCATCTAAAATAAACATCTATCCTGCAATGAGTGAATGTACGCAGAAAATGCCTTTTACATCTATTGTCACAGCAATTTAACCGTTCTAGAAACGCGAAGCAAACCAATAATTAATTTATAAAACTCTGCAACGAAAGTACAACAAAAGCAAGAAATGATGTATTATTGCGGCAGCTTAGAATGTAGCATAGAAGCAAGGCAAAAAAAAATATACAATAATAATATTCACAAAAGACGGCACAATGATAAATTCATGCAATGCCAGTAAAAACTCTACTTCCCAGGGGATACATTAGGGCATTTTTACATGCGAGACAGTGAAATATTGTAAGGAACGTTCATTACCACTTGTTTTTTATTTTAATTTTTTTATCTTTAGTAGTTCCCACCTGCATACAGAGAATTGTGCTTACCGTTACACAGAGCTGATAATAGATGCAGTTGAATAGTTTGCTATATCTGCTTTCAACCTGAGCGATTGATGGCGGAGGTTTTATTCCAGCTTTTAGCTATATCGTTTTTGACTATAGTGGCAAGGGCTTGAAAAATGAGTTTACTGTATTTAATAGCTGGTTCAGTATTCTGTTCCATGGGTCCGTCATTCTGGAAGGTATAGTGATTTTACTAATAGGTTTCATTGTTGCATAGCTTTATCTTAAAAGAAAAAAACAAGAAAAAATAAATAACGTTTGCTATAACTAGAAAGGAAAACTGATATAGCTTTTTTTATTAGAAAATGGTCAGATAAGCCCATTATTGCTCAAACAGCAACAAATAGCATGGCTTTGTCCCCTGTGGCTAAACAAACAACTCCAGACAAATTTATATAAAAAAAAAAAAAATACACTCTTAAATTCAATTATGTACAGTACACCATCAAAGTCATGAAAGGATTTTTCAATTCAGCTAGTGTAATTATCTGAAATGTATCTTAACTACATAAGTCTCAGGTGCAGTTATAAAAGGCACTGAGATAACATTTGTTTGTCCCGACACCATTTTAAAACCGCCATAATGAAACATACTGTCTTATGCAGTTAATACATATAACAAATATATTTATTTTATATGCCTTAATTTTTATTTTCTGAAATTTCCATGCAGTCAAAGCTGTCTGGCAAAAGTGAGAGTGAAAGGGGTTGGGTTTGCAAAATAAGTGGTGTCAACCCCCCCACAGTTATTACCTTGTAAGCTCTTATAAGCAGGGCCCTCTTAACCCTCTTTTATTTTACTCTATTGTAACTGTACATTTATATTGTGTATTTCTGTGCAAAACTGTTGGTGCTATATAAATCCTGGATAATAATATTTATACTAGTAATAATCTGAGAATACAATTTATAGGGTGATAAGCAAATGAAAAAAAGGTGATTTTGACCAATTGATTTAAAAAGGCATTTTTATATTTATAGTATGCACAGTAAAAATGTAAATAGGTAAGTTGTAGTGCAACTGGGCTGGGACACTACCTCCCACACTACTAATAGATATACATCCAGGTAATTAGTATAGCAAAGCGGATAATGGGTGACCAAACTCCAGGAAAAACAACTTATTGTTCAGACAGTATGGTCACCTACCAACTTGGCCCCATTCACAGGCAGCTTAAAGCGGGGGTTCCGCGGGTATTCGTTTTTTTTTATGATTCTGCTGATGTTACCTTGATTAATCCTGCACTCGCGTGTCCTAATACTTGAGCCGTCCGCATAGTCATTCTTCAGGAAAATATACTTTATAAAAATTTGCGATGGACGTTTCCATCTTGCTTGTGGGCAGTCTGAAGCCCACAAGCAAATACTTCCGGGATATGGTGAATGCTGATGTCCCAGCATTCACCGCTCTATCCCACGCATGTGCAGTGTTGACGGCGAGCGGTGCCGTCAACACTACACAGTTGCCATCACAACGGCCGGCGTACTGAGGTCACGCCCCGTTGTGACGACATCCACCTTTTCTATCAGCTCTAGCTCAGAACATACACTCACTGAGCAGCTGATAGAAAATGTGTCACGAGTCACGTGACCCGCGAGATATCACGGGATTACAGTACAGCGGATCTCCTGGGATTCTCATCACTCCCTCCCAGGAGACATCGCGCTTGTCGGGGGAAAAGATAATACACACCCACTCCCGCGGGGAAAGGATGACTGACACAGCACTGAAGGCAGGATTACAAAGGTAAAGAATCGGATTTAAAAAAAACGGATTGTGCATAAACGATGGGTAGCGGTTTGATTTATATAAAGTTGAATTTTAGGGTGAACCTCCGCTTTAACTCTTCAATAAGACCGAGAAGTTGAATTCACCATAATTACAGTACAAAGGATGCTTCGCCAGTGTTTTGAAGTATAAGAAGACAATTAATTTCCTAAGCCCAGTCTCTGTGAAAAACTAACACTGACTGAGGGAACATGGAATAAGTGGAGAGGGTCTAGCTAGGACTAAACTAACTAGCACTAAAAAGGAGGGGTAGATAGAGGAAGATACCAAAATTGAAATAGTACACCAGATGTAGTGGCCCAAAACTGCCACTAGATGCCAACATTCTACAGAATTATGATAACTTCATGCAGTTCAATATTCAAATACATGAAAGTGGAGCGGAACATCTTTTACCATACTACTACTAGAGAGAGAAATACTTCATTGTACTACAATACCCCCCTGCCAAAACTGCTGCACTATTCTACAGTAACGCCACTTTCAGAAAAACTGCACCATATTACAGTACCCAATTGCCAAAAGTTCTGCAGCATACTAGTTTATTTAGCATTGCACTGCCATTTGCAATTTGTTGTTTTTGTTGTAATTTTCTTATTTTTTCTGTCCTATAAGTTTCCTTTTCGCTTTTTTTTTTTTTATTTAACTTTTTTTGGGGAAACATCAAAATTGTAGGGATCAAAAATGTAAGTGCATGTAATGGGTGTGCCAAAATTGTACAGCGGGGGGATTATAAAGGGGCAATAAATACCAGGAGTGCGTTATGTGCAGAGTTTAGGAATGCTCTATGTACAGAGTGCAGAGTTCAGACATGCGCTAGGTACAGAGTGCAGTGTTCAGGAATGCGCTGTGTACACACTGCAGGGTTGAAGAGTGTACTACATACAGAGTGCAGGGCCTAAGAGTTTGCTATCCACAGTGTGCATGGCTCAGCTCTCTCTCACATCTCACTTCCACCCCTCCTTGGCTCTGACCTCTGCAGCACTCACCCCCAAAAAAAGCACTGGGTGTGCGAAGGCTACATGTAATGGCCTGACGGGACGAATTCGGCCCGTGGGCCTCACGACTGACACGTGTCCTACAGTCTATTCACAGTTTCTAGCACAGTCTCCTGCAGCATGTCTGCAGACTTTGACAGTCTTTCTCATACCCACAGCCTCTCATCACCCCCTGTAGTATGTTAGCGGGTCAGACCACTCTTGTAGCATGTCCACAGTCTTAAAATGTCTCCTGCAGCCTGTCTGATGTATCTGATTATCGTATAACCATCTATGGTATCAACATTTCTCAAACTTTTTTCAGTCAAAGCACCCTTCAAATTTATGGACAATCTCAAGGCATCCCATTCTAAAATGTAAAAAACTAAACTAAAGGTTTTACATAATGCAGCACCATCCACACATGTAGAACCCCCAACGTTAGAGGTAATTTATTCTTCCAAAGCAAATACACCTTTGCACACTGGTACTCAGCTAATGTGACCCCAGTGCTGAAAGAGAGGGGCAGGGGAGGGCCAAACAAGGATGCTGTGCCTGATGTCCTCCTTATGACATCATTGGTTGTTAGAATGCCAGTGGCGGTAGTAATGGTGCATAATGAAAACCTGTGACTTTGTGTAACTGAAAGGAAGACTTGATCCACCTGCTGGCCTGTATATGGTTATGGGGCAATGTATAAGGATTTTGGTATGGCACCCTTAAAGTAAACTGAAGCCCTGTTTGAAAAAGGCTGTACTACAGCATGTCCACAGTCTTTGAATGTCTCCTGAATTATTTTCAAAGTTTCTGACCATCTTCTTAAAGTAGAGTTCCACCCTAAAAATTTACTTTCTATTAATAGCTTGCCTTTAATGTAAAAAAAAAAAAAAAAGAATGTACTCTCTTCTATCTGGCAGTTACTAGGCACATTTCGTAATCTGCCTAGTTCCTGGTCCTAGGTGGTTCAACTTCCTGTCCTAAGAATCCATTGCATCCATTGAATCCATAGTCTCTGGGCATTAGTGTGCCTAAAATTCGCCCAGCATCCACCTCTCCTTGAAAACCATGAAGAAAAAGGAACTGGGCTTCACATGCCCACACATTTGATGGATACGGCCACAACATGAGCTGGAGGATATAAGGCAAGTGTTTTCAATGATTTCTGGAACAATTGGGGAGCTATTAACCACTTAAGGACCGGACCAATATGCTGCTACATGACCCAAGGGGTTTTTACAATTCGGCACTGCGTCGCTTTAACAGACAATTGCGCGGTCGTGCAATGTGGCTCCCAAACAAAATTGTCGTCCTTTTTTCCCCACAAATAGAGCTTTCTTTTGGTGGTATTTGATCACCTCTGCGGTTTTTATTCGTTGCGCTATAAACAAAAATAGAGCGACAATTTTGAAAAAAATTCAATATTTTTTACTTTTTGCTATAATAAATATCCCCCAAAAACATATATAAATTTTTTTTTTCCTCAGTTTAGGTCGATACGTATTCTTCTACCTATTTTTGGTAAAAAAAATCGCAATAAGCATTTATCGGTTGGTTTGCGCAAAATTTATAGCGTTTACAAAATAGGGGATAGTTTTATTGAATTTTTATTAATTTTTTTTTTTTTACTACTAATGGCGGCGATCAGCGATTTTTTTCGTGACTGCGACATTATGGCGGACACTTCGGACAATTTTGACACATTTTTGGGACCATTGTCATTTTCACAGCAAAAAATGCATTTAAATTGCATTCTTTATTGTGAAAATGACAGTTGCAGTTTGGGAGTTAACCACAGGGGGCGCTGTAGGATTTAGTGTTCACCTAGTGTGTGTTTACAACTGTAGGGGGGTGTGGCTGTAGAAATGACGTCATCGATCGAGTCTCCCTATATAAGGGATCACTCGATCGATGCAGCGCCATAGTGAAGCACGGGGAAGCCGTGTTTACATACGGCTCTCCCCGTTCTTCAGCTCCGGGGAGCGATCGCGACGGAGCGGCTATAAACAAATAGCCGCGCCGTCGTCCCAGGTCGCTCCCCGAGGGAACCCGACCGCCGCATGTAGCGGGGGGGGTCCCGATCGGACCCCCGACCCACGTCTAGGCAGGCACGTACAGGTACGTTGATGTGCCTGTCCGTGCCATTCTGCCGACGTATATCTACATGCGGCGGTCGGGAAGTGATTAATATGTTTTAGGGACTATCTAATGTGATTCATTTTAGCTTGCAAAAAAAAAAGTTATGCCCGGAACCCCACTTTAAGCATGTCCACAGTTTCTTTATTGTTTCCTACAGCAGGACTGCTGTCTTGTCTTCTGAAGCATATCTACAGTCTCTGAAAATCATCTGTAGTATATCAATAGTCTCTACCCATCAGTATTACAGATGCATTACAGATGCTGAATACAGTGTAGTTGGTTTTGAGAAGCATTAGATCATAAACCTACATGTCATTTCAAGAAAAACATTTTAATTTTATTACATATTTTTTTCATGTTCAAATTGTTTTTAATGTTCATATTGTTTGTAAAAACCAAAAGGACAATGGCAGTGATTATATGGAAGTAAATTACTGCTATCAGGTACATACATTAATGATACCCGCTTGAATTCTATGGTTATACAATACTAGGCATCAAACCTTTTAAAAAATCTGATTGCTCATTAGTAAATGACTAATTGTTTTCAAAGAAGAAGTCAAATGACGGCTTTGCTTATTGTTTACACTATTGTAAAGTACTTTATGAATAAGGTGAACTATAGCTTGATTTTCTTTGTTTTGCACATCAAGATTGTGACACAATTATCATATACAATGTTCCCATTGCACATGTTCCAGGAATAAGAACAAACGGGTGATGCAGCAACTGTCAGCTGGAAACCAGTAGCATAAGCCAAAGTACCATATTTATCTTCCTATAACGCGCCCTGGTGTATAGCGCGCACCCCCAACCTAGAAGAAAAATTCCTGGAAAAAGAGAAATACTTACAGTTTGGATGCCCCTCGTCTGTGTCTTGCCCGGTGTCCATCGCATCCATCGGCGGCCTTGTCCGGTCCGGCGTTCCTCTGCGGCCATCGTGGTGTCCTCCCCGCTGTGTTCTTCAGCCGATCCCCGCTTCCCGCACTGTGTTTGAAGCACTTCACCGACATATACCGAGCGCAGTACACTTGGGTATACTCGGGCAGGCTCGGCTCCTCTCGCGTAAAAGACGTACAGGACGCACAGGATGTGACCGCGAGAGGAGCCGAGGCCTGCCCGAGTATACCTGAGTGTACTGCGCTCGGTATATGTCGGCGCAGTGGTTCAAACAAGGCGCAGGAAGCGGGTATCGGCGTATATCGCGCACCCACGATTTTGCCCTGATTTAAGGGCAAAAAAGTGCGCGGTATACGCCGATAAATACGGTATATGTTGCCAGCACACCAAGAATTATTGAAATAATGTTTAAGTGTTTATTTGGTGCAACATTTCTGGGAACCCTACGTCAAATATGCATGCAATGCGTGGCCCCGAAATGTTGCACTTTACCTCTGTCATGTGACCACAGAATACACATTTAGGGCCAGATTCACAAAAGGGATACGACGGCGTTTCTCCTGATACGCCGTCGTATCCCTGTTTCTATCTATGCAACTTAGATTCATAGAATCAGTTACGCATAGATATCCCTAAGATCCGACAGGTGTAATTGTTTTACACTGTCGGATCTTAGGATGCAGTACCGCGGCCGCCGCTGGGGGGAGTTTGCGTCGTAAACCAGCGTCGGGTATGCAAATTAGGAGTTACGGCCGATCCACGACGGTTTTTCGCGTTCGCTATGTCGTCCGTAGTCAAGTTTCCCGTCGCAAAGTTAGTCGTTTTTTTTGGTGCCCTAACTTTAGTCAGCAAGTGTATTGCTGTCTAAAGCATGGCCGTCGTTCCCACGTCGAAATTCAAAATTTAACGTCGTTTGCGTAACCCGTTCCGGGAATACGGAAGTACACTACTCGCGTTGCCGTTAAAAAAAATGACGTCACGGCGCGCAAAGCACGCGGGAGTTAGGAAACGGAGCATGCGCAGTAGCTCTGGCGCGGGAGCGCGCCTAATTTACATGGCACACGCCCATTTGAATTGGCCCGCCTTGCGCCGGAGGCCGCGGGCGTAGTTTTAATCGCAAGTGCTTGGTGAATCAGGCACTTGCGATGAAAAATTGCGGCGGTGTAACCTATCTAGGATAAGTTACGCCGCCGCGATTCTACGTGAATCTGGCCCTAAGACATTATTTAATTCTTGGTTTGCTGGCGAAATATATACATAGTAGGCCCCGTACACACGACCAAACATGTATGCTGAAACTGGTCCGCGGGCCAGTTTCAGCATACATGTTTGGTCGTGTGTAGGCGCGAGCGGGCCGAATTCCAGCAAACATTTGCCCGCCGGGCCTTTTTCCAGCGGGCAAATATTCCTGGACGTGTTTTAAAACCGTCCGCTGGAATCCTGCCCGCTCGGACATGTACGGTCGTCAGTACAGACCTACCGTACATGTCCAGGCGCCCGCCGTCCCTCGCATGCGTCGAATGACTTTGACGCATGCGTGGAAGCCTTTAAATGGCAGGCCCGCCCACGTCTCCGCGTCATCGCCGCGTCATCGTCGCGGCGACGACGCGGACACGCCCCGCGTAATGTTTACGCGCGGACTTCTGTACGATGGTGTGTACAACCATCGTACAGAAGCCCTCTGGCAGACATGTACGGTGAAAACGGTCCGACGGACCGCTTTCACCGTACATGTTTGTTCGTGAGTACCCGGCCTTATACGTCAATTTACAGACTGTATACAGCTTGGGCCTAGGGTTAGATAAGGCCCATAAGGACTGAGAGATTAATTTGAAGCTTAAAGTGGTGTTAAAACCAAAAGCAAATACTGTATTATATTGCAGCTTACTAATTCTTATGCCGCGTACACACGATCATTTTTCGGCATGAAAAAAACGTTGTTTTTAAAAAATGACATTTAAAATGTTCGTGTGTGGGCTTCACATAATTTTTCGGGGTTCTGAACAACGATAATTTCTTTTCGAACATGCTGCATTTTTTAACAACGTTTTAAACGATATCGTTTTTCGGGTTGTAAAAAATGATCGTGTGTGGGCTAAAACGACGTTAAAAACCAGTGCATGCTCAGAAACAAGTTATGAGACGGGAGCACTCCTTCTGGTAAAACTACTATTCGTAATGGAGTTAGCACATTCATCACGCTCTAACAGACAGAAAAGCGCAAATCGTCTTTTACTAACAGGAAATCGGCTAAAGCAGCCCCAAGGGTGGCGTCATCCGAATGGAACTTCCCCTTTATAGTGCCGTCGTACGTGTTGTACGTCACCGCGCTTTGCTAGAGCTTTTTTTTAAAATGATGGTGTGTGGGCAACGTCGTTTTAATGATGAAGTTGGAAAAACGTTGTTTTTTCATGCCGAAAAATGATCGTGTGTACGCGGCATTAGATGTGATGGCTGCATCAATTTTAGGCTTTCTTTCTTTCTTTTATTTTCACCTGGTAATCCGGCCTGTAGGTCTGTTGTTTTTCAAAAGAACAAGCTCTCCTGCAGATGCAGCAGTTACAGATTTGAGAAAGACCATCAAACACTGACAGGGGTGTTTACAATGAACAGCTTTTATTTATGTAAAACCTTTATCCAAAAAGGAACAAACCGTTGCTGTAACTAATCATAAAGTGTTAGCTGGAGTTCAGCTTCAATTTGTTAGTGTAGGTGCAATATTTTTGGTTTTGGGTTTAATACCACTTTAACCACTTTAGGTCTGGAAGATTTACCCCCCTTTATGACCAGGCCATTTTTTGCGATACAGCACTGCGTTACTTTAACTGACAATGCCGTACCCAAATAAAATGTCCTTTTTTTTCCCCAACAAATATAACTTTCTTTTGGTGGTATTTGATCACCTCTGTGGCTTTTTTTTTTTTGCACTACTGCTATAAAACACATTTAACAAAAAAAATTTAAAAATCAAATTTCTCTATCAGTTTAGGCCAGTATGTATTCTGCTACATATTTTTGGTAAAAAAAAAAATCCCAATAAACATATAGGGGCAGATCCACAGACATCTGCACCGGCGCAGCGTATGGGAGATACGCTACTGTAACTTACTTTTTTAAACTTCGAATCCACAAAGAATTTGCGCCGTAAGTTACGGCGGCGTAGTCTATCTCTTGCGGCGTAAGGGCGCCTAATTCAAAACGGCGAGTAGGGGGCGTGTTTCATTTAAATGAAGCGCGTCCCCGCGCCGAATGAACTGCGCATGCGCCATCCCTAAATTTCCCGCCATTCATTGCGCTAAATGACGTCGCAAGGACGTCGTATTGTTTAACATAGACGTGAATTACGTCCATCCCGATTCACGGACGACTTGCGAAAAAAAAAAAAAAAATTCAAAATAAACGCGGGAACGACGGCCATACTTAACATGGCAAGTCTAACTATACGCCGCAAAACACCAGCTTTAACTATACGCCGGAAAAAGCCGACTAGAGACGACGTAAGAGAATGCGACGGCCGCGCGTACATTCGTGGATCGTCCGAAATAGCTAATTTGCATACTCGATGCGGAAAACGACGAGAACTCCACCCAGCGAACGCCGAAGTATTGCATCTAAGATCCGAAGGCGTACGAAGCTATACGCCTGTCGGATCTAACCTAGATGCCGTCGTATCTTGGTTTGAGGATTCAAACCAAAGATACGACGCGGGAAATTTGAAAGTACGCTGGCGTATCAGTAGATACGCCGGCGTACTCGCTCTGTGGATCTGCCCCATAGAGTCTACAAACTTTGGGATGTTGTTTTGGAATTTTTATTTATTTATTTTATTTTACTAGAAAAGTTTGGTGATCAGAAACTTATTGCAGGACTGCGGCATTGCGGCAGAAAAATCAGACACTTAACTGACACTTTTGACACTTTTTGGGACCAGTGATACTAATAGAGTGATCAGTGCTAACAAATATGCGCTGTCACTGTGCTAATAACACTGGCAGGGGATGGGGCCGATCAAAGGGTTAAATGTGTTCCTAGGGAGCTTTGTTACTGTGTGGAAAGTGTTTTCACTGTGGGAAAGCAGAGATCCGTGTTCCTGCTTAGCAAGAAGACAGGATCACAGTCTTTCCTTGTCACAGAATGGCGATCTGCCTTTCTGCCTGTCTCATGAACAATCAGTCGGTCCAACGGACATCGTGTCTGCCAGACCCACTTATTGGCTCCCGTTGTGTCCAATCACAATGGGAGCAGGTTGCCGGCGGCACCCGTGCACACCTCAGACCCAGAAGTGCAGAATCACGTACAGGTATGTGATTCTCCCCAGAGTGGCTGCCCTGCCGCAGTAAATGTGTGAGGGGGGTGGTCGGCATCTAGTTAAAGTTGACCTCCAAGAAAACTTAAAGTCCTCCCTTGCAGTGGGCCTGCGCCTGCACTAGAAGGGTTCACTACTCAAGTCATGTCTAGGGGACTGGGTAAAGATGATTTACTTACCTGAGCCTCTGCTCCCACAAGCTTCTCTGTGCTGCTAGACGTAGCATCATCTATCTTCTTGCCTGCACTCTGGCAGTCAGATGCATCAAGACCAATGTATGGACCATAGCCCTGCACTGGATACTGAGGGAAAGTCCATTAATGGAGTGGAACGACGTTTGCAAGGGGCAGTGGAGAATCAGGTAAGTAAAAGTGCTTTACTGTCCCCTAGACTAAACAAGCATGTAACCCATGCTGCACAGGTTGCAGCCCTACTGCAAGGGAAGACTCTTACTTTTCCTAGAGTGGGGCTTCAACCCAGGTACTTGCAGGCAGGGCTGGACTGGGACAGAAATTTGGCCCTGGACTTCATCCAGACTGGCCCACTTTGACAGGTCTCTCCCATGGCGGCCGGACAACTTCCGCACACCCCTAGCCACCCAAGCCCCCCCCCCCCAGCCACCCAAGCCCCCTCTCCCCCTTCACTAGCCACTAGCCGTTCTACTTTATTAGAGTAGAACGGCTGGTACTGGTACTCTTATAAGCAGTACCAGTGGAGAAGCGAGACATTATTTCACCGGGGCAAAGAATCAGTTTGGTGCCCCCCTATGGGACAAGATTAGGCAGAAGTGAGAAACTCCCAGGCCATAGCTGTTGAGTCAGCTGTCTGTCCCCTCCCACATGCTCCTCTGTCATCCCCCCTGCTCCTCTGGTCCTCCCCCTGCTTCTTTGTTCCCCCCAGGTGAGCGCTGTGAGGAGGGAGAGACAGAGGAGCAGAGGGGGGCGGCAGTCCGCTGTCACTGAAGCCGGCCCACTGAGCCATCGGCCCACCGGGAAACTCCCTGTAGTCCCAATGGCCAGTCCATCCCTGCTTGCAGGCACCATAAAGTGCCATTATTGAAGAGATTTTAAGAACTAGGACACACTGTAACATGTCAACTACTCCGTTGCGTACCACGCTTTGGGGGGGGGTGTCAGACCAGCTATCAGAGATGGGACAAGGCAGTGGCAGGTACAAGAGGTGCTCTCTGCTCTGTAGCTGTGCTGGGCTGGCACTTGTTCGTGTGAGTTGGCAGCTCTGTCATTGGGCTCTATACTGTCACCTCTGGCTGCTTCATGTATGTGTGTCCCTCGCTTGTGCTGTACAGTAATATTTTTTCACAGGGACATGTGAAATAAAGACTTAGGACAAGAAGGAAGACCACCTTACAAGTGAGGGCTGTGAGTACAAGGGAAGATGCTGTTTGTGTACAGGGGAAGCTGTGTGTTTACAGATGAGTGTGTGGGAGGGGGCAGCAGAGTGTGTACAGGTGTGTGTGTGTGGGGGGGGGGGGGTAGCTGAGTGTGTACAGGTGTGTGTGTGGGGGGGGGGGGTAGCTGAGTGTGTACAGGTGTGTATGGGGGTTATGTGAGTCAGTGTCATCTTAAGAGCATTATAGGCCCCCGGGCAATACAGTGCACTGGGGCCCTGTCTACACAATCACGCACGAGAATTTACTGACAAAAATTATAAAATTTACTGGTAGAACCACATTTTTTACTGCCACTGCAAAAAAGTACCAAAAATTACAGTTTTCAGTGCCGAACAATGCAAATGTCAGTATTTAAACTATAAACATATAGCTAGTGCTATTAGCAATGTGTTTAAGTTAAACAAAAGTAAAACAAACAAAAAATGTCTTCATTGACATGAAGGTCAGGTTACTATAACCCAGCCAGCACAGAGTTTCCTCTTACATCAGAGTCTGCAGGATTCCCCCTTACAGTGAAAGGGAACTCTTATGTAAAGGGGAACGCTGCAGATCATGATCTAAAGGGGGAACTCTGATGTGGAGGGGGGCTCTGGTGACCAGAGACCACCTTATATCAGAGTCCACTGCTTTCTCTTTCCCACTTACATCAGGGTCCGCAGACTGAGTTCCCCCTTGCATTTTAAGGGGGAATCCTGCAGACTCTGATGTAAAGGGGAACTCTGATGTGGGGGGCACTCTGGTGACCAGAGACCACCTTCCGTAGAGTAAATACACTAAGGTAAGGGGCGTCACTAATATAGGAGGGGGAACCTTTATATCAGTGCCCCCTTACATTTTTGCATTCACTCCCCCCTTACATCAGCAACCCCCCGCATTTCGTGGAGGACCTGATCTTCTCTGTGATTTCCGCAAACTGGGCATGGTTCTAACCCGTCACTGTCCACAATTTTTTACTGGGGTTGATGGGCAGCCGGTAGGGCCCCCCAGGCAAGCGGGGCCCCCGGGCAACTGCCCAGCGTGCCCAATGGAAAAGATGGCCCTGATGTGAGTGTGTACACGCGCGCGCGTGTGTGCGGGGGTACAGCTGAGTGTTTACGGGTGTGTGTGTGTGGGGGGCAGCTAAGTGTGATCAAGTATGGGGGGCAGCTAAGTGTGTACACGTGTGTGTGTGTGGGGGAGGAAAGCTGAGTTGTGTACAGGTGGGAGGGGGCAGCTGAGTGTGTACAGGTGTGTGTGTGTCGGGGGGCAGCTGAGTGTGTACAGGTGTGTGTATGGGGGAGCAGCAGAGTGTCCACAGGTGTGAGGGGGGCTGAGTGCGTACAGGTATGAGGGGGGCTGAGTGCATACAGGTATGAAGGGGGCTGAGTGCTTACAGGTGTAAAGGTAGGCTGAGTGTGTACAGGTATGAGGGAGGCTGAGTGCGTATAGGTATGAGGGGACTGAGTGCGTACAGGTGTGAGGGTGGGCTGAGTGCGTACAGGTATAAGGGGGGGCTGAGTGCGTACAGGTATGAAGGGGGCTGAGTGCTTACAGGTGTAAAGGTGGGCTGAGTGTGTACAGGTATGAGGGAGGCTGAGTGCGTACAGGTATGAGGGGACTGAGTGCGTACAGGTGTGAGGGTGGGCTGAGTGCGTACAGGTGTGAGGGTGGGCCGAGTGCGTACAGGTATGAGGGGGGCTGAGTGTCTACAGGTAAAAGGGGACTGAGTGCATACAGGTATGAGGGGGCTAAGTGCATACAGCTGTGAGGGGGGTTGAGTACGTACAGGTGTGAGGGGGGCTGAGTGCGTACAGGTATAAGGGGGGATTAGTTCTTACAGGTGTGAAGGTGGGCTGAGTGTGTGCAGGTATAAGGAAGGCTGAGTGCATACAGGTGTGAGTGGGCTGAGTGCGTACAGGTGTGTGGGTGGACTAAGTGCGTACAGGTGTGAGAGGGGCTTAGTGCGTACAGGTATGAGGGGGGCTAAGTGCGTACAGGTATGAGGGGGGCTAAGTGCGTACAGGTATGAGGGGGCTGAGTGCATACAGGTGTGAGGGGGGCTGAGTGCATACAGGTATGAGGGGGGCTGAGTGCATACAGGTATGAGGGGGGCTGAGTGTGTATAGGTACGAAGGGTGCTTTGTGCATACAGGTATGAAGGGGGTTGAGTGCGCACAGGTATGATGGGGACTGAGTGCGTACATGTGTGAGGGGGGCTAAGTGCGTACAGGTGTGAGGGGGGCTGAGTGCGTACAGGTGTGAGGGAATCAGAATCAGGTCAAATCCACCTGTCAAGGAAATTTTGAATGATCTCAGAAGCATCTCACACAGATTTCTAAGGCCACTTTCACACTGAGGTGCTTTACAGGCATTTCAGCGCAAACAAATAGTGCCTGTAAAGCACCTTCCATGCTTCCCCAGCACCTGCAAAGTGCTTCGGCAACGGTGCTTTTCTGCGCTTTTAACCCCTTGTTAACCCCTTCTCGGGGTAAAAAGTGTCCCGCTCCCGTCCGCACAGCGGAGGTGAAAGTGGCCTAATACCATCATCACAATCACAAAGACTATCAATGCAAACCCTATTTGTTCACTTTATCTCACTGTTTATTCAAGAGACTTGGCTATCTTTAGTACTGATTGGCAGACAGGGAGCATGTGATCTACGCTGCCTAGGCTGGAACACCGTTTTTTATTTGTAGCAAAAAAAAAAAGTAATTTTTTTTTAAACAAATAATAATTTAGTAATGCTAAAATGTGCTCTATTTATTCATGTGTAGTAGTGTAAATTTTAATGATGGATCCAATTTAATGCTCCAATGGCTCACTTATGCTAGCGCTGCAGAAAGAAAGAAATGAAAAAGATTTAAGCTGATCGTTCAGACTTCTAAATAAAAAAAGAAAAGAAAGACTGGGTGAAATTCAGTAGAGCCCAGGGAGCCCTGGAGCAGTCAATGCACTTGCAGATTATAGGTGAGTTTCTGAAACAGAAAACGTATTAAGGATATTGATCCTCCCATCCCATGGCTCATCATCCCCCCCCCCTCCCTTTTCCTTTACAACCTCCTCATGACACCCGCTGTGCTACATTTGAAAATAATGTAGCAGAGCTGTCATTACCCAGTTGTGCTAGACCTTGTGCAGGAACATAACCATTACTGCCACAAGTGGTGCGGAGAGAGAGAGAGAGTCAGCATGCATGTACTGCACAGGGGTGCCAGCCTCTCGTTCCCCTTTCTATGTGCTGTCGATGAAAAATACATTTCAGTAATGTTCCTCAGCTTTCGGGGATGGTGCCGAACGATTCACTGAACAGATGGATTATGCCATCAGCCTGCATTCAAGGCCACCAGTGGCATAAGCACTGAGCACAGCCTAAATCCGCTTCCATTTATATTAGAAAATGAAAAAAAAAACTCTTTTTATTCAGGTTTAATCATTTTTATCTGTTTTTTAAGAAGAGCTCTAGTCTATTAAAAATATACTGAATGAACAATGAACAAATGTTATGTCTCGGAGAACTAATTAGCACATTTACTTTTGTTCTTTGCAATGGAAGAGCAAGAAATATGCACATTTTCAGCTCTATAATACATAAAACTTGGTTTCACCTCTGAAATTGTCCTATTTTTTTTACAGCACTCTTAAGTGAACCTTCCCATTACCCACACATACTAGAATAATGATACCTTTAGATTTTGCTTGTTTTAGGCTTCCCAGCATGCTTTCTATAGTTGATACAGAACTAAAGTATCTTTTTTAACGCAAACAGTCTGAAATTGGAAGTTAAACATTGTTTATGTATGCATACTTTCAAACCAACCTTTTGCATTATTCATATTTCATATTATTATATGATATCTTGCCTAGTCTGTTCTTCTGCATTAGAGGGCAGTGCTAATATTTAAAGGAAGAAAAACTTTCCCTTACGGCAAATAATTTTTACAAACAATTTGTATTCAGTGACAGAAACTGAGCATGTTACATAGTTACATAGTTACATAGGGCCATATTCTCAGAAGAGTTACGACGGAGTATCTCAGGAAACTCCGTTGTATCTCTCTTTTTTGACCCGCGTATCTATGCGAGGGATTCTTAGAATCATTTTCGCATAGATACGCTTAAAGCGGTGGTTCACCCTCATTACCAACATTTTAGCATTAAATTAGGCATAGTAGCGCGAGCTACAGTATGCTTGTATTTATTTTTTTAGCCCCGTACTCACTGTGCAATCGTATAGATAAGATTCCGACTCCCCGCGGGGAATGGGCATTCCTATCCAGAGGGAGGATGATTGACGGCCGGCTATGGCACGTCACGCTCCCCGAAGATAGCCGGAGTAGGTCTCGGCTCTTCACGGCGCCTTCGCACAGACTATGCGCAGGCGCCATGAAGCGGCAAGTCCTATTTCGGCTATTTCTGGAGAAGCGTGACGCGCCATACCCGGCCGTCAATCATGCTCCCTCTGGATAGGAACGCCCATTCCCCGCGCGGGAGTCGGAATCTTATCTATACGATTGCACAATGAGTACAGGGCTAAAAAAATAAATACAGGCATACTGTAGCTCGCGCTACTATGCCTAATGTAATGCTAGAAAAAAATAATTGTTTTATTAGGGTGAACCCCCTCTTTAAGATCCGACATGTGTAAGTCACTTACACTGTCGGATCTTAAATGTAATTCGCCGCAGGCCGCTAGGTGGCGTTTACGTTCAGGTTTCATTTGTTTATGCAAAATCGTGTCGCGTAACCGTCGCTTACGTCGTTTGCGTAAGCGTAAGGTTACCCCTGCTATATGAGGGGTAACCTTACGCCAGTCCCACGTATGCCATGTTAAGTATGGCGTCGGATCCGCGTCGTCTTTTCCCGTCGGGTACGTCGTTTTCCTAAGTCGTTCTTGAATACGACTTTACGTCAATGACGCATTGACGTTTTCCGCCGAGAACTGGAGCATGCGCACTGGGCTATTTTTAGCCCGGCGCAATGCGCAGTTCGATCGAAACGGGGGCACGCTTAATTTAAATATAAGCCGCCCCCTTTGAAATACGCGGGGATACGCCGGGCCTTTTACACTACGCCTCCGCAAACTACCGAGCAAGTGCTTGAGGAATACGGCACTTGCTCCAGTAAGTTGCGGCGGCGTAGTGTAAATAGCTTACGCGAGGCCGCCGCAGATTATTGGAGAATCTGGCCCATAGTTAGTCAGGTTGAAAAAAGACACAAGTCTATCCAGTTCAACCACAAAAAAATAAACAAACAAAATAAAAAACACAGTACAATCCCATACACCCAACTCCATACCCACAGTTGATCCAGAGGAAGGCAAAAAACCCCAGCAGAGCATGATCCAATTTGCTACATCAGGGGAAAAAAATTCCTTCCTGATCTCCCGAGAGGCAATCGGATTTACCTGGGATCAACTAACGTGATAGAGGAGTTCTGTCCCCACCCCAAAGCCCCCTCTTTTCTGGCCACATAACTGTTAAGCCGCGTACACACGACCATTTTTATGGGTCTAGAAAAAACAAAATTTTTCTCAACGTGATTCTTGTCAAGCCTGCCTTGCCTACACACGATCGTGAAAAAAAAATGCTCGATCAAAGCGCTGTGACATACAACACGTACGACGGCACTATAAAGGGGAAGTTCCATTCAGATGGCGCCACCCTTTGGGCTGCTTTTGCTGATTTTGTGTTAGTAAAAGTTTGGTGAAAGACGATTCACGCTTTTCAGGCTTTGTGCTTTTCAGTCTGTTACAGCGTGATGAATGTGCTATCTCCATTACAAACACTAGTTTTACCAGAACAAGTGCTCCCGTCTCATAAATTGCTTCTGAGCATGCGTGTTTTTTTCCTGACCTTAAAGCCTACACACGACCATTTTTCACGATGTGAAAAACGACAACGTAGAAAAAAACGAGAAAAATTAGAGCATGTTCTAAATTTTTAATGGCCATTTTTCACGTTGAGAAAAATGCTCTGGAGCCTACACAGGATCGTTTATAATGACCAATTTAAAAAATGGCATTTTTCACGTCATGAAAAACGGTCGTGTTTACGCGGCATAACTTGCTACTTATTTATAAAAGGGAGATGTGAAAAGCCTAGAGCCTCGTACAAACGATTGGATTATCCGACGGGAATTGTGTGATGACAGACTGTTGTCGGAAAATCCAACCGTTTGTATGCTCCATCGGACAATTGTTGTCGGATTTTCCGCAGAGCTCAAGCCAAGAGACCATAGCGCATGGGTGCTCAACCTGTGGCCCTTCAGCTGTTGTGGAACCACAAGCCCCCTAAGGCATTGCAAGGCTAATAGTTACAAGCATGACTCCCAAAGGCACGTGTAGTTTCACAACAGATGGAGGCCCACAGGTTGAACATCAATGCCATAGAGAATCCCAGGTCCTGTTGCTATGCCTGTCTAGCAGCTTGGAGACCTTCTTGGAAAGTCACAAGACACAGAGGGGATGTTTTACTAAAACTGGAGTGCAATTAATAGCACAACTCTGCATAGAAACCAAGTAGCTTCCAGTTTGTTTGTTTTTTTTGTCAAAGCTTAAAAGGTAACTCCACTTTCATGGGGAAAAAAAATATAGCATATACAATTGCGACACAAGTCATATTGAATTTGAATGTTATTAAAAATCACATTTCCTTTTCAATCTGCTGCCGCTGTAATTTTCTACAAATTGCAATGCAATATGGCTACCTGGAGGTGTTCTGTACACAGAGGGCCAGATTCTCAAAGGACTTACGACGGCGTATCTCCACGTACGCCGTCGTAAGTTCGAATGCGAGCCCTCGTATCTATGCGCCTGATTCCTAGAATCAGTTACGCATGAATTTGGCCAAGATACAAGCGGCGTCGTATTTGGGTGCATATTTACGCTGGCCGCAAGGGGCGCTTCCGTAGATTTACGCGTTGAATATGTAAATTAGCTAGATACGCCGATTCACAAACGTACTTGCGCCCACTACACCGTTTACGTTAGGCTTACGTCCGGCGTAAAGTTACCCCTGCTATATGAGGCGCAGCCAATGCAAAGTATTGACGTCGGAACAAGCGTATCTTTTTACGTCGTTGATGTAAGTCGTACGTGAATGGGGATGTGCGTAGGTTACGTTCACGTCACGGGCATTGAGCCGGCGTATCTTAGGGAGTAAATTTGACGTGATACTGAGCATGCGCGCGCATGTGCCGTACGATCGGCGATTCATTTACATGGGGTCACGGCTCATTTGAATGCAACACGCCCACCTCTTCCAAATTTGAATTACGCTTGCTTACGCCGGCCCATTTACGCTACGCCGCCGCAACTTATGTAGCAAGTGCTTTGTGAATACTGCACTTGCCTGTCTAAGTTGCGGAGGCGTAGCGTAAATAGGATACGCTACGCCCGCATAAAGATACGATCTCCTACGTGAATCTGGCCTAGAATGTGTACTGACCACTTCCCAGAAACATAATTTCCTGGTTGTGTGATTGGCTCACCAATTTTCCCAGAAGTCTACACTAAGATACAAGTCAGATTTTTGGCATCCCCTACAACAAAAATGTAATTTTTGGTAAGTGAATGAATGAGTGAGTGAAAAACTTGTATAGCGCTACACATGCGAACTGAATCGCCTCAAGGCGGTAAGATACTCCCAATAGAAAATCACGTGTAAAGGGATGCAGGCCCAGCAGTTTTCCTCATTAGAGCCCTACAGCTGCAGCAGCTGGTTGATAATCATGAAACCACTCCCATTGGATTTACTCAGAGTCAGCCAAGGGACTCAACAAAAGTGGAGTAATGCTTTAATTGAACAAGCTGAGGTTAGAAGCTGATTGGTTTGGTTACTATGTACAGCTGCCCCAGATTTTGCACTCTCCAATTTTAATAAGTCAACCCTGATGTTTTTCAGGTGTGCATGCACGCAATATTCTTAAAGCGTTTGTATTTTTTATTTCTTAACCACATCAATACTGGGCACTTTCACCCCCTTCCTTCCCAGGCCAAGTTTCAGCTTTTAGTGGTCTTGTATTTTCAATGACAATTGTGCGGTCATGCTACACTGTACCCAAATGAAATTTTTATCATTTTGTCTGCACAAATAGAGCTTTCTTTTGGTGGCATTTATTCACTACTCTGTTTTTTATTTTTGCGATATAAACGAAAAAATACCGGAAATTTGGAAAAAATATATATATTTTCTTTATTCTATTTAAAAAGAAATCCAATAAAATCTAATTTTGTCATAAACTTAAGCCAAAATGTATTCTGCTACATGTCTTTGGTAAAAAAAATCCTGTTAAGTTTATAATAAATGGTTTGTGTGATCACGGACATATGTGCGCAAATGATCATGTACAGATGGGGACACATGATTTTACTGTTACATATGTGAGGGACAGGTGTTTTTACTATGTGGGGACATGTGTGTGGGGATATGTGTTTTGGGGACATTTTGTGGGGACATGTGTGTTTTACATTGTGTGTTACTGGGCTGGTGATCAGTGTGTAAAAAGCTGTAAAAAACAGCTAATACACACTGGGCCAGATTCAAGAAGCAATTGCGCCCGTGTAACTATAGGTTACACGGCGCAATTGTTTACTTGCTCCGGCGTAGTGAATGCTCCTGATTCAGGAACATCGCTACGCCGACTGCAGCCTAAAATCTGCGCGGCATAAGGCTCTTATGCCACGCAGATTTTAGGCTGCATTCTAGCGAAGACCGCTAGGGGGCGCTCCCATTGTGATCTGTGTATAGTATGCAAATTGCATACTAACACCGATTCACAAACTTGCGCGGGCCCTGCGTACGCAAATTACGTAATTTGCGTACGTCGGGTTTCGCGTAACGTTACACATCCTAATAGCAGGCGCAGCCAATTTACGGAGCTTCCGGGCAGCGCAGAAAATTTGCGCGGGCGCAGGGCAAAAACGCTGCCCTGTGCCTGCGTAAGAAAGGCGCAGATTCTTACTGAATCTGGGCCACTGTTTACCAGCTGGCTGCAGCGAACCACTCTCCTCTCCTCACCAACAACTAATGTGTGAGGAGAGGAGAGCCGATCACCTAGCAACTGGCTCTTTATTTACATCACATGATGGCTGTGATTGGACATCATGTGATCAGGAGGGCCAATCACAGAGCCCTCCTGACGATCTGAGATGCGCCGTGTCCGGGTGACACGATTGCATCGGTATCACGCTGCTGCGTGGGCATGCGCGCGCGCTATCCCCCTCCTTCTGAGGGACGTTCCTGAACATCCACTCAGAAGGAGAGAGCGCCCACCCGGCCATACATATGCAGGGCCGGGTTAGAAGTGGTTAAATAACAAATGTGTTATACTAACTTGCTCTGTGCAATGGTTTTGCACAGAACAGCCCCAATCTTCCTCTTCTCCTGTCCCCCGCCGGCGCTCCTGGCCCCTCTCTGTTTGCTGCGTGCCCCCACAATAAGCTCCTGAGCCGCCTCTATGTTTCTATGAAACACACAGATCGTCGCTCGGCCCCACCCCCTGCTTCCTTGTCACTGGCTGTGATTGACAGCAGTGGGAGCCATTGTATCAGCCAATGAGGAGAGAGAGATACAGAAGAGTTTCTGCTCTCGTGCACATTGCTGGGTAGAGAATCGGGCTCAGGTGAGTTTAAGGTGGGAGGGCTAAGGGGGGAGCTGCTCAATTAAGGTTTTTTTAAAAAACCTTCAGCCTTTACAACCACTTTAACTTGCAAATTCAAATGTTTGCATTAAAAAAATGTATGCTCTGCTATAAAGTAATCAGGAAAAACAAAGATTTAACCAATATGTGTTAAATATGCAAATTTTCATAATGCCTCCTTTACCTCTTTGACCACGCCTCTTAGTCACAACAACCACAATCTACCTGTTCTTGGGAACATACTATACAAGCAAGCACAGGAAAACTGTCTCTGTTTACTGTTAGTGAGGTGTTGGCATGTAAATGTGGCCAAATGACCATGTTCAGCATTGGTATGCATTACCAAAGGCATACAGTATGTGCTAGTTTTTGCCTTGCACCCTTTGATTAATGGCCTAGCTCTTCCTTCCAAATGCTAGGTTAGAGGAAACATAATGGTATTAAGTGGGGCATAGCTGTATTTCAATGAACAGATGGATAAACAATTTGTGGAGACTGAGACTGCCATTGCATCAGTGATTTAATTTTAGGTTAAAAGGAACCTGTCAGGATAGGTACATAGCAGCTTCAATCGTTAACCTGCATTTTAAACTGCAGGCTCCAGGTCTGTCATCATTTTCTTTCCTTCAGTAATTGATGAGTTAGTGACCTAGAATAAGTATATGCCTATCAAGTTATGGGACACCCACAAGGACAAAACGATATCCATATTAGGCTATGTGACTTCTATAGGGCTCAGAGCTGACTGGATCCACAGTAATATATACAGGTAGTAATAGCTTTTGACAAATGCATTTGAATTAGATAAATGTATATAAAGTTTTGGAACCTCTATACAATTTCTAAGAATATAAATAGTATTCAATGTCACTAAAGACACTGGCCTGGATTCAGAAAGGACTTACGATGACGTATCTCCAGATACGCCGTCGTAAGTTCAAATGAGCACCGTCGTATCTATGCGCTGATTCATAAAGGCAGTTACACCTGAATTTGGCCAAGATACGACCGACGTAAGTCTCTTACGCCGTCGTATCTTGGGTGCATATTTACGCTGGCCGCTAGGGGCGCTTCCGTAGATTTACGCGTCGAATATGCAAATGACCTAGATACGCCGATTCAGAAACGTACTTGCGCCCGTCGGCTTTAGCTACGCCGTAAGGAGTATGTCCGGCGTAAGTGTACCCCTCATAAAGCAGGGGTAAGTCATGTTAAGGTATGGACGTCGGAAACGTCGGAACAGCGTTGTATTTTACGTCGTTTGCGTAAGTCGTACGTGAATGGGGCTGGGCATAGCATTGAGCCGACCTATCTTAGGGAGTATTTGCGACGTTATTCTGCGCATGTGCGCACATGCGCTGTTCGATCGGACATGCATTTACATGGGGTCACGCTTCATTACAATACAACACGTCCACTGCCTTGCTACTTTGAATTACGCGGGCTTACGCCGGCCCATTTACGATACGCCGACGTAACTTTGGGAGCAAGTGCTTTCTGAATACAGTACTTGCCTCTCAATGTTACATCGGCGTAGCGCATAGGAGATGCGTTACGCCCCTGCTCAAAGATACGACAATGTATCTGAATCGCGGCCACTGCCTTAAAGATGGAGATTAGTGGTTTTCCATAAAGCGGCTCCATCACACATAGTTACAGCTGATATGTACAAGACTTACTAAAATAAGAATAAGGGTCATAGGGGTTGATTTACTTAAATTGAAGAGTGCAAAATATGGTGCAGCTGTACATGGTAGCCAATGAGCTTCTAACTTCAGCTTGTTCAATTAAGGCCCCGTACACACGACCAGTTTCCTCGGCAGAATTCAGCTTCCGACCGAGCTTCTGGCTGAATTCTGCCGAGAAACCCGGCCGTGTGTACACTTTCGGCCGAGGAAGCCGACGAGGAGCTCGGCGAGGAAATAGAGAACATGTTCTCTATTTCCTCGTTGTTCTATGGGAGCTCTCGTCCCGCCGAGCTCCTCGGCGGCTTCAGTGCTGAACTGGCCGAGGAACTCGATGTGTTTGGCACGTCGAGTTCCTCGGCCGTGTGTACGAGGCTTAAGCTTTGACAATAAAACCTGGAAGCTGATTAGTTTCTATGCAGAGCTTCACTAGATTTTGCACGCTCCAGTTTTAGTAATTAAACCCCATAGTCCTGAAACCAGCATTTCAAGAATAAGTCAGCAATGGTAGCTACCATTTTCCTTCTTGACAGATCACTTGTAACTTACTAAAGTTTTACTGACCTAACTTTAAAAATTTTAATAGAAAGTGTTGTAATTTTAGTGTCACTTTTTTGCTGATTTCACAAGTGTTCTCCCTTTCTTACCCAAGTTTAGCAATTTTAACATAACACTTTTAATTTCTGTTTCCATAAATAACTGAAAAAACAGACCTGTGAAATTATTCTATAGCAGCAAAGTACAGCATAATAAGTGTAAGAAACTGCAGTATTTATTAAAAAAAATCCCTTATATGTCTTGATCTTCTTTAGAATCTTGGGGATAAAGGATGTCATCAAATAGAGTTTTCATAAGGATTTAAAGCTTTTAGTAAAACATCTGATTCAACAAATGTACAAAGCTTCTCTCCTGCATGTAAATACAAATTCAAATAGCTTTAACTATATGCAAATATGATGAGCTATATTCAAATAAAATGCACACAACTTATGAGACAGTATAAAAACGAGATAAACAGTTGCTGCTATCACAAAAAAGGAAAACTGGCACAATTGTTTATCTACTATAGCACACCTACTAATGATTTTGTATTAAAGTTTTCCAAGACTGAAGTTATGTTTTCTGTAGCTGTCTGTGTGGTATGGTACAATGTAGCAAAGCCATATTATAAGAAAATGTCAAAACAAGGAATAAACTCTACTAGACTTAGTCTACTGAGTTTAAAGCCATGGGTTTGCTTCCCTAATGCCGCGTGCATACACACGATCAGTTTTCTCGACCAAGAGAAAACCTGTAGGAAAAACCGGCCGCATGTATACGGGGAAAAGGGACCAAGCCGGTCCTCGGTTTTCCCGTCGGTTTCTCGGCTGTGTTTTCACCGCCGAGAAACCCTATCGTGTGTATGTGGCATAACCCTTCGACATATACTTACCTTTCCTTTAAACATGTTCAGCGCCAGGAGAAAATATGCAGTATTTCTGCTTATAAAAGTGCATGTAGCTTACTCCATGGGACAGTACTGGTGAATCCGTTCTGTCCCACAGAGTGTCCATATCCTTTTGTAGTTGTGACTCGCAACTAAGGCCGCGTATACACGACCGGTCCAAACCGATGAAAACTGACCGAAGTCCAGTTTCATCGGTCCAAACCGACCGTGTGTACAGCCCATCCGACTTTTGTCCTTCAGACCAAAGTTTTAAAACTTGCTTTAAAATCGAACCGATGGATGGCTGACCATCGGTCAAAACCGATGGTTAGTACACAAACGCATCGGTTCAAAACCCGCGCATGCTCAGAATCAAGTCGACGCATGCTTGAAAGCATTGAACCTGGTTTTTTTCAGCACGTCGTGTGTTTTACGTCACCGCGTTCTGACCCGATCGGTTTTTGAACTGGTGGCGTGTACGCACATCAGACCATCAGTCTGCTTCAGCGGTGAACCGATGAAAACGGTCCGTCGGACCATTCTCATCGGATGGATCGACCGTGTGTAAGCGGCCTGACACAAACTTTTCTTTGCTTCTGGCAACTGAACGAAACAGAAGGAAAGCAAAAGGAAGATTAGCAGGGGTTTTTGGGGAGGGGAGAGCAATGTCAAGGTGAACCTGCTAAATTGTTCTGCACAGGTTCACTTCAAGCCCAACTCCAGCTAAAATCTTTCTTTCTTTTCTAGAAATTGAGTGGAGAAAGACTATGGCCCAGATTCTCGTAGATCGGGTGTATCTCTGCGGCGGCGTAACGTATGTAATTTATGTTACGCCGCCGCAAGTTTTTCATGCAAGTGCTTTATTCACAAAGCACTTGCGTGTAAAGTTGCGGCGGCGTTGCGTAAATCACCCGGCGCAAGCCCGCCTAATTCAAATTAGGCGGGTAGGGGGCGTGTAGCATTTAAATTAAGCGCGTTCCCGCGCCGAACGTACTGCGCATGCACGTCCGAAAAATATACCAGGGTGCATTGCTCCAAATGACGTCGCAAGGACGTCATTGGTTTCGACGTGAACGTAAATGGCGTCCAGCCCCATTAAGGGACGACTTACGCAAACAACGTAAATTTATAAATTTCGACGCGGGAACGACGGCCATACTTAACATTGGTTGCCCCTCATATAGCAGGGGCAACTTTACGCCGGAAAAACCTAACGTAAACGTTGTAACTTCACTGCGTCAGCCGCGCGTACGTTCGGCAATACGCGTATCTAGCTAATTTGCATACTCGAAGGGGAAAATGATGGTGGCGACACCTAGCGGACAAAAAAAAATTGCATTTAAGATCCGACGGCGTAAGAGCCTTACGCCTGTCGGATCTAATGGTTATCTATGCGTAACTGATTCTAGGAATCAGTTGCATAGATACGACGGACCAGATTAGGAATTACGACGGCGTACATGGCGTTGCGTCGTCGTAAGCCCTTTGAGAATCTGGGCCTATAAGCTTTGTTATGTTTTTCACAATCAATTTTTTTATTCAAAATTTTACACACATTTACAATGTAGTAACACTGTAGATTCGGGTTGCAGAGTAGAAAAAATAACACACACTTAGCAAGAACAGATTGGATGCAGATAGAATATCAGTTCTTAACAGTGAACTACAGACCCATCACTTGACTATATGTTCATGTGTTTGCATCCAATTCAGGAAATGTTGTAAACATTTGAGGGAAAGGGTTGAAGGTAAGGTTAAGAGGAGAGGAACTGAGGTAGGGAAATTTCAGGGGTTTTGGTATAGAAAAAAACATAAAATAAAAAAATAAGCAGCTATAAGATAGGAAGTCATAAATAGTACATTAGGGCTCAAAGAGTGTAGGATCAAATCCTGGTGGAACGTATCTATCCAATGTTGCCATATTTTAGTAGAACAGGGTCTAGAAACGAATCACAGTAAGCATCAGGATGGACGGCAGTCAGTTAAAAATTTATAGGTGGAGATGGAAAGGGGGAGACCTTAATTACCACGTTATAACAAATATTCCCACATAAGTGGTGGATACAGAATTAATTGGAGGGTCATTGTTTAGCAATCTAGTTTTATACCACTGGTATATTGGAAACACTTAATTTTAGACTGTTGGGTACCAACTGGTAGGGTTTGGATAAAGGATTCCCAAAGGTCAAAAAAAATTTGACCTGTGATTCTTTGCTTAAGGAAGCCTCTACCCAGTCCATGCGAAAAACATAAGATAGTTTAGCTAATAACAAATGTAGCATCCTTTAGTGTGTGCTACTAATGTGAGAGTAGGGAAAGTATATTCTGGCCAGGATTAACCTGAGTCTTTTAATTGGATCAGGGTTACTAGAGGCCAGGACTGAATTACTCATGCAGGCAGCTCTCTGGTGCCTTCTCCTGGTGTCTGGAAGGTTGAAGAACCTTCTAGAACCATGGGATGGGGATTAGGAGAGGTTGCCATGAATATTTATGGGGTCTCAGCCAATCCCCAGTTTAATTATTCCTTACTACAACCAAAACTAAAACATTTTAACAGTAGATAAGCTTTGAAAACATTCTTACTTGAGTTGGCTGTAAACATCTACCTGCCTGTCACGGTATTTTTCTAATACATGTGCAGCAAAATATTGATCTCAGTTAAGAACTGAAAGAATCTAAGATCTATTTGAAGCTCATGTGGCAAGGTGAAGCACTTTCTATACTGTGCTACGGTCCAAATATACAAGTGCTGCAGTGATGGCTGGTGCCATCATTCTGTCAGGCCCCGTACACGCGACCGAGTTTCTCGGCAGAATTCAGCCAGAAACTCGATCGGAGCTGAATTCAGCCGAGAAACCCGGCCGTGTGTACACTTTCGGCCGAGGAAGCCGACTTTCGGACGAGGAAGCCGACGAGTTCCTCGTCGAGCCAAATAGAGAACATGTTCTCTATTTCCTCGTTGTTCAATGAGGAAAGTTGGCTTGCCAAGATCCTCGGCGGCTTCACACAGAACTCGACGAGCAAAACGATGAGTTTTGCCCGTCGAGTTCCTCGGACGTGTGTACGGGGCCTGATAGTTTGCTTGCAATAACACCAGCACTTTATGTGTCTTCTGAATGGGATAATCAGTCATATGATAAAATAGCAACGTTTCAGAGCATGAAGCAGCCTTTCCTCAGGCAACAGAGTATAGAGAACTATGTGCCACCCCTGCAGCTCTGCTACCCTAAGCTACAACCTACATTGCCAATGTAGGTATCAAGTGCTAACCCCAGTGCTTCATTCACACTTAGGCATTTACGCATTTTTGCGTGTATTTGTATGCATTATTTGTCACACACATAGGGTAGTTTTTTGCCTTCAATGGGCTGCCCTACATGTGCCAAATATTCCAAAGTAGCTCATTTAGGTTTTTGAATGTTAAGCTTTGAACATTTTAACTGCAAATTTAAATATATTTTAATTTTAAGTGTTTTTCCGTGCAGAAAACATGTGTCTGCTGCGCTTGGGGTGCCATTAACAGTGAATGACACCACAAGCAAAACACGCAATATTCTTGTGTTTTGTAAATGCATGCAAAAGTCACGCAATTTTTCACATGTTCATGAAACACTGATGTAAATGGAACCTAACACCCATTGTTGACACCCAAAACTACACCTTGAGCCATCTGCAGAAGCAAAGCAAAATCAGTTGAGTAGGGTTAAATAAAGAAACATTTAAAAACTAGAGAAACTGCAAAGTGTTTTGTTCGTTTTTGAAGTAATGTAGTCAGAAAACTATAATTCATACTGACAAGCTGAGCTTTTCTTCAGGAATCTTTTTAAAACATGCCTTTTGCATTCAACAATAAATTCCCAAAGCAAGTAGACCTGGATTAGAGGCGAAAAATCAAGGGTGAATTGCCAAATGCCTTTTGATGTGGAATTTGTGATTTAACTAAACTTTCTCTAATTAAAAGTACAACTTCTAAAAAATCCTGGCTAAAAGATCACTTTCACGGAAATGTCGTATTAAAATATTAAGCATGAAAATACACAGACTTCAAAGATAGCCACCTGTTGTGACCCGTTCCAGAAGACTTTGTCTGCCAGGTATCACAGCTACTAACAGCTGGTAAGAAAATAAGAAAACCTTTGAATTGGTTCAGATCATTTGACACCACTGAAATTATGATAGACTTAAAAGGAATTAAAGGATTTTTTTTACTTTTTGATAGCTTGGAAAAGGGTTAGAACCTCTGACAGATAAGTTCGGTTTAAGGGTTAAAGCCGAACTCCAGCTAAAACAAGGAAAATAAAAACTGATAACTCAATAATAATTAATAGTTATAATAGAAGAACAACTTTTGCTTTAACTTTGGAGCTGCTCCCAACAGTAAAGCCTCGTACACACGACCGGTTTTCCCGGCAGGAAAACTGCCAGGAGAGCTTTTGGCCTGGGAAAATCGGACGTGTGTATGCTTCCTCACAGTTTTCCCGTCATCATTGACGATCCACTGCAGGAGTGGGAACATGTTCAATGTTCACCCTAAAAACTGGTGGAACATGTAAAATTTTCCCAAAGGTCAACTTATCCTTTAAGCACAGGGCAAATGCCACCATCTTCTCTGTACAGCAACACAATGCTTCTCCTCTACCTCCCTGGTGTCTTGTAGATTCAGGCTGTATCTCACTGCCAGGAGCTATAACACAAATTCTGGCAACCATAGCCAGATCCATGTCTGAGTGGAGTAGGTAACGCAAGAGTATTGTTTTTTTCTCTCACTGACTACCAACACAAGAGCATCCTTCCACCCTCTGGGTACCAATGTTGGGGTGTTTTTCTTCTTACTAACCAGCCATGTAAAAAGCATTGACTGCTGCACTCTGTATGCTGTGCCTTACATTGCATACTCCTGGCTACTGCACTTTATATACTATGTTATATGTTACATAGTCTGGACCCTTGCACTCTAAACACTGTGTTGTACATTACTTTTTCCTAACCAATGCACTCTTTGTGGAATGTTGTATGTTAAATAGTCCTGACCTCTGCACCTTATAAGTAATGTTCAGTCTTGACCACTGTACTGTATGTAGCATGTTATTCATGACCTCCTCATTGCATATACTATATACTGTAACCGGTGCTGTACTTTACATACTCCTTACCACTGTGTAAAACGAATGTATCACTGTAATTTATACTCTAACATACATGACAAAAGCTACTTGATTTTATTTTGAGCTTTACAATGGGGGAAGGGAGGGGAAGCACAGCAAATCCCACATAGGGCATCATTTTAGGCCAGCCCTGTTGACTATGGAAGATACTCATTAATAATATATTAAAGATATAAAAGATAAAAGTTAGCATCTACAATTAGTGTAGTGTAAGATTGGGGGGAATCAGACTCCAGCGGTAGGAGCGTTTTCTAGTGAGTACGCCAGTCCAGAACTGAGTTTTTAAGGGCCTGGTAGCCCACTTTTATTTAAAAGCACAAAAGTTCACAAATACAACAGTATTTCTGCATCTGGCATAACCAACAGTTTAGCCTCCTGGCTTTCATACTTGCCATCCGGCTGTTTCAGGCCTTTAGCCTAGGCCTAAGTTCTGTTTCTCAGAACAAACCGTTTCCTAGGGATAAGCTCAAACCTAGCTTTCTCCTGATAAGCGTCTTGCTGCTCAATCATCAAACGACATCTGCCTCCTGCAGACATGCATGCTCTAGCTGCAACCATGCAGCGTCTCCTACTCCTCTCAGAGGGATTTGGGAATCCACCTGATTCCCAGGAACAGACTTCCTGTCTGTTGGGTGGGGCTCTGAGCCATGTCAGGTCAGAACTAAAAAGCCCAAGACCCAGCTGTGCAATTAATGTGTCTTTCTCTCCAAAATCTGGCGTAAACCAGCAATCGTTCACATAGCACAGAGTCCCACCATCACAGCAGTCATTGACATTTAAAAATAACTTACAAGTCTATGAAGTCCAGTGCTGTCTTCCTAGTACCTGGTGTCTTTGCAATTTTTTTCCATGCTGCCATCTTGGATTCACTTGCTGTGTAAGGCAGGTAGACTGCAGGTAGATTGTGTGAGGTGTATCTCAGGAGGCTGCAGGTGGTCTGAGGGCTACATCATCCTCACCTAGGTGAGAAAAGAGATTGTTAGGGTGAATGACACAATAAAAGATACTACTTTCTCCCCCAAAAAAATTGTGATTGTGTAATAGGCAATGGGGGTGATGTGAATAAAGTTTTATTTTCAGGTGTTGGTGTGCTTTAGGACAGGAAGGTAATACATAATTATTGGGGTAAATTGATTTAATCACACTATCTACATGTTTTTTAATTCTTGCTAGTGCAGATACCCTGCATTAAACCTGGCCATACACTGTAATTTTATTTTTTTCATTTGATCTCCCTCCTTCAATCACAGGGCACCTTGGTTTCATTGAAAATAATGCATATTTACTAACTGGAGAAACTGAAGCGTGAGTGACCCATTGTGGTCTGAGTATTGTATCTAGAACCATAACTCACAGAGCCAAATGGTTGGTGTTGGCTGCACTTTACAGGGGTGGGTGAAAGTCTGAGTTGTACATAATGCTGCAGCAGCCTAGAAACATGGAACACACTTAATTAATGTTCATGTGTGCTATTTTTACTGTGCACATGTAAAGAAATTGTTTTTGGTCAGAGTTCAGCTTTAAAGTAGATCTAATTTTATATCTGACATTTAATTTGCTAAAACACTTGTGTGCCGTAAACAATTTAAATTTTATTCCATAAATACCATTTTCACTTTTTTTGTCACAGTGCTGCTGATTTCATCTGGCTCTTGGTGTGGCTTACTGGCACTGTATGTGTCTATGGACCTACACACCCTACGGGTGCCACCTCAGCACATGGCTTGCTGAGTGGGCACCCAGAGATAGGAAGAGTAGACAGCGCCGACAGGGGACTCCAGAAAAATAACTAAGACTACTATGTGCAATATCATACTGTATCAGTGGTTCTCAACTCCTGTCCTCAGGACCCACTAACAGGCCAGATTTGAAGTATTACCTTTTGGAGATGCAGACTAAAATTCTGCAATCACTGAGCAGCAAATTATATCACCTGTGATGTATTTCAGTTATCTTGAAAACCTGGCCTGTTATTGGGTCCTGAGGACAGGAGTTGAGAAGCACTGCACCATATCTTTTTTAGGATTTTAGTGATTGGGTTAAGAGCAACTTTTTTCTTGTTGCATACTCACCTCATTCTATGGCAGAAACGTCTTTGCAGATTCACACAGTAAGATCCCAGCACTAGAAGAAACTACTTCAATATGTATATCATGGGGCAGATCCACAGAGCGAGTACGCCGGCGTATCTACTGATACACCGGCGTACTTTCAAATTTCCTGCGTCGTATCTTTGGTTTGAATCCTCGAACCAAGATACAACGGCATCTGGGTTAGATCCGACAGGCGTATGGCTTCGTACGCCTTCGGATCTTACATGCAATACTTCGGCGTCCGCTGGGTGGAGTTCTCGTCGTTTTCCGCATCGAGTATGCAAATTAGCTATTTCCGACGATCCACGAACGTACGCGCGGCCCTCGCATTCTCTTACGTTGTCTTTAGTCGGCTTTTTCCGGCGTATAGTTAAAGTTGGTGTTTTGTGGCGTATAGTTAGACTTGCCATGTTAAGTATGGCCGTCGTTCCCACGTTTCATTTGAATTTTTTTTTTTTTTTGCGTAAGTCCGTGAATCGGGATGGACGTATGTCCTTGCGACGTCATTTAGCGCAATGCACGGCGGGAAATTTAGGGACGGCGCATGCGCAGTTCATTCGGCGCGGGGACGCGCTTCATTTAAATGAAACACGCCCCCTAATCGACAATTTGAATTACGCGCCATTACGCCGCCAGAGATAGACTACGCCGCCGTAACTTACGGCGCCAAATCTTTAAGGATTCAAACTAAAGCCAGGTAAGGTACGGCGGCGTAGCGTATCTCTGATACGCTGCACGGGTGCAGATCTCTGTGGATCTGCCCCACGTGTCTATGATCTAGTATAATACATATTAACGCCTGCCATTATTCTAATATTCATTTCCAGATAAAACTGTAAGCTAAAATTACAACCGTAATGACTCCCCGTAGGCCGAATACACAGATGATACATATAGAACTGTGCAGCCACAATGTAATATTAAAAGCTAAGGTGGAAATGGGTTTATTTCAGTAGTTCCTAGTCAGTGGAGGACAGTTAAAGCATTGACACGTACTAGAACAACATGCAGAAGCTCCCAATGCAGCTAAGCAGTTACTGTATATAATTGTAGGCACTGTGCTAAACCAGAGCCCAGGGGAGCATAGCTACAACCTGAACTGGGACATGGATCCCAATACTGATCCAATCTACAGCTTTGAAGCAGCAGAGTAAAAAGTGCCGCATTGCACTGGGAACACGGCAGGGATAGTAGGGGTTAAGATCCACAGCAGTTCTCCTTGCAGACATGCTTTAAAACACATAATGGAAGATGGACTTTGGCTCACCTTTTCCGGTGTGGTTATCATCACAGCTGATTCAAGATCTCTGTCTGTGTATGTTCTTCAGCTACTGTTGCATCTGTCCTGTAAAGAAAACATTCATTATTATTCAAGGTCTAAGCACTGATATTGGTTGATAACAGGGGAAAGACAGAAGGTGGATATTAAATTTGCTATTGATCATCATCAGTCTTGTAAAGCATCAATATAATAACAAACCCTCTGTGTATAGAACAAAACACATCAAATCTAAAGAGCCTTGCCCATTCTACAGTAGCTTTATCAGACATGTTACATTGAACCATTTAATAGTACATGTAGAAACTTGGGACTATTCAGAGGGATCTGTTATCCAACATTACCACCTGCTGGTAGAACTGGCAAATAGCAGTTTTCAAAAATGGTCTAAATAACTCAAATTGAATTTGTGTTTTAAATACTCATTAGGAATCAGGGAAATATATGCATTTTTCCTAATTTATCCTTAACAAGACATGTATGTTTTAAAGGGCACATACATTATTAAATAGCATTTAAGATTGTTCCTTTAATACATCAGTAAACTGTCTTTTAGGCCGCATACACACAATCGGTTAAACCGATGAGAATGGTCTAATGGACCGTTTGCATCGGTCCAAACCGATCGTGTGTGGGCGCCATCGGATATTTAACCATTGGTTAAATAAAAGCCAACTTGCTTTAAATTTAACCGATGGATTCCTAACCGATGTGAAAAAAACGATCGTTAGTAGGCACGTCCATCGGTTAAAAATCCACACATGCTCAGAATCAAGTCGACGCATGCTTGGAAGCATTGAACTTTGTTTTTTTCAGCACGTTGTTGTGTTTTACGTCACCGCGTTCTGACACGATCGTTTTTTTAACCGATGGTGTGTAGGCGTGACGGACCATCAGTCAGCTTCATCGGTTAACCGATGAAAACGGTCCATCGGTCCGTTCTCATCGGATGGACCGATCGTGTGTACAGGGCTTAAGACTGAGCTAGTTTGGTCATTAAGGGCCAGATTCGCAAAAGAGATACGACGGCGTATCTCTGTGTTAGGGCCGTCCTAACTATGCGACTGATTCATAGAATCAGTTACGCATAGCTAGCCCTAAGACCTGACAGGTGTAATTGAATTACACTGTCGGATCTTAAGGATGCAATTTTAGGCCGGCCGCTAGGTGGCGAGGCCATTGCGGTCGGCGTAGAATATGCAAATGAATACTTACGGCGATCCCCGAACGTCCGAGCTGCCCGTCGATCTAACTTTACGTAGTTTCCGTCGAGTTACGTCGCGTAAAATTAGGGCTACCTCCTAGGTGTCCTAAGCCATGTTAAGTATGGCCGTCGTTCTCACGAGCGAAATTTAAAAAACGTTGTTTGCGTAAGTCGTCCGTGAATGGCGCTGGACGCCATTTACGTTAACGTCTAAGCAATGCACGTCGGGTAATTTACCCGACGGAACATGCGCAGTACGCACGGCGCGGGAACGCGCCTAATTTAAAATGGTGCCCGCCCCATTTGAATTGGGCGGGCTTGCGCCGAGCGCATTTACGATACACCGCCGCAAGTTTACAGGTAAGAGTTCTGAGAATCAGGCACTTACGCTGTAAACCTGCGGCGGTGCGGCGGTGTAACGTAAATCACATACGTTACGCTGCCCAGGAGCAACGTAATTCTATGTGAATCTGGGCCTTAATGTCCAAATGGCACATTACACTCTTTTGGCTGAAGTTGTACAAAACAAATAAGTACTGTGGAAAATATATTACTGTGTAGACAGTATAAAATGTCATTATTGTAGGAACAGCCTACACAAAGGTACCAGTTTGACACATGTAGATTAGTTTACGGTGCATTGTGATATGTAGGAAGAGGAATGATTTTACTGTTGTAAAAAAGAAAAAAGGGATGCCTTTTAACGTAAGGTATATAGGTAAACAACACACCCCTGCCATACCCCATTAAAGCAAACCATGTTTATTACTGGGCGTCTGTCCTTGTCACGGTGCGCTGGTGGTGGTTCTCCCAGCCCAGACAAAACCCAGCTTTACAGCTGGAGGCGGCTATACTGGGCTCATATGCAGCCTTTGGTAATTTGGTGTTCCGGGGAGCTAGAGCTCATTGATTAGCGAAAGGTCCTATGAAAACTACAATAAGGGTTTGGCAGTGCGCTAAAACAATATACAAGCCTCTTCATGTCTCCCTGTATAACCCTCTAAGGGGCAACTCTTTGCCTCCTCCCTTATATACTATCCCAGACCCTTAGCTTTGGGCCAAGAGGGGAATCACTACTCTGAAACACCTAATGGTGGATGGTAAACTCACGCCCTTTCAGGAAATGAGGCGCTTATACTCGGTGCCTAGATATTTTGAATTTAGATATTGGCAATTAAGGCCTATTACTGGGGCTCAGTTTCCAGAGCCTGTGGTCCTTGAGTCAGACTCCATTGAACGCCTTCTGACCTCAGGTTTAATGGGTAACCCTCTATCCACCCTTTATCTGTATTTGACGATGGCCTATGACACTAAACCGACTCGTTCACTAGACAAGTGGAGGGCAGAATCATTGTCAATGATTTGTTCAATAAAAACTTTATGTTAAAAAGAAAAAAAAAACATAACATGAAAAATATGTACATACACAAAACCTGATTGGTAAAATCTACTTATTTTTTCCGCTCCTACTTTTCCATTATACTGGCTTTTTAAAATAAATCCAATAAGTTGGAGGTTGAATAACAGCTTAAAGCAATTTTGGTAATTAAATAGTGCATTTTTTAAATACATGTGGTTCCAAATGGGTTGGGTTACATTGCAGGTTTCTAGACAATTGCTTGCAAAAAGCTAACACAATCAAATATCAACGTGGCTCACTATTGATAGCTATTATTAGATTGGTTGCTTTGTGCTACTAAACAGGGCCGCCATCAGGGGAGGGGGGGTTGCTTCCACGAATTAAAAAAGAAGAAATAAAGAAAAGAAAAGAAAGAAAAGTATATAAAAAAAAAGGGGGACCATATATATATATATATATATATATATATATATATATATATATATATATATATATATATATATATATATATATATATATATATATATTTTAACCTCTGGGCCCTTTAATAAAAAATAAATAAAAACAAATATATAAAAAAAAAAAGCATTGCCGAGCGCCCCCGCACCTCTGGCCAAATGCGGTACTGCACACCGCAGAGGCTTGAATCCTGCTCGTTTTGCAAGACAACACTCGCAAACCGAGTCAGGATTAAAAAAAAATATTGCTCGTATTGCCAAACGCTTGTTAATTGCGTTACTCACAATCCGAGGTTCCACTGTATGTTTCTTACAAAGTGGTCACCTAAAAGGTCATTAGTACACATTCATGGATTGACTGTTCAGCAGGACAGAAGCCAGCCTCTAAATCAGGGGGTCTCCAAACTTTCTAAACAAAAGGCCAGTTTACTGTGCTTCAGACTATAGGGTGGCCAGTGCATGGCCAGTAGGAGGAAATAATGTCCCTTCTTTGGTAATAGAGTTTTTAGTGCCCCATCATTGGTGTCGGTGGGAGGAATAGTGCTCCATTGGTGTTGTCAGTGCAGAAATTATTGCCCTGTAACTTTTGTCAGTGGGAGGAATGGTGCCCCAAGGGCCAGACAAAGGCAAGTTTGGAGACCACTGCTCTAAATTATCATGCACAGTTGCTTGAAGTGATAATACTTTTCATGAAAGTACTGGTGTAGCTCACAAAAATGTCCTGATACGTAAGGAGACAGATGACTGCCATCCGGTCATTTTAATATTACATTTTTTATTCTAGTAAATGTAATATCTTCTTTGAAGCATTGCTTTATAATAAAATGAATGAAACAAGTGTTTTTTTTTTATTTTGCATACAAGTGTTACAGACAAAAGTCTTTTAATAGGAAATACATGGTACCATTTTTTTTTAAATAAACCTCAGTGCTAATTATAATCCTTTTTTTCTGCCTCTGCCTAACCATTTTTCATTCACTTTTACTAATTTAGCAAAATGTCCTCTTGTGTTTCCAAAGCAACAACAGGCTAACCAGCAGTAATATATAGTTACATAGTTAATATCTCTTCATGGTGCTACTGATACATGTCATTGGCTTCCTTGTTTTGGGGAGAGGCAAAATTCACAGCCATGTACACATTTTTAAAATTATTGCATTACGGAAAGATTAAATTTTTCTAACAAAAGCCAGCTACACGAGAAAGATTGCCTAAATGTGTTTGACCTTCTAAATTGAATACTTTTCAAAGTGGAAAATTAGGTGATAAAATGAACGAACTGCGAGAGTAGGGAGGAGAGCAAGTAAGGCTACATCATATCATGTGTATAATGCCCTTTCCTCATAATTACAGTCTCTAGTTCATTTTATGCCTTTAGTAGAGATATGCATGCAGTGACAGTGCAAACAAAGGGGGGGTTGGATGCATAAAGCTTAATTCCAGGCAAAAATCGAAATACATGTTTGAAATACACGTATGTGAACTGTTTTAGCTGCTGATATAATTTTTAATTCTGTTCTGCTATCTTTGTGATTCATATTCCTCTACCCAACAGCACAGCCATGAGGGCAACACCACATTCTCAATTGGCAATCCAGGAATTTATAATGGCACCCCAAACATGGAATGCAAAAACGCACAACAAATACGGTACAGAGTGCAGCAAAAACGAGTGTGGCAAAAAAGCTCAATGAGCTACTTCACCACGTGGCAGCCCAATGAAATCAATGGCGTGCCCTATGTGTGTCGCATAAAAATGTAGGAAAAAATCAAGAGTGTTTGCAATACGCTGGGAGTGAATGGGCCCTAATGCCACGTACACACGATTGGAATTTCCGATGGAAAAAGTCAGACAGACTTTTTCCATCGGATATTCCGATCGTGTGTTGCCACATCTGAGTTTTTTCATCGGAGTTAAGATATAGAACATGTTCTATTTTTCTCCGATGGAATTCCGATGTGATTTGGCCAGGCAAAAGCCTGATCGTGTGTACGCGGCATAAGAGTTAACAAACACAGTGGTGTCACCTTCCCACCCAAACCTGCTGATTGGACTAGGAAGGATCAGTAATACATTTGATAAATCATCAGTTTAGTACAATGTGCTCAAACTTTCTGTTAGCACATGTGAGTGCAACACAGCCTGATTGGTTCCTAATGACTACGCATGAAAACGTTAATTGTGATACACATGTTACATATCACTGCGCACGCACACAAACTGGCTCCTAACTTTTATACAAATAAGTATTTTTAAAGAAATCTACAAATACATGGCACAGTTAGTCAAGTTAAAAAGGACTCAAGTCCATCTAGTTCAACCAATAAATAGAAAACCTCCATATGCACACTCCTATACCCACAGTTGATCCAGAGAAAGGCAAAAACCTCAGTAAAGCATGATCCAATTTTACTCCAAAGGGAGAAAACATCTTTCCTGATCCCTTAGGAGGCAATCAAATATTCCCTGGAACTACCCCTGGTATTTTTAGTTATAAATGTTATATAATGTAATTGCAATAAAAAAGTGTTTTTAAATTGTACCATATGAAAGATCATTAGAAGGCAAAGTTTTCATGGCATAAATACATCATAATTTGTACAATATATATATATATATATATATATATATATATATATATATATATATATATATATATATATATATATATCTTGATAAGCTTGACACATTTTGTGGATCAATACCACTTCCTCGAGAGCAGATGCTTACATATTGTCTTTTAAAAATATATAGAAGGGCCACTATGATCTGATGTTAAACATAAAAATTGGATAAAGAAAGGAAAAAAAATAAAAAAAGCCAGGAGAAAGGAAAATAACCAATCCCTTACTTACATGTTGGCTCAAAGTACAGATACATGGTACTAAAACTATGGGGACCAGCACGAGTCAGACACTCGTGCTGGTCCGTGGTCCCCATCGTTTTAGTACCACGTATCTGTATTTTGAGCCAACACATAAGTGGGTTGGTTATTTTCCTTCCTCCTGACTTTTTTCTTTCTTTATTTTTTCCAATTGTTGTGTTTAAAGGAGAAGTTCGGCCTGAGCTCATTTGGCTGGGCTTCTCCTATGGGTCACAGGAGTGCAATTCGTTTTGCCCTCCTATAACCCGTTTTCAGCAGAGAGCGCGGTCTGTAGTCTGCTGAGGTCACACAGATCAGTCCAGGCACCGCATCATCCCGACCCTGGAAGTCTGGATTCTCCACGTGCCCGGACTGATGGCCATCTCAGCCTCTCAGCGAGCCGCTGAGACGACTGCTCCCTGCCCCTCCACAGCTCAGCACTCCAGTGAGTGTGGAGGAGCAGAGTAAGAGAGCTGTTGACTGACAGGCAGCAGCTCTCTGCTCGGGGAGCTGAGAGAACCGAGCTATCGGCAATGTTCGAACACTCGGTTCTTATTGAAGAGGCGCCAGGGGACAGATGCAGCATTGAACCGATGCTGCAACCACCTACATATGTATGAATATGAAAAAAAAAAACATACTTCTCTTTTAACATCAGATCATAGTGGCCCTTTTATATATTTTTTACAGTTAAAATGTATGCAATCCAGTGGCCTTCACAGTCATCAGATCTTTCTGAGGAATGTTTTCAACACCTTGTTGAATCGATGCCGTCGTAACTGCGTTCCGAATCCGGGCCATCATCTGTACATAATGTAGCAGGCATTGAATGACACATGTGTTACATACAATTTAGCAGACTAAGGAATGATCTTTATATACTAAAACTTTTCAAACTGACTTTTTTAAAAAATGTGTGTGTGCTGTGCATCAGAGGGTTTTAAACCACCAAAAACATACCAGTATACTCATCTCCAGCGCGTAGGAGAAGCATCGTGTCAGGTCTGTCGATGAGATAAAAGAGAAGGTGGATCGGAGTGAAATCCACCCACGCAATGAAGAGGTTACATACTTGTATGAAAACACAGGGAAATGCTAGTGTTGTACAGCAGCACATCTTAATAATGGCACATTATTATTTTTAGTATTCAAATCATCATTACCCATTAACGGTCTGCATTGCTTCTCTCATTTGCATGAAAGGTAATTATCCTTATTAGATTTCAACAAAATCATGGCAATTATTGTTCATTCCTTTCTATTATAACTGTCTACTCCTTTACTCCTGGCAGGGATACTCACCTGGGTATCTTGAAAAGAAGAGGAAGTCTCGTTAAATTTAATATCACACAGAGACGCTAACAGAGAAGCATGTGGAAGCTTTAAAAATATCACATATATTTACATATCTTTTAGGTGTGAGGTTTTTGTTCCACACAAAGCAATCTGTGCAGCATAAAAACAGTAATCGATGCACCTCTAATTTACTAGCAGTTATAATTTTGAGAGTGAGGGAAATATAGTTGTTCTTGGTTCTAAAAATAATTAAGTTTAAAAATGTTTAGTCCTGCATGTAGCATGTGCGTGTAAAGGGCATTGTTTTGAGAGACAGGTTATCTAAAGCCACACAATAGTAAAAGGTTAAAACCCTGTCTTTTTTATGGGGGGGGGGGGGGTTGGTGGTTACCATATCTGTATCCCGATGGGTAGATTTCCTGTCCCTTCTTGATCCAGAAACCCAACAGAAAGAAAGAGAAAATGTCTCTTCTAAGCCAAATGTCACCCCAAAAGGTGTTCCCATTGCCAGACATACTCGCTAAATACACCTTCTATTCTTGCTACTTCCTCTCAAATGTTTTTCACACTTCTGCACTGTCATGGAAGCATGAATCAGACGTACAAAACAGATAAATGAATAAGAGGATCTTTATTGGAAACCAAACAGCAAGGTCAAAGTCTACGCTGACGATCGTAACCGCCAGAAGAGTCGTCCAACAGTGCCAGGGTCGATAGCCAGGGAAGAACGTCAGCCAAGCCGGAGTCTGTAGCCAGAGACGGGGTGAAACGAAGCTGGGAATCAGGAACCAGAAGGAACGTCCGTAGCCGGGTCGGTAACCAGGAACAAGCAGCACGATCACAGAAGGGGTAACAGACGAGAGGCCCAAGCGAGGAAATGCTGCAGCTGCCGTCATATATATATGCAGAGCAGCCAGCTCCTCCCAGTGGGAAGGAGGAGCCGCAGAGTGAGGCAGGTTACAAGAACCCCATGAAGCAAGATGTCCGCCAGCACATGTCAGTGAGAAGAAGCCTGCAAAGAGGTAAGACCATGACATGCACCCCACTACACCTATCAATTGACTTCTATTCTGTTGCTCCCTGCTACATATACCAGCTGACTTCATCCTTGCATCCGTGTGTTCCTCTACATCTCTCAGTTGATGGTCTTGTTTGCCAGTTGTGCATTCTCTAATATTGTGGGCTCTTTACTTTTAATCCTGACATCTACTGATGGAGTAGTGTTAAGGTTCTTGAGCAGTACCATGTCAGGCTCCACCAGAGCATAAATCTTGGATTCCATACCTTGTTGACAACTCAAGCTTGCCATGTGACCTCCTAGCCTCGGCACTCTTTGTGATCACTATGTAGGGAGATTACTAAAAAAACTATTGCTAGTAGTAAATAGAGTTCAAATAGCACTTGAAGGCCCAGTGGCATAGTTTAATAGAGAGGAATAGACTAACACGCTTGGATTAAAGCAGAATTCCACCCAAAAATGGAACTTCCGCTTTTCGGAACCCTCCCTCCCTCCGGTGTCACATTTGGCACCTTTCAGGGGGGGGGGGGGAGATAACTGTGTAATACAGGTATTTGCTCCCACCTCCGGCCATAGATATCTGAGTCACCCATGGGTATCTACGCAACTTTCTTTTGCCCCCCGCCGCTGTATTCTCGGAGACAAACACAGGTCCCAGAAGACAGCAGGGACCAGTGGGATTGCGCAGCGCGAGTCACGCATGCGCAGTAGGGAACCAGGAAGTGAAGCCGCTTCACTTCCTGATTCCATTACCGACGATGGCGGCGGCAGCACCTGAGAGCCGAGGGATAGATCGGCTTCGGGTGCCAACATCGCAGGCGCCCTGGACAGGTAAGTGTCCTTATTTTAAAAGTCAGCAGCTGCAGTATTTGTAGCTACTGACTTTAAAAAAAAAATTAAAATTTGCGGACCTCCGCTTTAAGGTATGATGTCAAAGAGTAGGTGAGCAATTATGTAATTGGGTGCACCTACTGTAGAGCCAAACCTATATAGTGCTGCAAGTCTTTAGGTTATCAAGAATTTTAGTAGCACCTCTACTAATACAACTGCCCCACCATCTTTCTATTTTTTACATGCCCTAAAGCCTTATTATGTTGGTGCAGATGCATAGAAATAATGTAGTTGTGCCCAGACCCTGAAACTGACTTCTCACATATTAAAGGATCTTGAGCAAATAGAAGTCAAAAGGTTTCACTACTGCCCAGTACGGATCAATGTATTCTACAATGAAAAAGACAAGTAGCTATAAAATATTGATCTTAACACTCTGGTGACACAGTTCCCTTTGTAACTGTTCATTCATATTGAAATGTTATTTATTATTTATTTTCAGAATTATTGACTTGAACTTTATTATATAATAATACAAAGTCATACAGTATATGAGGTAAAGTCTCTAAGTAATGTCTTCATTTATCTCAACCTTCGACTGTCCTGGAACAATAACATTTAACAAAATGCATTATTAATATACAGACAGTGTCATGACATGCACATTGATTAATATAAATGGCTGTACCACGCACATTGGTGTCAGGTCTTGTACCTATTTCATATATAACTCACATTACCCTAGCAAGGGGTACACAGAAACCCTGGGCAATTTCTTATGTCATGCATTGTTGTGTGCAACCATTCTTTGCATTTTTCATTTATTTTTGGTAAATAAGCCTAATTACACAAAATAGGGTAGATTCAGGTAGATAGGCGTAATTTTCTGCGGGCATAGCGTATCTCAGATACGCTACGCCGCCGGAACTTAGTGAGGCAGGTTCTGTATTCACCAAGAAACTGCGCCCTAAGTTACGGCGGCGTAGCGTAAATCTGCCGGCATAAGCGCGCCTAATTCAAATTGTGAAGAGGTGGGCGTGTTTTATGTAAATAAAACATGACCCCACGTAAATTAAGTTTTTGACTAACGGCGCATGCGCCGTCCGTGAACGTAACCCAGTACGCATGCTCCAAATTAACCTGCAAAAAGCCAATGCTTTCGACGTGAATGTAAATTACGCACAGTCCTATTCGCGAACGACTTACGCAAACAACGTAATCGACGGAAAATTCGACGCTGGCCCGACGTCCATACTTAACATAGGATACGCCTCATATAGCAGGGGTAACTTTAACCCGGAAAAAACCTAACACAAACAATGTAAAAAAATGCGCCGGGCGGACGGACGTTTCTGAATCGGCGTATCTACCTAATTTGCATATTCCTTGCGTAAATCGACGGAAGCGCCACTTAGCGGCCAGCGTAAATATGCAACTAAGATACGACGGCGTAAGAGACTTACGCCAGTCGGATCTTAGCCAAATTCCGGCGTATCTTGTTTTCTGAATACAGAAAAAAAGATACGCCGGAGCAACCTAGAAGTTACGCGGCGTATCAATAGATACGCCAGCGTAACTTCTTTATGAATCTACCCCAATGTGTTCAGACTAATTATTGTAATGTGACAGAGCAAAATTATCTTGGGCGGGCTACTGCAGATCTACAAAGGACAGGAGAACCAACGAAAAATATATATTGAGAACTATAAGCTGAATTGCCCCAGTGTTATAAAATGTAATGAGTGAAACCGTGTCGCTGAGATGGAGGAACTGATTTACACAGCCTCAGATAATATCTCTAAATTCACTGCTATATGGGAAGCATGGATAACCTTTAAAAACTCTCAATCATACAAGGATCTCCTCAATAATGCAGATTAGTACCACACTGTGGCATTATTGCCCTTAGTCTAGGATACAGACTCAGACTCGCACTCCTGGCCTGGCACACAGTAGAATTATGACCACTAGATGCTGGAGAGGGTAGCTGGTGACTTTTGTACCCCCTCTCCTGATTAAACCTCATTCCCCCTCATCCCTTCTCTCCCTGCTTACCCATATACTCCCTCCCCCCCACCTATCTCTCTCCTCTCCCCAACGTGCCCCCCCCCCCCCTGCCCCCCCCCTTTTTTTTTTTTTTTTTCTTTCTTTCTTTTCCTTCTCTTATCTCTCTCTCGCTCTCCCCCCTTCCCTCTCTCTCCTTCTAACTCTTCTAAATATGCCCACCCAAACAAATCATTTGACCCGGGAAGCTATTGTGTAGACTTGTACAGACATATTGGATCTATGTTTTGCCAAAATTTGCCTGTACGACTTTGTGTTTGGGCTCATGGAGCCACTCCATTTTATGTTATATGCAAATCTTTTCAATAAAATCTTTAAAATCGAAAAAAAAAAATGTAATGAGTGGTGGTACCATTGAATTTGTATTAAAGTGACATATTTGTATATCATCAATGTACACTGTTCTGAACAGGAGTAAACCACTATTTTCTATATCCATTGTCACAGATCAAGATGGCTTTCTCTGCAAGTTTAATCTAAGCGATAGGTGCTGTTCTGCCAGAGACCCCACGATTTCCCACAAAAGTTTGGGCATAGATTCTGCTGGCTACTGCCAAGTAGGTGCTGGGTAACAAGGAATCGAAGAGTTAGAGAGGCATATAGAACAAGGCAACAGAGATTGAGGTTTGATGCTGTTAGTTCAGAGAAGGTGCAGAGCAGGCTTAAAGTGGATGTAAACCCAAAAAAATGTATTTATTTTTTTGATGTCACAATGTAGAGTATAAGATTTCCTATCATCTGTGCCTAGTCTTGCCACACATAGTTAATCCAGCTCTGAGTAATCCTCTTTTATTGTTCAGTGAAAATTAACAGACTTCCAGATAAAAACCATTCTAAATAAAAAGTCCTTTCCTCTCTCCTTGCTTTGAGTGACAGGTTATTTACATATCTAGCTTGGACATGTTTATCATATGTTATGTTAATCATAATATCAGGTGATCCACAGTATAAAAAGTGAGAAATCCACCCCTCCCCCACATAACACATCCTGGCAATATACAATGAACTGTGGATCACCTCATATTATGATAAACATAACATATGATAAACATGTCCAAGCTAGATATGTAAATAACCTGTCACTCAAAGCAAGGAGAGAGGAAAGGACTTTTTATTTAGACAGGTTTTTATCTGGAAGTCTGTTAATTTTCACTGAACAATAAAAGAGGATTGCTCAGAGCTGGATTAACACTGTGTGGCAGGACTGGGCACAGATGATAGGAAATCTTAAACTCTACATTGTGACATCAAAAAAATAATAATTGGGGTTTACATCCACTTTAAAGCTGTGGGGGCAGAGGAGGCACACCAGTTATAGCGTCTACAAAATAGGGTATTTATTTATAGCAATTTTATTATTCTTTTTTTTACTGTTTTGAAATGACACTGGCAAGGAAGGGGTTAACACTAGAGGCGATCAAGGGGTTAACTGGGTTCCCTAGGTGAGTAACTGTGAGGGGGATGGGCTACCAGGGACATGACAAAGATCACTGTTCCCAATTACTGGGAACAGTCGATCTCTGTCATGTCTCCTGTCAGAATGGGGATCAGAATGGGGATCTGCCGCGGGGATCTGCCGTGTTTACAAAGGCAGATTCCCTTTTCTGCCTCTGTACTAGGTGATCCCGGGTCGCCGGCGGACATCGAGTCCACCTGACCCACGGGCACGGTTCCCGCAGCGTGCCAGGGGTGAGCTGCTGTACAGCTACCGCAATTTGTCGACCTGAGCCGACCTGCTCAGCAAGTGGTTAACGCTATTTAAAAAATAATTGTTGTTACAGTAACAGCTCGCTGATCACATTAATGTTTCATGAGCTGCAGATGTGAACATTACTTCAGGGGTTTCCTGAGATCTCAACATTTTTGCAAGGGGTTTCTCCAAGGTAAAAAGTTTGAGAAGCACTGCTCTAAAATGAGTAAAGCCATCTGTACAGAGCATTTTTGGGAAGAAGCTGGAAGAATTTGGCATCCAGGAACATGCAGTTAAATGTTTTGCTACCTGGGCTGTGATTATTAGAAAATTCAAGAGGAGGTCCGGAAAAAAAAAAATATTAAAAGCCAGTAGCTACACATACTGCAGCTGCTGGCTTTTAATAAATGGACACTTACCTGTGCCGGAGTCCAGCGATGTCGGCAGTAGGGTTCCCGGCGAGAAGCCGAAAGGCTACATTGCGTGTAAGGGAACTCGGCAGTGTAGCCTTTCAGCTTCACGCCGGGAACCCTACTGCGCATGCGCCAGGCCTGCTCCTCTCTCCTATTAGTCTGGCAGCCAGGGGAGGAGGGAGCCCCGGGGTGATGTCACGGCCGAGTTCATGGCCGTGGCCGGACTCCCGAAAGTGGGAAATGATATCTGTCTTTGACAGGTATCCTGTCCCCCCTCTCCCCCAAAAGGTGCCAATTGTGGCACCGGAGGGGGGAGGAATCCAATGAGCGGAAGTTCCACTTTAGGGTGGAGCTCCGCTGTAACCACTTAAGGACCGCCTCCTGCACATTTACTTTGGCAGAATGGCACGGCTGGGCACAGGCACGTACCTGTATGTCCCCTTTGAGTGCCCAGCCAGGGGTCGGGCGCGCGCCCGCGACCTGGTCCGAAGCTCTGCGACCGCGGGACCCGCGGACCCGATCGCCGCCGGTTTCCCGCGATCGGTCACAGGAGCTGAAGAACGGGGAGAGGTGTGTGTAAACACACCTTCCCCGTTCTTCACAGTGGCAATGTCACTGATCGTCTGTTCCCTGATATAGGGAAAGGCAATCAGTGACATCACAGGTCCAGCCCCGCCCCCTACAGTTAGAAACACATCTGAGTATTAATAAAAAAGCCATAAAGCGTTTTTTTTTACCAAAAATAGGTAGAAGAATACGTATCGGCCTAAACTGAGAAAAAAATATGTTTTTTTATATCTTTTTTTGGGGGTATTTATTATAGCAAAAAGTAAAAAATATTGTTTTTTTTTTAAAATTGACGCTCTATTTTTGTTTATAGCGCAAAAAATAAAAACCGCAGAGGTGATCAAATACCACCAAAAGAAAGCTCTATTTGTGGGGAAAAAAGGACGCCAATTTTGTTTGTCAAGTTAAAGTTTTTGCGATTCGGCACTGCGTCAGTGCCTGAATCGCAAAAACTGGCCAGGTCCTTTACCTGCATAATGGTCCGGGTCTTAAGTGGTTAAGCAATAAATTACCTTTTTTTACATTCAATTAAATCCACATGTCAACATATCAGCAGATCCAGAGAGGTAGAAATCTGAATTATGTGCAGATCTCAGGGAGAAGAGACATTCTCAATTTTTTTAATTAAATATATATGCCTTGCAAAGATTTGTACTTTGATAACACAATAGTGGTGGGTGGGGTCACATTATGCTCACAGTGGGAGGGGTTTAAAGGGACGGCATTAAATAAGAACCTGAGCCTACTCACTAAATACACAACACACATATGCCACAGTCCTTCTCACAACAAAATAAGCTTTAATTACTACTTTGTCATAAGTGAGAGTCTCACAGACACATATAAACCTCAGCACCCTAATTTTAACATATATGTCCAGCCAAAATGTCTTCCTTACGGTTGGTAAGAATTATATCCCCAGTAAAGTTTTTAGTGCTAATTTGGGTTTTATTAGAGAGATTTTGTCTCACTTCCTGTCCTGTGTACAATGTTTTACCAGACAAACAGTGAAAGGAAGTCTCAAAGAACAAAATACGAGGGACTTTTAATTTTACAGGTATAAAAAGGGATACTAGCGTACTACACTCAGTAGTAAGTGGCAAGTGTGTATTACTGATAGGCAACACACATGCCTTGGGTCAGTCCAGAAGACCATTATGTAAAATGGCAGACAACAGTGTTAGTGCTTGTACGGAACAACGTGTCTTGATGAAGTTTCTTGTGAACAAAGACGTAAAACCTGCAGATATCTGCAGAAGACTTCAAGCAGGATACAGTAAGGCATTTGACTGGTGTAAACATTTCAAAGATGGCCGTACGTCCGTCGGTGACGAACCAGGCCATGGTGGTTCCCAGCCAACAGCAGTCATTCCTGTGAACATTCTGTGCGTGGAATGCCTGATCCTGGATAATCAACGCATAACCTGTCATGAAATTGCACAAGAAACAAAACTTTCTGTGGGAACGGTGAACACAATTATTCACAAACATTTGCATCTTAGAAACGTTAGCATACGTTGGGTATCAAGACAGCTTTCCACTCTCGACCAGCACAGAAGAGTTGAAGTCTGCATTGCATTGAAGGACACACAAGCTTATACTGCCCACCACACTACATATACATTACAACAACTGGAAGGTATTGCCACATCCCCCTTACAGCCCGGTCCTTGCTCCAAGTCATTGCCACCTGTTTGGACCCCTAAGAGGGGTCCAAACTTAGAAGTCAGCATTTCAGCACTCATGATGAAGTGAAGTAGGCTGTCTTAGGATGGTTCAGGTGTAGTGACAATTTTTTCTATGCCAAAGCTTTCCAGGCATTAGTTAAATGCGGAGATAAGTGTGTAAATGTAGCAGGGGAGTATGGTAGTCATGTACATACTATGTTGTAGTAATGTTACATAATCCTGACTGCTGAATTCTATATACTGTGTTGCACATTGCACACTCCTGACTGTTGCACTCCCTGCATAAAAAATGCAAAGGTCAGGAGTACATAACACACAGCACCCACGGAACCCCTCTTGCACCACGGTTTCCCCTGCATACTGTTAAAACACTGCACTCCCAGCACACCCCCTGCCACCACTGTTACTCCCAGACACCTATGCCCTTACTTCTCTGCCACAAGGGCACTCTTCCCACACACCTCTACTACCACTGTGCACTTTTGACACACCTCTGTCCCCACAGTCCTCCTTGCACACATTTGCTTGACTGTAGCTCCTTGCAAAACTATATGCGCCTCTGAACTCCTCTGGCACTACTGCACTCCCCCCTCATACCACTGCTACCACATCACCCCTTGCACACTTTTGCCACTACTACACACGCACACAACTTTGTCACCAATATCCCTAAGAACACCTCTGCTACCACTGTACCCCCTAGTGCATCTACAACACCACACCTTTGTCATTAATGAGCCACCCTTTGCCACTAATGCCAACCAAACCTCTGTACGTCACCAGTGCCCACCAAACCACTGGACACACTTCTCCCACTAGTGCTCCCTGAACAAATCTGTAACAACCAACATATCTCTACCACCACTTAACCTCCCAGCAGATCTCTGCCACCAATGTTTCCCTTATCACATCACTAATGTCCCCACAGCACACCTTTGCTGCCAATGTACCTTTCTGCAGTCCCTACTCTAACCCCCACCACCTCTAAAGCCTCTATAATACCCCCATTCCCACCCTCTATGACCTATCCGTTCACTCTGTCTATTACTAGCAACAGATCAGGGTCAGGTACAGGTGTTGGAAAATGGGGGCACAATGACAAATGACCAGTGCTTTAACCTGCCAGGGCCCCCCTTTGTGCATCCAAGCAGTGCCCTGGAGCCAAACTCTCATAGACTTGTATTATGAGAAGTAGCAGTAAAATATCTGCATATCCAGCACTACAAAGCCGGAAGCAGATCATGCATGTGTAACGAACAAATATGATTTCTCCCATGTTCAGACATAATTAAAACTATACATAGAATATTAAAGGAACCTTGATATGCTTTTTCCATCTAGAGAGGACAGACACGGACTGTGGTCTGAGCCATCTAGGGGATCTTCCTCCTTCTTCCCATCGTGACTGTCCCCTTCCTTTCCATGTCCATTAGAACATTGCTCATGGATCTGGATATATCCTCCTAGGGAACTACAATTGGTTGACATCCTGCATAACCTAATTAAGATCATTTTTATATCAGGACTCCCCATGCACGGGGACCAACACTTGGATATATCCACTATACAAATATGGCAATGTTTTTATATACTAGGTAATACATTTTATGTTCCCCAAGTATATGCATTTGTTCTTTGACACACTTTGTATGTCATCTTTATCCATCTAAGAATTGTTTGTTCTCTTTGGGCCAGATTCACAAAGAGTTACGCCGGCGTATCAGTAGATACACCGACGTAACTCGCAATCTCAGCCTGTCGCATGTTTAAGTGTATGCTCAAACTGAGATACACTTAAACCTACCTAAGATACGACGGCCTGCGCCGTCGTATCTTAGGGTGCAATATTTCCGCTGGCCGCTAGGTGGCGCTTCCATTGAGTTTGGCGTAAAATATGCAAATTAGTAGATATGCCGCTTCACGAACGTACGCTTGCCCGTCGCAGTAAAGATACGCCTTTTTCCGTAAGAGGTATGCCGGTGTAAAGATAAAGCTGCCCCCTAGGTGGCGTATCCTATGTTAAGTATGGCCGTCGTTCCCGCGTCGAAATTTTGAAATTTTAAGTCGTTAAGCGTAAGTCGTCCGTGAATGGGGCTGGACACCATTTACGTCCACGTCAAAACCAATGACGTCCTTGCAACATCATTTAGAGCAATGCGCGCCGGGATTTTTTAGGGACGGCGCATGCACAGTTTGTTCGGCGTGGGGACGCGCTTCATTTAAATGAAACACGCCCCCTACCCGCCGAATTTACATTTCCGCCGGGTGATTTACGCTACGCCGCCGCAACTTTCCAGGCAAGTGCTTTGTGAATAAAGCACTTGCCTGAAAAACTTGCGGCGGCGTAACGTAAATCAAATACGTTACGCCCGCCCAAAAATACGCCCATCTACGTGAATCTGGCCCTTTATCTGTATTATCAGCAACATGCAGCATTCATAAGACTCCTGAGGAAGCCTATACGGTGAAACATGTTGAGCGGAAGCTACTGCACTGCTGTTCTAAATTGCATGTTGTGTGGTGGTTTTAAAAAAAAAAAATTGATAAAAAATAAAATCTATGTTTTATTAAATGTTACCTATTGTGTGAATTTGTGTTTTTTGGCACCTTAAAGGTATTGTTTTGCTTCAAACAATTTGGTTCTTACACATGTGGGATGTGGTGCCTTTTGGCCCTTCATTGCCTGACCCTTTATACGTAGAAATGAGGGTTTACTTTAACATAAACACACAGTGATAACATTATTTAGCCCCGGTTCTCACTGATGCAGTGCAAACTGTGTGTGAATTTAAAACAGTAAACAGTGCGAATTTGTATTGCGATTTTCTATTTTTTACATCACAATGTGCAGTTTCCATACAAATTTAGTGCGAATTTCTGAGGGGAGTGGTCACATCTGCGATTTTATGTTCTGTAACATCTAGGCAAAAAATATTGCAGTGGACTACAATTTCAATCCAGTGCTATAGAAGTCTATTAAGCTGAAATTTCATTCAAATAGCTAGATGCTATTTGGATTGCTTTTAAATGCATTTTTTTACACTGAGAGTGTCCCTTTAGTTGTACAATGTGTCATCATATGTTCAGTTATTAGATGGGTTGTCTTAACAGTTATTTTTAAAAGAAAATAAATAAAAAATAATTTGCTTATGATACACTGTACTACTGTAAATGCCATCCAGTTAGGATTGTCATCTGTTTTAGGAATGTGTTAAAACTTTGCGGCTGTTTATTGGGTCATATGAAACATACATAATGGCTCTATTGCACATCATCAACTTTTTAACACATCTCTACAGTCAAGCAATCTGAAGCATTGTACTTGGGCATTGTTTTCCTGCAAAACATTATACCTTATATGCTTCACAGAAAGTAGATTTTGCATATATAATAAATCAGAATGGAAGTTCTATCTCTTTCTCTGTCTTTATATGAATCTAAAAATAAAAAAGGTGATCACAAGGAAATAAGCTTACTTTCCATACATTATGCCCTTAATACTGAGAATACTATAGCTAAAATAACAAACACTCAAACATTAGTAATTTGGTTCATATGCAGGTAAAATGTATATTCTAAAAAAATATATACTGGTATATATGAGCAAAAAAAAGAATGTAATCCCCTTTTCTTTTTGTCATATCATAACATTTCAAGGTAAATTTTACCCATTATAACCCAAGAGGACACAGTGACACAGCTCAGCATGCAACATGATGGAAATGTGTCATTTGCCACGTACTGTATTCCTCCGTATGGCTCATGACTGCAACTATCTCATTCCAAATAGGAAAATTGCTATTTTTCCCATCAGTGTATAGAAATGAAACCTCATTATGGAAAAATGAAAAGTGTTTTACCTTGGTGTGTGTTGCTATGTGTTTTATAAATGAAGTGACCAATATATTACTCTCTGAATATTATTCTTTGATTATCAGATATTTTTAGCTCCAGTGACCCAGAAGCTTGTTTTACTAAATGTGACCATTCCATCTAAAGTTTTACTCATTCTTATTTTTTTTTTATATAGAGATGGATTAATGCAAAATGGATGAGGTCATTGAGTGACCACTTTTATTATCTAACGTATATTCAGAACTTTTCACAACATATCTTGAGGCCCTATTCAAAATACGATATACAGTATAGTCCAATGATATAATACCGACTATACACAAAATTGATTAGTAAATTTGCTTTGAAAATCTGTTTAATGAATAAACACATGATGATGCTAGTGATGATGCAATGATAAGGAAAGACACTGTCAGTCATAAATGAGGATCAGAGTTGAGCCAAAAAAAACATTGGAGTGATGTTACTAAAGACAAATAGACTGTACACTTTGCACGTGCAGTTGCACTCCACAAGTGCAGTTGCTCCAGAGCTTGGCAAATGGAATGAAGCTTCACTTTTGCAATAAATACCCAATCACATGCAAGGAAATCTTTTTAAAAAACAGAATTTTTGCTTGCATATGATTGGATGATGGAAATTAACAGAGCTCTCTCTCATTTCCTGTACAGTCTATTTGCCCTTAGTAAATCCACCACAATGTGTTCAGTAGACACTGTTATCTATTTATACTGTCAAGGTCTTTCGTAAGCATCCAATTTACCTAACAGACTTGAGCTTATGGTATATGGGTACTAGAACCATACATGGCATTGACAGGTAATATGAACCTGTAATGCAAACAAAGCCATGAGTGGAAAGCAGATGAACATTTTGGCCCGGATTCAGATACAAATGCCTATCTTTAGGCGGGCGTAGCGTATCTCATATATGCTATGCCGCCGTAACTTTGAGAGGCAAGTCCCGTATTCAGAAAGAACTTGCGCCCGCAGTTACGGCGGCGTAGCGTATATGGGCCGGCGTAAGCCCACGTAATTCAAAATAGGCTGGTAAGGGGCGTGTTGTATGCTAAACAGTTGTGACCCCACGTAATTGACGTTACTAACGAACGGCGCATGCGCCATCCGTGAAAGTATCCCAGTGCGCATGCTCCAAATTATGCCGCAAATAGTCATTGCTTTAGATGTGAACGTAACTTACGCCCAGCGACTTACACAAACAACGTAAATGACGCAAAATTCAACGCTGGCCCAACGTCCATACCTAACATTGGCTACGCCTCATAGAGCAGGGGTAGCTATACGCCGAAAAAAGCCTTACATAAACGACGTAAAAAATGCGCCGGGCGCACGTACGTTTCTGAATCGGCGTATCTAGCTCATTACCATATTCGACGCGTAAATCTACGGAAGCGCCACCTAGCAGCAAGTGTAAATATGCAACTAAGATACGACGGCGTAAGAGACTTACGCCGCTCGTATCTAGGCAACTGTGAGGCGTATCTGATTCTATGAATCAGGCGCCGAGTTGCGACGGCCCGCATTCGGAGTTACGACGGCATATCTGGAGATACGCCGTCGTAACTTCTTTCTGAATCCGGGCCTTTATCTTTTTTTGAATGGCCCATGACCCTTTAACCTTTTTTCACGCCGGTGCCTCCTGGCCCTTTCAGAGATTTATGATGCCGGGAGGTCTTAAGAGCATGTGACCGACATGATTGGCTGTCCTGGTCACGTGAGCCGAAAACACCCGATTGCTATTAGCGATTGGGAGCTTTCAGTTAGACTCTGGTAACCGTATCGGGAGCGCACACTGTATGCGCTCTTGGCACACCTGTCTGGACTTCAATTCACGTAAATATGCAGCCCCTTGGCAACAAGGATCAGGCGCAGAGAGGCCGTATTTTTGCATGCGGCCGGCGCCAAGGGCTTTAAGTAGAACTATAGGCAAAACCATTTTTTCAATTTGGATAGAGTAAGGGAGGGTTATAACCCCTGTGAGTTATAATCCTGTACCAGAGAGGAAATCCCTGCAAATTAAAAGAATGCCTTGGAGACCCCCATCTCACCAGAACTAGTGTTAGCATTAGAAGATAAAATGCTCTTTATTACTTTTGCTAATGCAGAGAATGCATTAAGATAATAAAACATTTACACTTTAGAACTAGCTAAACTTAAGAGAAGCAGTTAAACACAGTTGAGCTTTATATATAAGATATTTTTCACCTGATATAAGATTTTTAATTCAATGCAGTCAGATCGCACACCTGGATCCTAAACCTCCACTGCATCAGCACAGTTGGAAAAGGTAATGTTCAAAACACATGGCAAGTCCACTATTTGGACAATTATAAAAGTATTTATCCTGATAATTCATTACTCTGTTTATCTGGCTCCTTGTTCCTGTCAGACCCCGTACACACGACCAGTTTCCTCGGCAGAATTTAGCTTCCGACCGAGTTTCTGGCTGAATTCTGCCGAGAAACCCGGCCGTGTGTACAATTTCGCCGAGGAAGCCGACGAGGAGCTCGACGAGGAAATAGAGAACATGTTCTCTATTTCCTCGTTGCTCTATGGGAGCTCTCGGCCCGCCGAGCTCCTCGGCGGCTTCAGGGCTGAACTGGCCGAGGAACTCGATGTGTTTGGTACGTCGAGTTCCTCGGCCGTGTGTACGGGGCCTCACTGAGTTTCCTATCAGCACATGTGCTGCAGAGTTTGAGCAAATCCTAGTATTTGCTATCCCTCTCCAAGTTCTCCTGCAGAGAATATTACAGGAGGTTGATGATTTCAATACTTCAAATACATACACTATCTGCATTTAAAAATACATTTAATAGTTCTGTGTTTAATACATTAGTGAATTAATTGGTGTTTTATATCTATTTCCTTGGGTTCCATTGTAATGCAATGATATGACCCTCTATAATTTATAAAGAGGCTACAAGGTGTAGGAGGTATATTACTGGTTCAGCTTATGAACTATAATTTACATAAAATATATGTCTGTATGGGGTTTTCGTATGGAGCGCAAGCACAGGAACGCATAGGGCCATACACCATAAAAAAACATCCCTATAGGGACATACACACAGGCACATAGGGTCACATGCTGTAAATTGGCTGTACAGGGTGTGTCTAAAAAGTTTGGTGATATCTCAACGGCAATATGAACCAGGTGCGTGCATGCACATGGCTAAACAGAGACATGTTAAGAAGCGCCACCTAGCGTAGAATACACGTGACCGTAATTTTAAACCTGCTGCAGGTAGTCTAATGTAGTCAGTGTGAGAGGTAGGGTCACAGTGTAATGGAGCAATAAGTGAGCATCAAGTTCTGCTACAAATTAAGGAAAACGGCAACAGAAACACATAAAATGTTGGTGCAAGTGTACGGGACAGAAGCTGTGAGCAGAAAATGTGTTTTTGACTGCTTAGACCGCTTTTGCAATGGGAAGGAAATGACTAAGGATGGGCCAGGCTCGGGTCGGTCGTCGACAAGCACATGATCAAGCGAGCACAACAATGGCTGGCACGAGATCAGCGACTGAATCTATGATTGATTGTGGAGGAATTGGGCATTAACAAGGGCACCATTGTCCGAAAAAATTTGGGTAAGAGGAATATCTGTTTTTGGTTTGTGCCGCACAAGCTAACAAATGCATAGAAGGTAAAACGAATGGAAACCTCTGGTGATTGCATTACCATGTTTGACCAGGATGCATCCTTTCTGCGAAATATCATCACAGGGGATGAGACCTGGTGCTATAAAGTTGATCTGGAATCCAAGTGGCAATCGATGAAATCTCATTTACTTTCTTCTCCACGACCCCAAAAAGAGTAGCCAGCAAAAGTCAAGTCAAGTCAAGACAATGTTGAGCATGGATGTGGTGGCAATATAAGAATTTGTGACAGCGGTTCTGCAATTGAATCCTAAAGAGGCCTTTGCTGACAGTTTCCAGAAGCTCTAGTTGCCAAAAGTTTATAGTGAAGAATGGTGATTATTTTGAAGGCCAATAAAAGTAATTTGTTTGTATCTTCTGTTTTTTTTTCTCCGATACCATTCATTGAACTTTCGACACATCTCGTATTTCCATGTCTAGAAGCCACAGGTGTTGCATACAGCATATATGACAGGATATGAATGCATGTTGGTAAAAACATGCATACAGGCCAGGATGCATTAGACTGTATAAGTCCAGGGGGCGTACATCCATAACTGTACTCATGTACAGTATAAACTCAGATCTGGGGTTATAAGTGTACACCTGCATTCTGTCAAGCAACACGAAAATGTTCGTCCTTTATGGCAGTGGTTCTCAACCTCAGTCCTCAGGCCATGTTTTGGGAATTTCTTTTAGATAAAATAGCTGTCCAATATACCAAGCCATTGACCCTGATTTAAAGCACCCGTGCAAGATAAAGAAAAACCTGAAAACATTGCCTTTTGGGGTACTTGAGGACAGGGTTGAGAACCACTGCTTTACGGCGTATAACCCTATGCACCTGTGTGCAGGATCTTTTGGTGTCATTTCTGCAGTGTCTTCTCTACTTTCACGATTTGTTGTTTTTGCATTTAGTTTGTGTGGTTTACTTAATTGCTTCCAATACATTTGATTTCTCTGATTGCTGACATTTAAAACGACGGTGTTAAAAAAAAAAACGGAAATGTTTATAATTTACTGAAGATGTAAAAGCTACATTTGTGTCATACATAATCAACAACAGCACTGTACTTTACAATAGATAAAATGCAGCATATGCGAACTACAGACTGACCTCTATTTTGTGACATTATATGCTGTGAATTTCATCTCAGCTGATTGAATTTTCTAATTCTGTGTTTTTTTTTTTTTTCTAACAAGGGTACTTGAGAGTAACCCAGAGGTCTTGCAATGGGGAAAACAAATTGCTATGCGAATTTAGCGTACAGTCAAAGAAAGCTTTTGTATAATAAAATAGAAAAAAAAAAAAAAGAATTTGCACTTGTATTTGGAAATAGTTATTGTCTTTCTGATAACATGGCCATTGTAGATCCATTTGTAAGTAGAACATGTGTTTATAATCAGGAATTCTATTTCAGTTTTTCAACTGCTTGATGGAGAATTGTTGATAGATTTAACCCAGGATAGAGGATGTGTGCATAAACAACAAAGTCACATACATTTTCTATTTTCTGTTAAATAGTAGTGTTAAAACCGCCAGTTCTTAAGCAGCAGTTTGTGTGCCATAGAGGGTACAACTGATAATTTCAGGAAACATGTACTACACCTAATGTGCTCTGATTTTTTAAAGCAAAATCATCAAAACAGGTTGCAGTTTTATTAAATAATAAAGCATACATATAACCAATATCAGTTTATATTTTAAAGTATTTAATCCATAGTGAATTGATTGGAAAATAAATTGTAACACTTGCCTGTTCCAGGCTCTAGTGCCAGGTCTTTCACTCTGGATGCAGGTGCTAGCTTCCAGCCAATCCTAGAGGGGGCGCTGTTTTAAAGGATATGGATTGCTCAGTGTTCAAGCAACACGGCGGTCCACTCATTAGTAGCCATGCCCCCTGTGTTCCCCAGTGATTGATTCAATGTTCCCTCTGTTCTCCTTGTGCTTTTCCCCAGTGTTACCCAGTGATTCTTCCAGCATTTCCTCTGTGCTTGTTTGTGCTGCATCTGTGTTCCTTGTGCTACCAGTCTTGTGTGCCCTGTCCTGCGATCTTGTGCCTGTGCATGTCCCTTATGCTTCCTTGTCTGTTTCTTACCTTAGTGCTCCTGTGCTTTCTTGCCAATGTATTGTCTTTCTTCCTCTGTATTTAGTTAGTTTTCACCCCTAAGTAGTTTCCGCTTCTTTGCTTCACTATGTTTTTCAGTGTGTCTGTCAGTCCCCTGTGTGTTCTCATTCACTCCTGCTTGTTACTCCATGTACCCCCCTGGTGCTCAACCTGTGGCCCTTTGGCATACTCTGTATGACCCTCAGGTCCCCTGTCTCCGACCATCTCTTGTATCATGTAAACAGTCTCTGACCATCTCTTTTATAATACTCGCAGTCTCTGACTATCTTCTGTATTATGTATTACTCCAAAGACATGCTGGTAGGTAAATTGGATCTTGTCCAAAAATTGGCCCAGTATATATATGTATATCTGTGTGTATGACTGTGTGTCCCTAGCGTGTCAAGATCTTACGGGGTAAAATGACCGCACCAGCCAAGCAGACACTGGCTGGAAAAGCGCCCAGAGGCGGTTCAGTTCGCATGTGTAGCGCTATACAAGTCATTCATTCATGTCCACAGTCTGACATTTTCATATGTCATGCCGTCTTTAAATAAAGCCTGTTGTCTGCTGTCTCTGACGCTATACTGAGTAAATACTGCATCTGCTGCCCTTTGGTGATGTTGAGGCCACCAAGGTTAAGAAAGTTGACCACAGTGTACCCAGTGCTGCATGAGAGTCATAACTGCTAACAATTGCTGCCTGGTTGGGTGAGTCGGACACTGCAACCTTAACACCACCTGGAAGACGACATCTCCACCTTCAGGAGCTCTAGAAAAGACCAGGCAGTGTCTTAGACTCTGCACCTCAACCCTTTTTCAAGGCTCTCACTTTCACTAAGTGAGTGGCCAGATGAGTAATCCATGTCCACCCTGTGGCTTACATCCTTATTCACCCAGATGCTACAAGTCATGGGATTGTGTTTCCTAATCCATGACATAAATGGAATATAATAATAATAAAACTACCCATGACCAGAGGCATGGAGAACCAACACTGGCTTCCAAGGGTGTGAACCACATACCTATCACACTGGGCTGATTTACTAAGCCTTTGCGCCATGAATCATGGCGCATCGGCATGCGCAACGGCTGTAATGGCATTTACTAAAGGAATGCGTTGGCAATGCAGCGCAATTCCGTATTTACTATAATGCCGAATGCACCAAAGAGGGGACGCACGGTGCACCACTATGGACCTGGCGCACGGCATCTAGAAATGTAAATTAAATAAGTTTGGGGGTGAGTTTATTATGAGGGAGATGTGGGGTGATGTGGGGAAGTGTAGTGATATGTGTTGTGTAACTTATACGGCCTGAATAGAAAGTGAAAGTGACTTTTGTAAAAACCAGCCGCTGCGCCTGCTAGTACATTTAAACCTACGGGTGGCATATTTGTGTACTGTTCATGCGTGAGCGGCATTTTTGGCCATTCAGGTGCACCTCTTCACTACGCCGGCAAAATATTGGTAAATGTCAAGTGGCGTAGCTGCCTTTGCGTGAGTTGAAGAGGCGCACCTGAATGGCCAAATCTTTTTTAAGTTACGCTGACCATGAAGGGAAACTCTGCACCAAATAAAAAAAAAACGCAGTGGATTCCCCTTCAGGAGCATACCAGGCCCTTAGGTCTGGTATGGATTGTAAGGGGGAACACCTACGCTGAAAAAACGGCGTGGGGGTTCCCCCAAAATCCATACCAAACCCTTATCCGAGCACGCCGCCTGGCCGGTCAGGAATGGGGGTGGGGACGAGCGAGCGCCCCCCCTCCTGAGCCGTACCAGGCCACATGCCCTTAACATGGGGAGGATGCTTTGGGGTCCCCTCCAAAGCACCTTGTCCCCATGTTGATGGGGACAAGGGCCTTATCCCCACAACCCTGGCCGGTGGTTGTGGGGGTCTACGGGCATGGGGGCTTATCAGACTCTGGAAGAGCCCTTTAACAAAGGGGACCCCCAGATCCCGGCCCCTCCCCCCTGTGTGAAATGGTAATGGGGTACCATTTCACAAAAAAAAAGTATCAAAAATGTAAAAAACCACAATAGCCGGTTTTTGACAATTCCTATATTAATGTCTTCTTTCCGCGCTTCTTCTCCCAACTTTTTCTTTTGTACATTCGGGTTTCTTCCTCCATCATGTTCTTCCTCTGTTTCTTCCATTGGTCTTCTCGTCCGCATCTACAGTATAAAAGAACTGTCATAAGAACAGGAGCGCTTACTTAATTAAAGATGCTAGGAAATACACAACATTATTGTGCACCACCATTCTAAACTGAAGCAGAAAAAAAACAAGAATATAAAAAACAAGCATAACTATGAATAAAATGCAAAGACTATACAATATACAAAAAAGGAAATTGTTGGTATTCATAATACAAATGACACATACCATACAAGCATTGAAATTTTAATAGTAATGTAGCTTAAAAACATATACACTATATTGCCAAATGTATTGAGACACATTCCTTTATACGCATATGAACTTTAATGGCATCCCAGTTTAAGTCCGTAGAGGTAAAACTCTTCTGAGAAAGCTGTCTATGAGGTTTAGGAGCGTGTCTATGGGAATGTTTGACCATTCTTTCAGAAGCGCATTTGTGAGGTCAGGCACTGATGTGGAGTAGAAGGCCTGGCTCCACTCTAATTCATCCTGGCTCCACTCTAATGCCACGTACACATGAACGGTTTTCCCATCGGAAAAACCTTGGATGGTTTTTCCAACGGAATTCCGCTCAAGCTTGACTTGCATACACACGGTCACACCAAATTCCGCCTGTCAAAAACGGGGTGACGAACAACACTACAACAAGCCGATAAAAATTAAGTTCAATGATTCCAAGCATGCGTCAAATTGATTCCAAATATGCATGTTTTTTTAGGCGTTGGAATTCCATACAGACGAACGTTTTTTCCACTAGGATTTTTTTGGTGGCAAAATAGAGAACCTGCTTTCAAACTTTTGCTGGCGGAAATTTAGATAGAAAAAGTCCGATGGAGCATACACACGGTCGAAATTCCCATCCAAAAGCTCACATCTGACTTTTTTTTCAAAGGGAAAACCAATCGTGTGTACGCGGCATAAAGGTGTTGTATCGGGTTGAGGATAGGACTCTGTGCAGGCCAGTCAAGTTCCTCCACCCCAAACTTGCTCATCCATGTCTTTATGTGAAGTGAAAATGTCCTAAGTGAAAATTTCCAAATTGGGCCAAATTAGCCTTTTTCCCCTGTGTCATGTGACTCATTAGTGTTACAAGGTCTCAGGCGTGAATGAGGAGCAGGTGTATTAAATTTGGTGTTATCGCTTCTCACTTTCTCATACTGGTCACTGGAAGTGCAACATGGCACCCCATGGCCAAGAACTCTCTGAGGATTTGAAAAAAAAAATTTTTCTCCACATAAAGGTGGCCTAGGCTACAAGAAGAAGATTGGCAAGACCCTGAAATTGAGCACGGTGGCCAAGACCATAAAGCAGTTTAACAGCCAAGAAATTAGTAATTAATTTTGCAATATAATTAAAAAAGTTAAATATTTTAAGATACATTCCATTTTTATTAATACATTACTTACTGCAAATCAGTTAATGTCTCATGAAATAAATATAACCGAAAATTCCACAAGCTCAACACTGCCAATCATCTCAATACCAGTGATTGAAGTGTTAGAGAAAAACCAAGATATTACCTTTAAAACATTGTGACATAGGAAAATACCTCAAAATGCTTTTTGGAAAATGTGTTGGCAAGAACATTTATATTACAGGGTGAAGAACGGAAGAAGGTTTTTTTTTTTTTCCTGAAATTCTGATTTGCAAAGAACTATACAATTGTAAACGCTGAATACTTTAAAGTGCATATTACCCCAAGAATGTAAATGTAAAATATTGCAGCTTACCAGTCTTAGGGTGTGGTGGCTATATTCATTTTTGTCTGTCCCAGGGTGACATTCACTGCACTGCATCTATGATGAAGCAGCATTGTCACCCTAGGTAAGGACTACGGAAACTTCCAATTCTTCATATCTTAAACAAGAGTGGTTATGTAGTCCTCAGAGATACAGTATCTCACAAAAGTGAGTACACCCCTCACATTTTTGTAAATGTTTTCTTATCTTTTCATGTGACAACACTGAAGAAATTACACTTTGCTACAATGTAAAGTAGTGAGTGTACAGCTTGTATAACAGTGTAAATGTGCTGTCCCCTCAAAATAACTCAACACACAGCCATTAATGTCTAAACCACTGGCAACAAAAGTGAGTACAACCCTAAGTGAAAGTGTCAAAATTGGGCCCAAAGTGTCAATATTTTATGTGGTCATCATTATTTTCCAGCACTGCCTGAACCCTTTTGGGCATGGAGTTCACCAGAGCTTCACAGGTTGCCACTGGAGTCCACTTCCACTCCTCCATGATGACATCAGAGAGCTGGTGGAGTTTAGAGACCTTGCGCTCCTCCACCTTTCCGTTTGAGGATGCCCCACATATGCTCAATAGGGTTTAGGTCTGGAGACATGCTTGGCCAGTCCATCACCTTTACCCTCAGATTTTTTAGCAAGGCAGTGGTCATCTTGGAGGTGTATTTGGGGTCAGTATTATCTTGGAATACTGCCCTGTGGCCCAGTCTCCGAAGAGAGGGAATCATGCTCTGCTTTAGTATGTCGAAGCACATGTTGACATTTATGGTTCCCTCAATGAACTGTAGCTCCCCAGTGCCAGCAGCACTCATGCAGCCCCAGACCATGACACTTCCACCACCATGCTTGACTGTAGGCAAGACACACTTGTCTTTGTACTCCTTACCTGGTTGCCGCCACACAAACTTGACACCATCTGAACCAAATAAGTTTATCTTGGTCTCATCAAACCACAGGACATGGTTCCACTAATCATGTCCTTAGTATTCTTGTCTTCAGCAAACAGTTTTTTGGCTTTTTTGTGCATCATCTTTAGAAAAGGCTTCCTTCTGGAACGACAGCCATGCAGACCAATTTGATGCAGTGTTCTGCGGATGGTCTGAGCACTGACAGGCTGACCCCCACCCCTTCAACCTCTGCAGCAAGTCATGCGTCTATTTCCCAAAGACAACCTCTGGCTATGATGCTGAGCATGTGTGCGTAACTTCTTTGGTCAACCATGGCGAGGTCTGCTCTGAGTGGGACCTGTCCTGTTAAACCGCTGTATGGTCTTGGCCACCTTGCTGCAACTCAGTTTCAGGGTCTTGGCAATCTTCTTATAGCCTAGGACATCTTTATGTAGAGCAACAATTCTTTATTTTCAGATCCTCAGAGTTTTTTGCCATGAGGTGCCATGTTGAACTTCCAGTGACCAGTATGAGAGTGAGAGCGACACCAAATTTAACACATCTGCTCCCCATTCACACCTGAGGTTTTATTTTCTCACTTAAGTATTGGAGAGCCTTCCCCTGTATACATTTGTGGGTGAGGCAGAGCGTCTTGAATGTCACCCGGTCCTGTACGGGCAGCCAGTGGAGGGACCTCAAGGCTGGGGAGACTGATTCCCACGGCTTTTTACCTGTAACCAGTCTGGCTGCCGTGTTCTGGACGACTTGTAGACGTGAAATCTGGTATTTTGGTAGTCCTAAGTAGAGGGAGTTTGCGTAGTCGAGTCGTGAGTTGATGATTGTTCCAACCACTACTGCTGTGTCCTCTTCCGGGATGAAGGGGATGAGACGTAGCATGCGGAGCAGATGATGAGAACCACTGACGACTGATCCTATTTGTGCATCCATCGTCATGTCAGAATCAAAGATGACTCCGAGACTTTTGACTTTATTGCTTGGTGCGATGGTTTGTCCGAGGATGGTGGGTGGTGTCCATGTGGTCCTAGAAATGGATTTCCTATTTGCGTGAAGGGTGAGTAGTTCTGTTTTGGATCCGTTGAGTTTGTAGATGTTGAAGAGTACGGGTGAGAGGGGTGATCCTTGCGGGACTCTACATGCGATGGTCCGTCTTTCTGATGTAAAACCTCCCAGTTTCACAGTCTGAGTGCGATTTCCTAAGAAAGATGCGAACCACGGTAGGGCCGCGTCAGAGACTGCTGCTACTTCTTTGAGTCGTGTGTGTCGAAGGCTGCACTAAGGTCCAGCAGCACTAGAAGACAGGATTCTCGGTCGTCTGCTGCTTCAAGGGCGTCATCCCATATCTTGAGAAGAGCCGTTTCTGTGCCTTGGCGAAAACCTGATTGTAGAGGATCTAGGAGTTTGTGGTCGTCCAGGTGGGGCTGAAGCTGTTGTACTACTGCTTTCTCCATGATCTTGGAGATCGTGTTCAGGCTTGTTACCGGTCTGCGCTGGTTTGGGTCTTTCGGGTCAAGGTTGGGCTTCTTTAAGAGGGGTTTTATTATGCCTTGCTTGAGGTTGTTCGGAACCATCCCTTCCCTGAAAGATTGGTTTATGATGTGTGTTATGATGGGTGCCAATATGTCCGTGCATTCTTTCAAGAGTTTTGTAGGAATGATGTCATTCATTGATGTGTTGTCTCGGAGGCTTCCGATGATGTTTTTTGTGGTGTCGATGGTAATTGGGACCAGCTCGAAATTCGTAGATCGTGGACTATTTATGTTGATTTCTTCTTCTTGCTGTATCTGGGTGGGGTTGGTGTTTTTTTCTGTAGAACTGTTGCCCGAATTGTAGTTTCTGAACAACCAGAGATAAATACAAAGTGAACATCAAAGGAGACCTATAGCTGCCAACATCCCTGGATCAAAGGTAAAGAGAAGGAAGAACACCCCAAGAGTTGGGACTTTAACTACTAGCCGACCGCGCACCGTCATTATACGGCGGCAGGTCGGCTCCCCCGCTCGCCCCCGACTCCCGTGCGTGTACCTGGCGGGCTCGATCGCCGCCGGGCACCCGCGATTGCTCGTTACAGAGCGGGGACCGGGAGCTGTGTGTGTAAACACACAGCTCTCGGTCCTGTCAGCAGGGGAAATGCTGATCTTCTGTTCATACAACGTATGAACAGAGAATCAGTGTTTCCCCTAGTGAGGCCACCCCCCCCCCCCCCACAGTAAGATAACACACAGGGACATACTTAACCCCTTCCCCGCCCCCTAGTGTTAACCCCTTCACTGCCAGTGGCATTTTTATAGTAATCCAATGCATTTTTATAGCACTGATCGCTATAAAAATGCCAATGGTCCCAAAAATGTGTCAAAAGTGTCCGAAGTGTCCGCCATAATGTCACAGTACCGAAAAAAATCGTTGATCGCCGCCATTACTAGTAAAAAATATATATTAATAAAAATGCCATAAAAATACCCCCTATTTTGTAAACGCTATAACTTTTGCGCAAACCAATCAATAAACGCTTATTGCAATTTTTTTTTACGAAAAATATGTAGAAGAATACGTATCGGCCTAAACTGAGGAAAAAAAATGTTTGTTATATATTTTTGGGGGATATTTATTACAGCAAAAAGTAAAAAATATTCATTTTTTTCAAAATTGTCGCTCTATTTTTGTTTATAGCGCAAAAAATAAAAACCGCAGAGGTGATCAAATACCACCAAAAGAAAGCTCTATTTGTGGGAAAAAAAGGACGCCAATTTTGTTTGGGAGCCACGTCGCACGACCGCGCAATTGTCAGTTAAAGCGGCGCAGTCCCAAAAGCAATATGGTCCGGGGGTTAAGTGGTTAAAGGCAACAAAAGATTTAATGATATATGAATAAAGTTTATTAACACATTTATACAAAATATATACAATAATAACAACATTGTTGATGTAAAAATACATGGGTGCCCAAGAGGTAGTCCAGGAGGTCCGACGTGTTTTGGGACGCTGTTCGTCCCTTCGTCAGGGGCTAGTTTCCAGACCAGAGTCACACTATACAATATAAGAATAAAGTAAGGAAAACATTTTAGACAAACTATACATACAGTATCAATATTAATCATCTGTACAAAAATGGTCAAGGAAACATAACAATCACGCGCGAAACATCATACCCAAACACATCATCATGAAAATTCGTGGCTAGACCGGCGAACACCCAAAGATAGCAACACGTAAGCGTTTTTTCTGTGCCAGAAGGGTGGGTGTTTGCCGGTCTTTGGGTGTTCGCCGGTCCAGCCACAAATTTTCATGATGATGTGTTTGGGTATGATTTTTAAGAACCACACTTTGCAGAGGTGCTTTACAGTAGCATAGTGGCCTTATTTACCTAAAATGTTAAAATAGCTAAACCACTTCCTTACTGGGCACATATACCCCTTCCTGACCAGGTGAAATTTCAGCTTGTGGCACTGCATCACTTTAACTGACAATTGCGCGGTCGTGCGACGTGGCTCCCAAACAAAATTGACGTCCTTTTTTCCCCACAAATAGAGCTTTCTTTTGGTGGTATTTGATCGCCTCTGCGGTTTTTATTTTTTGCGCTATAAACAAAAATAGAGCGACAATTTTGAAAAAAAAATAATATTTTTTACTTGTTGCTGTAATAAATAGCCCAATTAAAAAAAAAATAAAATTCTCAGTCTAGGCGATATGTATTCTTCTACATATTTTTGGTAAAAAAAAATAAAATAAAAAAAATCGCAAGAAGTGTCTGGTTTGCGCAAAAGTTATTGCGCTTACAAAATAGGGGACAGAATTATTATTATTTGTTATTATTTTTTTTACTACTAATGGCGGCGATTAGCATTTTTTTTGTGACTGCGACATTATGGCAGACACATCGGACTCTTTTGACAAATTTTTGGCGCCATTCACATTTATACAGCGATCAGTGCTATAAATATGCACTAGGGGTGAGGAAGGGGTTAAATGTGTACCCTGAATTGTGTTCTAACGGTGGGGGAAGGGGGGTGACTGGGGGAGGTGACCGATCTGTGTCCCTATGTACAAGGGACACAGATCGGTCTCCTCTCTCCCCTGACAGGACATGGATCTCTGTGTTTACACACAGAGCTCCACGTCTTGTCCCTGTAGCCGCCGATCCCGAGTGCCTGGCGGACATCACGGCCGCCAGGCACTCGCATCGGCATCTCAGCGATGCGGCGAGCACGCGCGCGCCGCCGCCGGACGCCTGCGCCGCTGACTGCGCGCGCAGGCCGTATAATCACGGCCAGTCAGAGAATTAGAACCACCCCGCGGCCGTATAATGTCGTACGGCCGTCGGGTAGTGGTTAAATAAACTTTTTGTGCTGACCAACTGGAGAGTGTGGAACTTTTAAAACATTTCTGTGGATTGCCCTGCCCATGTGCACTTTCCTTTTCCTATTAATTTATCTGAGTGTTTGCCATTTTTCCTGTTGAATTTGGTACAGACACACTGGGGGTCTTCAGCTGACTTAAAGATTTTTAACCCCCCCAAAAAAATTATTGATCCTGTTTCTTTAAAGCATGTTGTACAGCACAATGCTTGTGCCTTGTAATTTGGCCCCCTGTATCACCTGAAATACCTGGTTGATCCTGCCAGTTTCTGCCCTCCCCTCTGTACGCTGACTCTGATATATCAGGGCTGCTGAGCCCTGACACTGTTGTCAGCATACATGCCTCCTTCAGCCACAGCCCAGCCACAGAGAGATGTGCATGATGTCATAAGCCTAGGCTAATGACCAGACAAGAAACAAGAAGTGGGCTGTATAAGGCATTAACGGGCAGAAAAAAATGGTTTACTATCCAAAGTTAAAACAACAAAGGGTAGAAGATTTAATAGATGGAAAGTTGAAAAAAATTACTGAAGGTCCACTTTAAGAACTATGGTATGTACAATATATTTTTAAATGCATTTTGGTAAGTGTGCATATAATATATACAGTAAAGTGTGTCTCTCATAGAGAATACATTTGAAATATGAAAAGCAAGTTATGGATTCTTGCTACTGAATTTATGAGACTTACTATGTTTGTTTAACAAATGGTAAGGTAAAATAGGTATTTGCTCTAGGTAAATCTTTCTTCACAGTATCTAAATGCAAAATGACACTGTCTTTAATTTAATAGTTTTCACAGACAATGTGAAATTGGAGGATATTTTATTATATTTGTATAGGATTTTCAGCACTTCAGTTCATATATTGAATTTATCAAAGGTCTATAGCTACAAAAAAAATAAAGCCTCATCCTTTATGCAAGGACAGTTACTTGAAATAATAAACATTCAAACACTTTAGCTGCATTTTCTACAAAACTCGGTACTCCTAAAGGAAGTTCTAATATTGTAAAACACTAATTCCAGGCTGCTATTTTGATTCCAAAGCTTCAATATATTCTGAAATACAAACCCAAAACAAGTATGCAGATTTGACTTGCTGAATGATTGTTTCCAGCTCTTGACTCTGAAATTACCAAATGTGCATTGTCTCACAGCTGGTTTATTTTGAATATACTAGAATGCCGAAAACCTCAAACACAGTTTATTTTTCTAACATAGTACACTCAAAACATGGCAGGTGTGCTCTGATGTTTGAGCATTGCCCATTACTAGAGTTAGGCCGAACACTCTCTGGTTCGGTTCGCGCCAGAGTCCTTAAAAATTGCAAAAGTTCAGACCCGAACTGCGAATCCTATTAAAGGTATGGGACCCTAACTTCAAAAATAAAAAGTGCCCATTTTGAAGGCTTATATGCAAATTATTGGCCATAAAAAGGATATGGGGGCCCGGGTACTGACCAGAGAGACATGCATCATTTTTTTTTTAATGATACTTAACCACTTCCATACAGGGCACTTATACACCTTCCCGCCCAGACCAATTCTTAGCTTTCAGCACTGTTGCACTTTGAATGACAATTGCGCGGTCATGCTACACTGTACCCAAATGACATTTTTATCATTTTGTACCCACAAATAGAGCTTTCTTTTGGTGGTATTAGATCACCTCTGGGATATTTATTTTCTGCAAAAAAAAAAATGACCAAAAATTCTCCGTGAGAGACTCTTTACCTTGATCGGTGTTGCGGGGTGTCAGACTGACACCCTGCAACAACGATCGCCGCAATGCACGCCCCCGGGGGCACGCAGCGGCTCAGAATCCTGAGGACGTCATATGACGTCCAGTCAGGATTCTACAACCACTTTGCCGACATCAATTTGTCATTGGCGGGCGGCAAGTGGTTAAAGTGAAACAATAAAAATGAAAAAAAAACTTTAAACATAGTGCCTGGGGTGTCCACTTAGTCTGCCTGTAAATTGGGGCATCTCTACCATGTATAGAACCTGCTGCAGCAAAACTTATGTAGCGCTACCCCCTCAGGAGCCGCTGGTTAGATTGGAATCGGCATAATTATGTTACCTCTGTGATGTGTCTAGGGATGATGATGATGGTGCGGAGCAATAACGGAATGTCCAGATAGCAGGGTGACGTTTTCTATGCTTTATTACTGGTCCAACATGACCAACAGTCAAACCGAGGTAGATAGAAGTAGCTTGGTGAAAAGGAGAACTTGCAGATTCAGGCCTTGTGGGTAAACAGAAGCAGTCCTGCTTCTAATAGCAACTCTTACTTCGTCGCCACTTCAGCCGAAGTGGGTAAAGTGCCCCTGGACAGGTCCCTCTCAAACCAAGGTTTTACTGTATACTCACCCTATACTCACACTACAACTAACACTACACTGACACTACACTATACACACACTATACTTACACTACTCTAATGCAGCATACACATGATCAGACATTCCGAAATCAAAATTGTGGATTTTTTTCCGACGGATGTTCGCTCAAATTTGTCTTGCGAACGCACGGTCACACAAATGTTGTCTGAAATTGCGAACATCAAGAACGCTGTGACGTACAACACTACGACGAGCCGAGAAAAATTAAGTTCAATGATTCCGAGCATACGTCAAATTGATTCCGAGCATGCGTAGGATTTTTGTGCATTGAGTTGTGTACACGCGGTCAGACTTTCTGACAAGAACTTTTGTTGTCGGAAAATTTGAGAACCAGCTCTTAAACATTTGGTGTCGGAATGTCTGACAGCAAATGTCCGATGGAGCATACACACGGTCGGATTTTACGACAACAAACTCACATCGAAAATTTGTTGTCGGAATGTCCGATCGTGTGTACGCGGCATAACACTACACTGACACTCTACACTCAGAGTCACAATAACACACTATAACTCACTAGTAGAAAACAGAGCACTGCTCTATCTATCTCCACTTCAACAACACACTGCAAAAGGTTCCTGTGGGAAAGAACCTGTTAGTGTGGGGTGAGACTATGAGCCGTGATTAGGCAAAGTCATCATGTCCAATCATGTGCTCTGTGCCCTGATTGGGAAAAGCCTGGCACATGACCAGTGGTGCGGTGTATTTCTTCATTCAATTAGGGCCCTGGAATGCACTGTGGGGCGCTTAGTGGGCGAACATTCCATTACGCGCCCTGCAAAGTTGGCGATGTTTGGGCTGAACTTTTGCTTAGCTCGAACTGTTCGCCCAGCTCATTACTCATTACTCATTAATGTTTCAATAAATGGCATTACAATGCACCACGTTACCCACATTGTTGTGTTGCGATAAGACATGAGAAAAAAAAAAAATTTCACTGCATTACCTCAAATCATCTGTTTAAATAGGTCCTTAAAGTATAATTAAAGGTAAAACTTTTTTTACATTTTGGATAGAGGGGAGAGGGATTAGAATGCCTGTCAGTTATTATTGCTGTCTGTGGCCCCATTAAGGAGATTTCCCCCTCTCTATTTGTCCTGATTACCATTACCATATCATTGAAAGTAAAATAAATCTCAAACTTTGCGTGGTCCCCAAAAATGTAATGATGTTGAAATCACTCTTCCTAGTGATTTGGGGAGTTCCCAAAGAATTCCCTTAGACCCCTTTCGCACTGAGAGCGCTTTACAGGCATTTTAGTGCTAATGGCCCCTTTAAAAAGGCTCCCCATGAATCTCAATGGATACTTTCACACTGAGGCGTTGCGCTGGCGGGGCATTGAGAAAAGTCTGCTAGCAGCATTTTTGGAGTGTGTTTGAGGAGCTGAAAAAGGTGCATAAAAAATCCCTAGGCCATTGAAATTAATTGGAAGCGCTTTAAAAGTGCCTGAAAATCACATGAAAACTGCCCTGAAGCTGTAAGTAGGTCTCCTGACAGCAGTGAAGTGTAGGATGCTGGGATATCAGGAAATACAGTTTGTTGAGAGGTGGAAAGGAGCAAAGAGAAGATGGAGGCTGAAAATGAGCAACCACTGCAGGCCAGAGCTGAAGAAGTGGGCAGACCAACAAGAGTCACAGCCTGTGAACCGGAAGAGTTCATCAACACAATCCGGGCCCATCCTGAATTGTGGGATCTAACCCTAACCCCACTCCCACTAGTCCCAAATCCCTAACCCTAATCTCACTAGCCCCAAATCCCTAACCTTAATCCCACTCCCACTAGTCCCTAACTGCCATATGCAAACTGCTGGGGAGTAACGACACCCCCAGTTCAGCTCGCATATGCAAACTGCTGGGGAGTAACGACACCCCCAGTTCAGCTTGCATATCGCAAACTGACAGTTTGGCCATGAATCGGATCGCAAAGGTGTGAACACCCATGTGATCCTATTAAAAAAAAGGGTCCTGTGCGTGTTTGGACCGAATGTGGTGCAATATCAGCCATACTATCTGTATGGCTGAAATTGCATCACACAGACATCGCATGTGATGTGAACAGAAGTGCACTGCAAATCAGATGTGATGTCTGGCATCGCAGCAGTGTGAATCAGCCCTTAATGGCAAAAGAATGTTAACTCAGTAGAATAATACAAAACAGGTTATGAACGTTTAACGAACATGGGCTCTTTACAGCAACATCGCTTTGGCTCATAACGGTAACGTGGCTGCAGAGCGTAGTCTTTAACCACATCAATACTGGGCACTTTCATCCCCTTCCTTCCCAGGCCAATTTTGCGGTCATGCTACGCAGTATCCAAATTTAATTTTTATAATTTTGTTCGCACAAATAGAGCTTTCTTTTGGTGGTATTTATTCATGACCCCGTTTTTTATTTTTTGCGATACAAGCGAAAAAAGAGCGGGAATTTGGGATAAATATATATATATATATATATATATATATATATATATATATATATATATATATATATATATATATAAATATCATAAATTTAAGCCAAAATGTATTCTGCTACATGTCTTTGGTAAAAAAAAATCCCATTATGTGTATAATAATTGGTTTGTGTGATCACGGAAATATGTACGCAAATGATCATGTACAGATGTGCGCAGGTGATCACGAACATATGTGTGCAGATAATCATTGGGACATGTGATTTTACTGTTACATATGTGGGGACAGGTGTTTTTACTATGTGGGGACATGTGTGTGGAGACATGTGTTTTGGGGACATTGGGCCAGATCCACAAACAGCGGCGCAAATTAAGTTACTCAAAACTTATGTCATTTAAGTTACGGCGCCCTAAGTTGGTGTCGTAATTGCCGTATCCACAGCGCATTTGCGCATAAAATTGCGCTTGCGTAACTTAAATTCCGAGGCGTAAGGCGGGGTTATTGCAAGTGGGAAGGAAGTGGGCGTGCTTCATTGTAATGAGCCGTGACCCCATGCAAATGAAGGTCCGGCCGTACTGCACATGCGCGCACGAATCTGCTTCTCACTGGGCATGTGGGCTCGGCGCAATCAGTGAGATAGGTAAAAGGCCAAGCGTACTTAGTTTGAGGATCGCCCTGTGTATAAATAGCCCCAGTCAAACACACTTCCCTTGCAAAAGTATTTCCCTGTGTTACCCTTCCTAGAGCAAGTTGCTTCTGCTCTGAATGTTTGTCGGTGTTTGTTGGTGAGTTGTGTGTGATAGTGAAGTTTTGGAGGAGTATTAGATAGTAGTTGGTGTTTGTTTCTGCTAAGTGTATTTTCTGTTTGTTTTTTTCTGAGTGTTTTTTTTTTATTTTTCTGATTGTATATTGTGTTTGTTTTTTTCTGATTGTATTTTGTGTTTGTTTTTTGCGTGTTTGTTTTTGAATTTGTAGTAGCTGTCTGCTTGTGTGTTTTGCTTTTTGTGTGTTTCTTCTGTGAGTGTTTTTGTTTGTTTGTTGTGTGTGTATTTTTGTTTGTTTGTCCTGTGAGTTTCTTGTTGCTGAGTGGTGTCTGTGATGGCACCCAAGCGCAGGAAGCTCAATTTTAATCAGGTTGAGAAGCAAATCCTTGCTAGGTCCATCGTCCTATATGGGCGCTATTTACATGGGCCTGAGAGCCGGAACACCTCCCCGGCCCAAAGGAAGGCGATTCTAAAAAAGATCACAGATCAGATCAATGCTGCGGGGGGGGGGAGATGAGGACCCCCGCTGGCATACAAAAAAAAGATAAATGATCTGAAGAGCGTGGTACGGAACAAGGTGGCTAAGATCACTGTCCATACCAGGGGCACTGGAGGAGGGGGATCCTGCCCCATCCGTCTGAGTGAGGAGGAATGGGCAGTGGCCGGTGTTTACAGCCAGAGCAGGTGGTGGGCCTGCGTGGATATCAGACAGGTGTTCCTGTGGGGCCAGGTAAGTTTTTGGTTTTTCTATCTGGTGATTAGCATGTGTGGGTGGGGGAAGGGAAGATGTGCCAAGTGTGTGGATCCTCAAACCTGTGATTGTTTTGTGTCCTCCACAGATGACCAGGAGGTTGCTGACCCATCAGGCCAGGCTGCTGCACCACCCCAAGGACAAGAGGCTGCTCATGAGTCCCAAGAAGGGCAGGATTCCCCAGGGGAGGGTAGTGGCCAAACCTCCCCTCATGAGGAGGTTGAGGGGGAGGAGGATGAGGGGGAGGAGGATGAGGGGGTGGAGGAAGAAGATCTTCAGATTGGCCGGGAAGTCCTTTTGGCCTCTGATATGATGACCTTTGAGGATACCCTTGAGGCTACACTTGAGGCTACCCCTGAGGCTACCCCAGAGCCTACCCCAGAGGCTGGCAGCAGTCAGGCCACCATCAGGGGTAGCCCCTCCCACTCCTCCCCCAACAGGCCGCAACCCACAAGGGTCACTCTCCCCCCTCCTCCCAGGCCACAAGCCTCAGGGGCAGGCAGGATGGGGACCCAGGAGACCAGGGGGGTGGTCGAGTGTCTGCCGGCCAGTCTTCAGAAGGACAATGCCCGGCAGACCCGCACTCTGGGTCAGATAAAAGTCACTCTGACCCAGATGGAGCACAGCCTGGGTGTAATGAAGGAGTCACTCGGTGATGTGGCCACCAACTCATTGGCGTCATCACATGTTTGTGTGACCTGCAGACCGCCACAACAAGCGTGGCCCAGGAGGTGACTGCCCTGACCCAGGCTGTGCAGGACAATACCCGGGCTGTCCAGGCCAATGCCCGGGCTGGCCTGGCCAATGCGGCTGCCCTCACAAACTGTCTGACAAGGATAGCAGTGGCCTTGGAGGGCAGGCCAGCAGGTGGACAGACACCAGGGGAGGCTCCTCCTTCCCCTGCTCACCCACCCCCCCCATGAAGATACTCCCTCCCCTGCTAACACCCCCCCATGAAGATACTCCCTCCCCTGCTCACACCCCCCCCCCATGAAGATTCTCCAGTCGGCCATGGCCGTGCCCGTGTCCGTGCCCGTGGGCAGCCCAGACGGAGCAAACGCCGCCAAAGTTAATTTGCAGGGGTACTTTTTATTTTTTTATTTATTTTTTTATTTTTATGATTTTGTTTATTATACTGTACTTATGATTTGGTTTGTGTGTGTGAATGATGTGTGAATGTGGGGGGGGTGGCATTCCTGATTAAATAAGGGTGTCACCCTCAGTTTTGGTGGAGAAGGGATCCCCAGGACCAGGGAGAAGTGATCCCAGGTCTCTGAATGGTGTATGAATGCACAGTAACAGAATTGGAGCCGTGGCGTGGCGTTACTGCTCCCAAGTACCAATGGGGGGGGGGTACTTGGATCTAATCCAATTAGATGTGCATGTGATATGTCTGTGCTAGGGACCACAGTGGGTGTGCATTTATGCATTCTCATTGTGACATAATTAATGTGTGTGTTTACTGTGCAAAGATGCATTCTGCGAGGCGTCTCCTGACTGCTGTTCCCTCAAAAGAGGGGGTACCCTCGGTCACTGAAGTCACTAGTCTAGCTATGCGCATGGATGCCCCTGGCATGTTGGCATACAGATTGTAGTCCAGCAAGTGTGTGTGCTCAGCTCTTCCTTAATGGTGTTGCTTTAGCTGACCATTACACGGCATGTGTAAAATTAGGGCACCTTTTATAATGTGTAAATTTACACATTGAAACTAACAGAAGCGCACAGGGCGTAATCTACGGCGCACACACTTAATTTTGTGGATCGCCCTATCTCCCTCATTTGCATCTTTGCCTATCAAAACAGCTGCGTTTCTAGCGTAATTTGCGCACAGAAAAGCGCCGGTGTAATTATTTTAGGTAGGACGGAAAAACAGGATTTTAAGGCGTATCTCGTTTTGAGGATCAGGCGCAAATATACGCGCTGTGTAAATTTCAATTACGCCGCATATCTCGAGTTAAGTCGGCGCATTTGCTTTGTGGATCTGGCCCATTGTGCTTTACACTGTGTTAGTAGGCTGGTGATCAGTGTGTAAAAAGCTGTAAAAAACAGCTCATACACACTGATCACTGTGTGAGGAGAGAAGAGCCGATCGCCTAGCAACCGGCTCTCTTTAGATGTTCATTGATAGTGAATGCCTCATCAACCACAAAAACAAACAATGTATCTGGATTTTCAGTCCCAGGTAATGGTCAGTTCTCAGGCAAATCGAGTTGATTTTCAGCAAGCTGTTTCCTGAATTTAGAATTATGGAAGACAGTTGAGTCTGCACAGCTCCCAAATGCTCCTATGTCAACAAAGAGGAGTTTGTAGTCTGCATCTACAACAGCCATTAGCGTTTAGTGTTTGCCATCAATAGCTCCTAGGTAGTTAGGAAAGTTGGTTTTACCCCAGAAACACTGGGCAACATCATCCCATTTCTCTTTATTTGGAATAGGCATAAATGTATTATTTTGATTCCAGATAGCATCACACGTTAGCTTCACAATCTCACTAATGGTAGATATTCCTGTGCGAAATTCATATTGCAGTGATGTGTAGCTATTTCCTGTGACAAAATAACTGTCGATAAAAAGAACAATTCATTTGATATTTTCCAGTAAAGCAACTTAAAACACGTTGGAAAACGTTAAAAGACAACTTCAGGAGGGACTATAAGGAGGCAGAAGACATCCAAAAATGTCTCTGGAAGGAAACAGTATGGAAGTACTGCCATTATCTTTTGTTAGGGTTTTTAAAGCCTGTGATGAATTACATGGCGTGAAGTACATGCCCTACACTATATAAGCCTGCTGCTTACATGGTGGCCATATATAGTGAATGAATGGAGGTTAGGCAGGTAGTGTAGTGTAGTGTTCAGTCAGTCAGTGTAGTAAATATAATAAAGTTCAGAGTATATAGTGCAGTCAGTGTAGTATAAATAATACAGTTCAGAGTATATAGTGCAGGGTAAGGGTTAAATGTACCCCATACCCATTCACAGAGAGGGGACAGGATCTGGGGGCCCCCTTGTTGAAGAGGGCTTCCAGATTCAGAGAAGCCCCCCGACCACAGACCCCGACAACCACCGCCCATGGTTGTAGGGAAGAGGCCCTTGTCCCCATACTAGGGCACATGCCCTTAATATGGGGACAAGGTGCTTTGGGTGGGGGGGCACAGAGCCCCCCCTTCCCCAAAGAACCCACCCACCCATGTTGAGGGCATGTGGCCTGGTATGGTTCAGGGGGTGGGCACTCGCTCATCCCCCCTATCCTGGCCTCCAGGCTGCATGCTCGGATAAGGTCTGGTATAGATTTTGGGGGACCCCACACCAATTTTTATTTTTTTTAATTGGGGTGGAGTTGCCCTTAAAATTCATACCAGATCCAAAAGGCCTGGTATGGACTGCGGAAGAAGGGGGGAGCCGGCAATACATTATAGCTGCGAGCAAGTTTAAATAGATTTTTTTTTAAATTGTTGCTCCTTTTTTTTTTTTATAGCGCAAAAATAAAAACCGCAGAGATGATCAAATACCACCAAAAGAAAGCTCTATTTGTGGGGAAAAAAGGATGTCAATTTTGTTTGGGTACATCGTCGCACGACCATAAAATTGTCAGTTAAAGTGACGCAGGTCCCGTCTCACAAAAAATGGCCTGTCATTGAGCAGCCAAACCTTTCCGGGCTGGAGTGGTTAACGTGAAACAATAAACATGAAATATTCCTTAAAATATCGTGCCTGGGGGTCCCCATAGTCTGGCTTTAAAGTGGCGCATCTGTGCGATGTGTAGAACAGTGCCGCAACAATAATGACATTTCTAAAGGAAAAATATATATATTTTGTACTTGTTGCTATAATAAATATCCCCATTTTTTTTTTTTTTTAAAACTATTTTTTTCTCAGTTTAGGCAGATATGTATTCTTCTACATATTTGTGGTAAAACAAAAATCCAGGCACACGCCCTTCGGACAAAAGTCTGACGCTTTGTCTGTAGAAAATCCGATCGTGTGTATGAGGCTGTAAGGCTGGATTCACACCTATGCATTTTTAGTGCTTTTTGCATTTTGCAGATTTGTACTACAGAATGTGTTCCATAGGAATCCATATAGTGAAAACCTGCAAAATGCAAAAAGCACTACAAATGCATAGGTGTGAATCCAGCCTTACAGAAGAAGGTCAACAATGGCACCTACATATTTCTCTCAATAGAGGTTTCCTTTAAGCACTGAGAAAGAAAATGTATTTTCCTTTAAACATAAGTTAAAACAGAATTTCTAATTACAGGGTTGATAATTCCAAATGGATTATGTAACTAATCATATTTTACAGAAGATGAGCACAGTGCAACTACCACTTACGCATTTCTTTGGGTTCTTAATAAAACATTGAAAACTATTTAATAGTGGAACTTCATCTGTGTACAATTCATTAATTTCTGTAGATCTCATAATCTTCTAAGACATCACATTTAAGAGAATAAAATAGTAACTTGGGAATAGCTACTAAATGCCTACTAAATCTTTTACCAGATGACACCATAAATTAAAATGATTAAGAATAATTCTTCCTTTGTTCACTAATCTAGCAGCCTAATTTATTCCCTTTTTCTGTTCTTGTGTATGATGCAATTTGGGTCACGTTAAAACATTTGTCTTAGTAACTGAATCCTAAAATGTAGCTCATTCCACAGTTTTTGGTTTAGCAAAAATGCAGCTTTTTAAAGGCTTGTAAACCCAAACAAATTAGTCTGATTTGGTCTGTTATTATTTAAATTTATATTTTTATAATTTTGATGAATGTAAAAAAAATACCTGTCGATCCTGCCAAAAATGTTGATAGCTCACAACTAAATGCACATCCTATGGCACTGTAAGTTAGCATTTTTCCTACAGTATCTCGCAAAAGTGAGTACACCCCTTATTATATATTTTCATGCAACAACACTAAAGAAATTGCACTTTGCTACAATGTAAAGTAGTGAGTGTACAGCTTATATAACAGTGTAAATTTGCTGTCCCCTTAAAATAACTCAACACAGCCATAAATGTCTAAACCGCTGGCAACAAAAGTGAGTACACCCCTAAGTGAAAATGTCCAAATTGGACCCAAAGTGTGGCATGGAGTTCACCAGAGCTTCACAGGTTGCCACTGGAGCCCTCTTCCACTCCTCCATGACGACATCATGGAGCTGGTGGATGTTAGAGACCTTGGCCCAGATTCACAACCGAGATACGACGGCGTATCTCCAGATACGCCGTCGTATCTCTGCATTGTGCCGTCGTATCTATGCGCCTGATTCTTAGAATCAGTTACGCATAGATATCTGTTAGATCCGACAGGCGTAAGTCTCTCTCTTTTTATGCTGGCCGTTAGGGGCGTGTACGCTGATTTACGCGTCGAAATATGTAAATTAGCTAGATACGCAAATTCCCGAACGTACGCCCGGCCGACGCAGTAAAGTTACGCCGTTTACGTTAGGCGTATAGTTACCCCTGCTATATGGTGGCGTAAGTGCGGCGTAACAATGTTAAGTATGGCCATCGTTACCGCGTCGAAATTTGAAAAAGTTGTGAATAGGGCTGGACGTCATTTACGTTCACGTCAAAACCAATGATGTCCTTGCGGCGTACTTTGGAGCAATGCACACTGGGAAATACCACAGACGGCGCATGCGCCGTTCGGGAAAAACGTCAATCACGTCGGGTCACAGAAGATTTACATAAAACACGCCCCCCTGATCCAAATTTGAATTAGGCGGGCTTACGCCGGCCGATTTACGCTACGCCGCCGCAACTTATGGAGCAAGTGCTTTGAGAATACAGCACTTGCCCGTCTAAGTTGCGGAGGCGTAACGTAAATCAGATACGTTACGCCCGCACAAAGTTACGCGATCGTACGAGAATCTGGCCCCTTGTTCTCCTTCACCTTCCATTTGAGAATGCCCCACAGATGCTCAATAGGGTTTAGGTCTGGAGACATGCTTGGCCAGTCCATCACCTTTACCCTCAGCTTCTTTAGCAAGGCAGTGGTTGTCTTGGAGATGTGTTTGGGGTTGGTATCATGTTGGAATACTTCCCTGCGGCCCAGTCTCCAAAGGGAGGGGATGATGCTCTGCTTCAGTATGTCACAGTAAATGTTGGCATTCGAGATTCTTTCAATGAACTGTAGCTCCCCAGTGTCAGCAGCCCTCATGCAGCCCTAGACCATGACACTTCCACCGCCATGCTTGACTGTAGGCAAGACACACTTGTTTTTGTACGCCTCACCTGATTGCCGCCACACACGCTTGACACCATCTGAACCAAATAAGTTTATCTTGGTCTCATCAGACCACAGAACATCGTTCCAGTAATCCATGTCCTTAGTCTGCTTGTCTTCAGCAAACTGCTTGCGGGCTTTTTTGTACATTATCTTTAGAAGAGGCTTCCTTCTGGGACGACAGCCGTGCAGACCAATTTGATGCAGTGTGCGACGTATAGTCTGAGCACTGACAGGCTGACCCCCACCCCGTTAACCTCTGAAACAATGATGGCAGCACTTATACGTCTATTCCCCAAAGACAACCTCTGGATATGACGCTGAGCACCTGCACTCAACTTCTTTGGTCGACCACACAGAGGCCTGTTCTGAGTGCAACCTGTACTGTTAAACCACTGTATGGTCTTGGCCACCGTGCTGCAGCTCAGTTTCAATCTTCTTATAGCCTAGGTCATCTTTATGTAGAGCAAAATAATTTTTTTCAGATCATCAGAGAGTTCTTTACCATGAGGTGCCATGTTGAACTTTCAATGACCAGATTGAGAGAGTGAGAGCGATAACACCAAATTTAACACACCTGCTCCCCATTCACACCTGAGTCCTTGTAACACTAACGAGTGATGTGACACTGGGGAGGGAAAATGGCTAATTGGGCCCAGTTTGGACATTTTCACTTAGGGGTGTACTCACTTTTGTTGCCAGCGGTTTAGACAGAAATGGCTGTGTGTTGAGTTATTTTGAGGGGACAGATTTACACTGTTATACAAGCTGTACACTCACTACCTTACATTGTAGCAAAGTGTAATTTCTTCAGTGTTGTCATATGAAAAGATATAATAAAATATTTACAAAATGTGAGGGGTGTACTTACTTTTGTGAGATACTGTATATATCTATCTATCTATCTATCTAAATATATATATATATATATATATATATATATATATATATATATATATATATATATATATAGCACCCTGGGGTTTAGTCAGGGAGCTCCTCACCAAATTCCTTAGCAGGGGTAGCTACCACAGTTAAATTTGTAGAGATCCATTGATTTTCCTCTAAGTTTGGCCTTGTACTTTTCTCTTCTACCACTAGGCGGCCAGGAACTTGGTGGTACTAGATATGAGAAGGGCAATCCAAGGTCAGGTTATGGGTATGTGGGTGTCCCAGCCAATGGGCAGGGGTTTTCTTTAATCTCTTGGCCTGCTGGGAGAGCCTATATATTAGGGTGAGGTCAGGTTATCTGTGTTCTGTGCCACTCGGACTGCAGTCTGGGTGGACATGTGTTGTCTGCCCCAGGCTGTTAGGCCAGAAATTGGGCCTATCTGGCTGCGGGCTGCGAGAGGGCCCACAAGTAGGAGGGCAGTGCAGGGTTGGGACTGCGGCTTGCACTCCAACCAAAAGCAACAATTCAGTTGCCGGAGGTAGAAGGAAAGCTTTTACCACAAAGGGACCAATCACTTTTACCAGGGACCACAGTGAGTAACTAAAGCAAATACCTGAACCATTTTCTCACCGAAGGACACGGTGGAGAATTGGGAAACTACAGGTGGTGATTAAGTCAGGTACCCAAACAGCGGAGAAGATGCTTGCAAATCAGCCTTGTGTGCCAAGGGACCGAGCTAGTTAGCAGGGGTGAATTTTGAGGAGAATCTGGAGTGCCAAGCTAGGGACCCAGAGAAGCAGGGGTAAACACTTGAGGGGATACCACTGCCAACCTTGGAGAAGCTCAAGGGATTCATATTGTGAATGCTCCCTGTCTACTGGTCATCTCTTTCCATAACTTTCTAGATTCCCTGCATGTTTTGAAGCTTTTCCTCTGCTGTTTTCTTTCCATTTCTAAGGACTACATATTAATGGTATATTGTTGCCTGCAGGCAGTAATTACTTACTCCTCCTGAAATGTATCCTCTCAGCACCTCTGTAGTTCAGACGGCAGGCTCTGTGAAATGTGCGACACAGCAGTGTCTACTCACAGGGCATAGTTAATATGTGTCTCTGAATTTAATGAAGTAAATGCGTGGGGCTCTTCACAAAGTAAGTTTACATACTTTAAGATCAGTCAAATTAATAAGCATAGGTTAGAACAAAGTAAAATACAAGGTCCATAGACCATAGAAATTATTTAACTAACCTGCATCTTTCATGTTGCAGGGCGTGAATTCATTATCCTTCTGGCAGGATTCCAGGGGAGTGATGAGTACCCCAAATCTTACAAGACGACACTACAAGCCAGTGCAAAGGCATCTACTTTTTTCGCTTCCAGGATCTTGCTGTAAGGACAGTGATGTCACCCTCACCTAGATGCCAGAGACAGAAAGTCTGGTTGGGTAGGTATACAAGCCTAATAAATGAATGTTGCATGTTACTGCAAGGTCCTCTTTAACCACTTGCTTACTGGGCACATAAACCCCCTTCGTGCCCAGGCGAAATTTCAGCTTCCGGCACTGCGTCGCTTTAACTGACATTTGCGCGGTCGTGCGACGTGGCTCCCAAACAAAATTGACGTCCTTTTTTCCCCACAAATGGAGCTTTATTTTGGTGGTATTTGATCACCTCTGCGGTTTTTATTTTTTGCGCTATAAACAAAAAAAGAGCGACAATTTTAAAAAATATATATTTTTTTTTTACTTGTTGCTATAATAAATATCCCAATTTTTTTTTTTAAAAAACTATTTTTTTTCTCAGTTAAGGCCGATACGTATTTTTCTACGTATTTTTGTAAAAAAAATCGCAATAAGCGCAAAAGTTATAGCGCCTACAAAATAGGGGACAGAATGATTTTTTTTTATTATTTTTTTTTTTACTAGTAATGGCGGCGATCTGCGATTTTTATTGGGACTGCGACGTTATGGCGGACACATCGGACACTTTTGACACAAATTTGGCGCCATTCACATTTATACAGCGATCAGTGCTATAAAAATGCACTAATTACTGTATAAATGTGACTGGCAGTGAAGGGGTTAACACCAGGGGGTGAGGAAGGGGTTAAATGTGTATCCTGGGTGTGTTCTAACTGTGTGGGGGGAGGGGGGGTGACTGGGGGAGGTGACCGATGCTGTGTCCCTATGTACAAGAGACACAGATCGGTCTCCTCTCCTCTGACAGCACGTGGAGCTCTGTGTTTACACACAGAGCTCCACGTCCCTGCTGTCTTACCGATGATCGCGTGTACCCGGCGGACATCGCGGCCGCCAGGTACACGCATCGGCTTCCCAGCGATGCGCCGGGACAGTGTTTACCCGCTGCGCGCCCCCCAGAGGCGCGCGCGGGTAATGCTTTTAAATGACGTCCAAAGACGTCCAGTTGGCACCTGAGAGCCGCGCTGTTGACGTCTTTTGTCAATAGCGCGGGTCTCAAGTGGTTAAAGGAAAAAAAATGAAGCATTCATACTCCCCCTGATGCTTTAGCTTTCTTATGACACTGCAGCCATATCACACTGGCTCTGACTTTCACTATCTTTCTCTGCTTCTACACCAACCCCACTCGGATTACCAGGGGTGGCTGGTGCTCCAAAATTTTGGGGGCGCAAACAAACGATAAAAAAAAACAATTGCAGCCTCACTGTGCCCATCAAACGCAGCTACTGTGCCCATAAATTGCAACCACTGTACCCATCAAAGGCAGCCACTGTGCCCATCAAATGCAGTCACTGTGCCCATCAAATGCAGCCACTGTGCCATCAATTGTCGCCACTGTGCCATCAATTGTCGCCACTGTGCCATCAATTGTCGCCACTGTGCAATGCCATCAAATGCAGCCACTGTGCCATGCCATCAAACGCAGCCACTGTGCCATCAATTGTTACCACTGTGCCACAAACTGTTACCACTGTGCCATCAATTGTCACCACTGTGCCCAGCAATTGTCATCACTATGCCATGCCATCAAACGCAGCCACTGTGCCATCAATTGTCACCACTGTGCCATCAATTGTCACCACTGTGCCCAGCAATTGTCGCCACTGTGCCGAGCAATTGTCGCCACTGTGCCATCAATTGTCGCCACTGTGCCCAGCGAATGTCGCCACTGTGCCCAGCAATTGTAGCCACTGTGCCCAGCAATTGTAGCCACTGTGCCCATCAATTTTCGCCACTGTGCCCAGCAATATTGTAGCCACTTTGCCCAGCAATTGTCACCACTGTGCCATCAATTGTCGCCACTGTGCCCAGCAATTGTAGCCACTGTGCCCATCAATTTTCGTCACTGTGCCCAGCAATTGTAGCCACTGTGCCCATCAATTTTTGCCACTGTGCCCTGTAAAATGCCCCCCCCCCCCCGCCTGGCACTTACTTTTCTGGGGTCAGCCATCCTGCTTCTACCGTCCCTCGATGTCTTCCAGAACCGGTGAACCTGATTGGCTGAGACACCTGTCAGTCTTATGCAAGGAACGCACCCCCCGTGCGTCCTTTGGATAAGCATCTGGAAGCCGGAGGGCTGTATCGGAAAGCCTATCAGAGCCAGCGCACTTCCACAGCCAACCAGCTGCCGTTATTCAGATGGCCGGCGCTCGTCAGGGGTCGGCCATCTGAATAGTCGGCGCCAGCGGCAATACATAGATTCATGCAATGCATGAATCTATGTATTGTATACAGTGGCGGTGCGATAGCGAGAAGGGGCGGCGCTCCGGCGCCCCCTATGGACCCACCGCCACTGCGGATTACCCCCTTTCCTGCATGTTACTCCAGCCTGTCTTGACGTTGCATCAGCCTGCTCTGGTCTTTCTGTCGCCTGCCTGATACCAGGTCGGCTTGTTCCAAGGACCCTGCTCCTGCCTCTACATTGTCTTCAATATACCTGTCTGTGTATGACTTGGCTTGTCTGACCCTTCTGAGTTCCAGTCCTGTGGGTTTCTCCTCCCAGTCTGCTCCAGCCTCCAGTCTGTTGCTCCTGTCTGCTGTTCCAGTCTGTTGACCACCCTGTACAGTGCCACCTGGAATTCCAGACAGACCTCCTTGCTGTTGATCCTGCCAGGCACTTGAGCTACTCTCCACTCTGGCGCCTCCTGTTTACTCTAACAGGGGCCTCGAATCAGAGCCATAAGAGAGGCCTTCCTCAACAGTTTGGGCTCATCTATGACACATGGTACATGACAGTATCAGGTAGCTATGTCTAAGCCCGAACGAGGAGCCTTTCCTATGGAGGAACTACTGTATGTCAACATCTGGAAGGCCTAACACAGGCTGTTAAAAATCTTCAGGAAGGCTATACCCGATTGGAAGAACGTGTCCTAGCACTATCATCCCCAGCCAGCACCCAGCGGTTCCCACATACCTCTGCTTCTTCTGCCAGTACAGCCTCTTCTCTTACAGTAGTTATGCTCCCTCCTGAACCAAGAGTTCCCAAATTAGGAAACCATTTTCTTACCTAGCAATTGTTTCACTATTGGGAGACTGACCTACCTCCCTCTCCCAAAGGCCTAGTTCACTCCTATACATTTTTTTGTGCATTTTCAGTTTTGCAGAAACACACTACAGTCCATTTAACATGGTTTCCTATGGATGTGGTTCACATCTGTGCATTTTATGGAAAGGCCCATGGTTTTTTGGTTCCAAAGATTTCATTGGATCGAAAGTATGTATTAAAAAATGCAAATTGCACCTGCAATATGCAAACTGCAACCTGCATAGGTGTGAATCAGGCCTACATGCCTTCACCTAATTTGTAGTGAGGTAGAGAACTAATTTAATACAGGATTATAGGCAATCACATTGTACGGGTTAGAAATATACAGAATGAATATATGCATTGAATAAACCAGAGTTTGTATTTGAGCTTGGAATTCTTTACCAGAAATGATTCAGCAAAATCCAACCTGTTTCTTATTAGATTTTATTAGAGCTCACCGAAGCATTGCATGAATTAATTCCTTCCACAAAGAACAAGTAACATTTATCATCCATAAAAGTCCTGTATAAAGTTATGAAGTATTATATTTATAAACAAACACATTATTATTTATAGGCCTTGTATTTTAGCAATAAAATTGTTTTGTATTCATTCTTTTTTTTTTTTTTTTTATTCACTCCACAGTACCATCTAGCGTTCAACATGAATTTTCGTATGCGCTTTGATTTTCCAGCATTCATCTGTCATAAGCCTGCTTATTAAGCACTGCAGCCGAACAATGAATAAAGTCTAGCACAAGACTGATGTGTTCTGAATGCAAATTAGCCCACAGTGGGTAGAAATGTCAGATTAAGTAGTGTAAATTGTTAACTGTATTTTCAACATAAGTTAGACCTTGGTCGACTATTGGAGTTGTTGGATAAACAATTTGTCATGTGCATCAAGTTACTTAATGGGACAAAAGGGAATTTGCCAAACAAGGTATCCCTTAGTAACAGTGTTAATTTTGGCAGCAAATTTCGATTTAGTTTTAGTATTATGCCGTGTACACACGACCGTTTTTCATGACGAGAAAAATGCAATTTTTTTAATTGGTCGTGAAAATGGCCATTGAAAATTTAGAACCTGCTCTATTTTTTCTCGTGGTTTTGTACGTTGTTGTTTTTCTCGTCGTGTGTAGGCTTTAACGACAGGGAAAAAAACAGGCATGCTCAGAAGCAAGTTATGCGAAGGGAAATTTTCATAAACAGCCCAAAGGGTGGCGCCATTCAAATGGAACTTCCCCTTTATAGTGCCGTCGTATGTGTTGTACGTCACCAAGCATTTTTTATCACGATCGTGTGTATGCAAGGCAGGCTTAAGAGGAATCACGTCGAGAAAAAAACTGTTTTTTTCCATGACATGAATAACGGTCGTGTGTACGCGGCACAAGTCTTAGGACTAAAATGTGATTTATTTTAGTCTTCTGCAATTGTTTTAGTTTTAGTCGTATTTAGTCAACTAAATCTCCAGTATATTTTAGTCGACTAAATCTCTTATATAATTTTGAAGTCAAATTTCCATTTAGTTTTAGTCTTAGGCCTTGTACACATGATCAGTGTGTACCGTTTCATCAGTCCAAACTGACCGTGTGTAGGCCCCATCAGTCCGTCATCCTTCAGTCGCAAAATTGAGAACTTGCTTTAAAATTGATCCGATGGACGCCTAACCGATCGGTCCAAACCGATGGTTAGTACGTAAAAGCATCGGTTCCAAACCCGCGCATGCTCAGAATCAAGTCGACGCATGCTTGGAAGCATTGAACTTCATTTTTCTCTGCACGTCGTTGTGTTTTACGTCACCGCGCTGGACTCAATCGGATTTTGAACTGATGGTGTGTAGGCACATCAGACCATCAGCCTTCAGTCCGTTTTCATCGGATGGACTGATCGTGTGTACAGGGCCTTTTGCCCCGTACACACCATCACTTTATGTGATTAAAAAAAACGACATTTTCTGTGAACGACGTTTTTGAAACTTCAATTTTCAAAGACGATTGTGCCTACACACCATCGTTTTTTCACAATGCTCGGTTACGTTCACCACTTTTTTCCATTGAAGCTCGCTTCATAACTTGCTTCTGGGCATACGCGGGTTTAAAAACGTTGTTTTAAACGTCGTTTTTTGCTACACACAGTCAATTTCTGTGAAACAAAAAACGACGTTTTGAAAAACGACACATAAAATTGAAACATGCTTCAATTTTTTTTGTCGTTTTTCAAAAGACATAAAACAACGTTTTCCCCCACACACGGTCATTTAAATTGACGTTTTTAAAAATGTCGTTTTTTTTCATCACATAAAGTGTATACGTGGTGTGTACGCGGCATTAGTCTTTTGACTAAAATGCCATTTTAGTTTTAGTTATTTTAGTCAGCTCAATTGTTTTCATTTTAGTCGTATTTTAGTAGACTAAAATACTTTTCATTTAGTAAATTTTAGTTGACTAAATTAACACTGCTTAGCAACCAATTAATTTGAATCTTGCATACATTTTTTTCTAACAGGTGTATGTAAACCCTATTACTAAAATCGCATAAAAGATTCAATACCAAGCACTTTTGCCTCCTTCCTGCTCAGACCAATTTTCAGCTTTCAGCGCTGTCACACTCTTAATGACAACTGCGTGGTCAAGCAACACCGTACCCATAAGACAGTTTCATAACTTTTTCCACACAAATAGAGCTTTCTTTTGGTGCTATTTAATTACTACCAGGTTTTTGTTTTTTGTTAAATAAATGAAAAATTAAGGCAACTATTTTTTTTTTTTTTTTTTATTTCAATTATAACATTTTGAAAATAAATAATCTTTCTTTATAAATTTAGTTCAAAATGTTTCCTGCTACATTTATTTCATGTATTTATTTTTTTACAATAGGAACAGTAGGCATAACATAATACAACATAAGAATACACATATTCATGTGTTTCAAGGCGTAAACTGTCGAACAACAGTAACTCTCCGACCAGAGCTGGGTGCCTGAGCCATAAGGCACAGGGGCTGTGGCGTGGAGTAATGGGTAATGGAATAAATAAAAGACATACAAGAAATAAAAAAAAGAGGGGAAGGGTCAGAAAACAGGGGAAGTAGTGAGAGGTGAGGGGATTTTTTTATTTTTTTTTACAATTTGTTTGGTATTAACATATTAACATAATTTTAGAAGTCTCAATACCTCAACTTATCAAGCTACGATCTGCTGCCTTCGATCTCTCTTCTGTTTTGCTGGGCCACTTACTTGATCCATTACCTTGGCATGAACATTATCCTAGACCCGGCCGATGTGTACTCCGTTTGTAAACTGCTTTTACTTGAAATGCGGGAAGATCTGTTACATTGACACTTGCTTACCCTAACCTGTTTAGGACAGTGCAATGCACTAAAATGACCATGTTTCCCAGGGTGCTTTACTGTATCTATTACAAGCTCTTCCTATTCAACTCCCTTCTCTATTTTTGAAAAGGGTCTGCTCTATGTTCTGCACCTACCTGTTCTGCTCTATGGTCCCACAAGAAATATTGTTCTTAAGCTCCAGAGTCCATCTTTATCTAAGCTCCATGGAGGATTAGGCCTCCCTGACATACAAGCCTACTTTAGGGCGGTCCATATGAACAGGTTGGTGGACTGGCATTGCCATGGTGCCACAAAACACTGGGTGGCCATGGAACTTGAGGATTCTCAGGGGACAGCGATGAGTTGGCCATGGATTACATTCCCGCTTCCTACTGAAATCTTTCTATCCTTGGCTGCACCTTAATGATTTCCCTCTCCATTTGCCTATTTCTATTTCTATTCTGGGCAACCCTGATTCTTCTCCTGGCTTTCAAAACATACCGTTTCAACATCTCAAGTCCAGTAGCTATTCCCACTTGACTGACTTTTTAGCCTCGGATGGTAATCTTACCTATTTTCACTGATCTTACCTATTTTACCAACACCCCCCCCCCCCTGGGTTTTTGGAGTGGCCTTCAACTATACCATTTCCTTTACAAGCAATCCAAATCCACAGGCATTGTATGGCCCCTCACTGAGCTAGAGATATAATAAAGGGGAACCAAATCACCACGTTCTTTCTTCCATGTATGCCTCTCTAGTCCTCCCGGAAACGAGTTATACTCTGCGCTCACTTAAGCACTGGAAAACCGACCTGGGTACTCAATTCACTCCTGCTCAAAGATCTTGTTACAAAATCTCATAAGATCCTCATCAGCTTATACAGAGTACCTACCACTTTTCACTGTATTTACCCTCAAGTCCCCAGTACCTGTTGGAGGTGTGGGAAGGGAAGGTGGCACAATGATCTAAAAATGGGAATGCCCGAAAATCCAGCCATTTTGCCGGGAGGTGACCAGTATAATCAAGCAGCTTACTTCAGTGGACCTACAAGACAACCAAGCAGATTGTCTGTTGCACTTATTGGAGAGACCCATCAGCCTCCCTCACTATTCAGCTGCTAAATGCAGCTAAGGCCTGCATTCCACTATGCTAGAAAGATGTAAACCCACCCACAAAGTCTTTGGTTCTCCAAAGTAAATGAGCTTAGGGACATAGAAGATCTCACAGCAACTTTACACAATGCAGAGGAAGCCTTTCAGGACACTTTGTTTTACACCAATGCCTATATTGGCAAGCTTTCACAACCTGAGTGACCCATCTCAATACCTTCTCCTTTTCCCCCTGGGAGAGTTCACTCCTCTCTCTCTCTCCTGTCCCCTTTTTTACAAAAAAAAGGCCAAAGACCTGAGAGGAAGGCGACCAAATGTGATGGAACCATCCAGCACCCAGCTTGGATACCTCTGTCAAGATATAGCTTCCTCCAGTCTGGAACCAGGAATAATAGCGGGATACTGCAACCAAAATCTAGACGATCTAGCTTAGGTGCAAACTGGATTTCTTTATTGTAAAAAATTACACAGAATATATACCAGGCAAGATTAGATACAAGTTTGATCACATTACCCTGACAATAAACAGGAATATAATTAACATAGCTAAGGAAAAGACAACTTAAACAGTATGCCAATCCACATCTAGCAACTAATAGCTGACATTTATCTAATTAACATGAACTAATTAGTTCAGAAGTTCTGGATAAGGACTTTGCCCCCACTCTGTTTGAATTTTTCTTCCCGGTTTCCCCTTTCCCCCTGGCTCCTCCAGAACCACATAAACTTTTGTGCAGAACTCTCGGGAGGGGTTGGGTTCAGTCAGTTAGAGTGGGGACCCGTGCCGACTTTAATTGCAGCAAGGAAAAACAACTATTTCTCCATCTTTTGTGTCACTTCCATTTTCCTGCTATTTCTTTTTCTCTGAGTTTGGACTGCCGCAGTACCAGCGCACTGACCGCTAGGGGCAGTGTTCTGCACCGTTACTAAAATATATATATATATATATATATATATATATATATATATATATATGTGATAAGTTTTATGTTTGAACTTCTTGCAAATGAGTATTTCTTCCACAGCACTTCCACCTTAGGACTCCTCGGGAGGGAAGGGGGCTTTGCGCTCAGGGCTCGAGTACACAGCTTCATTCCTGACCCTGGAGGTTGTACATACATAAGAGATTATTTGATGGTGCATATTGTACATTTATTTTGTATACTTTTCTTATTTTTCTATACAGGATTTCTTCTGGACCCACCTGCTGTCAAATACTGCGGAGAATGGGCAGATAGATACCAGGGTTGTGTATGTTGTATGTCTTAGGCCATTTTTAAGATTTTGTGTTACCATGTGTGAATTCTGTCTTTCCTTATTTTCCTCCTTTTTCTATTTTGTTAGCAGGTATCAGGTCAGCATTCGGGCTCGAATGCCTTAGGACACTGGGGACAGTGTCATTTCAAGTGGGGGGAGTATGTAGCGCCCCCTTACTTTCAGTATGGGCACTAGGCTAATTAGTGGGGAATGGGAGAGTTACTTTGCTCCCATTCACAATTTGTTCAAGTTTTGGGACTTCTGTCATGCCAGAAATGTCCACTGGGTCAGTCTGTGGTCCAGGGATGCAATGCCATCCCTGGCCGCCAGTTGGCGCCAGATAGGTTCTGGCAGAGTAAGTTTTTCCAACAGCCAATCAGAGGAGCTTTTTCCCTCGCGGGGCGTGCTGGAGAGGAGTATATCTGTGACAGGTGTCATGTGTTCTAAAATTTTTGCGGGGGTCCCCGTTCCAGGTGCGGCATCCACCTTCAGGGTGCGCGCATCCATGGACCCCGCCGGCGTGGCCCACCTGGCCAAAATTGCAGACTACTTGGAAACCTCATCCGGAGGTACAAGGGGACCCCAGTGACTTACTGGGTTCCCGGTTCTATTGAGAGGATCCCAGGCTGGGTGCCGTTCGTTTGGGGAGTCGGTTTGAGGAGGACCCGGAGGCAGGTTGTCCAACAGAACCTGAACGAACCAATTGGGGATCCGGTGACCCGAGTACTGACAGGTATGCTTGCTGTCATCTGGTGACCAATGCAGAAATCTACTGGGAGGATTCGCTCCATTTATCTATCTAGCTCAGTTATTGTAATTGGCCTGTGGCAGAGGCCCTAGAGTCGGGCCTGTAATAGAGGCCTGTTCCTCCCAGGAATCCTAAGTTACATCTCGGCTGCCAGGCTTATGAAAAAGGGTCTGTCCAGGTGTACTTTACCCACTCAAGTGGAGTGGCGACGAGTTACAAATTGGTACTATACAGAGCAGTACGGACTGCTTACAAACATTTCAAAGATGAGCACACCCCCGCTAATGCCTCAAATACAAATATCCCAGGGGTCTATAAATAGTCACTCCCCCACTCTGGAGGTCACCACCGTAGCCAATAACCTTGCATATAAAAAGAAAAAGTTATCCCACAAGGAAACCAAGAGATATTTTTTACTTTCTGCTATTAAACCTATCCAATAAAATAAAAAAAAAAAAATAATTTCTTCATAAATTTAGGTCAATATGTATTCTGCGACATATTTTTGGTAAAAAACCCTTATAATTCTATACTGATTGAGATCGACTTATAGCGGGACTGCGGTATTGCAGTGGACATTCTGTAATTCACTGCCTTGGTAGCCCTCTTGTTGTCCCCAGGGATACTATCTCTTGGTTTCCTTGTGGGATAACTTTTTCTTTTTATATGCAGTACTGACTGCTCAATTTAATATCCAGGCCTGATACTGCAAGGTTCTCTCTCTCTCTCCTTATCAACCTTGTTCTTCCCAATTTATGTTGATGTTGGCTGTGTTGGCCTGGAAAATAAAGCATTGGAAAAAAACCTTTATTCACCGTCTGGACCTTCGCTCACTGTTTGTTTCTACAACTGCACCCCTGGGCCATATCAAGGTAACTCAATATGCCGATCCCAAAAACAAACCAGCGGCTCTTGTGGGGGTAGCGCTACATAAATAACAAACATGTTATACTTACAGTACCTCCACTGTGCAGCTCGTTTTGCACAGAGTGTCCCCTAACCCTGTCTTCTGGGGTCCCTTGGCGGCTGTCTTGGCTCCTCCTCGCAAAAGCTTTCCACCTTCATGCGAGCGAGCGAGCATGGTGGAAAGCTTTTGCAAAGCGCTCCCGTGATACAGCGGCGGGCATAGCCGCCGACTGTATCACTCGGCCCCGGCGCGCCGCATCATGCGCTGTGATTGACAGCAGCGCCAGCCAATGGTTGCGCTGCTATCAATCTGTCCAGCCAAGCCAATCAACAGCCAGGCTGGGAACCGAAGAGGATCACGTGGACGCGCGCGGGACTTTCGAGGGGTCAGGTAAGTAAAACGGGTGTTCGGGGGGGGCGGTACCGTCGGATGTTTTTTAACCTTAATGCATAGGATGCATTAAGGTGAAAAAACATTTACCTTTACAACCCCTTTAAATCACACACAGTTAACCCTTTGATTGCCCCTGGTGTTAACCCCTTCCCCTGGTCCCCAAAAAGTGTCAGTTAGTATCAGAATGTCCACTGCAATACCGCAGTCCCGCTATAAGTCGATACCAATCAATATAGAATTATAAGTATTTTTAACCAAAAATATGTCGCAGAATGCATATTGACCTAAATTTATGAAGAATTTTTTTTTTTTTTTTTTTTTTTTTTTTATTGGATAGGTTTAATAGCAGAAAGTAAAAAATAGTTTTTATTTCAAAATTTTCGTTTTGTTTGTTTATAGCCCAAAAAATAAAAAAAATGCAGAAGTGATCGAATACCACCAAAAGAAAGCTCTATTTGTGGGGGGGGGGGACATACATTTTATTTGGGTACAGCATCGTACAACCACGCAATTGTCAGTTAAAGTAACGCAGTGCCATATCCCAAAAAATTGCCTGGTCATGAAGGGGGGTAAATCTTCTGGAGGTCAAGTGATTAAAAACTAACATGTTAAAGTTTATATGTGTTCCTGCCGTTGGTGTATGCTGGGAGCAGGGAAACAGTTTCTCATATCTTTTAGGTGTTTAGGAGAAAATATGTGACAATATGGTACGCTGCTCTTCTTATTATCTCAGAATTAAAGCTAAAGTCTAGCTTTTGAAAGGCTTCCCATACTTTAAGGATTATTAAACCGAAGAACAACAATGTTCAGCAGAGGCCAGATTTAGACTAAAGCTGAGTACTACAGTATAAAGCTTTTTTATATTTTAAACTGTATTAGTTTTGTATTTATTTATTTATTTGTTAAACTAGAATCAGTTTTAGGATGCAAGAAAATAGTCAGCTGCTGCTTGGCACCTCTTACAGGATGTCTCTCCAGATGCTTAATTTTCCTTTAGGATAGGCATGGTAGTAAAATAAAGAGGACAAATTACCTGTACATTGCAACAACTTCAATCTGAACATCAAGTTATCTTTATTTCTGCTTTAGTGACACACTATTTTACAACGGTGTTAAATTATACTTTGAAATATGAAAATTCAGCAGTTTGTTAGACCTCTCTTCCATGATGGTACCTGGAAGGCAGAATTATTACGTTAAAACATAATTAATGTTTGGCACTAGCCCCTCAATTTCCCCATATTACTATTCATAGGTGCTGAGCTTAATGAGGCTGTACTTTGAGCAATATATTTTACCAAATGATTTAAGAATTAATTTTTAACTTTAAAACCAAACATTCTGCCTCATTTCAGAATGAGAAAATTAATTTGGTATAAATTCCTTGCAGCAAAAAAAAATAAAAAACATATTGTCTAGACTAAACTACAATAATGCTGTCCTTGCTAAAAACATTCTTAGCCTAAGAAATAAAACAAATGCAGTGACCAACTTTAGGGACTGATAAGCTGATATCTATTCAAATGTATTTTCTTTGGTTAAGTTATCATTTATCCCTTTTGCTAACAGGCCCTGCACTCCATGTTTAAAGAGGAGCTCCGCCGTAAAAAAAAATATATATATTAAAATTCAAATACTGCAGCTGCTGACTTTTAATAAATAGACACTTACCTGTCCTGGAGTCCAGCGACGTCGGCTGCAGAAGACGAGCAATAGCTCATCTCTAGGCTGCCCCCACCGCCATCATCGGTGAGGGAATCAGGAAGTGAAGCGTTGCGTCTTTACTGCCCGGTTCCCTACTGCACATGCACGAGTCGCGCTGCGCCGTCCTCACTGTTCCCAGAACACAACGGGGGGGGTGGGGAAGTGGCATATTGCTTGCAGTTTCTCGCATGCTCTATGCCCGGAAGTGGGTGCAAATACCTGTCTTAGACAGGTATCTGCACCCCCCTCCCCCCTGAAAGGTGCCAATTGTGGCACCGGAGGGGTGGAGGAATCCGATGAGTGGAAGTTCCACTTTAGGGTGGAACTCCGCTTTAAGTTCAGATAGCAAGACCATGTTTGACATTTTTCATATTTTTTAATTTACAGCTTTTAGACTTTTAAAAAAAAAAAAAAACTCCCAAACCATACATTTCCTGAAAGTACAGGACAGGTAGAATAAAAAGATGGTTTTAATGGTCTTATAGGTGATAGTTGCACAAATGTTTAGCACAACATTATTTCCAATAAAAATACTTTAAAATCATTATTAGCATGCAGAAACACAACATAACACAAAATTATATAAAATATAAAACTGTGCTGAGATAATAAACAATTATTTGTCAGTTTTAAATAGTTCCTATTTGCAAAGCAGTAAAACACATAAAACTATAAACAAGCCAGTTATATTAAAACACTAGAGGTTGGCTTCATACACACATTGCCCGATTCAAAGTACATGTGGGCACCATAATACACACCCATCACAGTGCACAAACACACATAATATGCATTACCACAATGTGCGTAGTGCACATGTACTTTGTGGGGGGGGGGATATTTAGGCCTCATTCACATATCGGCAAGAAGGAGCATAGTTCTGTACCCAGGAGCCACAGGGGCAGCAGCCTCTACAAACAATGACTTGCTAACAGATGCCACATCTGTATGCATAAAACCTCACATTTAAAGTGTTTACATATATACAGGGATGGACGAGTGACCCTAGACGCAAACTATTTGGACCATTTATTGTACAAAATATAAAATCATTTAGGTTTACCTATACTTGTGGGAGCCCAAAAAAACTGCTCAATAACTTTTGTTGACATTGCAGATTTCCAAAGATGTATTGTGAGGATAAACATTGAGCTCCCTTAGCTATTGCAGCCCACATATCATGCATCCATGTGTTTCAACTTTGTGCACTATGAGGGAAGGGAATAATTACCTGACCCTCAATGGATTGGACCACAAATCAAACATCACTGTTGTTATATCATCACTTAAGGTACTTATAAATAATTTGGTTATCATTTACTGTCACAGCTTGGTAAATATCCCAGAACAGATTCACTGCCCGGATCAACCCATTTCCAAATACATTGCACATGGATCACAATAAAATGATATTATATTTGAAATTGCACCACAATTCTCATATTTGTGTACATGCATTGCTCACACCCATTAACACCAGTGATGTATTTAGCACCCATTGCTATACTTTGGGTCTGCTATATACTTTGGGTCTGCAACAGCTGGAGGTCCGCTAATTGCATATCCCTGGCCTATAGTATACCTGGTCGTGCCAGAAATAATCATGTTCCAAGCAATAATTTAGGCATTTTAAAAGAAAGCGTCTTTGGACACATTGCAATTCACTGAATTCCCTTAGGGCTCATTACGTTGCTTGTGGAGCTTCATGGTGATTAATGATGGTGTACAAGATGTAACATCAGCCGTAGCTAGATAAATAGGGCCATCCTTCAAATTAATCTCATTTAATAACTGGGTGAGATGCTTCGTGTTTTTAAGGTAAGATTTTGTTCTTTGCACTACAGGCTGTAGATACTCATTTATATATTCACCCATTCTTGCTCCCACTGAACTAATCCCAATCACAATCGTTTCCCAGGTGGATTCATCTTATCTTTATGGATCTTAGGGAGTATATAAATAACAGAGATTCTACATGTATCCGGCTGAAAGTATCTACCTTCTTTTTTGGTCAAGTTTCCCATATTTAACACTTTTTCAACGTCCTTATTCAGTTCCTTCTTTAATCTCACCGTCGTATTGCTTAATCATTTTTAAAAGGTATTCTCATCTTCTAGTTTTTGATTTAATCCATTCTTATTGGCTTTCTTTGATTTTACCACTATTGCACCACCCTTATTCGCAGGTTTTATCAGTATGTCCTTTCTTAATTCCATTTCTGATGTCACCAGGATCATAAACTTTTTTTATTTGTAAATCTTGGAGGTCTCTTAATACCATCCTCCAAGACCTCCACATGTCTGTCATTTCCATTAGGGGGATTAAAGAGAAATGTATTTCTAATGCCGCGTACACACAATCGGAATTTCCGATGGAAAAAGTCCGACTGACTTTTTCCATTGGAAATTCCGACCGTGTGTATGCCCCATTGGAGAAATTCCATCGGAAATTTCGATGAATTCCATCAGAGTTTAAATATAGAACATGTTTTATTTTACTCCGATGGAATTCGTCGGAATTCCCATGAGCTTTTGGTCGGGCAAAGCATGGGAGTACTATGTACAATGTCATTCATTTCAACATTTCTCCTGATAAAGTTTTCTCTGGGTTTATTCATCATATATTTCTTGATATTAAGTCTACGTCCACATAGGTGTTCAATTTATTCAAATTCTTCTTTGGGGCATACTTCAGTTCTTTATCCAACACTTTCATCTCCTGTTGTGTTAATTCTACTCCACTAATATTAACGACACCTCATCTACTATTATCTTTTTCTTTCGTTTTTTGATTGCGGCTCTTTTGTTTCTTCTAGATCTGGAGTCTAGAGTTCTTCTGGGGGTCCTTCTGGTCTGTTCTTCTCGATTATGTCCCCTTATGGGTTCTTGGTGTCTCTTCTCTTCCTCCTGATGTGTTCTCCTTCCTGATCTAGGGTAGGGCTGGCGCTACCACTAGGCGAACTAGGCCTAGGGCGCAGCCATGGTCTGTCACCTCCTCATCCCTGGTGGATGTCACCTCTGGTGACATAAATTGATCAGAATGCTGTTTGTTCAGAAAAGGGGAGCAGAGAGGGGAGCATCAGGTCCAAAAATGGGGATCTAAGGGTGGGCACCAAAGAAGATGAAATCAAGCCTTAAATCATTATCCGGATAATGCCCAAAGGAGATTGTAGAATCATCTAAAAGATATATATGATGAAAAAGATTATATTCACAGAATTTCCGAATAGAGAAAGGGCATACAGTTCCAGAGAATAGCCAGGAGTATATTCAGGCTGACAAATAAATAAAACCCCATCAAAAGGCCCAACAAGGGTGTCTCTACAGCGTTCCTCTGCTCCAAACAGGTGCTGTTTATTAAAATAAAATAATGGTTAAATCTGTGGCACCATAAAAATCCCCATTTCCAGCTCTCTCTGTACATTTTTGAAATGTTGGCAACTATATTTGCCGTGTCCGGCAGTTCCATGAGGGGGCAACAAACATCACAGTTTAGAGGTATAGAAATATATATATTAGAGGTTTAGAAGTTTTATTTTTGAGGGGGGCGCAAGTACCTGGTCTTGCCTAGGGCACAAAATTGTCTAGCACCGACCCTGGTCTGGGGTTTATATATGTCTGCAATAAAGTGAGGGTAGTTTTTTTGCCCTGCATCAGTCTAGCACAGGGTCCTGATTAAGATAGCCCAATAGAAACTTGGTATGTATGAGGCCCCGTACTCACGACCAAACATGTCTGCTGAAACTGGTCCGCAGACCAGTTTCAGCAGACATGTTTGGCCGTGTGTTGGCCCGAGCGGACCATTTTCAGGCGGAGCGGACAGGTTTACTGTCCGCCCGGACATGTATGGTCGTCTGTACAGACCTACCGTACATGTCCTGCCGCCCGCCATCCCTCGCATGCGTCGAATGACTTCGACGCATGCGTGGAAGCATTTTCAAGGCAGGCCGCCCACGCCGGCGCGTCATTGTCGCGGCGACACCGCGTCATCGACGCGTCGACACCGCGGACACGCCCCGCGTATTGTTTACGCGCGGTCTTCTGTTCGATGGTGTGTATAGCCATCGGACAGAAGTCCCCGGGCAGTCCCCGGCCAGACATGTCCGATGGAAACGGTCTGCAGACCGTTTTCATCGGACATGTCCTGCCGTGAGTACTCGGCCTTACTGTAAAGCAGTCAGACTTATGAAGTATGTCTCATAGAAGTTGATCCCTCCAAGTCTGATCCATTTCCTAGGTCCCTCTATGAGATAGATCCCTCTCAGAGGTCAAAAACGGCAGCTGGAACTCTGCACTAATGTCCTGTCTGTGTGCACTGTCTCAACTGTAAAACTCTGAAGAAGGTGTACCCCTTTACAGAGCTAAGACAGCAGGACCTTGCTTCCCAGGAAGTCAATAACACTTCAAGTGCATCCTTTTATCTCTAATGTGTGACTGTATTTTATTTTATTGCACTCAACTGAAAACAGCTATCCTGATGATTTAGTTTTGTGAGCTGAACCCAAAAGGTAGAAAAAAAGTTCAAGGCTTTAGTTGGAGTTTAAAAATGTTCATCTTTTTTTTTTAAATTTCAGCTCCCCTATGTAACAGTATACCATTAGTGTACTTCTTTTGCATAAATAAAAAAAACGTTCTACTTATCTTAACACCCCTTACCTTGGTGTCCAGCTGGCTGTATGAAAAAACGTCTCCATTACTTCCTGGGTGGACCTTGGGATGTAAAACAGGAAGGAGTTTACCAGCTGACCTCATTAGCACACACCTTGCATCATCTACCCTCCCACTCCAGCACATCACTATCACCCCTAATCAGGTGCATGGTTTTCCTATGCAGTAAGTATCGTTCTCACTAAATAAAGAATCATAGATCGTTCACTTGGCACGGTGTGTGGGATACAGCCCATGTGGATAGAGCTGTAAAATTTAAAACTGGAGAAGTATGTCCTGGGTTCTGTAAAGCTCACTATACACTAAACAATATGATTGTACAATCTCTTTACATCTACCATCAACTATGTAGTGTAAGGGCCTGCCTGATTGGATAGATGGTGTCTCCTATTATATAGTTTTGGTAAATCTAAAAGGAGATTGTACAGAGATTGTACAATCACATTGCATTGTGTACAACCACCTTTATAGAACTAAAATTAACTAGCTTTTGGTGCCCTTAATTGTTAATGGTACCCCAAATACAGAAGCAAACACACATTTTGCATGGTAAAAAATGTGCAACCCACAACTCGCCAAAATGTCCCATGAGCTACTGGTCTCATTGAAATCTACAGGCTGGTCTATGTGCATCATGGTAAAAAACGTGTGTCAAAATAAATTCAAGAATTTCAACAAATTTGGAAAAACGAGGCTCCATTTACATCTTTGTGTTTCCAAACGCATGGAAAACCACACAAAAAATGGCGCAGGGTTCCCCTTAATATCCATACCAGACCTCAAGGGCCTAATATGGAATTTGGGGGACCCCCACACTTTTTTTAATTTTGGTTCGGGGTTCCCCTTAATATTCATACCAGACACAAAGGGCCTGGTAATGGACTAAGGGGGAACCCATGTTTTTTTCAATAACTTTTATCTGTATTGCCGGGACCCGACAATTCATTATAGCCGCAATCAGATTTTTTTTCCTTTTGAAATTTTATTTTGTGCAGGGACTTTTCTAAGCACGGGAAACATGCGCTACTTTACAGGCATACTATAGACACCCCCCAGGTACAAAATGTAAAGGAATATTTCACTTTTATTGTTTCACTTTAAGCATTATTAAAATCAATGCTCCCGAAAAAAAAACATTTTTTAAAAAATAATAATTGCATTGATACATGTCCACTAGGGCAGTACCCAGGTCCCCAAACACTTTTTATGACAATAACTTGCATATTTGCCTTTAAAATTAGCACTTTTGATTTTTCATGTTGGTGTCCCATAGACTTTAACGGTGATCGTGTGTTCGAACAAATTTTTTGCATGTTCTGCTGTGAACAGAAACCGGGGGGTATAAGGCTCATCCCTAGTCTTCAATTACTGCATACAGTTCTAAATGGACCTCACAGAAAAAGCAATACTCAGCATATCAACAATTATTGCCTGGTTACGTGACATTTCATGCTTGCAGAAGATTTAGAGGAGAATTTGTCCTGTTGAATCTTATTTGAAATTATCCTGGAAAGCTCTCAATCTGCCAGTAGAGGGAGCCCCTTTCTCAGAATAGTAATTCAAAATAAGCAGTTCTCAACTAGAAGATTCTAGTTTTTTTTTAAAATATTACAATTGTTGTTCTTTATAGAACAAAAATACAAATAATTTATGAAAGAAAGTTGTATTTTATTGTTGCCCAGCGAGTACTGAATGGTTGAAGCTTTAGAATCTTGTATGTGCCATAACTTGTATAAAAGAAGGATTGGGATTGATTTGTATAGCAAAATGATATACATATACAGCAGTTTACCTCAGATTTTTGACTCCCCCTGCCCCCTAAGTGAAACCTCAATCTAATGCTTATCAGTCTGGAGGGTTCCCTCGCATGCAGCATTCATCCAATGGCAGTCACAGAATGCTGCGGACTTTCATCAAAGGCATACTCCCCAAGATCATGCTTGTTATATGTTGAATTGTGTCTGACATCTGGCCAGCGTCTGTGTCTGTCAGAATTAATGGGCCACTTACAGTTTGATGTGCCTGGAAAACTTGCATTTAGATCCCTTTCACACTGAACACCGCCCCTCGCCAGCGGTAAAGCGCTGCTCATTTTAGTGGCACTTTACCGGCACTGTGTGGGCAGAAGCGGGGCACTTTTAACCCCAAAGAAGGGGTTAACAAGGGGTTAATAGCATCCGAAAATCGCCACTGCCGAAGCACTTTGCAAGTGCTTTAGCAGCGCTGCCCATTGATTTCAATGGCAGGGGTGGTTTAGTAGCAGTGTATACACCGACCCTGCACCACCCCAAAGACGCTGCTTGAAGGACTTTTTTTCCCATCCTGCAAGCGCAGCTTAATCTGGAGTTGTAATGAGCTGTAAGGCTACTTTCACGCTGAGGCGCTTTTCAGACATTGTAGCGCTAAAAATAGCATCTGTAAATTGCCTGAAAAGCGCCTCTCAAGCATCCCCAGTGTGAAAGCTGGAGTGCTTTCACACTGGTCTATTCATTGATCAAATGGGCATCCCATATGCACTCTTCCCCATCAAAGTTTAAATCCCCTAATAAAAAAAAAGCTGCAAAGACTGTTTTGTGTTTCTGAGCGACTGGAAATTTGTGTGCCTGGCTGTTTAGGGTGGGAGACAACCACATCACCAGCGGCCCTTACAGGGGTAGCACTGCAGAAGTAAACTGATAAGCAAAAACAATTGCATAGCATGTTCTGATAAATTTACCTACCAAAGCTCTCCCCTCCGTTGTTGCAATGTCAATGTTCCCTTCTGTCACTGGCACTTTCAGCTTCTTCCAATCGTCTTCTGCGTTCAAAGACTTCAGCTACTTGATTTACTGGGCCCAGGCTTCTTTCGGCACAGCATGTTGTCTGGACTGTCGCATGCATACAGCAACAAGAAAAAAGTGCTGAGAGGCAAGTAGGAACATCTATGATCAGGTATGAATATCTATCACAACTATGATCAATTCTAATTTAATTTTAACGGTTAAACTCCACTCTTTTCCACAAATACACTCATTCCTGAAAGAGATCACACCTGCTACCATTCATAAAATTTTACCTAAGCACATCTGATTATTTGTAGTGCTTACTTATTTCTCTCCAAAGCTCTAAGTGCCGTTTTTCTCTGGTGCTCCATTCCTCTGTTATCAGCACAAGTCACTTCTAACAAGTTCTCCAACACATGAGATAACAGTAGCTAAAAAATTGGGTTGGGGTGGGTGCTTAGAGGGAGATTAGCAGGGAGCTTGTCTATTCACATTACAGCTCTGCATGTTTCTTTGTTCCTATGTGGAGGGGGAGTGTCTCTTTCCTCCAATCAGCTCTCACACAGTGTAAATCAAGTCTCCCCACCCACCTCCCTCTATGTGCTGCTGAAAGAGGAAGGAAGATTTCTAACACAATCAGCATTTTCCAAAGAGTGTTAAAAAGGGAAGACAGTAGATATACAAGTAAAACTTATGAAGAGGGATTTGTTTCATCCCTGTGTATCATCTGAGGTCCCGGAGCCAGGAACACTGCAACACACACCCAGGCCAGGAGGGCCAGAAAAGGGGGTGGTGGGACGACTGCCCAGGCGAATGGCGGCAATGACAACCCTGAACCAATGGCGTCTGCCCCCTAAATACCCCTCCCCAGCATGCACAGCGAGGCGATCAACCCCCACTGATTGGCCGCCAGGGAAGAATATCCATAATACCTTGACCCTACTGCTGCCACCTGTCAGTCCAGGGTGGTACCAGCTCCCCAGACAACAACATTGTACACATACAGCACAGCCAAAGCTGGAACAGAGGCCCTGAATTTAGCCAAATAAACACGGTCAGAGGCAACTAACCCTCTAAATTTACAGCAGCACCAGCTATGAAGAGTAGCAGGGCACTACAACTATGACTAAAACTAAATCAAAATTTTACATAAAAATTAACACTGCATTACTACAGAAGAATAAATAGGGTGGCATCTACTAAGCTGCTGAAAGAAAGAAAGAAATGTTTCCTTAATATTTAATGTTGGTTATATATTCAGGTAATATGTGCAACGACATTACAGCCAATAGAGTTTACCATTTATTTATTTTTTTTTATATTTTAAGGTTGCAGGCTTGTCAAAAATCAACAATTTTGTTTGTTTATGAAAATGCTTTTATTTATAAAGCTGTTTACACAATGGCACATCTGTGTCTGTAGTGCATGTTCAAACCTTTACCCCTTGGCGCTGGCCGCATGCAAAAATGCAGCCTCTCGGTGGATGGGCCTTGGCGCTGAGTGGCCGAATATTTGCGTGAATTAGTGTAAACACAGCTGTGCCGAGTTCGCGCGCTCTGTATGCTCTGGGGACAGTTACCGGTGGCTAATGGAAATCTCCCGATCAAGAGCTTTCCAATCATGAGACTGCCGTGTCATCCAATCACCGCGGTCACATGATCATAAACCCCACTTCGCCTCCCAGCATTCTAATTCTCTTAAAAGGCTGGGAGGAGCTGGCGCCAAGAGGTTAATACCATAAATAATAACATTATTGGATTTTTACTCCAGGAGTATATAACGAGTATGGAAATTCTAGAGAAATGCTTAAATAATGTATTACAATTTAACTAAAGCTGTTGGATTTTAGTTGACTAAAATGTGCTGAAGATTTTAGTCGACTAAAACAAAAACAATTTAAATGACTAAAATACGACTAAAACTAAAATGGTATTTTAGTCAAAAGACTATGTTTAAAAATCAAAATTTGACATCAAAATTAACACTACTAGTCGGGTGGGACATGGGAAGAGCAGAACCATATAGTGCTCCCTTAGGTTTTGGTAAGAGCAATAGGACTAATGCACTGCAACTGTGAGGCAAGTGTTGCCTGTCAACTCGACATGCTGTGTTTTATTCCACTGCTGCTATGCAAGGCAACATATCCACAGCCTGTGAACTGCCCCCTCCAGCTGTTCCTCTGCCGCCTGTGTAAAAGAGACCTTACAGAGGTGTACTTTGGTATCAGAAGAATAGAAGCAGGTAAAAATCTGCCCCAAAGTTTGCTAAAATTCTTGCAATGCATGTACTCGGTCTTCAACAGATTGTCTTTTTCTCACCAAAAAACTTGGGGCCGGATTCAGAAAGAGATACGACGGCGTATCTCCTGATACGCCGTCATATGTCTGAGTTCTGCCGGTCGTATCTATGCGACCGATTCAGAGAATCGGTTACGCATAGATATCCCTAAGATCCGACAGGTGTAAGTGTCTTACACCGTCGGATCTTAGGCTGCAATTCCAGGCTGGCCGCTAGGTGGCGCTTCCGTATTTGTACGCGAGGAATATGCAAATGAGGATTTACGCCAATTCAGAAACGAACGACCGCCCGGCGCTTTTTTTTTTTACGTCGTTTGCGTTTGGCTTTTTCCGGCGTATAGTTATCCCTGCTATATGAGGGGTAGCTAATGTTAAGTATGGCCGTCGTTCCCGCGCCAAGTTTTTTAATTTTACGTCATTTGCGTAAGTCATTCGTGAATGCGGCTGGACGTAATTTACGTTCACGTCGAAAGCAATGATGTCCTTGCGACATCTTTTAGAGCAATGCACACTGGGATATTTTACGGACGGCGCATGCGCCGTTCAAATAAAACATAAAAAACGCGGGGTCAAGACACATTTGAATAAAACACGCCCCCTACATCCCCATTTGAATTACGTGGCCTTACGCCGCAACACATACGTTACGCCGCCGTAACTAAGGTCGCAAGTCCTTTCTGAATAAAGAACTCGCGCCCAAAGTTAGAGCGGCGTAACGTATCGGAGATACGTTACGCGGGCCGGACAGATACGCTCAGGTATCTGAATCCGGCCCTTGGAGTTTAACTTTAATGGGGTTGTAAACCCTGCTGTTTTTTCACTTTAATGCATCCTATGCATTAAGGTGAAAAAACTTCTGTCAGTCACCCCCCCCCCCCCCCCCCCCGTTTTACTTACCTGAGCCCTGGAATGTCCCATGACGAGGACGTGCTGTCTCTATGCCTGGGGTTCTCGGCTCTTGATTGGATAGATTCATAGCAGCGCAGCCATTGGCTCCCGCTGCTGTCAATCAAATTAATTGACGCTTCTCCTAGGGTGTTATCTGATGCGGGGACAAGCTGCGAGAGCCGCCGAGGGACCCCAGAAGACTAGGATCGGAGTCACTCTTGTTATTTAAAAAAAAAAAGTGAACCTTTAGTATCACTTTAAGGCCAGATGACAGTGCCATACAGCTTCATTTGGCCCTAAAAATCCTTTCAATTAAATGTAGAATTAACGTTTTCAAAAGAGAAGAAAAGAACAATCTTTTGCTGCAGTACGATTTCTGCAGAGAATTGTATCTAAGAAAGGGGTCTATGACATCAAGAGCTGAATGCTAATTTAGCCAATACAGATAATGTGAATGTTTAATAGTGCAGAGGACAATAGCTAATTAGAGATAATTATTGCATTTAAGTCACAGACGTGAGAAGGAACATTGTCATCTTTCCTCTATGGACATTCTTTTTCTATATACTGAGTGTCAACCTGTGTGTTTGACGTCGAAGAGTATTAACCGGAGATGCTTTCTAGGGGATACTCTGTTTAAATATTTTACTTAGTGTGATCTCTGCAGAGGACAAGCTGTATTTACGTCTTTCAGAAGAAGCTGTGCATCTCCTACAGCGAGGGAAATATTTGTTCTCATTGCTGCTATGGTAATGTGTAAAAGCAATTACGATATTTTATTTATGAAGCTTACACATATACTTCTGCACCATGAAATCTTCAAAAAATGCTGAGAAAAGCCTAACTAATATGATGTCACAGATTAACAGTGTGGATCCTTTATAACGCGTTTACTTAGTTTGTACTACTGTAGCAGTGTAGCACATAGGAACACTTTCAGTGAATAAAAAAAAGCTGAAACTCATCAAGGGTCATCTACTTACTGAGAGAAGTCACACAGGCTACACAAGTGCTGGAATGCCTACTTACAGTATAGCAGGGACATGCAGTCAGGGGAGGCTGGTGGGGCAGAGCCTCACCTATCATTAACATTAAAAAATGTATTAAAAATTGTGCTTTGAAGGTCTTAGCTGAGGGGGTAGGTAGCCCAAGTCCTACACCACTACTGGTAAAAATGTGGGGGTCCTACGACCTATGGTTCCAAAGCTTTATACAGAGCAGCCAGTTTAAATACAAGCTGGCACAGCTGGCACTGTTTTCAGTAGACTGAGAGGATAAGCTCACAGTTCCTCTCCTCACTTCTTGCCAGATGCACTGAGCTCAATGGACAGCTTGGAGTCTTGGACCAATGGTAAAGTACCATTAGTCCCACCTGTACAATAAAAATGCTTCAGTGGAGGCACGCCTCTCACTGCAGTGTCATAGAAGGGGCATGTGTCTAAAAGACAGATGCTCCCTTCCAGCCCAGCCCTCTTAACTACAAGAAAAAAACATGGCTTTATGGGTATAAGATTTACCCACAATCCTATGTTTTTCTCACACAGTTAAGAGGGAGGATGAGAATCTGCTGCTGTTGAAAAGGTACTGTTATAATCAAGCTAAATCGTGTATTATTATGCTATAAGTTATAACATAATAATTTATTGTAGCACCTCTACCATAGTGACAGAAACCATGAATCAGACTGAGGCAGAAGTATAGTTAAATCACACTTGGATAATAATAATAATAATAATAATAATAATAATAATAATAATAAAAAGGTAAACAGAGTAAGCGTAGTCAAAACATAGCCAGAGTTCAGTAACCAGATCGGGTAGTCGGCCAAGCCAATGTCAGAGAGCCAGAGATAAACGTAGTAGTACAACAAGCAGGATCAGGAGCCTGAAGAAATGCCAGCTGAGCAAGTCCACAACAGGAACGGAAGAGAAAGTCTCTGTGATGTTAACAAAGGCAAAGTCATTGATGAAGTGAGCTGGAAGGCTTTAAATAGGCAGGATGTACGAGAAGCTGGCAATTAACTGACAGCTGAGCAGCCAGCTCAGAGAAGGAAAGGCTGAGCCCAGCCCTGACAATGACCCCCCCCCCCCCCTCACGGGTAGGCCATGTAAGCAAAAGATCTCCCAAACAAAAATGGAAGTCAGTTCCTTTAGAAGTAGGCAACTTCTTAAGTGGAATACAGTGAGACATTTTCGAGAACCGGTCAATCACCATAAGGAAAACTGTGTTGCCCTGGGAGTTGGGTAACTCCACAATGAAATCCATAGACAGGTGGGTCCAGGGTCTCTCTCCATTGGGTATGGGTTGTAGGATGCCCACTGGAAGGTGTCATGGAGTCTTACACACGGCAGCTACAAAGGCGGTTACATCAGCATGTAGACTAGGCCACCAGAATTAATGGGAAATGGCCCAGGGTGGCCAGCAGCCTTGGGAGAATGGTAAGTCTGGAACCAGTCATTTATACAGTAATCAGTGCATATTTATAGCACTGTTCGCTGTATAAATGTGAATGGTCCCAAAAATGTGTCAAAAGGGTCCGATGTGTTTGCCGTAATATCGCAGTCGTGACAAAAATCGCAGATCGCCGCCATTACTAGTAAAAAATAAAATTAAAAAAAAAGTAATAATTCTATCCCCTATTTTGTAGGCGTTATAACGTTTGCACAAACCAATTACTATACGCTTATTGCGATTTTTTACCAAAAATATGTAGAAGAATACGTATCGGACTAAACAGATTTTTTTTTATTTTTTATAAATGGGATATTATAGCAAAAAGTAAAAAACATTTAGTTTTTTCAAAATTATCGCTCTATTTTTGTTTATTTTAGCTATGACTAAGCACTAGTGCGAAACGCGTCAGAAATGGGTTTTATTTTATTTCACTTTGCTGTGACTTGTAGTGCTGTCCTTTTTTCAATAAAGGCTACAATTTGTTCAATCAAAGCCAGTGACACAGGAGCTGGGGGCGGGGCCGAATCCTGCTGTCTGTGTCAATGGACGCAGCAGCAGGACTCGGGAGCACGCCTGCATGAGTGTCCCCAGGGAATGCGGGTCACTGTGGGGGCACTTAAGAAGAGGAGGGCCAAGGAGCACCACTGGGGACCCCAGAAGAGGATGATCTAGGCTCTCTGTGCCAAACCTTTGCACAGAGGAGGTAAGTATGACATCTTTGTTATTAAAAAGAAATGAACCTTTACAACCCCGTTAAGTCAAATCTGACACTCCTGTTTTTTAGCATCCTTCTGTGAAGAGCAACCATCTATCTCCAGGAGAAGCACCCAGCTCACACACTTGAGGTTTCAGCGTAAAAGCCCTAGAGACAGCTCCAGTAGGATTCTCCTCTGGGTCTCCATCTTGGAAAAATAGATGAATGGCTTCACACTCCGGAAGGATGCCAAAATCGTTATTAGGGTGATCAACAAATAAAAGCATATACAGCACAGCGAGCACCAGGAGATAAAAATGTTAACACGTTTCACACAGATAACATCGCTTAATCATAACACATTGGTGTTAGAAATTTACCTAGAAGTTTGCACTGAAGGGTCAAATTTTAACCGCTTGCCTCAGGCACTTATACGTCGGCAGAACAGCACGGGCAGGCAAAGCAATGTATATATATGTTGCTTTGAATCTGTCTCCCTGTTCTGCCTAGTGACATGACACTGATCGTCTGCTCCCTCTCATCAGGAGCAGTGATCAGTGTCATGTCACAGTAAGCCCCACCCTCACACAGTTGGAACACATCCCTAGGACACACTTAACCCCTTCCCCGCCCCCTACTGGTTTACCCCTTCGCTGCCAGTGTCATTTACACAGTAATCAGTGTATTTTTATAGCACTGATCACTGTATAAATGAAAATGGTCCCAAAACAGCGTCAAAAGTGTCCGATGTGTCCGCCATAATGTCGCAGTCACGATAAAATTTGCAGATCGCCACCATAACTAGTGAAAAAAATAATAATAAAAATGCCATTAAACTACCCCTTATTTTGTAGACGCTATAACTTTTGCACAAACCAATCAATATACGCTTATTGCCAAAACATGTAGAAGAATATGTATCGGCCTAAACTGAGGGGAAAAAAATATATATATTTTTTGGGGATATTTATTATAGCAAAAAGTAAAAAATATTGCTTTTTTTTTAAATGTTGCTCTATTTTTATTTATAGCGCAAAAAATAAAAACTGCAGAGGTGATCAAATACCACAAAAAGAAAGCTATATTTGTGGTAAATAAAGGACGTCAATTTTGTTTGGGAGTCACTTCGTACAACCGCGCAACTGTCAGTTAAAACGAGTGCCGAATCGCAAAAAGTAGCCCGGTCATTTGGCAGCCAAATCCTCTGGGCTGAAGCGGTTGATTTCCCCTGCAATAGGTGTTTAATTTTTGGTAAAGTATACCCTAAAGCTAGGTTTACACTTGCACAGCTACACTTTTATGCATTTTTCATACACTCCTGATGAAGTCTACTGGGCAAAATATGCACAATGCTGCCCCCCCCCCCCCAAAAAAAAAGCATCTGTGCATTTCTCCAATACCACAGAAGGGAAATACAAAGTGGTGAATGGGCCCCAAAGAAAATAATGATAATCATCTTGTCATGCACAGCACAGGGGATTTTAATGTTCTCTGCCTCCCTGTGTAGCAGCTTCAATTACCAGGCCTGAGTGATGACATGTAAAAGAAGGGTCAGGTGTTTAGCACTATGTCAACTCCGACTTGGTGCTGGTTTGAAATCTACACCAAGGCTTGTCTACTAAAGGGATGCTGACACGGCAAATATTCTAATGAGAATATTGATATTTGTTTAGTTATAATCTGAAGACTGACACTGTCATTTAGGAATCAGCCTGGAGAGAATATGGTGAAACACAAAGCTATTTCAGAAAAAAGTAGAAATTCTCAAAAAGGTTTGCTAAAAACCTTGCTATCTATATCTATATCCATACATACATACATACATACATATCTATATCTATATACAGTATATCTATATATAGATATATATTTATTGTGTTTTGTAAACGAAAGTGGAATTTCACTTTAAATTCATTTAACTACTTGCCGACCGCCCACCGCCGTTATACGTCCTCACTTTAGAGATGAATATCTCGGTAACGGCAGCAGCTGCTGCCACAATCGAGATATTCATCTCTTCTGTGGGCGGCCGTGTTAACGATAATGGCGGTCTCCGCGGCGAATTCGCCGCGAGATCGCCGTTATCGGTGGCGGGAGAGGGGCCCCCCCCTCCCGCCGCTGTCCCGCGCCCTCCGCCGCTTACCGGAGCCGTCGGTAGCGGCGGAGGAGATCGCGACCATCCGGCAGCTGAACGGGGACGAGACTGAAGGAAAAATCTCCTTCGCCCGTCCCCATAGCTCCGCTGGGCGGAAGTGACGTCAAAACGTCAGTCCCGCCCAGCGTCTTAAAGAAACATTTTTTTTTTTTGTCATTTGAAAAAATGACATTTCCAAATATTTTTTTTTTTTTTTTTGCATTTAAGCCCAAATATGAGATCTGAGGTCTTTTTGACCCCAGATCTCATATTTAAGAGGACCTGTCATGCTGTCAAGGGATGTTTACATTCCTTGTAATAGGAATAAAAGTGATAATTTTTTTTTTTTTTTTTTTTCAGTGTTAAAAATTCTAAAATAAATAAAAATAAATGCGAAAAGCAAAAAAAAAATTTTTTAAAGCGCCCCGTCCCGACGAGCTCGCGCGTAGAAGCGAACGTATACGCGAGTAGCGCCAACATATGAAAACGGTATTCAAACCACACAAGTGAGGTATCGCCGCGATCGTTAGAGCGAGAGCATTAATTTTAGCCTTAGGCCTACTCTGTAACTCAAAAAATGCAACCTGTAGAATTTTTTAAACGTCGCCTATCAAGATTTTTAAGGGTAAAAGTTTGACGCCATGCCACGAGCGGACGCAATTTTTAAGCGTGACATGTTGGGTATCATTTTACTCGGCGTAACATTATCTTTCACAATATATAAAAAAATTGGGCCAAATTTATTGTTGTCTTATTTTTTCATTTAAAAAAGTGAATTTTTTCCAAAAAAAGTGCGCTTGTAAGACCGCTGCGCAAATACGGTGTGACAAAAAGTATTGCAATGACTTCCATTTTATTCTCTAGGGTGTTAGAAAAAAATATATATATAATGTTTGGGGGTTTTAAGTAATTTTCTAGCAAAAAAAAATGGTTTTGTCTCGTAAACACCGACTCTGAAAAACAGGCCCGGGGCTAAAGTGGTTAAAGCGGTTGTAAACCGCATATATAATTTTTTTTTTTTTTTTACCTGCAAGGCAAAATGCATAATCAGCTAGTATGCACCGCATAATAGCTGATTATGAAATACTTACCTCAAAACGAGGTGAACAACACTTACCTGGTTCACGCCGAGCGAGATGTCATCTTGCTCCGGCGTGTCTTCCGGGTATCGCCGCTCCAGCGCTGTGATTGGCTGGAGCGGCGCCGCTCCAGCGCTGTGATTGGCTGGAGCGGCGATGACGTCACTCCCGCGCATGCGCGCGGGAGATTTAAAATCGGCAAGGTCCGGCGGCTGCCGGATCTTCCGCCGTGGATCCCCCCTGCGCATGCGCCGCCCGCATTGCGAGGGGAATATCTCCTAAACCGTACAGGTTTAGGAGATATTCTTTTTACCTACAGGTAAGCCTTGTTATAGGCTTACCTGTAGGTAAAAGTGCAAATAGTGGGTTTACAACCGCTTTAAACAATAGATTTTAGCTGGTTGCCTGCAATACTGCTGTAACAATAATTACATCTGCTTGTGGGTAAAAATTGTCCAATAACCTTGGTGTATCCTGCATACAATTTGAATTCAGAAGTAATCATTAATAGGGATGAGGTGCAGGTTCGCTGCTACCACAAGTTCAAGGAGAATCCTGCAGTTTCAGGATTCGAGGTCCCAGCAAATATGTGTGCAAGGGGAAGTTTTTAAAACCATAGTGCACTGCATGGCCTTTGAATTATAGCCACTGCTAGCATGAAAGGGGTTCAAGGCAAAAGCAGCCTGTTCACAGAGTGCAGACCTAATGGGGTTTGTTGCCTGCCCAAATTCCCAGCAATGGAAATGTAAACAAACAATTGGGGATCCCTGGTGACTCATATGTTCAATGACGTCACTTAGGATCCCCACCAGTGTGTTTACATTACCTCAGCACTAGGAATCTCTTGATTAGTGATGCCAGTGTAGCATGCTTGGTATGTGTGTGTGTGAGTTTTTTACTTTTAACCCTTTGAGGTAACAGATGAGGAGTACTAATGTATCCCTGTTCTTGTTTCCTTGGAAGAGTTAATAATGAAGGTTTTTTCCTTGACCAATGTAGTAAAGATATCACCCATTTTACCCATACCACCTTAATTTACCCACAATACTCCCCCACATCCCGTTTTTCTTACCCCACCTGGATGAAAACGACCACACAAGAGTTTGGAGTTATAAATGGCCATAGCAGCCTTTTTATTAACCAATTAATTAAATAATGAATTAATTTCCAAATAAATTTTGTAACGACAACTGTTTTAAACACACACCCAGCCTGTTGGTCTTTGACGGCACCCTAAACTTAACCTTTTCCACCACTACACTGCGGGACAACCTATTTCCAATACAAGGCCTCCAGCCACATCACCAGCTCGGAGACAAGCCCCTTTTCCCGCAGTGCAACCATAACCGTATTCCAGCAGACACCGTTCCAACAAGGCAGATACACTGGTTCATCACATCCCCTCTTCTGTGCCACCCCCCCCCCCTTCCAACATGTGGGGGCGCACGTAAGAACGGAACAGAATCTCTTTTGCTCCCAATGCCCAATTTTCTTAACTGCCGCCTCATCCAACCCACAACGGGCAGCTTCTGTGGCCGCCCCAATGCGGAAGGAGTGTGAGGAAAATTGGCCGCACTCAAACCTAGCCATGCTAAGACATTTAAAAAAAAAAAACACAATAAATTGAAGCCTAGATAAATGTGAACCATCCCCAAGAACCCAGAATGGCCCATCCCCAACCAGACGAACCTCCAAGAAATCCTTTACCACCCTGACCAGGCAAACCCTCGAGCCCGGCAGCGAATACAGCTCAACACTCTTTTCCCTCTGATCTGTCTGAGACTGGCGTAACTTACCACCCTGCCTTCCGTAGCCAACACGTCCCTGGCCATGAAACCCCCAGCTCTCCCCCGAAAAGCCCAAAAAACGCCACTAAAAAACAGCTCTGAACAAACACACCTCATAACCTGAGGAACACATGGACTCCAGTTCCTCGCTGATGGCCTGAAGAGTCTAAAAAAGATACCGGCCTGTGAGTATCTCTGAGTGAGTGACACTTACGGTACCCCTTCACCGCCTGTTTCACCCAAAAGCTTTTCGTGAAATCCGGCAGTCCCTGTTATGTAAACAGAAAAACCAAACCCACCATTTTCTTATCAATGGCTGATACTGATCCCCCCTCCCTCAATGTGCCTAGAAACAAAATACCCTACCAACCCTACCAACCACTCTGTCTCCAACACCCCCAGCTCGGCCTCCGCCAGCCGTGTAAAAGCTAATCACTCCCTCCAGACTTTCGAGCACGCTCCCAGGTTGACCCACCGACCGCCTGATCCATCCCGTGGCGACTCCAAGGCAATCTCCCATCGCCACCCTGGACAAGGAACCCAGTTATTCTCTGCAGCCGGAGCCAGTCCACTGAAACCGAGACATGGAATCAGCGAGCGTGTTGTCCACACCCGTGATGTGCACCGCATAGAGAAAATTATTAAGCTATAAACAATGCCATACTAAGTGGTGCAGCAAACGTATCACCGGCTGCGAAGACGCGTAAATACGGTTGATGACTTGGACCATCCCCATGTTATCATTGTTCACCTGATCTTCACATTTTTGCAAGCCCCCCCCCCCCCCCCCACACCTCCATAGCCAGGCCCAGGACCACCTGAAAATAATTCGAACAATACCAGATTCTGGAGAAATATCCCGCCTCCACCCAAGACCTAGACCAAGCTACTGCACTCCACTGCCCCTGAAAGAATGCTCCATAGCCCGTAGACCCCGCTGCATCTGTGACCAGGTCTAAATCCAAGTTACTCACCGGTCCATCCATCCATCCAAAGTGATCGCCATTAAATGTCTCCAGCAATGTATGCCACACTCTCAGGTCGGCCTTAAGCTCCCTGGTAAGTCTAATGAAATGGGTCGGGGCCCCCCCGGTTGCCGCCGACAACACACCTTCCCCATCAGAATAATCCGACAGGCAAAATTAAACTCACCTAGCAAGGACTGCGCTCTGCCTCAGCAGCCCCCTCATCTCCAGCCTTAGATTCTCTACCTTATCCTCCGGCAGTCGACACTCCATGGCCCTGGAATCGATCACGATACCCAGAAAACTAAGTTCCATAGTCGGGCCCTCAGTCTAGTCCGCTGCCCTTGGAACCCCGAACCTACCCGCAATGTGCTGCAATGTGGCTAGGAGAATCGCGCACACAGTCACAGTCAAGCAAGGAAGAAATCAATATAGTGGATGACTGAATCCACACCTGCTATGTCCCTAACTACCCCAGTCCAGAAATGAGCTGAACATCTCCAACATGGTGCAGGAAATAGAGCAACCCATGGACAGACATTGATCCACCTAAAACTCCTCCTGCCAATAGCACCCCAAACAGCCTAAAACTGTCCGGTTGTACCGATGGCCGGCAAAACGCTGACTAAATGTCCGATTTTGCCCAAAGGGCCCCCTGTCCATAATGCTGTACCCAACCCATGGCAGCGTAGAACAACATGTAAGACACCATACACGCTTCGGGGTCTATGGTGTCGTTAACGATCCACCTTTTGGAAATGAAAGGTGGTGAATCATACAAAACTTATTTGGTTCCCTCTTAGGCACCACCCCCAAGGGGGAAACACCCAAATCCTGCAACGGCTTGGTTATAAACGCCCCCCATGCGCCCTAGCGCCACTTCCTTCGCCAATTCATCAGCAACCACCCCAGCATTTTCTAAAGTGAACTGCAAGGTCCCTGCCATAGGTGGCACCTCTGCCAGGGAACATGGTATTTTAAAACCCTCCAAGAACTCCCCTGAGGCCAACGCCCCAGCTGCCACCCCATCCGGATATCCATTTAGGAAAGGCTGCATCCTTTCCACCCTCACGGAAGTCGTCCCTCTTGCTAACAAGCTCTCCGGCACGCTTTCCCTTTTTTAAACAACGTGACACGGGATGGTTTCCCCCCGCAGCTGGGGAACTTGTGTTTAAAGTGCCAGGCCCCCCCCCCCCAAACTTACAGGAGCCCTTGTTCAATTGCCAGCATACCCACCACTAACTTCCCGGCCGGCAGTCCTGAGGCTGTTGTCCTTCTGGCCCCCCCTGAAGAAACTGATTTGGTGCCCACGGCGAAGACATAAGTTGCATCAAGAGACTGATGTCCTTATGCTCCCACCTGAGTGACAGCCTAACCACCCTTCACTGCCTAAACTGCTCATCATACATCAGAAATGCAGTCCCCCCATACACCCTGCGAGCCTCACCTATGGCATCCATGTAGCGGAACAGCGCAGAGCAGTGTTCCGGGTACTTCTCCCCAATGACGATGCCTGCAGCCAATTCTCGAATGTCCTTGGGATCGAACGATACCTCCTCTTCTCCTCCTCCCCCTTTTTTGAGTCATCGGGTTTTGCAATCTAAATAATTGTTTTTTCTAGGGGGAGCAACGAAAAAAAAATCACGTACTCACCCTTACCGATCTTGTCCCGCACTTCCTGCTTCAAATGGGCCCCCAATAGCCCCACAAAACAAACATATACTTCCCACTTAGCAGCATCAGCCATTCTGACTATATCTGCCCTGCCGGGAGCCGCCTGCTCCCCACACTTGTCCCCGATACTCACCGGTACTGCACCCGCCACTGCGGCGAGGGGGGAAACCACCACCACCCCTGGGCTGACGGCGTCCCCCACTCTCTCTCTTGCCCCGCACATCCATGGGGCCACCCCTCCTGCAACGTTGGCCCAGGTCCCGCAACCCCCCCAACAGCTCCTGCACATGCCCCATCGCCCCGGGGCGGCAGGCGCAGTGCCTGACGCCTGCAGGCCCGATCCAGTGGCAGCCATGTCCCTCGGCCCAACTCCCTCAGAACCCGTCTGTCATACCCTAGAAACCGTGTACCCCCCATTCCCCACAACCTACATCAGGCAACATTTAACTCCGAAGGTGATAGAGATTTAGACTTACCAGGCTGACCAGGCACGTCCCCCACAGGCGCTGCAACCGTCTCCACCGCCAGTGTGGCATCCCGGTTCCCCTTTTCCTCAGACTCAGCAGCTTCGCCCACCGATCAATCATCCGTGGCCGCCTCCATTGGAATCAAATGCCACCCAGGCACCTCCGGCCTGAAGGCATTGGATCCCTGCTGGTCAGCGGACCGCCCTCTGGATTGTGACCTGGCCGTTGCTGAACATCTGTGCATGCTCCTGTGTGCAGGCCCCCTGGCAGGCCGTGCCATCTGCACTCCAGATCCCCTCGCCTCCCCCGAACCGCTCTGTGTCCCGGAGCCACCAGCCTGCTCCCGCCGTGCGGGCGAGGAACGGGCACCATTATGGGCCGTAGCCCCGCCCCCAGAACTCCGCAGATGATGAGTATTCGGCCCGCCTGGCTGAAGCTTGTGAGCTCTTCGCCAGCGGGGGTGACGAGTCCACAAATGGGCTCCTGGGCTGCCCGTGCTCTACCCGCATGGTCGTGCGAATAACTCTCTGGCGGCCTCGACCGACAAGCGTGCGGTGAAATCTCACCTCGGGCCTGTGACCCCTCATTCTGGTCCTGGATTAACATCGCCACCTGTAAAAAATCGCGGAAAAAACGCGCCAAATTCGTGGCAAAATCGCAGTAAAATTGCGCGACTTTCCACCTGAAAACGCAATGTTTAGGTGTGAATGGGGCCTAAGAGGTTAGTGTCAGCCATTATGAAGGAGCAGCGTGAAAAAAACGCTTCCTTCTGTCTCACTCCAAATGAACTGTTCCCTGCATTCCCCTCCTCCTCCTTATATATAGCTCCTCCCTTTCCACCAACTTTCTCATCCTGTCACCTCCCCTTCACATCTCCTCTATCTTAACCCTTTCATGGCTCACTTTACACTTAGTCGTGCCCGGCCCTCCGTTATCTTTCTCTTTGTTTTTCTCCACTCGGGCCTCCCTGACCGTATATAGATAAATAAATAGTTTTGGCTATGGTGGAACCTCATCCAAGTATAGATTATTTGAAAATTCGGACAGATTGAGCGGACTTTACTGGTACCAGAGAAGGACAATCACTTTGTAATGATACTAAATCTCTTTATTACAATTTTTTTTTAAATGTTTATACATTCTATAAAACAAGAAAAATAGAGCACTGATCAATATGATCACTTAGTTAATAATGGATCTCCGTTGTTATTAGGTCAAGAGGTCGACATATTTCACTTTTATGCTTCCTCAGGACCTTATTTCCTTGACTAGTCTAGACAAAGATCCTGTTTAGAAGAAAAAAAGAGAGGGAAACATTATTCCTCTATAGCCACCTCTACAATTATGCTCGTAAGGGTGAAACGCATGGTTCTCAGGCAGAGACTTCTAGCATCCTCTTTTTGCCTGATGATGTCTTGTCATCTTGACTGATAAGGATTCACATCACTGAACTTCATGTTTAATAATTAATTTATATCACCAGGCATCATGAATGACGTGTGTAACCAGGCACGCTGTTATTGAGCTATACAGGACATTAAGTTTATTGTTGTGAATGTTGCCTGAGAAAAGATCTGCTACAAGATGAAGCTTGTGGACATACTGTGCTCCTGATTCACAGGTACAGAACATTGAATGCTGGGAGATGTAGTCTGGGATATAAAAGTGCCATTGCAATTGCTGGAAGTACACGGCCCAATGTACCTAGAGGCAAAAGGAGTCTAAAAGGAGTGAAATAAAGTGGAAAGCTACGAATGCAGAGAGAGAGCAAGGGGAGGCCCGAATGAATTAATTTCTGAGCTGCTGGCAAGTCCGCTTCACCCAGAAAGCCACTTTGAGCACTGCAGATTATTGCATTGAGTTCTGCAGATTACTTGCAACCTGTTGCTACCACCCAGAGGTCTCTTCATCTGCTGCAAGGGGACCCAAGCAAACTGCACTGAACAGCGCTCCTGTACTATCACCACGTGGGTCTGTCCCAGGGAAGCCTGTGTCCACTCCTGAGAGCCTGTGTAGCAGACTATCCATCCGAGGATTGCAAGGAGATCGACACGCATCATCATCACACAACAAGGGGGGCCCCTTCTTTACTAAAGTCTGCTGCCACCAATCATGGAGCTGGTGAGCGGGTCCTTGACCCACCTTTGTCCTGTTGGTGACACTGAGAATTTCCTTTGAAAAGCAGAAACTCTCCTAAACCCTATGCAACTGATTTCAAGCCCAGTCTTCCCTGTTTTGCTGAGTTAACACTATCAAGCCCTTTTTCTACTTATTACTTATTATCTGAGCTTAGCCTATCCCTGCACACTAAGGGCTTCCCCTGCTTTATTTAGCCATCTCATCCATAATCCATGGCATCCATAAAAACACCAACGTCTCCAAAGGCCCCAGCAGCCGGCTGATTCTAAAAACTGTATACAGCGTACTTGTTTCTTAGCACAACCATTCTATCTCTGCATATTTTAATATCTTCCAAAGGCCTAGGCCTAGCTTCATCATGCCAAGTGCTCACAGGCAACCTAGTCCCTAAACTCTGGTGTTAGTGGTGTCAGTTTATGCTGATTGGGTTAGGACAGGGGTGACCAACCTTTTGAAGCGTGAGGGCCACTTAAGCGACTTGGTATCTAGTCACGTGCCATAATCAGTGGAGGGGGCGGATGGCAGGTCCATGTCCGCTCTGTATATGCAAAGCAGACACGGACACAGCCGGATCGAATTGGAGGTAGGACAGAAGTCGGTTTACATCTGCCATTTCTTAGAGGTGAATGGAGGGTCCAATTGGGTCGGACTGACCGTGTGAAAGGGGCCCATGGCTGCTTTCACACTGATGCACTGTGGTTTACCCACACTGGGGTAGATTCACGTACCTTTTACGGCAGTGTATCTCCAGATACGCCGCCGTAATTTGAAATCCGCACCCGCGTATCTTTACGCCGATTCTCAAAGGCAGATACGCTTAAAAAATAGGCTCCCTCCACCGACGTAACTTGATTGCGGCAGCATAGAATTGTGTGCAATATAATGTTGGCCGCTAGGGGCGCTTCCGTTGTTGTCGGCGTAGAATATGCTAATTACCTAGATACGCCGATTCACAAACGTACGTACGCCCGCCGCAATTTATTTACATCGTTTACGTTAGGCTTTTTCGGCGTAAAGGTTGTTCCTGCTATTAGGAGGCGCAGCCAATGTTAAGTATGGACGTCGTTCGCGCTTCGAAATTTGAATTTTTTTACGTCGTTTGTGTAAGTCGTTTGCGAATAGGGCTGGACGTAATTTACGCTTACGTTGAAACCAATACGTCGTTGCGCCGTACTTGGGAGCAATGCACACTGGGATATGTACATGGACGGCGCATGCGCCATCCGTACAAAACATCAATCACGTCAGGTCATCATATATTTACATAAAACACGCCCCCCTTCCACATTTGAATTACGCGCGCTTACCCCGGCCCCATTTACGCTACGCCGCCGCAACTTACGGAGCAAGTGCTTTGTGCATACTGCACTTGCTCCTGTAAGTTACGGCGGCATAGCGTAATTACGATACGCTGCACCGCCGTATTATTGCGCGACCCTACCTGAATCTACACCACTGTGGGTACAACGCAGTTTACCTTTGGCTTTTCTGCACTTTGCAATAGACTTCTATTATATTCTGCAGGTTTGGTGCACTTTTCAGAAAGCTCACCAAACTTGCAGGTAATAACAGAAATCTATGGCTCAGTGCAGGTAACCTGCAGGTGCGCTGCTCTGCATTTGCGGATTAGTCTGAAAGCAGCCCAGTATCCACTGCCGATATACCCAAATATACACAGATTTTAGTAATAAACTGACCTCTAATAACAGTATTCTATTCCATCCCAGAGCAGGAAGTCGCGGGCCACATCAGAGGGCCCCCCGGGCCACTGGTTGGGCACCCCTGCGTTAGGATCTGATTTAGAGTCTGCCAAAAATCTGGCAAACAACAGTAACTTTCTTGTGTTGCAATATTTTGCACTATTATATTCTGTTTATCTGCTCCTCAAATGACAAAATACATGGTTGTCTACTACAATCTCAAGTTAAATTTCAGGGTAGTCCTCAGGTGTGGTGGAAATGCTAATCTGCAGTATCCAAATAGGTGTTACCTGAGGTGTCAGAGGAGCCATGGTCTTCATCCAATCAAAGTAAGAATAGAGGACTCAATACTACTAGCGACTCTTGCGGGGGTATCACTACATGTAGATAAAATGTATCTTTGTGTCTATGTTTTATTTCCCTGTTTAGGGCATCAGAGGTGGGGAAGGTACAAAGGTACCTTGCAAGATGGGGAAGCTTTGGCACATTGTGTCAAATTTTTATTATTCCCTCTCAAATTGGCTCCTTTTCAGGCTTTCTTCAATAGACTCATATTGAAGCTCACAGCTATCACTAGCCTGAAGCTAGTGTTATCTTAAAGAGCTATAACCTGTGTGGTAATCTTTGTGAACTGCCTTTTACATTGATTTTATCATAATGGACATAAAATAATTGACTCACATGAAGGACATAAAATAACTGCTGACAGCGTTCTAAAAGCACTTGTAGGGGTAAAACACCACTACTTCTAGAGCAGGCTCAATAAAATGTGTTATGCAACTTTGTGAATTGGGCCTTTAGAGCCAGTTCACACTGGGGCAACCTGGGATCCGATTTCAAGTCGCCCCAAGTTGCCCCAAGTCGCGCGGTCGAGAAAATGAATGGAAGTAAATGGGAGCCGTCTTAATGTACACTACTGAAGTCGCTCAAACTTCAGAAAAGGTTCCTGTACTACTTCAATCCGACTTCTAGGCAACTTGTAGGCAACTTGTACCCATTGATTTCAATGGAAATTGCCTCAGAAGTCAGATCACTGTCTAAACTGAAGCAACAATACAGGAAGATAACATACATTTCTCAGGCAAACCCCTCCCTCCTAGGGTGACCACGTGTCCCGGATTGCCCGGGACAGTCCCGCATTCTGCAGGTCTGTCCTGGGCACCTTCACCCTGGGACAATACAGTGTCCCGGAATGAAACAGACACAGGTCCCAGCATGAACCCCTCAGAGCTTAAGATGTGACACCCCCCCAAACTAGTGAAGAACTACAGGTCCCAGCATAGATCGGTGAAATCTATGGGGTCACACCCTTAGATCTCATGGGTTCATGCTGGGAGTTTCAAAATTGGGGGGGATGGGGGTCACATCTTTAGATATCATTGGTTCATGCTGGGATTTGTAGTCCTTTACTTTGGGGGGGGTGACCTCCCCAAAGTTAAGGACTACAGGTCCCAGCATGACCCCCCCCCCCCCAGAGCTGAAGATGTGAGACCCCCTGCCCCCCAAATAGTGAAGAACTACAGGTCCCAGCATAAACCTGTGAAATCTATGGGGGTCACAATTTTTTTTATAAAAAGTTATCTTTTTTTAGGAAGGGGGGTGTCCCTGAATGCCAATTTGGAAATGTGGTCACCCTACTCCCTCCCCCCTCCCTCCCACAGAGCTGATTGTTGCTTGATTGGCCACTGGAAAGCCTCCTGTCCTGGAGGCGACTTGAAGTTGCCTTGTAAGTTGCCTGATGATTCATAATAAAGTCGTGTCCAAGTTGCCTCCCAAAGTCGTGTTGCCCCTGTGTGAATGGGCTCTTAGAGTTATAAGCTTAATAGTATACAAAATAATGGACCAACAAGAGAGAATCAGCTTGGTGATTTTAGCCTCATGTCCCTGCTGGGAATATTTTTCCTCATTCTTGTCATCCTAGTGACAGAGAGGAGAAATCTTCTTAATGGGACGACAGATAGAAATAAAAATACCTTTTAAGTAGAGTGAAAAGAAATAGAACGCCCAATCAGATTCGTACTGGTGTCATCATCCCTGCTGGGAAGATTTACCCTCCCTTTCTGTCCTGGTGACTGGTATGGGAATGGAAATGAATAAAAAAATCTTCTAAAGGGGGCCGAGTCAACTATGAAAACCCGGCAGTGGTATAGAGTGTTGACATGGAAAAAAAAGGTTTGTCTGGATTTCAGTTATAAGACTCATTCACACAGGCAGAGAGAGCAGTACATCATGAAAAGCATATTTCTGCATCGGGCAACAACAGGTGTTTGCTTGTATGAATCATATACAGACCGTGGCTGTATGCTGTTAACCCCACACCCGAGCGTTTACATGTGTACAGGGAAGGATAGGAAGGACAAAGACAGTTTGCATCCTGGTCCACTCATTTGTATCTCTGTAAGCAAGTACAGGTGCTACTCGTAAAACTAGAATATCATCAAAAAGTTTATTTATTTCAGTAATTCAATTCAAAAAGTGAAACTCATATTTTAGATGCTTTACACACAGTGTGATATATTTCAAGCATTTCTTTCTTTCAATTTTGAGATTATGGCTTACAGCTAGTGAAAACCTAATGCCGCATACACACCATCACTTTATGTGATGAAAAAAAAACGACATTTTCTGTGAAGTAAAAAACGACGTTTTTTAAACTTCAATTTTCAAAGATGAAGTTGCCTACACACCATCGTTTTTTCACAGTGCTCTAGCAAAGCAAGGTTACGTTCACCACTTTTTTCCATTGAAGCTCGCTTTAAAACTAGCTTCTGGGCATGCGCGGGTTTAATAATGTTGTTTTAAACGTCGTTTTTTGCTACACACTGTCAATTTCTGTGAAACAAAAAACAAAGTTTTGAAAAACGACACATAAAATTGAAACATGCTTCAATTTTTTTTTGTCGTTTTTCACAAGACATAAAACAACGTTTTCCCCCACACACGGTCATTTAAAGTGACGTTTTTAAAAACGTCGTTTTTTTTCAGTGATGGTGTGTACGCGGCATAAGATTCAGCACCTCAGAAAATTTGGATATTATATAAGACCAATTAAAAAAGTTTTTTTAATACAGAAATGTTGGCTTACTGAAAAGAATGGTATATTTTACAGTATAGTATGCACTCAATACTTGGTCCGGGCTCATTTTGCATGAATTACTGCATCAATGAGGAGTGCCATGGAGGCGATCAACCTGTTGCACTGCTAAGGTGTTATGGAAGCACAAGTTTCTTTGATAGTGGCTTTCAGCTTGTCTGCATTGCTGGGTCAGGCATCTCCTATCTTCCTCTTGACAATACCCCACAGCTTCTCCATGGGGTTTAGGTCAGACGAGCTTGCTGGCCAATCAAGAACAGCAATACCATGATCATTAAAACTATGTATTGGTACAGTGTGGGCAGGTGCCAAGTCGTGCTGGAAAATGAAATCAGCATCTCCATAAAGCTGGTCAGCAGAAGAAAGCATGAAGTGCTCTAGAATTTCCTGGTAGAGGGCTGCATTGACTTTGGCCTTGATAAAACACAGTGGACCAACACCAGTCGATGACATGGCTCCCAAAATCATCACGGACTGTAAAAACGATTGCATTTCATTTGGAAATCAAGATCCCAGAGTCTGGAGGAAGAGTGCAGAGGCACAGAATCCAAGTTGTATGAGGTCGAGTGTGAAGTTTCCACGGTCGGTGGTGATTTGGGGAGACGTGTCATCTACTGGTGTTGGTCCACTGTGTTCTATCAAGTGCAAAGTCAGCGCAGCCCTCTACCAGGAAATTCTAGAGCACGCCATGGTTCCCTCTGCTGACCAGCTTTATGGAGTTGCTGATTTCATTTTCCAGCATGATATGGCACCTGCCACACTGCCAAAAGTACAAATACCTGGTTTAATGATCATGGTATCACTGTGCTTGATTTGCCATAAAACTCGCCTGACCTAAACCCCATAGAGAATCTGTGGGGTATTGTGAAGAGGAAGATGAGAGACACCAGATCCAACAATGCATATGAGCTGAAACCCACTATCAAAGAAACCTGGGCTTCCATAACACCTCAGCAGTGCCACAGGTTGATCGCCTCCATGCCATGCTGCACTGATGCAGTAATTCATGCAAAAGGAGCCCGAAACAACTATTGAGCGCATACTATACTGTACATAGAATGGGAGGGGAAAATATTGCGCTGGTCTGAAAACTGTGCCAAGAGGTGAAAAAACAAGTGGAAATACAAAACAAATGAGAGCAGCTACATAAAATGTGACTATAATTAAGATGTAGCGCTAAAATTAAGAGAGAACAAATCGCACAATGGTGAGATATGCCTCAATGTGCAACAAAAGTAAAAATAAATAAATAAGTCCACAAAAAAATTCCATTCATAAAGCCATGGAATGGGATGATGGAACCAGACAGCAACTCAATCAACTACAACATGGAAGAAAGACAATAAAGGGAAGTGCTTGGTGGGCTTGGTACACCACTCCACTTATTGCCCTTTTTTCAACTTTGTACTGTGATCACTTTTAAGCTTTGTTGGTTTTTCAATAAACCCACATTTACCTCCACTATAGGAGAACTTCCCTTTTTTCTCTTTCTTCCATGTTGTGGTTGATTGAGTTGCTGTTTGGAGTTTTTTCCATCGTGCCATCCTCCACTTAAGTAACAGTTCAAAAGACACATTACCCGTTGAAGATGAGAAGGAGCAGAGTTATCTCAGCAAGTTATTGCGGAAACTCCAAACTCCTGAGGGAGGAGGGAACCCCTAGTGCTGATCCTGATCTCCCTGGGGCCCTAAGCAAAATTCTGCTAAGGGGCCCTCTACGGCAGCAAAAAATGGGAGTGGTTTACACAGAATAGTGGGCGTGGCTTATATGGGCATGGCTCTGAGAGAGAGAACAAGAAAGAAAGAGAGAAAGAAAGAGGGATGGACAGACAGCAGGCCCAGATCCTACACCACAATAGAAATATGTGTATTCCAGAAAGTTTAACAAATCAGCAGAAAATATACTCCAAACACCTGGGGTTGGCGCTTCAATCATCCCGGCACCATTGTTGTTATGGTGTCAGGATGATTGAAGCGCATTATTTCTATTATTACATTGTAATATAGAATGAAATGATTCAACTCAACATAATGCAGAATCAGTGGAAGCCCGGAGTCCCTCCTTACATCATGTGTCCCCAGCGGAGCCCCTCCTTACATCAGGTATTCCCATCGGAGTCCCTCCTTACACCAGGCAATCCCAGTGGAGTCCCCCTTACACCAGGCATTCGCAGCGGAGCCCCTCCTTACATCAGGTGTCCTCAGGGGAGCCCCTCCTTACATCAGCCAATCCCAGCAGAGCCCCTCCTTACATCAGGTGTCCTCAGCAGACCCCTCTTACATCAGGCATTCCCAGCGGAGCCCCTCCTTACATCAGGTGTCCCCAGTAGAGCCCCTCCTTACATCAGGTATTCCCAGCTGAGTCCCCCCTTACACCAGGCATGACCAGCGGAGTCCCCCCTTACACCAGGCAATCCCAGCGGAGTCCCCCCTTACATCAGGCATTCCCAGCGGAGTCCCCCCTTACATCAACCATTCCCAGCGGAGTCCCCCCTTACATCAGGCATTCCCAGTGGAGTCCCCCCTTACATCAGGCGTTCCCAGCGGAGACCTCCCTTACATCAGGTGTTCTCAGCGGAGTCCCCCCTTACATCAGGCGTTCCCAGCAGAGTCCCCTCTTACATCAGGCCTTCCCAGCAGAGTCCCCCCTTACATCAGGTATTATCCCAGGAGCAGAGTCTCTCTCTGCCGCTATTACAGAACAGAGTGGACAGTGGTGCCATTAGACTTCAAGAAAATGGCGGGCGGCGGAGACATGGTCTCTGCCCAGCCACGGACCTCTAGCGGCGGTGACCGTGGCGTCTTCAAGAAAATGACAGCCGGCGGAGACATTGTCCATCTCCCCCCAACGGAGTACAGTAACGAGTACAAAAATCTGCTACAAGCAGGAAGGAACCAAGAAAAAAAAAAGAGATAAATATATAATAAATTGCAAAGATAAGTGAAAAAGAACAACTGTGCTAATATTGTAATAACTCATAGAACTGCTTTGTTTAGGCAGTTGGGTGAACTATTATTGGTGGACAAAGTACATACATTTGGATGTCCAATGAGCAGGAGGTATCAGGCAAAATAAAAAGGCCAAGAAATGTTCCAACTGCTAACGTGGGTAGATGTAACAGTCTGTCTTTTACAAAGCGGGGAAACAAAATGTGTCCCAGAGGGGAAAACCTGCAGTCGTACCTGTATGTAAGCAGTGAGAAGAAGTGGGGAAAAAAGAAAGGAAAAAAGGAAGAGAGGGAAAAAAAAGGAAAAAAACACAAACGTAATATTAGACGGTGTGGAACTCGCTCATCCACACCAACCCGAGTCAGCAAGGCGTGGCAGATGTCTGAAATAGGTATCTGGTTCATGGCTCCCAGATGGCTTCATGTTTGTCAGCAGTATCCATTCCAATAGGATGCTAACTGTTTTCTCCTGGGCCATGATCCATGATATCTTCCTTTTGACCAAGAGAAAAGACACCGTGGGCTGCTTCCAAGCCCGAGCAATCGTCAGCTTGGTCCCAAGGAAAATAAACATGATCAGGCGTTGGGCTATTTTAGGGATCTTGGGGATAGGAAAGTTAAAGAGGACGTATTGAGGAGTCTGTTGGGCCGGAAAGCCCGTAATTTTCCTAACGATGTGGAATATTTTATTCCATAAACCCCTAATCCTGGGGCAATCCCACTAAACATGTATAGGTAGATTCACAAAGAGTTAGGCCGGCTTATCAGTAGATAAGCCGACCTAACTCTGAATCTACGCCGGCGTTTGTTTAAGTGTATTCTCTAACAGAGATACACTTAAACATATCTAAGATAGGACGGCTTGAGCCGTCCCATCTTAGATTGCAATGTTTTGGCTGACCGCTAGGTGGCGCTTCCATTGCGGCCGGCGTAGATTATGTAAATGAGCTTTTACGACGATTCCCGAACGAACGCTAAAGTTATTCCACCTATGTGGAACAACAATGTTAAAGTATGGCCGCCGTTCCCGCCGCAAGGTTCGAATTTTTTACGTCGTTTCTGTAAGTTGTCCGCGAATCGAGAGTTACGTCGTTTACGTCCGCGTCAAAATCAATAGGGCCGTACGGCCTACTTAGCCGCAATGCGCACTGGGAAATGTAGTCGCCCGGCGCATGCGCAGTGTCAAAAAACGTAAAAAAACGTGAGGTCAAGCCTCATTTCCATACAACACGTCCCCCTCCAAGTCATTTGAATTAGGCGCCCTTACGCCCGCTCGTTTTAGGCTACACCGCCGTAGATTAGCAGGTAAGTAGATTGTGAATCACTACTAGCCTAACTAATTTACGGCGGTGTAGCCTAAAAAGGCTAGGCTAGGCCGCCCTAAATTGACGCCAATGTGTGTGAATCTACCTAGTAGTGTCGACCCAATATGTCCCAAATTACAGAAGCACAAAGGGGAGGCGTTGGGATACATTTTGGCAATTTTTAGGGGAACCATATACCACCTCATTAGGACTTTCAAATTTGCCTCAACTAAAGCTATGTTTAGGGGGGCTTGGCCTGGGCAGCAATGGAATAGGCAGCGTATGAAGTGAGCTCCGCTTGCCCATAATCCTGAAGTTAAATCATGCTGGCATCCTGATTAATATAAGCCATCATCTGTGACAGGGGAATTGCTATGCCATCTCCAGGGTTTTTGGTGTCTGCCAGCCCGCTGGAGCGCCGTCTGAGGCCGCTATCGCGGGGTTTCCCAGATCCCTGCATCACCTGTAGGACAGGCCGCAGCTTCGGCCTAGTGCCTGGAGCGGTGGCTGTGTTGCTCCACCCGATGGCGGCCCTCTGGATCCTGGAACAGACTGCCTGGTGCTCGTCCTCCTGGAGCGGCATCCGGGCTGTGTGCTGCCCCCCCTGAGAGATCTCTGCAGCCTCCCTGAGCCAGTGGGACGAGCCATGGCTTCGGCCTACATCCCGGCGCGGCGGCCATATTGCTGCACCCGGCGGAGGCCTCGGGGGATTTCACGGGCCCCCCAAGCTTGCCCGTGCTGCATATCCTACTGGGTCACCCTCCGGACTCCCTGGGGCTGCCACGGTAACTCACCCACACCCTCCCTCTGCCGTGGGGTGGGCTGTGGCTTCGGCCTACCTCTCGGAACGGCGGCCATCTTGCTACACCCGGCGGAGGCCTGGGTGAAATATACAGGCCTCCCTGTCAGTGCTGGGGTACATCTCCTCCTGGAGTAGCCTCTGGCCTCCCGGGGCCGCTGCGGCAGTGCACCCACATCCTCCCTGAGCCGCGGCGAGGGCCTAACACCCAGACTTGCGACACCCGGCAGAGATCTCGGCGAGCTCTGCGGACCTTCCTGGCAGCCCTGGGATACATCTCCCCCTGGGGGCCCCCTACACGGTATAGACGCATCTGGCAGCAGGAGCGGACAGCGGTCCGGGGCTGACTCCTGTAGCGGCGATCATCCTGCTCTGCTTGGTGACGGTCTGACCATCCACAGCCCAAAGCGGGTGGATTGGCAAAATTTCGCCATCAGGATTCAAAGCCCCAGGCCAAAGATGGCGAAGGTGAGGGCTCCGCGGCGGTTCATCAGGGCGCTGATACAGCCAAGGTCCTAAAGGCCATTGCGATGCTGCAGGGGACACTCACCGCTAAAATCGATGAAGTCAAAGTAGACATCTCCCTCCTGGGCAAAGACAGAGATAAAATCCTTAGGTTGACTAGAGAGAAAGGCAACATCACCATGGGCAACGGCCATGTAGCAGTTTTCCCTGACTTCTTAAATGAAGTCCAAAAGAAGCGTGCACAGTTCCAGGATGTCAAGCGGCAGCTCAGGGTGGCCCACTTTAAATATGCAATGTTGTTCCAGATTGGGAGTGGAGGAGGATGGCAGAGCCATATTTTTTGAGAACCCAAAGGAGGCTGCACGCTGGCTAGACCAGCGCGGACGCCTGGATGGATGACCGGTTACACGACCTGCTACTGTGAATACTGCTGCCAATATTGGATTATGGCAGGCCCCACCTTTCTTCTATACGTCCCCTTTGCTGCGGGGGGATAGTCCCTCCCCCTCCCCCCCATTTTTATTTTTATTTTCTTCTCATAATTTTGTGGATCTCACACGAAGGCTCCCCTTATTTGCTTACCCCCCCCTCCCCGGCTATTTAACCCGAGCATCACTTGTCCTATGGGTGGAGGCCCCACAGTTTGGGGGCTCGAAGCTTGAATTCCCCGGGGGAAACAGGGACTCAGTATGCTGATGCTCCTGGGCACTCGGTCCTTGGTCAGGAGCTGCTTGGACTACAGAGATTAACATACTATGTCTCCTACCACCCCCGCAGCACTTCCATGGAGATACCATGGGGCCAACGCCCCCAAAACTTTGATACACGAAGATAACTATGCATCCTTGCAGCGTGAGCATTACTTAGAAAAAGAAAGAAGCATAGGATATGTTTCATGCCCTGTTCTTGCGCTACACAGTGAATAATCGCCCCCGATTTGTTTGCAACTAGGGATGAGCCGAACATACCCGCGTTTGGTTCGCAGCAGAACTTTAGAACGGACCGAACGTTCGTGCGAACATTTAGAACCCCATTGAAGTCTATGGGACTCGAACATTCGAATTCAAAAGTGCTCATTTTAAAGCCCAATATGCAAGTTATTGATGGAAAACGTCTTTGAGAACCCGGGTCTTGCCCCAGGGAACATGTATCAATGGAAAAAAAACTTTTAAAAACTGTATTTTTTTCTGGAGCAGCGATTTTAATGATGCTTAAAGTGAACACCTGCTGGGTGTCTATAGTAGTGGCACATGTTTAGAAATGTCCCTGCACAACATGAGATTGCTATAAGAAAAAATAAATGTAATACTGCTTGCGGCTTTAATGTAATGTTTGGTCCTTGCAATATAGATAAAAATCATTGAAAAAAATAGCATGAGTTTCCCCGCCACCACTCCCCCCAGGTCATTACAAGACCCGGTGCCGATCCTGACCTCCCTGGGGCCCTAAGCAAAATGACCTAGCACATAAAAAATAACGGAGGGCGCTGACGACAGTGACATGTCACATTAAAGAATGTTGAGAAGCGGGGGGAGGGGGTGTTCTGCTGTCGGAAATTACTCAGCCAGCGAGTTTAGAAGCGGGGTGAGGGGGCGAATATGACTTCTCACCAGGCGGGGCCTCTAGTAATTTGGGGGGCCCTTCGCAGCGTTGCGGGGCCCTAAGTGGCTTGCATAGTGAGCCTATAGGGAGGATCGGCCCTGACAAGACCCTTTGGCCCTATATACTTTGAACAGCAGTATACAGGCGGTGCAAACAAGATAAGGACTGTAGGTTTGTTAAGTAGAATCTGAACCATGTCAGACTTTGCTGCTGCATATTGCACAATTTCCTAAAGAGGCCCTCAACTCAACCCACAAACTCATCCACTGATCATAAAGTCCAAAATCAAGTTTCGTATCGTCGTACTGCACGATCGTTTTTCCGACGTTTTCTACCGACTGTGAACGACGTTCTCACTCACGCAATATCCCTTTATATACTGCGCATGTGAGAAGCTCCGCACGTTTCCCCGCCCATGACGATCGTTCTAGTGATTGCCACGCCCCTTTTCAGTCGGTCAATGCAAGACGGTGAAGAGATGATGGAGGAGAGACAGCAAGCTGCAACCAGGCAGGAGAGAGGCCAGGCACCCACCAGGAGGAGCAGGAGGTACAAATCCACCACCAAGTCCTTCGACGAGATGATCGAGATGGTGGCTATTCTTAAAAAGGAGGACTATGACTGCAAAAAAGGGCCTTACAAGAACCCAAATAAAGTCAAGGCCCAGATCATGGAGAAGATACGGAGGACTATCCATGAAAAATTTGGGGTGCAGAGGTCCAGGGAGCAGTTAAGCAAGAGATGGTCTGATTTGAAAATCAGAGAGCCGGAGCAGATGGAGAGGATTCGAAGAGTCATCAGAGGACGTAAGTAATTTTCATGTGTACTCTGATTATTTGTTTTTATTATTTTGCGGCATGTGCTTTTTATTTCAGGTTGTGTATATATACACAACCTGAAATAGGTTGTGTATATAAAGGTTATGTTTGTGGGCATAATAATTGGTTGTTCATTCTATTTCTGATCTTTTTATGTGAGACCAATTTTTTATTTAATGTAGATGTGTTATTAACTAGATTTAAATATTCCAACTTAAGTCAATATACAGTAAAAGGAGAGTATGCTCAGCACTGCAGTTGGTTACACATATGGACTCAGTAGCACAAGTGTTGGCATGGCCCATCCGCCCTATAGGCTCACTATGCAAGCCGCTTAGGGCCCCGCAAAGCTGCGAAGGGCCCCCCAATTTACTAGAGGCCCCACCTGGTAAGAAGTCATTTTCGCCCCCTCACCCCGCTTCTCAACTCACTGGCTGCATGGGAGAAGAGGCAAGAAGTCAGCACCCCTTGCTTCTCAATTTAAGGTAAGATGTCATTTCCGACAGCAGAACACCCCCTCCCCCCACTTCTCAACTTTCTTTTATGTGACATGTCACTGTCGTCAGCGCCCCCCGCTTCTCGTTTTTAATGTGCCATGTCATTTTGCTTAGGGCCCCAGGGAGGTCAGGAACGGCACTGAGTGTTGGTCACAAGAACAACCTAGTTAGGGTGTCACACAGAAGTGATCCAGTGGATACTTGTTGTTTTTCCATGTAGGAAACTTGGTCAAAGATAGAGAAATGCAGCAGCTTTGGTAATGGATAAGCTTAAAAGGATTGTAAAAACAGACAATTGTACCACACTTTATAAAAAGAATGATTGATATTCCTCTTTCAGACCTCTAATCTTTTTGATTCATGTATCCCTTTTTTTAAATCTCATAGGGCCCAATAAAGCTGCAGCAGTGGAGCCGACCAACCCCACACAGAGCCAAGCCCCACCCTCGCCGGATGTGCAGGAAGTGGAAAATGCCACCACATCAGGTCAGTGCCATACAGCACAGCTTCAGGTAATACATGTAGGCCTGCATAATTGTAATACATGTTTTTTTTCCAAATTTCAGTAAGTGTTCGAGCTGTTGGGGGCGGATTAGACACCGATAGTGCCCAGGTCTTAATTGGGGAGATCCTATCCTGCAGGGAAGAAATAGAGGACATAAACATTGCCTTAGGGCAGCTTAAAAAGAAAACCCAAGTGGTGGACCAAAAACTGAAGAATCTGATGGATGTGCTGGGGAGGGTTTAAAAAAAAATATAAAAAAAAAAAGAGATGTAGACAAGTTTTTGTTAAAGCAAAAATATATTTCTTGACAAAAAAAATAAATAAATAAAGAATTTCTATTAAGATATTTTTGAAAAAAATAAATAAAATGACAAATTTTAAGTGTGAACCAATAAACATTTTTGGATACTCAACAATGTGTGGCTTATTATTATATTAATGCTGCCTAAAAGAACAAATCTAGATTTGGGGTGTTTACATTGACAATGATGAGTGTTTAGTACAGAAAAATAATCATGACACTATGATAATGTAGGAGAAAGCTATAATGAACTCAAATTAGAAAATAATCAAACAAAGAAAAATACTAGAACAGGGGCAGAAAAATTAGGCCTTAGGCACTGCTGGCGGTGCCACAACACTGCAACCCTTCACAGATAATGTCATTGGAGCGCAGCAAAGAGCCACATGCAAAGTATTGCGTCGAAAATTGTTATTATACGCCCCTGTTAAACAGGGGCAGAAAAATTGGGCCTTAGGCACTAATGGCGGTGCCACAACACTGCAATCCCTAAGGCCGGGTACACACGAACAAACATGTATGGTGAAAGCGGTCCGTCGGACCGTTTTCACCATACATGTCTGCCAGAGGGCTTCTGTACGATGGTTGTACACACCATCATACAGAAGTCCGCGCGTAAACAATACGCGGGGCGTGTCCGCGGTGTCGCCGCGTCGATGACGCGGTGTCGCCGCGACAATGACGCAGCGACGTGGGCGGCCCGCCTTTAAAATGCTTCCACGCATGCGTCGAAGTCATTCGACGCATGCGAGGGACGGCGGGCGCCTGGACATGTACGGTAGGTCTGTACTGAGGACCGTACATGTCCGAGCGGGCAGAATTCCAGCGGACTGTTTTAAAACAAGTCCAGGAATATTTGTCTGCTGGGAAAAGGCCCGGCGGGCAAATGTTTGCTGGAATTCGGCCCGCTCGCGCCCACACACGACCGAACATGTCTGCTGAAACTGGCCCGCGGACCAGTTTCAGCAGACATGTTTGGTCGTGAGTATGGGGCCTCACAGATAATGTCATTGGAGCGCAGCAAAGAGCCACATGCAAAGTACTACATCCAAAATGTTTATTATACGCCCCTGTTAAAGAAAAATTGGGCCTTAGGTACTGGTGGCGGAGGACAGAACTAACAATGTTCTTACTAGCTATCAGCAAGATCATTGAGAAGGAAGAGGATATTGAGTCAGCAGGTCCTTTTCCTATTCTCTCATATAGAGTGTTTTGGTGTCAGCCCTAGTAAGTGATCGGTATATCACCGATATTCCCCCCCTCTGCTCCATGGCTTGACCGCACCACCTTTCGTAGTCCGTGATCGAGAGTGGGGGCGTTGTGGAAGACCGTAAGGACCGGATAAAATTTGCGATTTGGTGGTATCTATACCTTTCCGATTTAGGCATGTCGAGTCTGCTAATACAGAGGGCCAGAGTGAGAGGCCCAGCTGGGTTGACAAAGTGTCCTATCCTATATAGTCCTTTATCCAACCACCACTGGAAAGCTGTAATGTCTAAACCAGGAGGGAACAAGGGGATTCGAAAAATATGTGACAGTGGGTGCCAGTGCGAGATTAGAAGTGGATTCGTTTTGAGAGAATCCCACAGTGCTAGGGAATGGGAAAGCGTGGGCGCCATAATAGCAGGTCTGGATTTAGCGGGACACCAGAGAATATAGTCCAGGGTGTATTGGGGGATAGCTTGTCTCTCCATATGTACCCAGTCAGGGTGTGCTATTTTAGAATATATAGTGGAGAGTTGAGATAGCTGCCATCTGATACCAGAGGAGGTTAGGTAAACCCACCCTTCCCTGGTCATGATTCCTATACAGGGTCCCTTTGGCTACTCTGTGCCCCTTCATTCCCCAAATAAATTTTATGATTCTAGATTGAAATTTCCTGAGGTGGTCCTTGGGTACGGGGATAGGCAGCGATCTAAATAGATAGAGGATGCGTGTCAGAAGGGTAATTTTTACTGAATTCACTCTTCTAAGCCAGGAAAGGCCTAATTTATCCCAGTGCGAGAGATCTTCCTCCAGTTTGCGAAAAATAGGGGAAAATTTGCGGAATATAATTTGTCTATAGATGCGGTGAGATTAACCCCCAGGTAGGGGATTGACTTTTCTTTCCAGCGGAACCGAAAATTGTCTTTAAGCTGTCTTTAAGCTGCGCCACCAGCTTTGCTGGCAAGTTGACATTAAGTGCCAGGGATTTCGAATAGTTAACCTTGAGTCCAGTAACTCTGCCAAAGTCATCAAGAACCCTGCATATGTTTGGTAATGAAGTAAGGGGTGAGGTGATAAAAAGTAATACATCGTCCGCGAAGAGAGTGCATTTGTGGGTTTGTGGCCCGCACCGTACGACATGTATATCCGGGTTGTCTGATAGCGATAGCTAGGGTTTCAATAACCATGGCGAAGATCAATGGGCATAAGGGACAGCCCTGTCTCGTACCGTTTAGAATTGGGAAAGATGTCAAATAGTAACACTGCATTTTGATTTTCGCCTCCGGGTTTGAGTAGAGTGCCCCAATTGTGTTCAGGAAGGAACGGCCAAAACCCAATTTTTGTAGAATCGGGGACAGGAAAGACCAGGAGACAGAGTCGAACGCTTTCATGAGGTCCAGAGAAAGCAATAATCCCTCCTGTGGGGGTCCCCTGTCCCATCTAGACCCCAGCAAAGAAACTATGTCAATTGCTCTTCTGATCTGATCAGGTCCTTGTCTACCAGGCATAAAACCTACCTGGTCTTTGTGAATATAGAGGCCAATAAAATTGGATGTTCTATCTGCCATAATTTTCGTAACATTTTTTAGGTCATTGTTTATCAATGATATGGGGCGATAATTAGCTGTGCAACTAGTGTCCTTGCCCGGTTTAGGTATTACAGTGATATACACTGAATTTAACCCTGTGTCTAGTTGAGCTCCAGCACGAAGTTGATTAAAGAATCGTGCCAGGTAAGGGGATAGTAGTGGGGCAAAATGCTTGTAATACGGAACTGAAAAGCCATCAGGACCAGGGGCAGAGTTATTTTTGAGGTTTTTGATGACCTGAGAGATTTTCTCCGACAATATAGGGGCCTCTAAGCTATCCCTGTGGCGATCCTGGATTTTGGGGATCTTCAGTGGGTTTAGGAAGGAGTCAATCAGGCGGGGGCAGGGGTTCCTTCCCCTCTTTGCTGTACAATGTGCGGTAGAAGTCATGGAAAGCTTCCATGATTTTCTGGGGATTTTGCGTGAGGGCTCCATTGCATAGTGTTGTTTTAGGTAAGGGGCGGGGTCTAATTTTAGGAGTCAGCTTACGTGCTAGCATAGGGCCTGACCTATCTTTCTGATGGTAAAACTTCCCACCCTCCCAGCGTAAACTCTTTTCTGTTACGGCAGTAAAAGCCAAGTTAAGAGCTGTGCTCGCCGCTTCAAATTTTGCTGCTGAGGCAGAGGAGGGCTTACGTTTATGTTGTTTGCTTAGAGAGATATTCTAATTTTATGAGATGCACCTGTAAATGTTCAGTTGCGTGGTTACCAGCATACAGCCACAGTCTGTAATTTATTTGTACAGGCAGCTGTACACAAAGACCTGTTACTCTTGTTTTTCATAATGTAGGACTCTCTGTGCCCATCTGAATTAACTGATTAATGATTAATGATTTATTCACCAACTCCTCCCCAAAAACATATACTTACTTTTCCTTCACTTTCCACCACTCCATTCAGCAAATGGAGCCAATGGAAATATTTCTAGGTATAGAGGTGCATTTTACTCACCAAAATGTGACAGCACTGGGTCAATCAGTGCTGTCACATAGCCCTTTATAAGAAATTCCTCCAGTGACTCACAGCTTTCAAAGGACGTTCCTGTCTGCCATCCAACATTTGTCTGTGGAAAATCTGACAACAATTGTCCCATGGAGCATACAAACAGTCGGATTTTTGGCCAATAGTCGGTCAACACACAATTCCCGTCGGAAAATTTGATTGTGTGTACAAGGCTTTAGAGGAGCCATTGCTGTTTACATGTATCTGCATAATCAGCTGCTTCATGCGGTTACAGATGTCCAAAGCTGCATGCATCTGCATTGACAAATGCAGGCCAATACATATGATGTCACTGTAGAACTACCCCCATAGGAGCTGCTGGATTAGATTTGGGCTTTGCACGTTACCTCAACATTCATTGTCTAGGGGAAGAAAGTCTGTAAAGAATGCCAATGTCCACACAAGTTGTAAAAACTTTAGCTGTTAGGTTTTATTTTTTCTTCTCATAACTTGCAGGAAAGTAGAAGGATGAAGGAGCAGGAGAAGGTTCAGGCGCATAGTACAGATAACTGGTGAAAGTTCCAAAAAGTCACTCACCACTTCCTCTCGAGTGGGTATTGCTCACCCGGATAGGCCCCTCTCACCTGGCCTAGCACCCGGAATGAAGCACGAACAATGATCAGTCACAGTCTCTGCCACAGACTGGTTGCAAGCTTAACCACTTAAGCCCCGGACCAATATGCTGCTAAATGCCCAAAGGCGTTTTTACAATTCGGCACTGCGTCGCTTTAACAGACAATTGCGCGCTCGTGCAACGTGGCTCCCAAACAAAATTGACGTCCTTTTTTCCCTACAAATAGAGCTTTCTTTTGGTGGTATTTGATCTTATTTTTTGCGCTATAAACAAAAATAGAGCGACAATTTTGAAAAAAATGCAATATTTTTTACTTTTTGCTGTAACAAATATCCCCCAAAAACATATATAAAATTAATTTTTTTCCTCAGTTTAGGCCGATACGTATTCTTCTACCTATTTTTGGTAAAACAAATCGCAATAAGCGTTTTTTCGATTGGTTTGCGCAAAATTTATAGCGTTTACAAAATAGTTGATATTATTATTGCATTTGTATTAATTTTTTTTTTTTTACTACTAATGGCGGCGATCAGCGATTTTTTTCGTGACTGCGACATTATGGCGGACACTTCGGACAATTTTGACACAATTTTGGGACCTTTGTAATTTTCACAGCAAAAAATGCATTTAAATTGCATTCTTTATTGTGAAAATGACAGTTGCAGTTTGGGAGTTAACCACAGGGGGCGCTGAACGTTTTAGGCTTCACCTAGTGTGTGTTTACAACAGTAGGGGGGTGTGGCTGTAGGTCTGACGTCATCGATTGTGTCTCCCCTATAAAGGGGATGACACGATCGATGCGCCACCACAGTGAAGCACGGGGAAGCCGTGTTTACATACGGCTCTCCCCGTTCTTCAGCTCCGGGGAGCGATCACGACGGAGCGGCTATAAACGAATAGCCGCGCCGTCGTCCCGGATCGCTCCCCGAGGGAATCCGCCCGCCGCACGCAGCGGGGGGGTCCCGATCAGACCCCCGACCCGCGGAAAGGCAAGGACTTATATAAACGTCCTTCTGCCTGTCCGTGCCATTGTGCGGACGTAAATAGTTGTGCGGCGGGCGTTAAGGGGTTAAGTGAACGTTTCCGGAATTCTCTGCCACAGGATTTAGTACCCGGATATTCAGCCTTACAGTATCAGAACCTTTAAGCCAACCGGGCACACTATAAGGTTTTCGTAGACTACGGTGCATCCTCCAATAAGGTTACCAGGCCTCTCCCAAAGTACCAGCCTTCTGCTCGGTCCTTTCCGGGACAGGTCCCCCCCTGGTTTCCTCCATTGAGCGGCTTCCTCCCGCAGGACAGACAGCACAGGATCACTTTCCGAGCGTAGGCCCCAGTCAGGACGACTCGGCTTACCTGGCAGGAACGCAGCCTCGGGCCCACATGGCCCGAGACCAAAAATCATGCAGCACATACCTCGCGCCAGGAGGGCCACAAGGTGGGAAAAGGGCCCCAAAACATGGTGTCTGCCCCTTAAGTATCCTTCCCCAGCATTCCCAGTGGGGAGACCACTCCCACTGGGCTGCTACCGGAGTAAGACACCCAATACACCCTGGCCTGCTTGAGTTCCAACATTGGCCTATGGTGACAACGCCACCCACAGGCAAACAAAGGAAATTCCCTCCAAGCACAGCCAGAGCTAGAACAGAGGACGATTTAGCCTTAATTAACAAAGTCTGAGCTAATTATCAGCTCAGACACCCACTAAATTTAACATAGCGCCTGGTCATCAGGAGCAGGGTGCTACATCACTATAACATGAGATGACACATATAAAAGTCTGAGAGCACTGCACACCGCTGATTTGGTGCTTAAAAAAATGGAGGAACAGTTCCCCTTTGGGTTTTTTGCTGCAAAAAAAAAACAAAACACGGGGAACTGTTTCTCCATTTTTTAAGCAATACATATGATGTCAACAATCTCTGATACTTTCCATATGGACCACATGTGTTTAACCACTTCCCGACGGCCGTACGAATATGTGCGGCCGCAGGGTGGCTCTAATTCTCTAACAGGATGCATACAGTGCCTTGCAAAAGTATTCGGCCCCCTTGAACTTTGCAACCTTTTGCCACATTTCAGGCTTCAAACATAAAGATATAAAACTGTAATTTTTTTTTAAGAATCAACAACAAGTGGGACACAATCATGAAGTTGGAACGAAATTTATTGGATATTTCAAACTTTTTTAACAAATAAAAAACTGAAAAATTGGGCGTGCAAAATTATTCAGCCCCCTTAAGTTAATACTTTGTAGCACCACATTTTGCTGCGATTACAGCTGTAAGTCGCTTGGGGTATGTCTCTATCAGTTTTGCACATCGAGAGACTGAAATATTTGCCCATTCCTCCTTGCAAAACAGCTGGAGCTCAGTGAGGTTGGATGGAGAGCGTTTGTGAACAGCAGTTTTCAGTTCTTTCCACAGATTCTCGATTGGATTCAGGTCTGGACTTTGACTTGGCCATTCTAACACCTGGATATGTTTATTTGTGAACCATTCCATTGTAGATTTTGCTTTATGTTTTGGATCATTGTCTTGTTGGAAGACAAATCTCCGTCCCAGTCTCAGGTCTTTTGCAGACTCCATCAGGTTTTCTTCCAGAATGGTCCTGTATTTGGCTCCATCCATCTTCCCATCAATTTTAACCATCTTCCCTGTCCCTGCTGAAGAAAAGCAGGCCCAAACCATGATGCTGCCACCACCATGTTTGACAGTGGGGATGGTGTGTTCAGGGTGATGAGCTGTGTTGCTTTTACGCCAAACATAACGTTTTGCATTGTTGCCAAAAAGTTCATCTGACCAGAGCACCTTCTTCCACATGTTTGATGTGTCTCCTAGGTGGCTTGTGGCAAACTTTAAACAACACTTTTTATGGCTATCTTTAAGAAATGGCTTTCTTCTTGCCACTCTTCCATAAAGGCCAGATTTGTGCAGTATACGACTGATTGTTTTCCTATGGACAGAGTCTCCCACCTCAGCTGTAGATCTCTGCAGTTCATCTAGAGTGATCATGGGCCTCTTGGCTGCATCTCTGATCAGTCTTCTCCTTGTATGAGCTGAAAGTTTAGAGGGACGGCCAGGTCTTCGTAGATTTGCAGTGGTCTGATACTCCTTCCATTTCAATATTATCGCTTGCACAGTGCTCCTTGGGATGTTTAAAGCTTGGGAAATCTTTTTGTATCCAAATCCGGCTTTAAACTTCTCCACAACAGTATCTCTGACCTGCCTGGTGTGTTCCTTGTTCTTCATGATGCTCTTTAAACGGACCTCTGAGACTATCACAGTAGAGGTGCATTTATACGAAGACTTGATTACACCACAGGTGGATTCTATTTATCATCAATAGTCATTTAGGTCAACTTTGCATCATTCAGAGATCCTCACTGGAGAGAATTTGCTGCACTGAAAGTAAAGGGGCTGAATAATTTTGCACGCCCAAATTTTCAGTTTTTTATTTGTTAAAAAAGTTTGAAATATCCAATAAATTTCGTTCCACTTCATGATTGTGTCCCACTTGTTGTTGATTCTTCAAAAACAATTACAGTTTTATATCTTTATGTTTGAAGCCTGAAATGTGGCAAAAGGTTGCAAAGTTCAAGGGGGCCGAATACTTTCGCAAGGCACTGTATATGCGTCCTCCGCTCCTCCAGGCCACTAGAGGGCGCGCGGTGCCGTCGGTGGCGTGCACGTGCCCGCCACATTCCTGAGATACCGATGCGTTTTCCCTTCGCGCCCGCAATGTCCACCAGGCACTCGCGGTTACAGGGACAAGGACATGGATCTCTGTGTGTAAACAGAGATCCATGTCCTGTCAGGGGAGAGAGGAGACCGATCTGTGTCCCTTGTACATAGGGACACAGCATCGGTCACATCCCCCAGTCACCCCCCTCCTTCCACAGTTAGAACACACCCAGGGAATACATTTAACCCCTTCCTCGCCCCCTAGTGTTAACCTCTTCACTGCCAGTCACATTAATACAGTAATCGGTGCATTTTTATCGCACTGATCGCAGTATAAATGTGAATGGCGCCAAAAATGTGTCAAAAGTGTCCGATGTGTCCGCCATAACGTCGCAGTCCCAATAAAAATCGCAGATCGCCGCCATTACTAGTAAAAAAAAATAATAATAAAAATTAATAATAATTCTGTCCCCTATTTTGTAAGCGCTATAACTTTTGCGCAAACCAGTCGCTTATTGCGATTTTTTTTTTACCAAAAATATGTAGAATAATACGTATCGGCCTAAACTGAGAACATTTTTTTTTAAAAAAAACAATGGGCTATTTATTATAGCAACAAGTAAAAAATATTGACTTTTTTTAAAAATTGTCGCAATTTTTTGTTTATAGCGCAAAAAATAAAAACCGCGGAGGTGATCAAATACCACCAAAAGAAAGCTCTATTTGTGGGGAAAAAAGGACACCAATTTTGTTTGGGAGCCACGTCGCACAACCGCGCAATTGTTAGTTAAAGCGACGCAGTGCCGGAAGCTGAAATTTCACCTGGTCAGGAAGGGGGTATACGTACCCAGTAAGCAAGTGGTTAACATTCATTTTGTTGTAAACATTTCAGTATTGTGGATGTGACACGGATGTTAAAGACTTAATAGTTTTGTTACTACTACACTTAGTGAATGTAATAAAATACATTCAGACACTTTTTCCTGCAGAGACCTCTGCATGTTCCATAATCATAAAATTGCTGCGGTGCATCTCACGCGTACATAGCTCTCTGCAGCAATACTTTGCAGTATTCTGCAGGGAGAGAATGATATACTGTCTACCTGTCAGTTTGTTATTGCATTATTCAGTAAGGGCACAGGCTGCTTTGACCTATGGATTGAATTCCTGACGGATATTCAAGTTACTGTGAACAAATCCAAGCTTCCAGAATCTCTAACTGCGACTCTGCTCTGCTAAAAATCCTGATTCTTCCTCTGCAGTGGCAGTGCAGTACAAGGAAAGTTTGACTATGCTGCAATGCACACATCTCTCACTGCTACCAGCCTGAAATGCACACTTGCACCTATACTCCCAGGCATGTTTAATGGGCTTGATGATGAGGCTAGCTAGGGATCAGCTGAATCAGTAGCTGCTGCAGTCAGACAGATGGAGCTTAGGCAGGCAGAGAGAGGATGCTCAGGAAGAAAGAGGAGGGAGTGGAAGTAATGGGCTGGGTGAGGAATCCAAGACACCTGTATGATGTTACCTTTTAAATAATATAGGACCTTGCAAGCTTAGGTAGAGGAAACTGGAGACAAGTCAGCAGAGCTTATTGCAAAACCTACCTGGTGGGGTGCACAGCCGGTGCCCTGTTCATTGCTTGGATCACTGACCTCTGAAAGAAACACACATAGATACTGAGATAAACCTTGGAAACTGGTTAAGAAGCAATTAAACACAGAAGATAATAATAAAAAAACTAGACATGGAAAAACAGAGAATTTTCTTCTGCAAAGCATAAGACAAAAAGGGAACTGTACCACTTGGCCAACAGAAGAAAAAAAAAGGATTGCACTCATGTGCAGTGACCTGAGAGCAAGGCAGAGTTAACGTGTCAGTTGGGGATACAGTCATCTTGTGGAACACGGGAAGAATGGTGCATATTCCAGACGATGCAGACTTTAACACTTTCCGGGAGCAATGTGAGATTAACGACGGCTGGCAGTGCCAATACAACAAGGGGGGAGTGACGGTGTGGAGCCAGGAGCAAGACAGTATCAAGACTGTGAAGAAACTCAAGGTATGTTCATAGTCATTCCTTTTATTGTAAAAAGGGTACCCATGCTTTAGTATCCCCTATGTGGTAACTCTGCTCCCCAATTCTTGCAAGAGAAATCTAAAAACTTTCTTTATTAGAAGTACTGCATGCAGAGTCTAAAACTGGGGAGCATAACAAAAAAAAAAGAGAGACCCCCTTAATGTTACTTTATGGAGGGGTCTAAGAACAGAGACCACTTTAAACATTGCACGTTAGTTTGCCTTCCTTTAAAAAGTTGATCAGTATACCCAATCTTTCGGATCTGTAGATCAAACACTCAGGTCTGGTTCACATTGGGTACGATTTGAGAAGCGCTGCACCGATTTCAAAAAGTAGTTCATGTACTTTTTTGCGATTTCGGGCCGCGATTTACATTGACATCTGCACAGATGTCTCTGAAATCGCGGCCGAAATTGTGCGAGTTCAGCTGAACTCGCACGGCTTCACTCCCGCAGCCCAGTGTGAACCTGGGCTCAAGCTCAATTCAAATTAATGCAAGCATATGAAAACTACTCCACTACTACCTTTTAAAAATAAATGGCAAGCCTGGCTATCTCATCCTAGAACTTCTAAATGCCTAAAATATTGTAACCTTTAGCCCAGGTTCACACTGGGTACGATTTGGTACGATTTGAGATGCGATTTCACATGTCAAATCGCATCTCAAATCGGCGGCATTTGCCGGCAATGGCACCGTCCTAATCGGTGCGATGCCGCATCTGCGGCGCTGCACCGATTTTAAAAAGTAGTTCCTGTACTACTTTTTGCGATTTCGGGCCACGATTTACATTGAACCCTGCACAAATGTCTCTTAAATCGCGGCAAAATTTTATGATTTTTACAGCGATTTTTGAATTGGCAGTAGTGTGAACCTAGCCTTATAGTACTGGTGAATTTGATATAACCTTCCTTATTATATGAGATTCAGATGTAGCTCATTATTACTAAGTTCTTTTGATCCTTGTTGATATTATTAAATTGTTAGTCAACCCCTCCTTTACAGTTTGATCCCATCTGGGGTAATTGGTGGTCTAACAACTAGATATCAATACTTATTATTCTCTCTTCTGTTGTTTGTTTTGTTCATTGTCACAATAAGTGTCGAACAAGTATTATGATCATACCTTTAAAGTGATGTCTAATCTTCTAGATTGTAAGCTCTAATGAGCAGGGCTCTCTGATTCCCCCCCCCCCCTGTATTGTAATTGTATTGTCTGCCTTAATGTTGTAAATCGCTGCGCAAACTGTTGGCGCTATATAAATCCTGTATAATAATAATAATAATATTGTAAAAAAAAAAATTGATCAGTAGTTCAAAATGATTGAAGATTTTTGTGAGCTTTAATAAACCCTTTATATGCAATACAATTGAAGAATCATAGGTCGATCAGTGTTGTATTCTTTCTAAAATAAAGAGGAAGACCCCTTCTGTACTGGGTTAATGAGCAGTAGAGACTACCCCCTAAGGACTCATTTACGCTGGCAATGACCTACAGGCATATAATTCCACACTTTGTTTACCTGCATTCTGGTGCATTCAGTTTAGCGAAAATAGAATTCAGTGCATCCAGGGGCAGATTAGATCCTGTGAATGCTTCTAAACAAGTGTAAACTCTTGTAGACAGACACAAGAACACATTTAGGTAGATTCAGAGAGATGGGATTAAATTTAGGGCGGCGTAGCCTAGCCTGTTTAGGCTACACCGCCGTAAATTAGCTAGGCTAGTAGTGATTTTCAATCTACTTTCCTGCTAATCTTCGGCGGCGTAGCCTCAAACGAGCGGGCGTAAGGGCGCCTAATTCAAATTGGTTGGAGGGGGGCGTGTTGTATGGAAATGAGGCTTGACCTCACGTTTTTTGTTTTTTTCATGCTATTGCGCACATTTCCCAGTGCGCATTGCGGCTAAGTACGCCGTACGGGCCTATTGATTTCGACGTGTACGTAAACGATGTAACTTCCGATTCGCGGACGACTTGCGCAAACTACGTAAAAAATTCGAACCTCGCGGCGGCCATACTTTAACATTGTTATTCCACTTCATAGGTGGAATAACTTTAGGCCGCCTAAGGCATTACAGAAACTACGTTAATCGACTGCGGCGGGCTCGCGTACGTTCGAGAATTGGCGTAAAAGCTCATTTACATCTACGCCGGCCGCAATGGAAGCGCCACCTAGCGGCCATCCAAAAAATTGCAAGCTAAGATAGAACGACGCAAGCCGTCCTATTTTAGCTTTGTTTAAGCGTATCTCTGTTTGAGCATACGCTTAAACAAACGCCGGCGTAGATTCAGAGTTAGGTCGACTTATCTACTGATAAGTCGGTCTAACTCTTTGTGAATCTACCTATTAGTCCAGGTTCACACTGGGCTGCGGGAGTGAAGCCGTGCAAGTTCAGCTGAACTCGCACAATTTCACTCCCGCTGGCAGTCCCGATTTCGGCCGCGATTTAAGAGACATCTGTGCAAGTTTCTGCACAGATGTCAATGTAAATCGCGGCCCGAAATCGCAAAAAGTAGTACAGGAACTACTTTTGAAATCGGTGCAGCGCAGCAGATGCGGCGTTGCACCGATTAGGACGGTGTCATTGCCAGCAAATGCCGCCGATTTGAGATGTGATTTGACATGTGAAATCGCACCAAATCGCACCCAGTGTGAACCTGGGCTTAAAAACAGGAGAATCTGATCTGGGTTGCACCAAGGGCCATTTTACCGAGGAGGTGGCAGGATCGCCTCCTAATTGCCTGGTAGCCGCTGCTCTGTTTTTACTCCCGAGAATAATTTCTCCTGCATTTACAGCAATTAAACGCAGGAGGCTAGTGGGAATGTAGCCGTTTGACTTCAACAATCTGTGACTTTGTTGTATAAAAGCAGATTGAACGTTGCTTGGACATATTCTGGTTTTATCCAACACTTGAACTCCAATTTTAGAGCTGCTGTTAATAAACCATAAGGGCTCGTTTTCATATGTATGTCGCCCTCTGAAAAGTGTTCTGCAATAGATTGCTTTTCAGAGAGCGCTTTTTAAACCCTTAAAACTCACACAACTGTGCTGCAACCCCATGCTTGTGGTGTGGCCCTATTCCGTTGACGCAACAGGGGGATAATTTTTTCCCCACCGTCTTTGCAGCTTAACGGGGAGCAGAGAGGGCAGTAAAATACAGCTCGCCCATGTGTTATTATTGCATCAAATTATAAACCTAACCTTTAAACACCTGACTGACCTGTTTTAGTCATTGTTGTTTTGTACCTGTCAGTGGAATTTTTTTTTTCTAGAAGTAAAAATCCCTTTTTAATAAGGAAGTATTCCAAATTTACGTGGTGCCATATGACGACTTTATTATCCAGAACAATATCTAATTACGTTTGTAAGAGTTTTCTTGCATTTAATGAAATGCTTAATTTTTTTCCCCAAACTGAAAAACATATCATTTGCTATTTTTTTGGCTTGCACCTAAACTGTGTGTGTATTGTGCCCATCATTTACAGCCAACTGTGCTCCATCAATTGCAGCCACTGTGCCCACCCGCTGTCTGCCCGACACTTACCCTATCACGGTGGTGGGTCAGGCAGTGAAGCTGTAGGAAGGGTATCGCGGCGCTTTGCTCTGTGTCCTCCATGCATCCTCTGTGCATGTCTTCTTCCTGCTTTGCTAGGCGGCCAATGAAATCGCTTCTCCCTTCAGCCAATCAGGTGTCTGGTATTGCATCCGTTATTTCAACTGACTATTGCGCGGTCGTGCAATGTTGCACCCAAAAAAAAATTGACGTCCTTTTTTCCCACAAATAGAGCTTTCTTTTGGTGGTATTTGTTGAGCTATAAACAAAAAAAAAAAAAGCAACAATTTTGAAAAATAAGCTATATATTTTTTTTTTTTTTTTTTTTTTACTTTTTGCTACAATAAATATTTTTCCTCAGTTTTTGGTTAAAAAAAAAAAAAAAGTGTATATTGATTGGTTTTCACACAAGTTATAGCTTCTACACAATAGGGTATAGTTTTATGGCACTTTTAATATTCTTTTTTTTTTTTTCTTGTAATGGTGGTGATCTGCGATTTTTTTTTTTTTTTTTTTTTTTTTTTTATCATGACCGCGACATTATGGCGGACACATCAGAAATTTTTTACACTATTTTGGGACCATTGTCATTTATACAGCGATCAGTGCTATAAAAATGATTAGTGTGTAAATGACACTAGCAGGAAAGGGGTTAACCACTAGGGGGCAAGGAAGGGGTTAAGTGTGTCCTAGGGAGTGATTCTAACTGTGTGGGGGCTGGGCTACCAGTGACAGGGAGCAGTAGATCACTGTCCTGTTTTTAGGCAGAACAGGGAAATGTTTACACAGGCATCTCCCCCCCCCCCCCCCCCCCGTTCTGCCTCTCCGTGACACAATCGCAGGATACCGGCGGACATCGGGTCACACGGGCATGGAGTATGCGGGCGCCCACAATGCCGTGATTTAAAGGGGACGTACCTGTACGCCTCTTTGCTCAGCTGTGCCATTTGTATATCATCGTGCGCTGGACGGCAAGCAGTTAAAGCGGACACTTGTATGGGGGTGGCTACAGCGGCCCTGGATAGATTCATGCAATGCATGAATCTATCCATAGTACACAGAGGGGGTGGTTGGAGAAAAGGGGCGGCGCCTGAGCACCCATAATGGAAGCACTGCCACTGGTCCGGTCATTTCATTAGAAGCTATATGATGGGGGCTGAAACAAACGTTTTTAACAACTCCAAAACTTCACTGAATACATGTTTCTTGACGAAAGAAACATAATTCAATCCATATTTGAAAAAATTGACCAGTGTAGATATCCACAAACTCTTGATGATTCAAGCGAAATGCGTTCACGCCAGGGCTGGACTTACCATTATGCTTGACTAAGCTAATAGGGGGCCCCGGGAGGAGGAAGCAGGAAGAGCCATGCAGCACGGAAGGGGTCCCCACCCCCCCCCCCCCACTTCTCGGCTCCAGGGGGCCCCTTGAACGCACTCAAGCCCAGGGGCCCCCACCACCCTAAGTCCTGCCCTGATTCACACCATTCCCTAGCTCTGGAGATACTGCATGCTCTACCATCCTCCCTTGCACCTGCTTATCTGTTTTTCAAAGCCAAAAGGGTAGAGTTGCAGTATGCCTTCAAAAACAACTATGTCAGGAAAGCATTACGGAGGTACGGTAGTCCCCATTTTCACTGTTCAATGATGCTAGCTTTTTAACCTCCATACCACAGAGTGCTGTCATCATTGTGCATTGTGGTGACATACTCATTCAGTGCCACTATGTGAATATCAGTCATTATTATCCTTCATAGGTGCACTGGATATGATCATGCTCGTTCACACTTCTCCGTGGGCTTAATTTACTAATGCTAGACAATCGTAGTACCTCCGTCCTGGATGAAAGAAATTTGTGATAATGCTAGTTTTCTGGCTGCAGTGGCTGGATGAGTCACTGACCTGGAAAAAGCCTGAAGCAAGTGAAATTGGAATGTTTTTTTCATTGCAGTAATTGCTGTATAGAAGGCACTGGGCCAACATGACTGCTAGTCTAGACAACTAGCTTTTTTTAGAAAGGCAGTTGGAAATTACAGTTTTCATATTGCATAGTAAAGCTTCCATTTCATGGCTTTTGCTGCATGGAAATGCATTTCAAGCAGAAATCTCATTCTTTCCTATGTGACTGCACCACATTTACTGTAGGTACTGCATTTTACTGTGTTCTGAAAGGAAAACTCTGAGCTTAGTCACACCTACAAGTGTTCTTTTCTTTCCATTGCCTGCTAGGCTCCATGTACACGGGACGTTTTTACAACTGCTCCTTAATGATTAAACTTGAAAGATAGTAACCCACGTTTAAAACGTCCATTTTTCCGCGTTCGCGTTTAGACCAAAAAATGCCTATAAACAAACCGCTGCTAAACGCGGGTTACCGCTTTTAGCCGCTGAAACTTGGAAATCTTCTGAGTCTGAGCCCAGGTTCACACTGGGTACGATTTGGTACGATTTGAGATGCGATTTCACATGTCAAATCGGCGGCATTTGCCGGCAATGGCACTGTCCTAATCGGTGCGACGCCGCATCTGCGGCGCTGCACCGATTTCAAAAAGTAGTTCCTGTACTACTTTTTGCGATTTCGGGCTGCGATTTACATTGAACCATGCACAGATGTCTCTTAAATCGCGGCCAAAATCGCGGCGGCAAATTTTTCCGCGATTTTACCGCGATTTTGAATTCGCAGCAGTGTGAACCTAGCCTGAACCCATTTTTTTGCTTTTAAAGAAACACTGTTAAACGCAACTGCCTAAAAACTGCAAAAAACTAGACTGTGTACATGGTCACATAGGATGACATTGAATGAGTTCAGGGGCAGTTGAAAAAAGCGTCCAACTGCCTCTGAACGTACGTTTAGCAGCGTCCTGTGTACAGGGGGCCTAGTGCAATTTTTGGTCTAGGGTGCCAACTTTTACTAACCATACTGGGCTAGATTCACATAGATCAGCGGATCTTTAGATCCACGTGATCTATGTGATTTAAGATCCGCTGCCGCAAGTTTGAGAGGCAAGTGGCTAATTCACTAAACACTTACCTCCAAACTTGCGGCGGCGGATCGTAAATCCCCCGGCGGAATTCAAATTCCGCGGCTAGGGGGAGTGTACTATTTAAATGAGCATGCGCCGTCCGCGAAATTTCGCGGCGTGCATTGCTCCCACTGACGTCACTAGGACGTCAGTGGTTTCGGCGTGAGCGTAACTTGTGGCGCGCAGGTTTCTGAATCGGCGTACGCAAACAACGTAAAAAAAACAAAAATCAACGCGGGAAAAGCGGCTATACTAAACATTGGCTGTGCCTCACAGAAGCAGGGGTAAGTATACGCCGGGAAAACCGCTACTGAAACGTCGAAACAACACTGCGTCGGGTCCGCGTACGTTCGTGAATTGCCGTAACTCGCTGATTTACATATTTCTCAGTGTAAATCAGCGAGAACGCCCCCCGCGGCCATTTTTTAACCACTTACCCCCCGGACCATATTGCTGCCCAAAGACCAGAGTACTTTTTGCGATTCGGGACTGCGTCGCTTTAACAGACAATTGCGCGGTCGTGCGACGTGGCTCCCAAACAAAATTGGCGTCCTTTTTTTCCCACAAATAGAGCTTTCTTTTGGTGGTATTTGATCACCTCTGCGGTTTTTATTTTTTGCGCTATAAACAAAAATAGAGCGACAATTTCGAAAAAAAATGAATATTTTTTTACTTTTTGCTGTAATAGATATCCCCCAAAAATATATAAAAAAACATTTTTTTTCCTCAGTTTAGGCCGATACGTATTCTTCTACATATTTTCCGTAAAAAAAAATCGCAATAAGCGTTTATTGATTGGTTTGCGCAAAAGTTATAGCGTTTACAAAATAGGGGGTATTTTTATGTCATTTTTATTAATATATATTTTTTACTAGTAATGGCGGCGATCAGCGTTTTTTTTTTCGGTATTGCGACATTATGGCGGACACTTTTGACACATTTTTGGGACCATTGGCATTTTTATAGCGATCAGTGCTATAAAAATGCATTGGATTACTATAAAAATGCCACTGGCAGTGAAGGGGTTAACACTAGGGGGCGGGGAAGGGGTTAAGTATGCCTGGGTGTGTTCTTACTGTGGGGGGGGGTGGACTCACTAGGGGAAACACTGATCCTCGGTTCATACGTTGTATGAACAGACGATCAGCATTTCCCCTGCTGACAGGCCCGAGAGCTGTGTGTTTACACACACAGCTCCCGGTCCCCGCTCTGTACCGAGCGATCGCGTGTGCCCGGCGGCGATCGCGCCTGCCGGGCACACGCACGGGAGTCGGGGGCGAGCGGGGGGCGCGCGCCCCTAGTGGCGGCTGAGAGAGAGGACGTTATACTTCGTGCTCTCGCCCAGCCGAGCCGACCTGCCGACGTAGAACGGCGGTGCGCGGTCGGCTAGTGGTTAATTGCAGTTAAGATCCGACGGTGTAACACAGTTACACCTGTCGGATCTTAGGCATATCTATGCGTAACTGATTCTATGAATCAGTCGCATAGATATGACGGCGTATCAGGAGATACACCGTCGTATCTCTCTGTGAATCTGGCCCACTGTGTCTATGGAGAATTATCATTGTCACCCTAGCACACAAAGCGGTTGATTTACCAAAACTGGGAAATGCTAAATCTGGTGAAGCTGTGCATAGAAATCAATCGGCTTCCAGGTTTTTTTGTCAAAGCTTAACTGAACAAGCTGAATTTAGGCTGGCCATACACTCTACAATTTTCTTCTTCAATTTTCCTTTAGATTTACCCAAACCATATAATATGAGGTCAAACCTTCTAATGTGTATGCAATCAGACAGGCCCTTGCACTACGTAGCTGAAGGTAAATCTGAAGAAAATAAGAAAGTTGTATAGTGCATGGCCAGCCTGAATTTTTGGATAAATCAACAGATTTAGTTTTGCTTGTTGAGCAGACCAAAAATGGTAACACGCCAAGAATAAGCTTTTATATAATGGAGCTCACCAGTCTTTAGATGTGGTGGCTACAATAGGGTTTTTTGTATTTTTTTTTCCTTTTTTTGGGGGGGGGGGGAGTTGTTCTCCTTTATTTCACCAGATGAATCCAATTTTGGATGAAAGTAAAACAGAGATGCCTTTGGACAGCATCACTGACAACTGGGGAGAGTGTAGTGTAAGGCAGGGCAAACATTAAACTATTTTCTTTCCTTCAACCACGGGTTGAAGAAAAGAAAATTGCTTGATTCCCCTCTCGACAAGTTCAAAAGGTCAACTGTTAGCCGGAGTTTGCCTTTAATTTGTTAATAAAATCCATCTAAATCTGCTAGTCCATCTAAAGCCAGCCATAGACTGATCAAAATGTGTCCACATCAGCAGGAACCTGATGAATTTTGATCTATGTATGGGCAAGCTGGTTGTATTGAAGTTGATCTATCAATCGACTTCAGTACAACCAGCCTGTCAGGTTTATCTCCAGGTTTATAAGATTCATACGTATACTAGCCACGGATCTCATGTAACCTGACTTGTATCCCCTGCGTGCAACATATTTATGTATGTTAAGCCTTTGCCTAAACTAGGGTAAGATTCTGAATGTTGCTTCCTGCAACTTAGTTCTGCAGCCCCTCTGGCACACCTGGCAATGTTATTAATGAAATAACTCAGCTGGAATACACAACACAGTTCCGTTTGTAGTTTACTTAACCACTTGCTTACTGGGCACATATACCCCCCTCCTGCCCAGGTGAAATTTCAGCTTCCGGCACTGCGTCGCTTTAACTGACAATTGCGCGGTCGTGCGACGTGGCTCCCAAACAAAATTGACGTCCTTTTTTCCCCACAAATAGAGCTTTATTTTGGTGGTATTTGATCACCTCTGCGGTTTTTATTTTTTGCGCTATAAACAAAAAAAAGCAACAATTTTGAAAAAAAAAACAATATTTTTTACTTGTTGCTATAATAAATAGCCCAATTTTTTTTCCAAATTTTTTTTTTTCTCAGTTTAGGCCGATACGTATTCTTCTACATATTTTTGGTAAAAAAATAAAAATAAAAAATCGCAATAAGCGCTTACAAAATATGGGACAGAATAATTATTATTATTATTATTATTATTATTTTTTTTTTTTTTTTTTTTTACTAGTAATGGCGGCGATCTGCGATTTTTTTTTTTTTTTTATTTTTTTTTTTTTTATTGGGACTGCGACATTATGGCGGACACATCGGACACTTTTGACACATTTTTGGCGCCGTTCACATTTATACAGCGATCAGTGCGATAAATATGCACTAATTACTGTATAAATGTGACTGGCATTCAAGGGGTTAACACTAGGGGGTGAGGAAGGGGTTAAATGTGTGCCTGTATTGTGTTCTCACTGTGTGTGGACTGTGGAGGGGGGGTGACTGGGGGAGGTGACCGATCTGTGTCCCTATGTACAAGGGACACAGATCGGTCTCCTCTCTCCCCTGACAGGACGTGGAGCTCTGTGTTTACACACAGAGCTCCACGTCTTGTCCCTGTAGCCGCCGATCCCGAGTGCCTGGCGGACATCGCGACCGCCAGGCACGCGCATCGGCATCTCGGGGACGCGCCGGGCGTGCGCGCGCCCCCCCCAGTGGCCGGAGGAATCCAGGACGTCAATTGACGTCCTGTTGGATATTCAGAGCCACCGTGAGGCCGTCATTTGACGATGGCCCGGGGCTCAAGTGGTTAAAGAAAGCAAAGTTCAGGTTAACATTTGTCAGTCAAGACATGTATAAGTACCCAGGACTTGGCTGAAACAGTTTAAAGAAACAATCGGGAACACTATGCAACCAATGAAAGCAACAAGTAACAATATGCACAGATTAAACAGACTACCCAACAACGTGTGGTGTGTGTGTGTGTGTGGGTGGGATGCTGTGGCTAAAAGGGGAACCCCCAGGCCGGGCTACGATGCCTCTAGTACACACCCAGTGAAATCTCAATACCCGTGGTGTGTCCCCTTTAAGGGCAACCGCGGCAATGTCCTGGAAGCAAAGCTTTGTGTTTTATTATCTTCACCGACAATGTAGGAGCTCTGTGGACAATATTTGGATGTGGTATTCTATGAAAAGCATTAAAGGTTCCTGGGCAAAACCCCCTCACCAAGTTCTGTACACAGTCAGCGGTCCTCCCCTGATCAATTGATCTTAGATGCAGGTGTGTCGCAGTGGCATTCAGTCCTTGAGCTGTTGCAGGGTGTCCTTCTGTAGCATGGACAGTCTGTTCCTCTGGGCTGGAGCTGCATGAACAATCTGTTCCTCTAAGCTGGAGCTGCAGGCTATGTGCCCCTTGGTAGGCCGCAATTCCACACACAAATATAGCTGGATTCAGAGAGAGTTAGGCCGGCGTATCAGTAGATACGCCGACCTAACTCGGAATCTGCGCCGTCCTAAGTTTAAGTGTATTCTCAAACTGAGATACACTTAAACCTAGCTAAGATACGACAGCCTGCGCTGTCGTATCGTAGGGTGGAATATTTAGGCTGCCCGCTAGGTGGCGATTCCGTTGAGTTTGGCGTAACATATGTAAATGACTAGCTACGCCTATTCACGAACGTACGTGCGCCTGTCACAGTAAAGATACGCCGTTTACGTAAGGCGTTTTCAGGCGTAAAGTTATTCCATCAAATAGCTGGACTAGTCAATGTTAAGTATGGCCGTCGTTCCCGCATTGAAATTTGAAAAATTTACGTCCGTGAATAGGGCTGGACGTAATTTACGTTCACGTCTAAACCAATACGTCCTTGCGGCGTACTTTGGCGCAATGCACACTGGGATATGTACACGGACGGCGCATGCGCCGTTCGTAAAAAACGTCAACCACGTCAGGTCACCCCCCATTGACATAAAACACGCCCCCTCATCCTAATTTCAATTGGGCGCGCTTACGCCGGCCCTATTTACGCTACACCGCTGTAAGTTAGGAGGCAAGTACTTTGAGAATACAGTACTTGCCTCTCTGACTTAAGGCGGCGTAGCGTAAATACGATACGCCGCCTTAAAGTTGCGGCGGCGTCTCTGAATCCAGCTAATAGAGTGCAGGAGATGCTCTCCTGATGTGGTGCAGGCAAAAAAGAGGCTCTGGCCTAGTTCCTCTGGGTTTTTATCTCCTCCCCCATAGTCTTTTGCTGCTGCCTGATGATTGGCTCAGGCTCTTCCAATAGGGAGTTTAAAAACAAGCAGTTTTATGAGTCTGTGCGGGAAGAGAGAAAGGTGGGGGTGAAAAGCCCCACTCTGCTGCAGCAGACAGTTGTCCCCTAATAGATTGGACTGGAGAAGTACCTGCTACAGTTCCCTTTTAAAAAAAAAAAATCTCCTGTCTTTGCTGGATCTTGCTTCCAGGGTACAGGCAGGAAAATCCAGCTTAACATTTTTTAATCCTTTAATGAGGAATTATGTGCATTTACAGGTGTATGGGCTTTAAACTATATACGTAAAAACTCATTCTGTTGTCAGAATAAATTTTATATTCTATCCAACTGGAAATGTTATGTGCATATAATTGTGCATTTATTCTGACAGAAACCCCTCTCTGAATGCAGGTTTGGGATTTTTTTTTTTCTTTTAATGACCCTAAAGGCTGTTTTTTAAATCCTAAATGCAGCAATGTGTATGGACATATTGAGGGTTATTTACGAAAAGCAAATCCACTTTGCACTACAAGTGCAAAGTGCACTGAAAGTGCACTTGGAAGTGCAGTTGCTGTAAATCTGAGGGGTAGATCTGAAATGAAGGGCAAGCTCTGCTGATTTTATCATCCAATCATGTGCAAGCTAAAATGCTGTTTTTTATTTTCCTTGCATGTCCCCCTCGGATTTACAGCGACTGCACTTCCAAGTGCAATTTCAAGTGCACTTGTAGTGCAAAGTGGATTTGCCTTTTGTAAATAACCCTTATTGGCTAAGACTGAGCTGCCTTTGGAGGCTTAAAAAGAAAAATGTCTCTAAAAGTAGCACTTTTTTTTTTTTGTCCCCATGCATGAGGCTTTACATGTGTAGCCAGGTGCATGTCTAATGACTTGGGGCTCATTTACATATGTAGTAGCCCTAGGGGTCAAGTCCTGGGGAAAAAAGTGTGGGAACTCCCACTCAAGATCCACTCCCCCAACAAAAAAAAATGATACGATCCACTGTACCACTGTAAGAAAGTTCTTTCTAAATCCCGTGATAACTCGCGGCAGACCGCAATGTCTCCTGGGAACAATGACAAAAGCTCCCAGGAGACATTGCGGCATCGAGGAAGTGACGGAATACCCGCACACTACCCGATGAATCCATATACAGGAAGCGGCCAGTGACATAAAGGATTACTAAGGTTCGCCTGCCCCTGACAGTGACTCGAGCTGGGCATCGCCGCTTAGTGAAGAATTGGCTCGGCTGCTCTCGGCTGCTCTAGTCCTGCAAAGGGAACGGAGTTCCTGCTGTGAAAAAAGTGCAGGAACTCCGTTCCCACGCGTTCCCGCAGGACTTGAGCCCTGAGTAGCCCTCTGAAAAATAATCTGAGGGCACTGAGTTGAGAGGCATTATGTCACTGCCTCATTGTGTGTTAACCCTTTAAAAGCCCACACCACTTTACTGCAACCACGCTCATTGGTTTGCGGGGTGGTTGAAGCGCAGCCCAATTCATTTGTGATGTGCAACAGAGGGTATAATGTTTTATTTATTTTTTTACACGCCACGACTTGTGCTTATAGCCCAGCATAGCTGCCTTTGCAGCTTACAGGTGGGTGGCAAACTCAACTGCCTGTTTTTACTACACCCCAACAGCAAGTGTAAGCTAGGCCATATGAAACTGTACATATGGTCAAGGGCAGAACTTTTTTTCTAAAGCCCAGCTTCTTAACCAGTGGTGATGATGCACCAGGATAGTAGGAACCACTGTCATGACAGTAATGCTGTCATGAATGGCCAGGCTGAGTTCTGTGACCAGTCCTGCAATTCCTCATTGCTAGAGTACCTCCCAACAACTAGGCTAATGACAGCACATAGTAAAGTAAGGGCTCTTTCACATGTCCGTTCAGTTTTTCAGATGAGTTTTTTTTTCATCAGTTGATCAGTTTTTCCATCAGTTTTTCCATCAGTTTTTGCATCAGTTTTTCCATCAGTTTTTGCATCAGTTTTTCCATCCGTTTTTTTTTTTTTTTTGGGCTTTTTACATAGAAAAACGGATGTAAGGCTGGGTTCACACTACGGTTTTCCCGTCCGTCAGCCGCATACGATTTCAGTATTGAAAACGTACGGGCCCGGACGGGAAAACGTATAGATAGACAATGCATTGCAAATCGTATGCACTCAGATGCATCCGGGTGCGTACGATTTGCTGGCAAAACGTTTTTTAAACGTACGCAAAACCGTGTTCAACCACGGTTTTGCGGCCGTTTTTAAAACAGTATGGCAAACGTATACGTTTTCCTTTTAACATTAACGTCAATGGAAAACGCACATATGTGCGGTTCCATACGTTCCTGTCCGTTTCAGCCGCATACGGTTTTTCATATAAATCGTATGCGGCTGACGGACGGGAAAACCGTAGTGTGAACCCAGCCTTAGCGGAACGGATGATAAACGGATCATCCGTTAACGTCCGTTTTTCGTCCGTTCCGTTTTTTAGACGGAAGAAAAATAGGGTTTTCTTCCGTCCAAAAAAACGGAACTGAACGCAGACGGATGCTAACGGACGTTAGCGGATGCTCATCCGCTAACGGAAGCTAGCCCATAGGGAAGCATTGCGGTCCGTTAACGGACGTCCAAAAAACGGACGAACGGAACGGACGTGTGAAAGAGCCCTAAAGCACCCCCATCCTGAAGAAAGAGAAGACCAGGTAGACAGAAATAATTAGAGCAACCTTGCTGTTCTGTGGGGAAATTGACGATGCCTCGTTTGGCTTACATCGTTATTTAGCAATGCAGAAACCTGGACACCTTTTTATTGCTAAATCAGGTTTCTTGGCCTTGCAGACATAAGCTATTATTTTTTACAATCTAAACTGCAATGTTACCAAGCAGCAGAATTTCACAATGCTAAGACAAATGTTGGACATCTACACAGCTCCCAACTGTCCCTGATTTGGTGCAATGTCCCTCTGTCCCTCATTCCTCCTCATTTGTCCTTCATTTTGGTCTGATCTATATAGTTGTATATAAAATTCACTTTTTCCAGTGTCTTCCAGCCCTAAAACTTTCACCTGATTTCTAAATTGTTGCATTTGTAAATTCCAAAAGTCAATCTAAAGGAATAGTAATTATAAAAAAAAAGCACTTTTGGGTTTAACCAATCTTGTTTCTTTGTCCAATTCTCATTTAAGGGGGCATACCTATCTGCATACTTTTGCTGATAGGTGTCCCTCATTCCCATGTCAAAAAGTTGGGAGGTATGCATCTATGTTTAAAAAGTAGGGGATCTGCTTTTCATAAACCAGCTGCATAGAAGGGCGCATATACCCAAATGGTTACAGTGCTACTGCTACCCCTTTATTTTAGTGTGTTAACCTAAAATGATATCTCAATTATTACTAAATTACTAGAGGCCCCGCCTGGTGAGAAGTCATTTTCGCCCCCTCACCCCGCTTCTAAACTCGCTGGCTGAGTCATTTCCGACAGCAGAACACCCCCGCTTCTCAACTTTCTTTAATGTGACATGTCACTGTTGTCAGCGCCCCCGCTTCTCATTTTTAATGTGCCATGTCATTTTGCTTAGGGCCCCAGGGAGGTCCGGATCAGCACTGGGTCTTGTAATGACCTGGGAGGAGTGGTGGCGGGGAACCCCATGCAATTTTTTTCAATGATTTTTATCCATATTGCAGGGACCAAACATTACATTAAAGAAGCAAGCAGTATTAAAAATGTTTTTTCTGAGAGTAATCTCATTTTGTGCAGGGACAGTTCTAAACACGTGCCACTACTATAGACACCCAGCAGGTACGATATTTAAAGGAATTTTTCTTTTTTTTTTTTTCACTGTAAGCATCATTAAAATCGCTGCTCCAGAAAAAACTACAGTTTTTAAAACTTTTTTTTCCATTGATACATGTTCCCTGGGGCAAGACCCGGGTTCTCAAAGAGGTTTTCCAACAATAACTTGAATATTGGGCTTTAAAATGAGCACTTTTGAATTCGAACGTTCGAGTCCCATAGACTTCAATGGGGTTCTAAATGTTCGCGCGAACGGTCGGTCTGTTCGAACGTTCTGGTGCGAACCGAACGCAGGGGTGTTCGGCACATCCATACTGCCTAATAATACTGTGAACTACTACTATATGTGTCACTGCATCTATATGATCCCATGCATGTTTTGAAGGAGTAAATGTATTGAATGCAGCATTTATTTAGTTGTATTGTGATAACACATGGATTGATTTAGGTTAGACAAAAAGGGGTAGCGCTGTGAGTAGTGTTTTCAATAGAAGGAAGCATGTTTGCCTGCTTAAATGGGTTGAAAAGGTTTGTTTTATTATTTTCTAAATAGGTTCCTTTTAAGCTAGTGCATTGTTGGTTCACTTACCTTTTCCTTCGATTTCCCTTCTAAATGTTTTTTTTCTTTGTCTGAATTTCTCACTTCCTGTTCCTCCTCAGTAAGCTGTTCTGACTGACTAACCCCCATGGATGATGGGGGCAAGCTTACTGAGGAGAAAGAGGAAGTGAGAAATTCAGACAAAGAAAAAAAACATTTAGAAGGGAAATCAAAGGAAAAGATTAGTGAACCAACAATGCACTAGCTTAACCACTTCCATAGCAGGCACTTACGCACCTTCCTGCCCAAGCCAATTTTCAGCTTTCAGCGCTGTCGCACTTTGAATGACAATTGCGCGGTCATGCTACACTGTACCCAATTTTTTTTTAGAATTTTGTTCCCAAAAATAGAGCTTTCTTTTGGTGGTATTTGATCACCTCTGCGGTTTAATTTTTTGCGCAACAACTAAAAAGACAGAAAATTTTGAAAAAAATAAAGTTTTTATTTATTTTGTAAATAAGAAAGTTTTCTTCTTCAATTACGGGCACCGATGAGGTGGCACTGATGGGCACCAATGAGCACTTATAGGTGGCGCTGGTATGCGGCACTGTTGGGCACTCATAGGTGGCACTGTTGGGCACTCATGGGCGGCACTTATGGCTGGCACTGATGGGTACTTATGGGTGGCACAGATGGGCACTGATAGGTGGGCACTGGGCACGGATGGGCACTGAGGGGTGGCACTGATGGACACTGAGGGGTGGCACTGATGGACACTGAGGGGTGGCACTAATGGCATTGCTGGGCATCACTTATTTATTTACTAATTTTTGACAGTGCCCATGTTTCCAGTTAGTGCCCATTTGTGGGCACTGTGGCATCTATTGTGCTTTTTTTTTACATGTGGATGGCCATGGGGGATGTACCTGGCCATCCACATGTTGCCCCCTTCCCTGGTGGTCCTGGAGGCTTCCCTGGTGGTCCAGTGTGGACATCTGAGGGGGGGCTGCACTGATAAACAATCAGTGCGAACCCCCCCTGTCAGGAGAGCCCCCGATCGTCTCTCCTCTACTCGCATCTGTCAGACACGAGTGAGGAAGAGCCGATCAACAGCTCTTCCTGTTTACATCGTGATCAGCCGTGATTGGACAGGGCTGATCATGTGGCAAAGAGCCTCCGCCGAGATCGGAGATGCAGGGTGTCAAACTGATACCCCGCATTACTAATCGCCGTGCTGCGCGCCCCCCACGGGTGTGCCGGCATGTTATCCTGCTGGACGTCCAGTCAGGATAACACAACCACTTCCCGGACGTTAATTTACTACTGACCAGGCGGTAAGTGGTTAAAGGTACCTATTTAGAAAATAAAAAAAACACAAACCTTTAATTAAAGACAGAACCTTTCACACTGGGGGGCTTTTCAGGCGTTTTATATAGCGCTAAAAATAGCAACTGAAAAGCGCCTCTCAAACCACCCCAGTGTGAAAGCCTGAATGCTTTTACACTGGGGTGGTGCACTTGCAGGACGGGAAATAAAGTCCTGCAAGCAGCATCTTATGGGCCGTGCGAGAGCGGTGTATACACCGCTCCTCCACTTACCCTGCCTGTTGACATGAATGGGCAACAGGGGCAATATTAATCCTTTATTCGGCCGCTAGCAGGGCTAAAAGCACTGCTTTAACGGCAGTAAAGCGCCGCTAAAACTTGTGGTGCTTTGCCGCCAATGCCTTCACTGCCCCAGTGTGAAAGGGGTCTAAAGCCCCGTACACACAATCCGAAAATTCATACAGTAATTTTCATACAACGCCCAATCGTTCAATAATATTACCGTTCGTAATGTTCCTTTTGACAGGCGATTCTGACTTTTCTGACAAAAAAATCCTGCAGGCTATATAATTTTTGTCGTACCTGAACTCAATGTGCAATTTTCCTTTTTAATTAGTACGGTTTTCGTCCGGGAAAAAAAGGAAGAGCAAGGCCATTTTTAGACGAATGGTCGTCTAAAATCTGATTGTGTGTACGAGGCTTAATAATAGGAGTAACAAGAACAACTGTAACAATAACGATGACATTCCATGCGGCTTTATTAGAAAACTGCTGACATGAATGCAGTGAGGCAATAAAGACATTCCATGTCGAATTCCATTTCACAGTTTTCATGGCATTGCTGATGTGTATGAAAAAATACATTGTGGTAGGGTTGCCAAACCCCACTAACTTTTTTTTTGTTTATTTTTTTTTATTTTTTTTTGTCTGACAAAATATGTTAACATTTACTGACACAACACATTTTTTTTTATTGACAACCTGAAATATCACTGAAACTAAAGATATTTAAAGTATAGCTAAAGGCAATATTTTATTTTTAAATAAATCGGATAGTGGAGAGCGATTTAATACACCTGTCCACTTTTTATCAATGTCTGTGCCTCTGTTAGGGAGATTCAACCTCTTTTATTTGTCCTGTCCACCATTCTCATCAAAAGTGAAAATAAAATAAAATCCCAAATTGTAGGTTGTCCCCACAACAGAGGTAATCTTCAGATGAGAACACTAGTTCTTGGTGACAATCGAGGATTTCATATTTGTGCTATGGGTCAGGAACTGAAGAGAAATCTCCCCAATGCCAGCCAGATCACTTTTCACAATACAGAGTTCTGTGTTTTTGTAAACACAGAACTCTGTATAATTGGCCACTGCCGATCAGCCGACTTCAGCCTCTAAACTCTTCGTCTGTGTTTGATCACAGCATGGGTCAGCAGGGGGAATGCACATGCACGCCCAAACCTGGAAGAAAGGCTGTGATGTACCAGTATGTCGCCTGGCCTGGAGCTGTCGTCCGGTCACAGTACAGTTACTGTGGGTGGCAAGCGGTTAAACAGTATAAACAATATGAAAATGTTAAATGGCTCATTTGTAACTTGCCTGGCTTTACAATAAAGTCAAAACTACATGACAATGTGAGCATGACTAGGATTATGAAAGACCTGGGGCACCCCGGAATACAGAGAAACAAATTCTGCATTCTGCGTAGTGCATCTATCCCTGGAGAGATCTGTCCCTGGACAGATCTGTCCCTAAACATGCGTATCATTCGAAACTGCTTCCAGGAGGTGCATTTTTCAGCCTGTTCTAGATTTTTGACAACCTGCTGGCAGCGGGGCTAGACCCCGCACCTGTGCCTCCCAGATGCCCAAAAATGATGAAGTTTAAGACACCATTGGCTAAATGCTAAGGGCCAGATTCATGTAGATTTGCGGCGGCGTATCGTATCCCGTTTACGTTACGCCAGCGTAAGTGCTTGATTCACAAAGCACTTGCGTGTAAACTTTCGGCGGCGTAGCGTAAAGCCACCCGGCGCAAGCCCGCCTAATTCAAATGGGGCGTGTACTATTTAAATTGGGCGCGTTCTCGCGCCGAACGTTCTGCGCATGCTCCGTTTGGAAATTTCCCGCCGTGCTTTGCGCAAAATTACGGCGCCCCGACGTGTTTTTTGAACGGCGACGTGCGTAGCGTATTTTCGTATTCCCGAACGTCTTAAGCAAAAAAATAAAAAATTTAAATTCGACACGGGAACGACGGCCATACTTTAACATGGATGGTGTAATTTTACACCATCTAAATAGCACACTTAACTGTACGACGGGAAAAACCGACGTAAGAGACTGCGACGAATGCGCGTACCTTCGTGGATCGCCGTAAACAGCTAATTTGCATACCCAACGCTGGAAAACGACGCGAACTCCACCCAGCGGCCACCGGAGAATTACACCTACGATCCGAAGGCGTACGAAGCCGTACGCCTGTCGGATCTATGCCAAAAGACGTTGTATCTTGGTTTGAGGATTCCAAATCAAGTTACGACGCGGCAAATTTGAAAATACGCCGGCGTATGAGTAGATACGCCGGCGTATTTCTGCTGTGAATCTGGCCCTAAGTGTTCATTTTTTTTTTTTAGTAATGGCGACGATCAGCGTTTTTTTTTTTTTTTTTTGTTTGTTTTTTTTCGTGACTGTGACATTATGGCGGCCACTTTTGGGACCATTCACATTTAGGCTTACACTTAAGAAGATAACAGCATATAAAGATTGAGCTGGCCGGCTCTCGATAGCAGCCCGTATACTTCCGGGATTAACCTGGATGCGGTGACGTCAGAACGCAGCTCTCCTCTACGCGTTTCATCACTACAAAGGACGTGTTCACAGGATACGGGTGACCAAGCCTCGATCTGAGTCCCGGGACACTGTTGGATACCGCCATCTTAGTAGATGGAAAGAACAGCTAGTGCCAGTGAGGCAAACATACATAAAAAGGCAAACACTTAGCACAACCATACTAGGAATATGACCAAAGGGGATGGTATGTGGAATTATAGGTAAATAAAAATAAAATTAAATTAAATAAAATATGACTAAGTTTGATCATAAATTCATATCTCAATGAGCCCAAATTCTTTATATGCAATATATTCTGAAAGACGCTGGATAAAAGCCGGAGTGATTACATATCTCACCGGGGTAAACATGATGGATTCGAATGCATATAAACGCAAAAGAATCGCAGTTACCCGGGACTCAAATCTAATTTACATGAAAACAAGCGTCAATGCCCAAATATAACTAAAGTGGAATCCACAATATAATTGGTGATTAGAGATGAGCCGAACACACCCCGGTTCGGTTTGCATCAGAACCTTCGAACGGACCGAACGTTTGCGCGAACTTTAGAACTCCATTGAAGTCTATGGGACTCGAACGTTTGAAATCAAAAGTGCTAATTTTAAAGGCTAATATGCAAGTTATTGTCCTAAAAAGGATTTGGGGACCCGCGTCCTGCCCCAGGGAACATGTTTCGATGCAAAAAAAGGTAAAACTGCAGTTTTTTCGGGAGCAGTGATTTTAACCTCTTTACTACCGCCCGCCGTCATTTGACTGTGGCACGATAATGCTCTCGTTCTGAGAGGATGTCATATGACGTCCTCGCCTTGCCAAGCCACCAGGGGGCGCACACGTGCACCCGCCGTGTTACTGGGAACCCGATGCGCATGCCCGGCGGCCGCGATGTCTGCCGGGCGCCCGCGATTGCCCAGTAACTCAACGCGGCCAGCTGCCGAAAAAAAGGAAGAGTGTGTCCCACGGCCACGTGCTGATGAGGATGCACCCTGTTGCCTCTAGACGCAAAGCCTGCTTGCCCTCTTTTATCGGCTCGTGACTCTCTGCCTCTCCTTGTTGTCCTTTCAGACATTAGACATGTGCAATTCGTTTAGTTTCTAATTCGTTTTTTAACGAAAATACGTTAATTCGGAATTTTCGTATTTCTGAATTTTTTAATTTCCGAATTTTTGGACTTCCAAATTTTCGTATTTCAGATTTTTTTCATTTCCGAATTTTCGTATTTCCGGATTTTCGGAAATACGAAAAATTTTCGTTTTTTTTTTTTTTCAGATGTTAGAATTTCAGAAATGTAGAGTTTTCGAAATTTTGAATTTTTTATTTTTCGAATATTCGAATTTTCAAATTTTTTTTTTTCAAATTTTTCCATTTAGAATTTTTCCGTTTCGAATTTTTCAGTTTCGATTTTCTAAATTTCGAATTTTAAAATTTTCGAATTTTTTCATTTTCGAATTTTCGAAATTTTGAAAATTCGAAATTGAAAAATTCGAAATTTCGAATATTCGTTAATTTGAAAAATAAAAAAATTCGAAAATTTGAATGTTCGAAATTTCGAAAATTTGAAATTTCGAAAATTAAAAATTCGGAATTTTAGAAATTTCGAAATCCCGAATAATTTTTTTTTCGTATTTCCGAATTTTTTAATATCCAAATTTTCCGAAATTTTGGATATTCGGATTTATGGAAATTTGGATTTCGGATTTATGGAAATTCGGAAATTCAGAATTTTTGCATTTTTTTTTTATTTTTTTTTTCGTTTTTTGCTTTTTCGGAAATCCGAATTCTCGAATTTACGAAAAAAGCAAAAAAACTGAAAAAAGCAAAAAAAACGAAGAAAAAATAATTTTTTGAATTTCCGGAAAAAAAATTCGCAGGGAGATGTAGCTGCACAAATACTGACAATACTTGCAGATCCCTGCCTGTGGTATTAGTATGAGAACACCAGCAATTGTAGTCAGGTAGCTTTAGGTGCACACTGTGCAGAGGAGACCGTACACCAAGTGAAAATACTTGCAGATCCCTGCCTGTGGTATTAGTATGAGAACACCAGCAATTGTAGTCGGGAAGCTTAAGGGCTCTTTCACACGGAGCGGACCGTTTCCGGGTCCGCTCCGTGTGTCCGCCAAAGCTCAGCGGGGATCCCCGCTGAGCTGTCGGCGGATAGGGCGGTCCCCGCACACAGTGCAGGGACCGCCCTGTCTCTGCTCCGCTGTCCCCTATGGGGGACCGGATGCAGACGGACCGTCTGTCCGTCTGCATCCGGTCCGTTCTGCCGAACGGAAGAAAAATAGGGTTTCTTCCGTTCAGAAAAGCGGATCCCGACTGACGCGGACGCTAGCGGATGCTCCATCCGCTAACGGAGGCGTTCCCATAGGGACTCATTACAAGTCCGTTAACGGACTTGTAATGAACGGACAAACGGTCCGCTGGTGTGAAAGGACCCTTAGGTGCACACTGTGCAAAGGACAATAAAACTGAATGTAGGTCCCTGCTGGTATTTGTATGAGAACACTGGCAATTGTATTCAGGTAAGCTGTAGGTGCACACTGTGCAAAGGACACAGTGCACTAAGTGAAGATACTGCAGAGGGCACAATCACCTGCCTGCCTGTAAGTATATTAGGAAGAGCATACAGGAATGGATCTAGCTAAACTGAATACAGTGTATAAATATATATACAACACATGGGATGCATATATATCCTTTACACACTGTCACTGCAGCTAACTGACTCGCCTGCCTGCTCTATCTAACTCAATTGAAATGACCCTCTCTCTCCCCCCCCCTCTCTCCCCCCCCCTCTCTCTCCCCCCCTTCTCTCCCTCTCCAACACACTACACAAGGACGACTTCAGGTGGCCTTCTATTGTCTGGGGCTTGTACTAAATCCCCTGAGGCATAATTTCTCTGTACAGACGGCGCTGTGATCGGCCAAGCATGCGGGTCATCGTGCATGCTTGGCCAATCATTAGCCAGCAATGCACTGCGATGACGCAGTGAAGTATGGGCCGTGACGCGTCTCTCGAATTTGGCGCGAACGGCCAATAACGTTCGCATTTCGACAAACGGTTGAACATACGATGTTCAAGTCGAACATGAGTTCGACTCGAACACGAAGCTCATCCCTATTGGTGATCCGCATAAAAAGATATGTTGAAGAAACAACCTTTAAATTCAGTACCAATGAAGGAACTGAGTTACTAAAATAAAAAAATGGGAAAAAAATAGATATAAACTATTTGAAGGAAATCACTCCTCCAAATATAATAAAATATAAAATAAAAAATTAAATAAAGAATAGTCACTAAGAGTTATCGATGAAGGAATTGATGTCGACATCTATATTTAGACCAAATGGGGAATAACATTTAATCTTGTGAACCTACGACATCTCTAACTTAGAAATGCTCCTAAAAAGGCAGCTACCCCTCCAATGGGGGCTATGCTTATCAATACCTGAAAAAAAAAATGCTATTGAATGGATCCCTGTTGTGCACAGTAAGATAATGTTTTGACACGGAATGTTTGGTAAAGCCCCTTCTTATAATACCTATATGTTAGTTTTAGGCGTACTTGTAACGGTCGTTTGGTCCTGCCCACATACTGCAGCCCACATGGGCATTGGAGCATGTAGACCACGCCCACTGTGGAACAAGTGATGAAGGGCTCAATGTCAAAACTTTAAGAGGTACAACTAGAATTAAAACTAATGTTTCTTCTGGATCTACATCCATTCAGGGAACAGGCCTGACATTTTCTACACTGGTAATAACCAGTGAGCTCTAAAAAAAAGGAGGTCTTATATTAGGGGGATTAAAGATTTTAGGAGCTAATTTTCCCTTCAAAAGGGAGCCCCCTAAAGGCCACCTGGGGTCTATCAGGTAAAATGTCCGTAAGTACCCTATCGTTCTTGAGGATGTGCCAATGTTTTCTAACAATGTGCTTAAAATTGGAATGTTGGCATGAAAAGTTGGTAATAAATGGATTACGAAATCCACGGTTTTCTCTTTTAATAGATCGATTGGCACATTTTACTTGCTCTAAAGTACTTGTAAGGGACTGAAGGGGATACCTCTTATCAATAAATCTTTGTGTGAGAACCTGTGCCTGTGCCAAAAAGGTTGTCTGTTCAGTACAATTGCGCTTTAATCTTAAATACTGACTTTTCGGCACAGATTTGAGCCAAGAGGTATGATGGCAGCTGTCATTCGGGATAAAAAAAATTCTGTCAGTGGGTTTAAAAAAGGTAGATGTGACAAAACCCTCTCCACCGACAGAAATCGTTAAGTCCAAAAAATAAATTTTCTCCCGGCTAGCCTCATTGCTGAGGTGGATACCCCTAGAGTTAGTATTGAGGGAATCCATGAAGGTTGAAAGGTCAGTCTCATTTCCATCCCATAGGAGGAGGATGTCGTCTATATAACGAGCCCACAAGGTCACCTCAGGCCTTGGCTGGGCATAGATGACATCCTCCTCCCATTTGGCCATAAAGAGGTCTGGGGCATATTTGGCCCCCATGGCAACACCTCTGTCCTGCCAGAAAAAATGCTCATCAAACCAAAAAAAGTTGTGGGTAGCGGCGTACTCCCAACAACTCCATGATAAAACCAATCTGTTCTTGAGGTAAATTGGAATCTCTATCCAAATAGAATGACACGGCATCCAAACCTAACTGGTGACCATAAAATGTATAAACGTATTTATTGTCAAAGTATATCTAGCGCACTAAATATACATGCGGATTAAATATATGTTCAAAACACAAATACATTATATATGTACACGCATATATTGTGTTGGTGTCAAAGCACATGCCGGTGGACACTATACAGGGCTCCATATGAGTAAGAAATGATAATAAAAACTGTAAGAATATAAAAAGAACGTGGTAGATTGAAGTCATGACTGCATCCTAAATAGGCCTGACGCGTTTCATAGTATAAACCACTCATTAGGGGCGAATGCATCAGCATGTCTAAAAAAGACCTATAAATCTGATAAGAGTCTCAAAAATAATGTAGATGTGTATACTAACAAGGAAAGGAAGTATCCAATCCTACAAAACTTACACGGAGCTAGTAAGCAAGACATACGGTAGGGTCTAACCAGGGACCCACGGGGCAGCGGGCAGTGCACAAAGTATAAACCTTCATATGTATTAGTGGATAACCCCTGAGTCTGTAAAAAAAAAATATAAATAGTGATAATCTCACATGTGAAATAATACTAATAAAAGTACCTTGCACCATAGGAGATAGGGAAGATGTATATAAGGTGTGAGGATGTGGAAGTAAGTCAAATGATTTGAAGGGAGGCTGGCTAGGTAGTGAACAGAAGAACAAGAGTGTGCAGGGTATTGCAAAGGTCCCCATGCTTGAGGGACAGAGATGTGATTAAGAGAAGTATACTGGGTAAGTACACAAACCACCATAGCATAGCAAGTGTTGCACATATGCTGAAAATATGGTCAATAATACCAATGTGGGAAGGGAGCGGGCGGGTGAAACCGAAAGTGTTTTTATTAAAAAGCTTCTGCAATGACATAAATGCATGACCTTCAGACTGATAGACTGGGTAGCAACTGCTATTGTGTAAATACATAATAATACACATCTATATCTATAATAACAATATTCACATATACAGGAATAATGTCCTAATAGAAAATAATAAACATTTGCACATGTGTTGATATGTTAATCAATCACACACCAGCCTTTACTGATCACAGGGATTTAAATTAAATCACTTTCACCTTGTTTATAACCTTAAATATGCTCCCTCTTACCTGCAATGACACAAACACATGACCTTCTGACTGATAGACTGGGTAGCAACTGCTGTTGTGTTCCCACCAGAAACAACGGTCAGTCCCTGCTATTAGCAATGGTTCCATTAGAACAGGGGTCTCAAAGTTACCTGCCTGTGGGCCGTTTACAGCCCGCGGACAGGTTACAAATGGCCCGCAGGCAGGGCCGATCCTCAGCGGGTGCGCGGTGTGCACTGCGCAGCGGCTGGGAGCTTTCTTGCTCTCTCTCTCCTGTGTCCTCTCCCCTGTATGCTGCTGCAGCCCAGCATGCACAGCAATGGAAACAGTACAGGAGAGCAGAGAGAACAGAGTGGAGGGAGGATCCGCCCAGCGCCCCACCCACCTTGGCTCTGATGATTGTTCAGAGCTGTGTTCCCTCGGAGGCTGTGCCCGGATCCAGGGTCCTGCTGTCACCTCAGGGCGGGAGATTATGTCATTCTCGGGGGGGGGGGGCCTGCTACTAGGCCTGTGTTGAGCCAGGACCTGACAGGCCACCAGCTGACTGCCAGGAGGAGAGGTAAGTGAGCCATCACACCGAGGCTAAGTGAGTCCTTATTGGGGTGACTGGGGTTGAAATTTGTGAAGTGTTGGGGTGTGGGTGGCGCTAAAATACCTCCCCACGCGAGTCAGCCGAGATGGACTATACACTTTTTTTTCTTGATTGGGCTCTGTCACCGCCCCAAAGCACCTTGTTATCAAGTTGATGTTGACATTGCGCTAGTTTTTTTTTTTCCCGGATTTTTTACATTCAGCTGAAGTCGATTTATTAAGGACGCAGCAGCCAGCTGTCCGCTCCTTAGCAACCAGCAATTTACAGTGTGTTTTAGAGAGTAAAGAAGAACCCAAAATGCATGAAAACTACATGCAAAAAAAACGCATAAAAAGCAAGGGTTTAAAAATGCAAATCTCACTACAAAACGTGCCTGAAAAACACATTAAGCACAGCCACATAGATGTGCACCTAGGGTTAAGTAACATCCCATTAGCTGAAAATATTTTTGCTGTAATAAAAATGTTGTTAGTTTTTTTTTATCTCTGTGGCTGTCAACCTTTAAAGGAACTGCTCTACCTTGGCAATCGCTCTCTTGCTTCATGTTCCTTCCTTTAATAATACATACAGTTAGTCTCTTTACAGTTTTGCTGAGTGCTTCAGACATCACTGAAATACTTTTATCTGCAGCTATGACATTTTGGCTTTTAGGGCGTTTTAAAAAGATCAAAAGATTTTTCGCTTGCCTATGTCAGATCACTGCAAGTAAACAAGTGTGGAGGTGGCCTATTCAAAACCCATAGAACTTTATAAAGCAGAAAAATCATGACACTGCTTTCAGGAAAAGTTCTCGTTTTGCCAAATCTAAAGCTTGTGCCTGGGATATGCAATAGTTAATTTTAAGTTCTGAGCAGGCAGCATGTTTCTTCCAAGATAAGTGATATATGGATGGTACCTCTCCTTAAATACAATAGCTTTTTTTATTAGCACAGTGCTTACAGTATCTCTCCAAAGCAATGTGCCTATTTTGCTCCAGGCAAGTGATGTAGCCTTGGTTTTATATCTTTCCTCTCAACTGATTCCATTTGGAGCGCTGTTTGCTATGCAGCTACAGCTTGCTGCTAGCAATTTGATAACTTTAAACAGAATGGCATATTTAACAGGTGACGGGTCGCAAAGTTATCTGAGAGTTTGTCACTTTTATTGTGATTAATACACTGCAATCAAAACTGAAACTTAAAGCTGAAGTCACAGATTTTAATAAATTTAAGGGAGTTATTTTACCTGCCTTGTCTGGCAACACAGGAGACCTGCATTTTCTTTGCTGCAGTTACAAGTGACAAATAATATCCCCCCAAAAAAAAAATGCAGAATATCCAGTAAAGCCTATGTAGCTTTAGTGCTACAGTGTGGGTCAGCTGCGCAGAATCGCATGTAGACTGTATGTACAGTATGTGTGTGTACACGAAAAATTCCAGTATGTATACCATTGTTTGTAGATGCTATAATTTTTACACAAACCAATCCATATACCCTTATTGGGATGTATTTATTTTATTACCAAAGACCTGTAGCAGAATACATTTTGGTCTAATTTTCTGAAGACTTTATTTTTTATAATCGGGCTTTAGAGCAGAAAGCTCTCCCTGACCTCCAGAGGCCTTGGTGGTGACCCCCAGAGACAGAGAGGGCTGACATTCCACCTCAGGGTGCAGGTTACTGGGCATGGTGGGTGTTGTACAGAATGTAAAGATGGGAACAAGTCACTTTTAAAAATGAAAAAATTGGGAGAGAGGGTTAGGGCTCAGGACACCCTTAGGCAAATGCAATGGCAATTTAGCAGACCAGCAGACTCCTCAGACAAAAATGCAAACAAGGCAGACGGCAATACAGAAAAAAGTGCCTTTAAGCTAAACTTAGCGATCTGTATTCTATAGCAACATCTGTCTCCTGTAGCAGCAACTTAACTCATGAAATTAGTTGAAATGAGATTAAATCATCGGATGAATTCTCTCCTGAAGTTTTCCTAGCCACTTCAGAACTCCATCCCCCTCAACCTGCCACTGGCAACAAGAGGCGTTGACCCTCTGGCAACTTCCTCTCTCATGCATCCTGGCATCGTCATGGTTCCCTCCAACAGAGCCCCTTTAAATATGGTTAGGCTTCAGGCCTACACTGCAACAGCTGCGCCTCACGCACCCACCCAGACTGCAGTCTGTGTGGAAAGAACCCAGATCATCTGATCTCCTCCGAATAAATGCCTTCTCCCAGCATCCTCGGCGGCCAAAGAAATTCCTGCTGATTGGCTGAAAAAAAAGTATACACACTCATAACCTGCGTTCTCTGTCATTCATCACTAGGGATGAGCTTCGAGTTCGAGTCGAACTCATGTTCGACTCGAACATTGCCTGTTCGCCTGTTCGGCGAACAACGAACAATTTGGGGTGTTAGCGGCAAATTCGAAAAGCCGCGGAACACCCTGTTAAAGTCTATGGGAGAATTCTAAAGTGCTAATTTTAAAGGCTAATATGCAAGTTATTGTCCTAAAAAGTGTTTGGGGACCTGGGTCCTGCCCCAGGGGACATGTATCAATGCAAAAAAAGTTTTAAAAACAGATGTTTTTTTGGGAGCAGTGAATTTAATAATGCTTAAAGTGAAACAATAAAAGTGAAATATTCCTTTAAATTTCGTACCTAGGTGGGGTGTAAAGTATGCCTGTGAAATAGCGTGTGTTTCCCGTACTTAGAACTGTCTCTGCACAAAGTGTCATTTCTGAAAGAAAGAAATACATTTAAAACTGACTTTCGGCTATAATGAATTGTCGGCTCCCGGCAATTCAGAGAGAATTCATTCATAAAAAAAAAAGCGTGGGGGTCCCCCCAAATTCAATTACCAGGCCCTTCAGGTCTTGTATGGATATTAAGGGGAACCCCACCATCAATTTAAAAAAAAAATGTGGGGTTCCCCCCAAATATCCATTCCAGACCCCTAAGGTCTGGTGTGGATTTTAAGGGGAACTCCACCCCAATTTTTTTTTTTTTTTTAAATTGCGTGAAGTTCCCCCATTACATTGTACTGATTTTTTTTTTCTGAAAATAAACTTAAACTTGAATGACAAAAAAAAAAAGAAAAGTTGCAAGGCCCTGACGAAGCACTTCTGTGTGAAACTTGTTGGCCAGTCGCATACTGTTATCTATCCTGCTTTTGTAACTATTGTGGTCCATACTAATACTTGAATTATTGTTTTTAAACATTTATTATTACATTTTGTTATACTTTTCTAAACAATTCATGTCCAGTGTGCTTACCTTTATACAGTATTGACATCTCTCTCTCCAAAAAATCCCTCACTTTGGGAGAGCAACTGTCTCTCTTAACTGTTTATTTTCTTTTATCATATCAAATAATGGGATTGTGAGATATTGTCATCTGTGTCTGGAAACAATCCCACTATCTTTAAATCTGTGTATTTTGCTAGAAAATTACTTAGAACCCCCAAACCCGGGACGACCCCGATGCAATGCCTCTTTCATGGTACTCCAAGTTCCATTAGGGCTTATAAGAAGAGTATAATTCCACATCTGTTGGATGCAGCTAAAGGGTTTGTATCAAAAGTAATAGACTGGAACCTTGGGTTAATTTTAGTACAGTGAACAGGAGAACACCGTTTAATTTCCCATGAAGAGTAAGGACACCAAATCATTGCACACCCCACCCCCCCTTTTTTTTTTATATGAATGGCTGATTGTATGGAGGAATGGATATGAGGTAATTTTTTAATGTTTGTTGGTTATATGTTTGACTATAAAAAGGAAAATAGTTAAAGATTATAAAAAACATGGGGACAGGGTCCTTTTTGGGGGGAGGGGGTGTCGCTCGTTCCTCCTCTTTCCAGGCCTGTGTGGCTGCATGCTTGGATAAGTGTATGGCATGAATTTTGGGGGTACCCCCCGCCATTTTTTTTTAAATCTTGGTGTGGGGGTTCCTAAGGGTCTGGTATGGCTTTGGGGGGGGGGGGGCACAGGCAATGAGCCGCAGTGATCAGAAAACGCACAGGACTTTTTTTTATTTATTTTTTATTCGCACTGCACATGCCGAGCCTAAAAGTCCTAGGGCCAGATTCATAAAGAACTGTGGCGGCGTAACGTCTTTAAGTTACACCGCCGCAAGTTTTCAGCGCAAGTGCCTGATTCACCAAGCACTTGCGTGTAAACTTACGGTGGTGTAAAGCCGTCCGGCGCAAGCCCGCCTAATTCAAATGGGGCGTGTACCATCTAAATTAGGCGTGCTCCCACGCCGAACATTCTGCGCATGCTCCGTTCGCAATTTTCCCGCCATGCTTTGCGCAAAATTACGGCGCCCCGACGTGTTTTTTGAACGGCGACGTGCGTAACGTAATTTCGTATTCCCGGACGTCTTGCGCAAAAAAAAAATATTTGAAATTCGACGCGGGAACGACACCATACTTTAACATGGAGGAGTAATTTTACCCCATGTAAATAGCACTCTTAACTTTACGACGCGAAAAACAGACGTAAGAGACTGCAACGAACGCACGTACCTTCGTGGATTGCCGTAAACACCTAATTTGCATACCCGACGCTGGAAAACGACGCAAACTCCCCCCAGCGGCGGCCGAAGTATTGCATTCTAAGATCCGACGGTGTAAGTCAATTACACCTGTCGGATCTTAGGGCTATCTATGCGTAACTGATTCTATGAATCAGCCGCATAGATACTCTCGCCGTCGTATCTCTTTTGTGAATCTGGCCCCCAATCTTTGTCTGTTTCAGGCTAAGTGCTTGTAATAATAACAAGCATTATTTACACATGTGAGTGGAAGCATCAAACCACACATGAAAGTTTACCTGCAGATATATGTGCTTTCCTCCACTCTTGTCATGTATTGTTGTATTGTAGGTAATACAACGTTGTAGATCTTCTGTACAAGTTGTGTTTTTTTGTTTTGTTTTTTTACCTAAATGAAAACCAGTCGTACTCTAAAATGCCATAGTACACAGAATTATTTTATGGATTGACAGCACTTCCAAGGCATAAACTTTCAGATGCTGTGCTGTGACCCCTGAAGTGACAGTATAGCAAGGATGCAGCTATTACAGCATAATCTGCATTGGAGGGTAGGAAAGACATTGGGGGGTCTAATACACCCCCAAGGTCTTCACAAAGAGGACCTATCACCTGCCAATGCTGTCACACAAGTGGCTTGTTAACACCTTGTAATAGCAATTACGGTAATCAAAATAAAGCGTACGAAAAAACGATAAATTAAAGTGGTTGTAAACCTACACATATATATTATACACACATATACATATATTTCAAGAATATAATGCACTCCAGAGGTCTTGTTAGAAAGAGATGTTAGCTGAACATTGCAGCTGCAGACGGCCACTTAGATTCAAAGCGTGTAATTGTTCTTTCAATGCTGGGCTACATACTCTTCAATGCCACATATCAGTGCCACCTATCATTGCTCATCAATGCCCCCTACCAGTGCAGCTTATCAGTGCTGTCAGTGCCCATCAATACTGCCTATCAGTGCCCATCAATGCACCCTACCAGTTATCATTTTTTATATAGTTTTATAATATTTTTGTATAGAGGGGGGGCTTCTGTAAGAGGGCCCCTTTTGCCCCCCCTATGAATCCTTACAAATCAACAATGCTCTCTGCATTACTAAGGACCACCCTGTGTCAAAAAAGAGAGAGGATCCTGCATGTGGCGTAACAAGTATTTAAAAACCTGTAAAAGTTTACATTGTGGCCCTACAGGACGAAAGGGAGAGAGTGAAGTTTGGTTTATAATGAGCTTTAGGTCTACTTTAACAAACAGAATGGCTTTTCATTTTTTTTAAATACACATAATTTAATACCAATCCTTCATTTGTTTGTAATTGTGCATACAGCTAGATAATGGTATACAGTACATGGCAGCTACAGACTATCGTCCTACATAATTCTGGTTCACTTTGTCTCATAACATTCTGTTACAATTTTAAATCAGAAATATTCTTTCCTATATTGGAAGCGGAAAATGCTGTTGTTAATCTAAACTTGAAACACATTTTTCTAGCTCCATATAAACATTTATTGGAGAGCGTTCCCCCCTCATTATCTGTTAAAGGAAAAACGATGCACGGCATCCTTTTTTTGGCAGAGTGTTTTTGCTTGCAGAATTAATCTATAGTTGCAAAAAAGTAATATAGAAAAAGTGCTTGGATAAACCTAAAGTGTACTTTTCATGATAAATTATGCATTTGTACCCGGCCTGTAGCTTCCTCCTGAATAACGGCTAATTAAACAAGGAAAAATTAATTTTACAATAAATGCTTGCATTTATTAATGCATGTTAGCAAAAGATTGTGTAATTGTAATAGGGGTTATTTAGTTATTTATTTATTTTAGTAATTGCAAAAAGCCATTGATATTGAGTTATTGTAGGCCTAAAATAATTATTACAATTTTTAAAAGGATGAATTGGAGCTCCTGATCTCTCTCACAGTCACCGTTTTGGCTCTAGGACTAGCCTGCCTTTCTCAAGTTTCTAACATGGAGGAGCCCTTGAAATAATGTTCCAGTCTCAGGGAACACATACCGTACTTAAAATTACTGCATCTACAACTCACTGTAACTTAGTGAGTTGTAGAACTTAGGTCAAGAAGAATAATGTTCCCTACATTTGTGGTCAGTGGGAATATTCCCCCTTTTTATTAAAGTGTAAAAGCAAAATGCGGTGCTACACATATCCTCTTTACAAGATATTTTAAAAATAAAAAAAGGGACCAAATATCAAAAAGCGTTAAATGACAAATGGTCCCAAAAAAACACATACAGTACATGTACAGTAAGTGTGCGCTAAAAGTGTCCATATATCTTCAATGATAATTATCAATCTTCGAGCAGTGCTCGTGACAACAACACTCACAGTGTACATTAAATGAACTCGCCAAAAATCAATGCCTCACATCAAAGATAATTGACATATAACACTTTAAAGTGGATGTAAACCCAGTGTGAACTGCCGTGCGAGTCGGGTGCGATGTGGGAACCCGCAGTGGATTCGCAGGGTTCCCGAATCGCACCAGTCTGGACCAAGCCTCAAAGCATACAGCCTACAAATGTCACCTACTAAGTGCAGTATGTCTGATAATACAGAATTTATTAATTCATTAAAACAGCCAAATGGCTACTCACTAAAAAGTAGTACAAAATGCAATCATAAAAAGGGGAAGTGTAGTCACTGTAGATCGTCAACCGATGATGGTGGCTTCTCTGGTGAAGATATTGTTGGTTGCTGTCCAGGAAAGAAGCGAGGCAGAGCACTGCGGGAGCGAGGCACAGCAACCAACAATATCTTCACCAGAGAAGCCACCATCATCGGTTGGCGATCTACAGTGACTACACTTTCCCTTTTTATGAGCGCATTTTGTACTACTTTTTAGTGAGTAGCCATTTGGCTGTTTTAATGAATTAATAAATTCCGTATTATCAGAACTACTGCACTTAGTAGGCGCATTTTTTCTTTTTCTTTTTGCCATTACAGAGTCTTGCTTCACTCTCCAAAGTGCTGCCACGGTGTATATGTCATTTTGAACTGTTTATATACGAACTTTAAATATTGGGACTTTCATTACCATCCTTTTTATTTTTATCCAGTTACTGGTCTTTTTGTTTCCATTCCTCCCCTTCCCTTTTATAACAATTTATTTATCACTTTTTGTGGTATTGTGGTTCAAATCTCCCTCTTTTGCGCCGTCATTGTGTTTGTTTTTACAAATGTCACCTGACTGCTCCCACCAAGGCTCGGTTCACTCTGGTACGATTCGGGAACCCTGCGAATCCACTGCTGGTTCCCACATCGCACCAGACTCGCACAGCAATTCACACTGCCATAGGCAAACTGCTGGGGAGTGTCATACAATGGTAATGACACCCCCATTTCAGCTTGCATATCGCACTGCGAACTGACAGTTTGGACATGAATTGGATCGCATAGGTGTGAACACCCATGCGATTCTGGTGTGGACCAAAAAAAAGGGTCCTGTGCGTGTTTGGTCCAAATGAGATGCGATTTCAGCCATACAGTTTGTATGGCTGAAATTGCATCGCACAGACATTGCATGTGATCTGAACAGCGTATGTAAACCAGCCCTAAATTCATTCATCCTTACTGGGTGCAAGTATAAAAAGTGAGAAATCCACCCCTCCCCCACATAACACATCCTGGTAATATAGGAATGTTGCATATGTGATCAGGTGACCTGAGACACACTGCAATATAACAATAATAAGACGAAGATCACTCAAGCTCTGACTAAATACATCTCCCCCAATCACTTGTCTATGTATATTCTGATGGCTGTTTACTGCAGCATACATTTCCTCATCACACTGAACTGTGGATCACACCCCATATTATGATAAACATCCAGGCAAAACACAGGAAAGGCAGCCAATCCTGGGAGAGTTGGAGGGGAGGGGAGAGCAGGGGGAGGGGGATGTAAATTGTGAACTTTTTACACAGGCTGTGCATGTCTGCAAGCTAGTGCACGAGATATGTAAATAACCTGTCACTCAAAGCATGGGGGTGGAAAGGACTTTGGTTTTTCTCTGCAAGTTTTTTTATTTTCACTAAACAATAAAAAGAGGATTGCTCCGAGCTGGATTAACTCTGTGTGGCAAGACTGGGCACAGATGATGGGAAATCTTATTCTCTACATCGTGACATAAAACATTTTTTGGGGGTTTACATCCACTTTTTAAATGATAAAAATCAGCCCCCAGCTTTCCCAGGATCTTCCTGCTTTAGGCATTCATATATCCTTATAGACTCTCCATCCAACACTTGCTCATAAAAGCGAGAGGCTCACAATAGTGCAGTAACGTAACAGCAACTAATTTTATTTAAAAACCACTCACAAAAGTTATATAAAACCTCACCTTCTATCAAACACTCATCCATCAGTATGCTCACTTCACGTATATCTGCCCGAACTGGGCATCTCACCACCTTGCGGCTGTATTAACCAAGCACTGCATCACTACGGGGTTAGCGTGCATGCATCACATCCGATGCAGCATATGGTAACACCCTGACATGTTTCGTCCATGCGGAAATTGTTTCTTGTTCAAGGAACCTCTAACAACCTCTGGGGGAACCCTAGTTGAGAGCCTGGTCTAGACCCTCAAATAAAAATGTGATCATGGTAATTTTTGTAGAGTAAACAAGCAAGAATTTGTAGTTGCACCCAAAGATGGTGGTATTAACCATTTAAGGACCTCTTTCTGAGATTTGTTGTTTACAAGTTAAAAAAAAATTATTTTTTTTTGCTAGAAAATTACTTGGAACCTCCAAACATTATAAAAAAATTCTAACACCCTAGAAAATAAAATGGCGGTCGTTGCAATACTTTGTCACGCCATATTTGCGCAGCGGTCTTTCAAGCGCACTTTCTTTGGCAAAAATTAGACAACAGTAGAGTTGGCCCAATTTGTTATATTGTGAAAGACAATGTTACACTGAGTAAATTGATACCCAACATGTCACGCTTCAAAATTGTGCCTGCTCGTGGAATGGCGACAAACTTTTACCCTTAAAAATCTCCATAGGCGACATTTAAAAAATTCTACAGGTTGCATGTTTTGAGTTACAGAGGAGGTCTAGGTCTAGAATTATTGCTCTCGCTCTACCGATCGTGGTGATACCTCACATTGGCAGAAGTGACATTTTTGACGTCGCTTTCTGCCCTGCTATGGTATGTAGATGGGTGGGGGCCATCTTCCCCTCACTCGTCTCCATACCCAGCCTGCAAGAGGACCCTGTGATACATTTGCCAATATGTCTCAGTGTACTGCTCCCTGCTAGCCATGTCTGTAGAGGTAGAAAGGAATTTCATGTGTGATTCATTCCTCTGACAGGTTATTGACGTGCTAATGTCCCCTCACTATTCTAAAGGTTAATTGATCTATTGTGTTGTGTAAAGAAGATCTGTGTTTACCCTTAAAAGATGTGTATTGTATCATCAGGCTAAATGATTAGAGAAGTAGTATGTTAATTATTCTGATTGCTTCAGTGTATTAATTAACTCCCCTGATGTCTTTATCTAAAGAAATGTGTCTGCATGGTCGGCTCCGACTTGTCTCCTATAATCTGTATGGGAAACCCCACTGTGTGAGGGGGGCGTTCCTAACAGGCTGTAACCACATATAAGCTGAGTTTTTGTGTCAATAAAGTGTCTTGGTTCCAGCATCCAGTCTTGACTCATGTGTGGGGAATCCTGTGATGTTCTTGTATGGAGAGGAGGGAATGCTTGACGGGGATATCATACCGATACCGTCACAATTGGTTGGTAGCAGTGGGATTTTCCCTTCTACTCTCCTTTACACCCGGATTCCAAGCAGACACTGGAAGAACTACTGGAAGTTCGTGGAAGGATTGCTAGCAACAAAACCAAGCGGGTCATCATAGCAGAATCAATGGAGCTAGACCAGGAGGACGGGATTGCAGCAACGCCAGCAGTACAAGAGATGGAGACACCAGTGATTCAGGAGGAGGAATCGCCAGCCAACAAGCTAATGAGAGAGAAGCTAGCGTGGTTCGGCCCGAACCCAACGGCAGATGTGGTGCTGAGAGTGATGGACCTGTTAGCGAAGGAGGCTAAAGAAATAAGAGACGCAGAACTACAGAAGGATAAACAAATAAGAGACGCAGAACTACAGAAGGATAAACAAATAAGGGACGCAGAACTACAGTTAAAACTGGCAGCAGTCCAACAAGCAGCCGCACCTTCTCCGAACAGTGAGTACAGCACAGCAGACGCAAGGAAGATTCCGTTTAGCGCTTTTAAAGCTTTTGATGAAAAGGACTGTGAAATTGATAACTACCTGGCGGATTTTGAGCGACAATGTAACCTGCACCGAATAGCTAGAAGAGAGTGGGTTGCAATATTGTCAGGCAAACTGTCAGGCAAAGCTTCTGATGCTTTCCGGACCGTGCCAGATCAGGATATCCATAGCTACGCCAGGGTTAAAGAAGTGCTCCTGGCTCGTTATGCGGTAACCCCAGAGTCCCACCGACAGAAGTTCAGGGACTCACGCAAAACCACGAAAGACTCTTACGCAGAATGGGCATGCCAGTTGTCCCTGTCGGCCTCTAACTGGGTTAACAGCAGCCAGGCCACCACCGCAGAGGACATTTTGCAACTAATGCTCCTGGAGCAATTTTACAATCACATCCAGACGGACGTCAAGGATTGGGTGAGAGATCGCAGGCCCATGACTCTACCAGAGGCCGCGAAGTTGGCGGATGAATATGCGGATACTCGCAAGACAAACCAGGTCACACCACGGGTACAACCCCCACAACCAACGGCGCCCTCACACCCACCAGCCGCTAGATACCAACCGCCTAACAGACCGATGACATATAGCCCTCGCTACCCACGCCAGGAGGACAACGAACAACGCTGCTTCCGGTGCAAACAGTTGGGTCACTTCAAGCAGAATTGCCCCATGAATGACAACACCAGGTCAAATTGGTCTCAACCTGGGTACCGCCCACCAGCAGCAGCCCATTGTGTAGACTCGGCTTGGGATCCCCAGGAGCTGGGTCAGGAAGAACCATTGGGCACCCCTTACGAAGCCCTCATGGTACAATCTGTTATTACGGACAACAGGGAACACCATTGTCAGCTGGTCATGGGCGACAGCCATGAGCCGGAGGGGCCTTGGAGGGAGCTGGGCAGAAAGAGGCACCGCCAGCTACCCTCCAAGAAGAAGAGGTCCTGGAAGTCATATAACCAGCGGACCTGGGAGGAGAAGAAGCGACTGGAGGAGATGGAATCGCAGCGGGCGCCCCAGATGCGGGCCGAGATGTTCGCCAAGGGCCCACCGGTGGCCCCTTACACCACCACCCAGTTCCTGATGATGAAGGACCATGTGGAAAGCCTGCAGGACATGAGCAAGCAGGATCTGATCCGTGAGTACATAGAGCTGGAGGAGTGCATAAGCCGCATGGAGGAGGAGAACAACCACCTGAGGTCACAGCGGGCTGACCCCCCCAGGCTCCATGAACTGGAGATGGAGCTGGAGAAGCTCAAAGAGGAGAACCGTCGGCTGCGGAGGGAGCAGGGGGTGGCTGACCTTATGGGGCTCTGAGTCCCCTCTCCCCCCCCCCCCCCCCCCCCCGGACTCTGAGCACCAGTGCTACAGCATTTCAACAAATATAACTTTTTCTTTTTATGAATCTCCTGTGATTGTCACTTCAGAGCCATAACCTGCCCCCTCCCATAGCGGGACACCTAGATGGCGGCGCACAGACCCATTCGCTGTCTTCACACTGACTTCTGGTGACTTTGCAGATCGCACAAAGACTTGGGGACTGACCGGCGTGTGATCTGACGACCCGGTGACATACCTGAGTCTGAAGCAGTTGCCAAGGGAGGTCAGTCATGCCAAACGGAGTTAACCTCGGACTAAAAGCTCTAAACCCGTCAACCCTAATGGACCAGGAAAGGTCCAACCGGATTTGCCGGAGCAGGGAGCAAAAGGGGGGCCATTGTGATACATTTGCCAATATGTCTCAGTGTACTGCTCCCTGCTAGCCATGTCTGTAGAGGTAGAAAGGAATTTCATGTGTGATTCATTCCTCTGACAGGTTATTGACGTGCTAATGTCCCCTCACTATTCTAAAGGTTAATTGATCTATTGTGTTGTGTAAAGAAGATCTGTGTTTACCCTTAAAAGATGTGTATTGTATCATCAGGCTAAATGATTAGAGAAGTAGTATGTTAATTATTCTGATTGCTTCAGTGTATTAATTAACTCCCCTGATGTCTTTATCTAAAGAAATGTGTCTGCATGGTCGGCTCCGACTTGTCTCCTATAATCTGTATGGGAAACCCCACTGTGTGAGGGGGGCGTTCCTAACAGGCTGTAACCACATATAAGCTGAGTTTTTGTGTCAATAAAGTGTCTTGGTTCCAGCATCCAGTCTTGACTCATGTGTGGGGAATCCTGTGATGTTCTTGTATGGAGAGGAGGGAATGCTTGACGGGGATATCATACCGATACCGTCACAGACCCGATCGCCTCTGCCACTGGTAAGGGGTGGAGGGTACGGTAGCCCTCTCCCTCCATCGATAAGTGATCTTGCTGCAAATCTGCCACAGAGGCCACTATTATCGGAAACCGGACCACCGGCTGAAGAGGAGGATACCTGGGTTATGGCAGCTAGCTGCTGCCATAACAGATATCCCTCTTCAAACAGCTGACGTGTATCGGCGTGTGGCGGTCTGGAAGTTGTTAAACGTTTGAAGGATAATTCCAAACAAGAATTATTTTTTTTTAAGGTCATCAAGTTTTAAGTCTTTAAGTTTAAAAAGTGATTAGCTTTTTGTGAATCGTATCCAAGTTGCTTTGTTTTATAAACCTTGTTTAAATGTATACAGGCATACCCCGCTTTAAGTACACTCACTTTACATACACTCGCGAGTAAGGACATACCCGCGAATGTATGTAAAGTGCCTTACAAGTACTGTACAGACATTTTGCAGCCGCAGTAGAAGGAGCTGAAGCTCCGAGAGCATAGCCCGCCCTGTTCCCGGGTGCCCCCGACACCCCCACTACAGCCCCTGGGACCTCAACTACAGCTTCTGACACCCCCACTACAGCCCCTGAGACCTTAACTACAGTCCCTGACCCCCCACTACACCCTAGAAGTTAAAGGTATTGTTTCAGTTTAAGTACATTTTCGTTTTACATACATGCTCTGGTCCCATTGTGTACTTAAAAGTGGGGTATGCCTGTAGTTTGCAAACGTATACATATAAAAGGAAACCAATATATGTATAGTATATTGCAACTTGGATTGAGGGGGGAAGGAAAATTGGAATGTAACAGGGAAGACAAGTCAGACACTAATGGAGGGTGAAAATGATATGGTAAATACAAAAATGCAACAATTGGATCAAAGTATTGGGTCACCAATGTCAGAAATCTGCCAAGCAAAATAGAAGAATTGGAGGCTTTGGTGCAACAAGAGCTTTGATTCAATTGTTATTTCTAGATCTTTGCTTTATTCTTTACATGATTGGGCAGTTAATATTCATGGTTTTGCCACATTTTGTTTTACCCTGCCTTTGTGCGACGTGGTCTAAAAAGGAGTGTGTGAAAGAGGGTGTTGCTAATGGAGAGTGTGATGGTGCTCATTCATTATGGATGGACATACCATCAAGTTGTAAACAACAAGCACATACCAGAAAGATAAAAGCACAATTTTAAGTGGGCAAACTTTTCAAAGGCTGAGGGATGCTTTTCAAGACTTGGAATGGGAGGGAATGTTGTCAATGAAGAGCACAGAACAAAAATGGTAATGTTTTTTTAAATCGACCGCATACATTGAAGAAATATTTTCCCTTGGGCAATAAGCTTAAAAGACTAAGGCCCAGATTCACGTACAGCGGCGTATCTTTGAGCAGACGTAACGTATCCGATTTAAGTTATGCCTCCGCAACTTAGACGAGCAAGTGCAGTATTCTCAAAGCACTTGCTCCGTAAGTTGCGGCGGCGTATCGTAAATCGGCTGGCGTAAGCCCGCCTAATTCAAATTGTGAAGAGGTGGGCGTGTGTTATGTAAATTAACCATGACCCGACGTGATTGACGTTTTTAACGAACGGCGCATGCACCGTCCGTGGACATATCCCAGTGTGCATTGCTCCAAATACGCCACAAGGACGTATTGGTTTCGACGTGAACGTAAAATAACGTCCAGCCCCATTCACGGACGACTTACGCAAACAACGTAAATTTTTAAAAATTTGACGCGGGAACTACGTCCATACTTAACATTGGTACGCCGCATGTACGCCTCGTATAGCAGGGGTAACTTTACGCCGGGAAAAGCCTAACGTAAACGGCGTATCTGTACTGCGTCGGCCGGGAGTACGTTCGTGAATTTGCGGATCTAGCTGATTTACATATTTCTAGGCGTAAATCGGCGTACACGCCCCTAGCGGCCAGCGTAAATATGCAGTTAAGATCCGACGGCGTAACAGACTTAGGCCGGTCGGATCTAATAGAAATCTATGCATAACTGATTCTAAGAATCAGGCGCATAGATACGACGGCTCAGACTCGGAGATACGACGGCTCAGACTCAGAGATACAACGGCGTATCTCCTTTGAGAATCTGGGCCTAAAAGTAAAACCTATGTGGCCCAGGTCCAATGATAAAGAATAAGAAAAGGGCATTAAAAAAAATCCAAATGAACACTTTAATCATTTTGAAAGTTTCAAAGAATAGAACAAAATGTGTAAAAGGAAATTAAGATACAAAACTTTAACACAAACCGCTTTTGAAGAGAACAAAACAAACCCCAAATATTTAACTGTAATGTGAACTTGCAGGGGATAGATAATGCAAGAAGATTTCTGCCCCCCTCTTCCCCCGTCCACACATACCTTCTGTTCACAGAGAAGACTGCCCATGTTGGGGGGGGGGGGGGGGGAATTAAATTACCCCTTATGCATTCATGTGACAAGTCGCATGACCTGGTGGGTTGGAAGAAAAAGACTTTGCTCTCTGGTGGGCAGCCACACTTATGAGGTCTAAAGCTATTCTGTATCAAGTCCTACTCCCCACGATGCCTGATAAATGGCTCACTCTGCAGAATGTCTTGAAACCTAGGACATCAAGAGGAACTTCTTCAGCCTGTGGGTGGCTGCAGCGGCAGAAAAACTTGGTCCTAGTGCAGAGAAACAGAAATATATTGTAACTAAAGTTTGGCAATACATAACAGGGCCGGCTGGATGGCAACCTGATCTGAGGCCTACCTAAACTACAAATCATTGTTACGTGCTATACTGATCCAGGTGTGCCGACAGCGTCTGTTTTAAGGGGTGGAATGTGGCCTGGCCAGTCCGAACCCAAGTGGGGAGGCTTCCACAAAGCATGATGTGTGCATGCATGTTCCCTACTCAGGGAATCTTTCCCTGATGCTAAACACTTTCCCTGCCAGATCGGAGAATGAATGAATGACTTGTATAGCGCTACACATGCAAACTGAATCGCCTCTAGGCGCTTTTTTCCAGCCAGTGTCTGCTTGGCTGGTGCGGTCATTTTACCCCGTAGGATCTCGACACGCTTGGGACACACAGTCATACACACAGATATACATATATATATACTGGGCCAATTTGGACAAGATCCAATTTACCTACCAGCATGTCTTTGGAGTGTGGGAGGAAACCGGAGTACCCGGAGGAAACCCACGCAGGCACAGGGAGAACATGCAAACTCCAGGCAGATGGTGTCGTGGTCGGGATTCGAACCAGTGACCCTTTTGCTGCTACTCACTACACCACTGTGGTGATCTGTTCGTTCCTACTCTAGCCACATGTGGAATGTGAGCCAAACCCAGGGATTAAGGTATTAAATAGACTTTGTCTGACCCAAGATGACCGTCAGCATGGCCCCAGCATCCAATGGGATATCTGCTTCTTGTGACCCAGGAAACCATAGAGAAATTGGATTTGTTTTGAATTCCTCTGCAAGACTGCACCTGCCTATAAGACCACAACTTCTAATCTCCCGCCCCCCCCCCCCCCCCGCTCCTGCCAGTGCATGGACTGCATAGGTGGTAGTAGTTGTGGAGTGTATGTTAATTCCATCAAATGCATCGTGCTTTACTTTTAAATGGGTTCCATTGCATAGTTGTACAGAAACATGTGCTTCTTTTATACTACTCTTGTGTTGTAATATTGTGAACCTGGAATCAATGGTTTAAACAAGCAAATCCATAAATAAATCAAACGTTTAGCAGGATAACATAAAGAGGAAAGTGTTCAATGTACAAATATGTGAATAATGAATTGACCAAAATACATCAAATATAGTGAAAAGTCCCAAATTTATCAAATGTATTTGTGTAGCTACAACTACTCCCAGGTGGACACGCTCTCACCTTTAATGATGGAGCTTAAAGGCTGGTTCACACCAGATGCAGTCCAGTGCGTTTTTGATCTGCATCAAAAACAATGCAGTCAGTTCCAGTGCAGTCAACAAAATGGAACTTGCTGCATTTTTTCTGTAAGGAACACGTCTGGAAGGCAGCAAAATGCATGAAAACGCATTGGAATTTATGTAAATGCACTGAAATGCACATTGTTCTGACATTTTTCCAAAAATGGAAAAAAATGGAAAAAACGCACTAGAACACATGAACACACATCAAAAATGTTTGTAAACACATGCAGAAATTGGGGTGTGAACCAGCCTTCAAGGCATTATAAACCTTCTTAACTTCACCTGTATAAGAAAAACCTTGAGCTTTTACAACCACTTTAATATGTTGGAGTGGTGAGGCACAGTAGTTTGTATGGGAGTTGTGGTATATCAGATTGGGATGTTGATTTGTGCAGTCAGAATGCATGATGGTACAGACTTATTTGGTAATATATTGTATTATATGGGACAAACTAACTTAACCACTTCTTACCCTCTTCCTGACCAGGCCATTTTTTGTGATACGGCACTGCGTTGCTTTAACTGACGATTGCGTGGTCGTGCGACGCTGTACCCAAACACAATTTTTATGTCTTTTTTTTAACCTACAAATATACCTTTTTTTGGTGGTATTTTTTCACCTTTGCATTTTTGGGGGGTGTGTTACTGGCTAGATGTCCAGATGACCAGGTAAAATCAGAAAGAAGGGAGAAGCCTAAAAAGACTAATGCAGCCACCACCATGCAATATATAATTTTTTGGGGGTTTGAGGGTTAAAACCACTTTAATGTTCACATTAGATCTAATTCCACCAATGACTCAGATTCCAGAATATAAAAAGAGGGCAGGAACCATTCTAATAAGGAAAGGGGTGGAGCGAAATCCATGCTATATCTTTGCCTGATGTTAATAGTAGATTTCTTGGACCCAAGGTGATGATAAATAATCCCAAAATCCCATTCATGCAGGACCACCAAAAGATATTGAGGATAGGTAAAAAAAAAAAAAATCTCTAAGTGCCATATTTATTTTGGGTGTTGAATCAAGTATTAGGGTTATGACGGCAATTTTTGTTATTTTGTCCATATAAAATGGCATTCTGCCTCAACTAAATAAAAATTAAGGGCAGTACACATTTTCTCAAAGGGGTTTGAGGTTAGCAGGGGTGGGACATGGCGAGATCTAGCTGTTCTAAATGTGGCCTCAGTTTGTGTGTGTATGTGTGTGTGTGTGTGTGTGTGTGTGTGTGTGTGTGTGTATGCAGAGCTTTTTTTCTCAGGAAATAGGTGCAGGAACTTAACCACGACCCCGTTCAGATTTCACAAACAGTAAAAGGGTCTTAAAGGGGCATTAAATACAAGGATTGAATTACATACAGAGTGCAGAGTTCAGGGGGTTACACACAGAGTGCAGAGCTGTCACTTGTAAACACAGAAGCCAGACTTCTGTGTTTACAAGTGATTGTGGGGACCAGGCACCAAAGGGTCTGACCCAGAGGTGGTGGAACTGAGTTCCCCCTGAAAAAAAGCCCTGTATGTATGTGTATATATATATATCTATATATATATATATATATATATATATATATATATATATATATATATATATATATATATATATATATATATATATATATATATATATATGTATGTATGTATGTATGTATGTATGTATGTATGTGTGTGTGTGTGTGTGTGTGTATAATATATATATATATATATATATATATATATATATATATGTATGTGAAATATAATACAATTTTTTTCTTTATTTTTTAACAATGAGAAGCCGTGCATGTCAGTTAACCATGACTAACCAATGTATTTGCTGCCCATAAGGTGCATGCCAAATCCAGAAAGCCAACTTTATTGCAAAAGAAGACATAAATCGCAATTTGAAAATATCCTCCGCTATATGGAAATATGACAAAAGTAATTCAGAGATGAGGTACCCAATGAGGTTTTTAGATATTGGATTGTAGTAAAAGTAGTGTCATGATCACACCAAGGAACTGTGCGTATATTGACAGGTTTCATGTGAGGAGGAACCTGTCTAGGATAAAAATAAAAACATATGGTTAGTGAGTGAAAATTTGTGGATGGAAATAATGAGTGAAGTCTTTTGGAAGCAGATGTAGTTCCTTCCATGTGTCAGCTAAATTATGTTGTTTTAAAAGTGTCTGAAAGAACCGGTTATCAGAAGAGCAGTGTTGACAAACTGAAGGTGATTCATCAACTTTTGGGATTGAGTATTGAGTTAGGGTTTCTACAAAGTAAAAGTGTGCGTATGAGATGTGAATGAAGGTGACTAAGGCCCCGGTTCACACTGGTGCGAAGCGGGAACACTGCGGGTTCCCACATCGCACCAGACACGCACGGCAGTTCACACTCCCCAGCAGTATTCAAACTGCTGGGGAGTGTCATTATATGTTAACAACATCCCCATTTCAGCTTGCGTATTGCACTGCAGTTCGGACATGATTTGGATTGCATATGTGTGAACACGAATGCGATCCGATTCTGGTCCAAACAAAAAAAGGGTCCTGTACGTGTTTGGACCAAATGCGGTGTGATATCAGCCATACTATCTGTATGGATGATATCACACCACACAGACATCGCATGTAATGTGAACAGCAGTGCGCTGCGAATTACATGCAATGTCTGACATCGCACAAGTTTGAATCGAGCCTAAATGGCTGTGATGAAAACAGTGGGTCAGATCCACGTACCCTGGCGCATCTATCCGTCGGGCGTATCATATCTCTGATACACTACGCCGCCATAACTTACTATTTTTTTTTTAATCCTCAAAGTATGCGTGCCGTAATTTATGGCGGCGTAGTGTATCTTTGACGGCGTAAGGGCGCGCAAATCAAATGGATGTGATGGGGGCGTGTTTTATGTAAATACGTCTTGACCCGACGTAAATGACATTTTTTTTCAACTGCGCATGCGCCGTCCGTGGGGGGGTATCCCAGTGCGCATGCTCGAAATTAAACCGGAACAAGCCAATGTTTACGACGGTGACGTCATTCTACGCAAATCCCTATTCGCGAACGACTTACGCAAACGACGTAAAAAATTCAAAATTCGACGCGGGAACGATGGCCATACTTAACATTGGCTGCGCCTCATATAGCAGGGGTAACTATACGCCGGAAAAAGTCGAACGCAAATGACGTAAAAAAAATGCGCCGGCCGGACGTACGTTTGTGGATCGCCGTATGTAGCTAATTTGCATACTCGACACGGAATTCGATGGAAACGCCACCCAGCGGCCAGCGTAAATATATACCTACGATCCGACGGCGTACTAAGACGTACGCCTGTCGGATCGATCCCTCATTCAGTCGTATCTTGTTTTGTGGATACAAAACAAAGATACGACGCGGGAACTTTGAAATTACGCGGCGTATCAATAGATACGCCGGCGTAATTCGTTTGTGGATCTGGCCCAGTAGCTGTTTGGAATTAGGCCGATAATACATCAATATGTCAATGAAGCAATGTTTTAAAGATGGTCACGTATACCCCAGAGGCTAATTTTTCACACTTTCAATATTTACTCAAATTAATCTATTTGAAAGGGCTAATAACTATCCCGTTATAACTTCTAAAAGTATATTCCAATCTACATATATAGTATCTCATCCACACTGATGTCATCTAAATGGAGACATAAAGCACTTTAATATAAAAGACTTACTGGCTTTTAGTGCCTATATTAGAAAGCTACTTTTCTAAGGTGATCGATTTTTTTTGTACTACCTTAGCTAATGTTCTATTTTATTCGTTTCACAATGCTGTTTTTTTTTTTGGGGGGGGGGGGGGGTGATGGTGGAATAGCAGCAGGAAAAGTAATTTAAACAGGATAGCTAGCAAAGTCATCATAACAGGAAAATTATACAATGTTTAAAACTTTGCTTAAAAGTTATTTAAGTCTGTATGATATGTAATGGAGGCATAGTAGTAGAGAATTGTACTGTTGGCATTAAATTATTGAAGAAAGTTTCTCAATTGTGAGTGATATCTGTGGTAAGAGTAGGGTCGGATGCGCATAAATCTTGCAAAGAAGTCATGGAAGTCAACACATATGACCGTCAAAAAGCATGTAGAGGCAAATATTATTTGGCTGAGGGTCTTCAAAACACTTTTTTCATGAGGCCCTTTCTTAAATGGTCCCACATTAAATGGCCTGGTGTACAGTTTTAGGAATACACGCCTGTGACTCTGGTGTATACCGTTTGGCTGAGCTCCCCATAGTTAAACCTAGCCCATTTTCCATAATTCTTACTGCAAAAGAGTTACTTTCCTAAAAAGTCCTTACATTAACATTAAAAAAGATTCAATGCCAAACATAACTATATTTCAAGGTTCAAAAGTCTAGACCCCCCTAGGTGAAATATACATTATAAATATATCTTCTTTGTCATTATTTAATTCTGATGAATGTAATGCTGGTTTTCGGATTGTGATGCTTTGTCCTATGGTAATATTGACTTACCTGGGATAGCTGGCATAACGGTTGTTTCTGCTGGGCATTATAGAAACCCCCCCAGACTTTATTTTGGGTGGCATAGCTTTGCACTACCCTGGCCAGTGGACAAGAAAAGGTACCTCACAAGCAGTTGGGGACTCTTTATTTGCCATTTCAAGGCCAGTTACTCTTGCAACATCACTTGCTCTTTAAGTGTTCTGTATGTTCACATACTTAACATTTTTTATTTTTCTGTTCTTAGGTCTGTTTTGTAATCCTGTTTCTGTAAACATTTATTTTAATGAAAATGATATTTAAAAATTGTTTATATGAATCTCTAAATGCTCTTACCATGGTTAAACGCTTAACATTGAACTCTGCTACCATAGTGTAAAAATCTGTTACATTCTTGTCTGGGCATGGCAGCAAGTTATAGACCTTTTCAAAAGGTCAGACTTCTCAGCCAAAGGCTTATGCCCTGTACACACGATTGGTTCATCTGATGAAAACGAACCGATGGATTTTTTCATCAGATATCCGATGAACCTGTTTTTTATCAGTCTTGCCTACACACCATCGGTTCAATGCTTCCGAGCATGCTTCGACTTGATTCTGAGCATGCATGGATTTTTGACCGATGGATTTTACCACAGACGATCGTTTTTTTCTATCGGTTTTTTAACCACAAGAAAATTTTTAAACAGGTTCCATTTTTTTCACCGATGGGGAAAAAAACTGATGGGGCCCATACACGATCGGTTCGTTCGATGAAAACGGTCCATCTGTCCGTTTTCATCCGACGAACTAATCGTGTGTACAGGGCATAAGAAATGTTGGATCCTGTATTTTTCATTTCACCATAAGCCTGTAATGGTCCCGCTGGTAAATTCTATTAGTTCAGTATGTGAGGTGACAATAGTCGACATTGACATGTTTTGCTAAAAACCTGCCTTTTTTTAAACTCTTCTTCGCAATTCATTCATCAACACTGTAAATGTATTATTTTCTACTTTGGACTGTAAGGAAACTTCATTAAAAAAAATATTTCTAGCAATATTATGCTGATTTAATTTTTTATCACATTTTCAAGTACTTTTTATTTTTGGATACTATTGATGTGGAGACTAAAGCACCAAAACTTAAAATTTCCACTGCCAGTACTTATGATCCTGTGTGTCATTTATCCTCAACTATTATCTTTCTATTATTTATCCTCTATACTTAGCCTCTGGTGTGGTTTCCAGGTATGGAGACTGCTAATCGCAAATGTGCCTACACTGGCCAGTCCCAAATAATCCCTTTTGAGCTTATGTTGCTCTTTATTCTTGATCATAAGAGAACCCTGCAACTGGACAGCAAACTGGAAATGTCCATGTAACCCAGGCAGTGCTATGGTACCAGAAAAAGAAGCAGAAATCTCCTCCAATGTTGAAGGCCCAAAAGGCTTATTTTAAAATAACCCAAAGCTGCTTGGTTTTGGTTTGTATGCCATAGGGATGCAGGCACATGTACATTACTAGTACAATGCCACATGTGCACCTGGTACACTAAAAGTAGTGCCCAAAAAATGCGTGGGAACTGCAAAATGTATGTTTTTTTTCAAGACATTCAGCTGGTGGGATACATCTATAACCAAGTCAGATTAAATGATTGATTGGTCTGTTTCTTTAGCCAAGGCATAATGTTATAGTTTAATTACTTTGGATATTTTACAAAAGTAGACAAAACTGAAATTGAATGTTTTTTTATTTTTTTTATTTCTTACCATTTTTTTTTTAATTAACAGATTGTTGCAGGAGTATTCGTGTTATTTGGCCTGTTGTCTGGAAGTTGCTCTGAGGCACTTAGGACTTTATTCCAGAATGGAACAAAACATTTTTCTCCAGAGGCTAATTCTGTACGTGTTATGAAAATATGTATTCCAGCTTCGGCTCTTCCAAGCCAAAGAACTGCATGCACTGGCAGAAAATTCTTCTAATTAAAAACAAGTTCAGTCATTTTTTACAAAACGAAAAGAAGTGCTAGTGCCCAGTCAGCAGAACATTACCGAAGTGTAAAATGAAAAGGACTGCTAAAGTTTGCTAATGGAATCTGTCCCTTTTGAAAATAGTAAAGCTTACAGTTAGTTGGTTTTAAAATTGTGTCCCTTAATGGACACTACACTGGTATAGAGCTGAATCACTTACTGGATATTTCCATTTAGGTTTAAATGGGAAAACCCCACCTAAGTTCTTACTTCTAACTTCTTTATCTTGTAATTGGAGTCGCTTGAATCGCCTTGGGTGCTCGTATTGCCCGAGCCAGGTCCTGTGTTCCCATCCACTAGTAATATCAGTGAGATACAGTAACATTATATGCACGGTTATAGTAAAAAGGACAGATAATGGGGACAGCTTTTAATTGGGGATATAGCTAAACTCCTACTACTACTAAAAAAAAAAAGTGGCCCAGAGCCCTACAACATCTTTTGGTTAAAAATTACCTTGTATACACAAAATGGCTTGCATATGTGAACTGTAAAGACATAATGGGGACTGTAGGAATATATATATATATATATATATATATATATATATATATATATATATATATATATATATATATATATATATATTTTTTTTTTAAAAGTTCGTTTTCCTTCCTGTATTTCTTGCTGAGGTGCATGCTGGGAAACCCGTTGTTATGACAACGCTGATAATAAAAAAAAAAAAGAGATGCCACTCTTTTCATAGATACAGTGGATGAGTGAGCACAGCCACTTAAGAACAGGAAGTGAGTTATTTGCAGAATCACGAGTTGAAAATATAAAAACCTGAAAAGAAAACTAGTGCTGCCACCTCTTCCAAGGAGCAGTATGTTCGACATACTGCTCCTTGGAAGAGGTGGCAGCACTAGTTTTCTTTTCAGGTTTTTATATTTTCAACTCGTGATTCTGCAAATAACTCACGTCCTGTTCATAATGTACAAGTGTGTATAGAATATTAACCATTCCATGTTCCTGCTGCTATCTTTTTGTGAACTGACACCTTTTTATTGGCTAGTCATTAATGATTGTAACTCTCGTGAAGTTGCATTGACCAAGTTTTGTCCTCCCATATCTTATAGATACAGAGAATGAGAGTATACACTTCACTGCACGTGTGCCACAAATGTACACAATTATTTTACTTTTAGTTTGTCTTTAAAGATAACAAATTGTTGCAAAATCTAGACTATGGCCAGTTTCACAGACTAGTAACATCACAATGGTAGTATTAGTCGCTTCTTAGTCCGCAAAACCAAGAGATCAGTTTAGTGCAGGAACATGGCGTACAAAGCCGTACCTCTACACCGTCTCTGGCAATTATATGCAATTGTTCTCTGCTGAAAAACAGTGCAGCTTCTGATTTTGTTAGAAGCAGAGTTTACCTAGCAAGGGGTTAATAGATGAGCTACTACACCTAGTTTCTGTACCTACATAAAGCTGCAGAGTTTGTTTCCTTTTGGCTGTGAATAGCTTAGCAAGAGACTGCTGGTGGCTTCAAAAGAGTCGTTTTGTGTTCCAATCAATTATGAATGAAAGATAATGAGATGACAAGACCAGTCTCCCCCTTGCTGTAAAAAACAAAGGGATTTCTCTGTGGAGGATAGAAATGTAATGATCTGGCAGAGTTTTAACAAACCTAAAGAAAAATTCATCAAAATAAAGACACCTCGCACGATATACCTTTTTTTTGTTTATCCCAACCATGTTTTTCAATTTACACATGCTTTGATAAAAACTGACATATGTTCAGAAAAAAAGAGTTTATACAAGAAGAAAAAATAAAATTGTTATAAAACAAGTGGGCAAATTGAATGAGGCCTATGAACCTTTTTTTTTCTTCCCCAAAATTCTACAAACAATACCCCATAATGACAACTTGAAAGAAGTTTGTTTGAAATCTTTGCAAATTTATTAAAAATAAAAAATTAAAAAATTTTTATTCACAGCCTTTGCCATGATGCTCAAAATTCGAGCTCAGGTGAATCCTGTTCCCACTGATCTTCCTTGAGGTTTTTCTACAACTTGATTGTAGTCTACCTGTGGTAAAATCAGTTGATTGGACATGATTTGAAAAGGCTGTCTACATAAGGCCTCTCAGTTAACAGTGCATGTCAAAGCACAAACCAAGCAATGAAGTCCAAGGAATTATCTGCAGACCTCCGAGACAGGACTCTATCAAGGCACAGATCTGGTGAAGGTTATGGAAAAATTTCTACAGCGTTGAAGGTCCAAATGAGCATAGCAGCCTCCATGATCCATTTGGAACCACCAGGACTCTTTCTAAAGCGGGCCACCCAGCCAAACTAAGCGATCAAGGGAGAAGGGCCCTAGTCAGGGAGCAGACCAAGAACCAATGGTCACTCAGACAGAGCTCCAGTGTTTCTCTGTGGAGAAAGGAGAACCTTCCAGAAGAAAAACCATATCTGCAGAGCTCCACCAATCAGGCCTGTATGGTAAAGTGGCCAGACAGAAACCACTACTCAGTAAAAGGCACATGACGGCCCACCTGGAGTTTGCCAAAAGGCACCTGAAGAACCTGAAAAACAAAATTCTCTGGTCTGATGAAACAAAGATCAAACTCTTTGGCCTGAATGGCAAGCATCATGTCTGGAGAAAACCAAGCCCTGCTGATCACCTGGCCAATACTTTGCCTACAGTGGAGCATGGTGGTGTTGGTGGCAGCATCATGTTGTGGGGATGTTTTTCAGCGGCAGGTACTGGGAGACTAGTCAGGATCGAGGGAAAACAAAAAAAGAAGAAGAAAAAACTCTAAACTCTAAACTATAAAATGTGAAAAAATTATGTGATAAGAGAAAGGGAATGCTGCAGCCTATATAAGTTTAAATACCTAAAACTCAAAAACACATACATACAAAGAATAGGTGCGCAATTCCCAAGCAATTACAAGTACAAGTGATGAGTGCTAATTGAAATAATATGAGCATGTGATATACACATAAAAAGTTGGTAAACCAAAGGAAGTCCCAAAAAAACAATGTGTGTACGCTTTCATAAATGAATATATAATATATATTGATCAAGTGAAAAAAGTCCCATAACATATATCCATGTGAGATAAGATAAGTGGGTTCTGATGACAGAATAATATCCAGAAATCAGTTCAATGATCACTGCACATTTCAGCACGGTATCTGGAAGCAGTTTGATTCTTATTTCTCAGCCCAAAGGGAATGTAAATACTGACTCTTACCGCAAAAGTTGGACCCCGGTTTTAAGGAGGTCAAAACAGCATGTGCATCACAGCCTGCCGGCTCTGGTAGGAATCTTTGTATGTATAGGATCAAGGGAAAGATGAATGCAGCAATGTACAGAGACATCTTTTATGAAAACCCTGCTCCAGATCGCTCTGGACCTCAGACTGGGGCGAAGGTTCATCTTCCAACAGGACAATGACCCTAAGCACATAGCCACTCCTTTGTGATCTTAGCTATGGGAAAGCTTTGTGAATGTCCTTAAGTGGCCCAGCCAGAACACAGACTTGAACCCAATTGAACATCTCTGGAGAGATCTGAAAATGGCTGTGCACCAACGCTCCCCATTCAACCTGATGGATCTTGAGAGGTCCTGCAAAGAAGGATGGGAGAAACTGTCCAACAATAGACATGCCAAGCTTGTAGCCAGTGTTAATTTTGTCAATGAAAACGTTTTAGTCAGCGGCATTTTTACAGTGATGAAAAGTACAGCACATTTTTGTTCACTGAAGAAAATCTATGGCGAAAATCACATGTATTTTAGATATGACGAACGAAAATGGGATGAAAATGTGAGGCAGGGATGTTAACCCTTGCGAACTAACTACCGGTTTTGACAGAGCTCCGTCTGCTTCCACAATCCGCTCCCAGTAAGCTAGCATATTCGACTGTGTGCCCCTTGACAACTGCCCGAGACCAGAGAGGGCAGCACTGTGCATTACAGGCCAGCCAGGCTTTCCAAGTCCAGACGAGACCGAGTCTGTCCCACTCCCGAGTCCCGACTCATGCGATGACTGCCAGGTGCCCAGAGCAGAAAGCAAAGCAGACTGTGAGTATGTAGCAGTGGTGGCTGGTGCTCAAAATTTTTAGGGGGGCGCAAACAAGTGAAAAAAAAAAGACAATTGCAGCCTCACTGTGCCCATCAAAGGCAGCCACTGTGCCCATCAAAGGCAGCCACTGTGCCCATCAAAGGCAGCCACTGTGCCATGCCATCAATTGTCGCCACTGTGCCATCAATTGTCGCCACTGTGCCATCAATTGTCGCCACTGTGCCATCAATTGTCGCCACTGTGCCATCAATTGTTACCACTGTGCCATGCCAAATGCAGCCACTGTGCCATCAAATGCAGCCACTGTGCCATGCCATCAATTGTCCTCACTGTGCCCACATCAATTGTGCCCACATCAATTGTCCCCATTGTGCCCACATCAATTGTCCCCCACTGTGCCCACATCAATTGTCCCCCACATCAATTGTCCCCCACTGTGCCCACATCAATTGTCCCCCACATCAATTGTCCCCCACTGTGCCCACATCAATTGTCCCCCACATCAATTGTCCCCCACTGTGCTCACATCAATTGTCCCCCACTGTCCCCACATCGATTGTCCCCACATCGATTGTCCCCACTGTGCCCTGTAAAATGCTGCCAGTCAGATTGCCCCCCCGCCCGGGACTTACCTTTCTGGGGTTCGCCATCCTCCTTCCACGGTCCCTCGATGTCTTCTGCCTCCCTCGATGACGCTTCAGCCAATCAGGTTACTGGTAACCAGAATCAGTGAACCTGATTGGCTGAGACGGTTGTCAGTCTTATCCAAGGGACGTAGCCCACTACGTTCCGAGGATAAGACATCCGGGAGCTAAAGGGCTGTACTGGGAAAGCCACTGGCTCTGATAGGCACTTCTGCACAGCCAACCAGCTGTCCTTATTCAGATAATCAGCGCCCAATGTCCGGTTATCTGAATAGGCTGGCCACAATAACATACACTCATGCAACGCATGAGTGTATGTTATTTGCGTGGCGCTGTAAAACAAATTTGTAAAAGCCTTAAAGGGCCCGTTTTTTTTTATGACTACAGGAGGGGGGGGGCGTCGCCCGGGCGCGCCCTATGGACGGGCCGCCACTGGTATGTAGTACAGTGCATTACAATTACAGCAGACCTGAGGCCTCCCCTCAGGCCACCATCCATCCAAAGCGCTATGTGTACATTACAGGCCTCCTCTGACCACTGGAAGTGCCATCCAGGGCACTGTAGATTACAGGCCATCTCTCAGACCACCATCCAGCACTGTACAAGATTACAGGCCTCCTCTGACTAGTGACCACTGGCAGTGCACTGCATGGTGGCACTGGCATCATCACACAAAGGGCCTGATTTACTATGCTCTGTGCGCTGCGCTGGTTCATGCGTTAATTAGTACTCCGGGTGGAGGCTTAATTGGGCGCATGAACCAGCGTAGCAGCCGGCGCATTGAAACTAATATGTAAAGCCGCGCCGAACTCCCTATAGAAGTCTATGGGAGAAATCAAAAGTGTTCATTTTAAAGGCTAATCTGCAAGTTTTGTCCTAAAAAGTGTTTGGGGACCTCGGTCCTGTCCCAGGGAACATGTATCAATGCTTTTTTTATTTTTTAAAACGGCCGTTTTTTCGGGAGCAGTGAAATTAATATTTCTTAAAGTGAAACAATAAAAGTGAAATATTCCTTTTAATTTCGTACCTGGGGGGGTGTAATGTCAGCATGTGAAATAGCGCATTTTTCCCGCACTTAGAACTCCCCCTGCACAAAGTGACATTCAGAAGGAAAAAAGTCATTTAAAAATTCACACGCGGCTATAATGAATTGTCGGCTCTGACAATTCTAAAGGGATTCATTCATAAAACAAACAAAAAAATGTGTAGGGGTTCCCCCAAATTAAATTACCAGGCCCTTCAGGTCTGGAATGGATATTAAGGGGAACTCCGCCGTAAAAACCAAAAAAAAAAAAGACGTGCGGTTCCCGGCAAATATCCATTCCAGGCCCTTCAGGTCTGGTGTGGATTTTAAGGGGAACTCCACCCCAAATTGAAAAAAAAATGGCGTGGAGTCCCCCTAAAAATCCACACCAGACCCTTATCCGAGCACGTTGACCTGGCCGGCCGCAGAAAAGAGGGGGGGACAGAGTGCGGCCCCCCCCCTCTCCTGAACCGCACCAGGCCACATGCCCTCAACATGGGGAGGATGTCCCCATGTTGATGGGGACAAGGGCCTCATCCCCACAACCCTTGCCCGGTGGTTGTGGGGGTCTGCGGGCGGGGGGCTTATCAGAATCTGGAAGACCCCTTTAACAAAGGGGACCCCCAGATCCTGGCCCCCCCCCTATGTGAAATGGTAATGGGGTACATTGTACCTCTACCATTTCACCCCATAAAAAATGTCAAAGTGTTAAAAATGACAGTAGCCGGTTTTTGACAAATCTTTTAATAAAATCTTCTTTTCTTCTTTCCTTCGGGTTTCTTCCGCTGCTTCTTTCTTGGGTCTTCTCGTCCACATCTTGCCCGACGTGTTCTTCTATCTTCTCCGTCCGTCCGCCAGCCTCCTCGTCCGCATCTTGTGTCTTCTCCGGTCTTCTTCTCGGTCCGCCAGCCTTCTCGTCCCCGGACCCAGCGTTTGAATTTGATTTGGCCGCCGTGTTCCCGCTCCTGGGACCCGCCCTCCTCTGACGCCACAAGTAAACTCCTTAGAAGGTCATGTGCGTCAGAGGGGGGCGGGGTCACAGAGCGTCACACAGCGGGGGAATTCAATTTCAATCGCGCCGCCCGGAGAAGAAGTTCCCGCCGTGTCACACTCATGTGACCCCGCCCCCCTCTGACGCACATATGCCACACGCGGACTTTCATATGAGTTTACTTGTGGCGTCAGAGGGGGCGGGTCCCAGGAGCGGGAACACGGCGGCCAAATCAAATTCAAACGCTGGGTCCGGGGGACGAGAAGGCTGGCGGACCGAGAAGAAGACCGGAGAAGACACAAGATGCGGACGAGGAGGCTGGCGGACGGATGGAGAAGAAGACAGGACAAGACAACGGGCAAGATGCGGGACCAGAAGGCTGAAGGACGGACGGAGAAGATAGAAGAACACGTCGGGCAAGATGTGGACGAGAAGACCCAAGAAAGAAGCAGCGGAAGAAACCCGAAGGAAAGAAGAAAAGAAGATTTTATTAAAAGATTTGTCAAAAACCGGCTACTGTCATTTTTAACACTTTGACTTTTTTTGGGGGTGAAATGGTAGAGGTACAATGTACCCCATTACCATTTCACATAGGGGGGGGGCCAGGATCTGGGGGTCCCCTTTGTTAAAGGGGTCTTCCAGATTCTGATAAGCCCCCCGCCCGCAGACCCCCACAACCACCGGGCAAGGGTTGTGGGGATGAGGCCCTTGTCCCCATCAACATGGGGACATCCTCCCCATGTTGAGGGCATGTGGCCTGGTGCGGTTCAGGAGAGGGGGGGGGCGCACTCTGTCCCCCCCTCTTTTCTGCGGCCGGCCAGGTCAACGTGCTCGGATAAGGGTCTGGTGTGGATTTTTAGGGGGACTCCACGCCATTTTTTTTCAATTTGGGGTGGAGTTCCCCTTAAAATCCACACCAGACCTGAAGGGTCTGGTATGGATATTTGGGGGGACCCCACGCCATTTTTTGGGGGGGTTTTTACGGCGGGGTTCCCCTTAATATCCATTCCAGACCTGAAGGGCCTGGTAATTTAATTTGGAGGGACCCCCCTTTTTTTTTTTTTTTTATGTAAACATCCCTTGTAATAGGACTAGTGTGTGACAGGTCCTCTTTATGGAGAGAGGCGGGGTCAATAAGGCTGGAAAGCATGGTATTGAAAAAAAAAAATAAAAGTTCTCATGCTTTCAGCTGCAATCATGTTCGTTCAGCACAGTGGTGTAGTGTATAGCACTTTGACCTAGCAGCAAAACAGTCGTTGGCTCGAATCCCGCCCGTGACAGCATCTGCATAGAGTTTGCATGTTCTCCCTGTGCCTGCGTGGGTTTCCTCCCACAATATAAAAACACGCTGTAAATCGGTTCCGGTCTAAATAAGCCCTAATATGCAGTAGTATATTTAGGTTTTGTTCTGCCCTAGGCCTGACTACATATCTGCACCTCCTAATAGAAAAATGACCCACCCCTTCCTGTCAAAGCCACACCCTGTTTTTGTATGACCCGCCCAGGAATTTTCAGGGGACCCACACACTAGTTCTAGGGGGGCACTGGATTCCCTTAACCACTTCCATACCAGGCACTTACGCACCTTCCCGCCCAAGCCAAATTTCAGCTTTCAACACTGTCGCACTTTGAATGGCAATTGCGCGGTCATACAACACTGTACCCCAACAAAATTGGCGTCCTTTTTCCCCCACAAATAGAGCTTTCTTTTGTTGTTATTTGATCACCTCTGCGATTTTTTTTTTTGGCGCAACAACTAAAAAAAGACTGCAAATTTTGAAACAAAAAAACGTTTTTATTTTTTTAGGTTAATTTTTTTGTAAATAAGTTTTTCTCTTTCAATTACGGGCACTGATATGGCGGCACTGATGGGCACCGATGAGATGGCACTGATGGACATCGATGAGGTAGTACTGACGGGCACAGATGAGGTGGCATTGATTGGCGGCGCTGCTATGCGGCACTGATGGGCACTCATAGGCGGCACTGATGGGCACTCATGGGCGGCACAGATGGGCACTGATAGGTGGGCACTGTGCATGAATGGGCACTGTGGGGTGGCACTGATGGACACTGTGGGGTGGCACTGATGGACACTGTGGGGTGGCACTGATTTTCCCAGGTTGCCAGTCAGTGCCCATTTGTGGGCACTGATTGGCATCTTTTTTCTTTTTTTTTTAATGCTTTTTGTTTTTTTTTTTCTCTTTTTTTTTTTTTTTTTTGCACACCCTGGTGGTCCAGGGTGGGCATCCCTGGTAGTCCAGTGTGGTGATCCGAGGGGGGGCTGCGCTGATAAACAATCAGCGCGAACGCCCCCTGTCAGGAGAGCCGCCGATCGGCTCTCCTATACTCGCGTCTGTCAGACGCGAGTGAGGAAGAGCCATCGATGGCTCTTCCTGTTTACATCGTGATCAGCCGTGATTGGACACGGCTGATCACGTGGTAAAGAGTCTCCGTCTCCGTGAGAGACTCTTTACCAAGATCGGAGATGCAGGGTGTCAGACTGACACCCCGCATCACCGATCGCCGCGTGCCCCCACAGGCGCGCGCGGCATGAAATCCTGCAGGACGTCCTGTCAGGATTGTGTAACCACTTCCCGGACGTAAATCGGCCATAGGCTGGGCGGGAAGTGGTTAATTTGCATAGTTTTTCTCTCACTTCCTGTTTGGCTATGGGGCAGGAAGTGAAGGCAAATCTCCCCAATTGGACACAGATAATACAAAATAAACTGACAGGGCCTATAACCCTCCCTCACTCTATCCAAAATTAAAGAAAATAAAACTTGTTGATTATAGTTCTTGTCAGGGGCGGACTGACCATTGAGTCACTCGGGCACTGCCCGAGGGCCCCATGCCACTAGGGGGCCCCATCCGGGTTGCCAGGCTCAGTAAAACCAGGGACAGTATGTAAAAATCTGTGTTTTTTTTAGATCTGTCCCTGATATGTCCGAAAATGACATGCTTTTAATGTGAATATCCCAAGATTTTAGCTGCCCGCCTCTGCACTACCTCCTGGCGTGGTGGTCATCTGTAAGCCAGAGGGGCCCCATAATCTTCTATTGCCCAGGGGCCCCATGAGTTGTCAGTCCGCCCCTGGTTCTAGTTTAAGCACAAATTTCATAGAGTTTTATTGAGAGGCCTAAGAAAATATAACCATGCCAATAGGCCAGGATACAGCGTTGCTAATATGTAGGAATGTGTGTGTTAGAGCACCCCACCCAATGTTAACTAAAAAATTATTAATTTGCAAATAAGTATTATCTGCTAATTTTTTTGGGGATGTCTGCACCCCTGATAGTGACAACATTTGTGAGGTGTCTTCACCCTTTCTAATTCATTCACTTCCTGTCACATAGCCAAACAGGAAGTGAGGGTAAAACCTTACTAATATCTTTTCTTGGGGACACAGAGATCAATCTAAATAGTTTCCCATTATGTAAATTGCACTCTAGCATTTTGCTGTGTACACCCCAAATTATTAGGGATCTTGGACTTTGGGGTCCATTTACTAAAGGCAAATCCACTTTGCACTACAAGTGCAAAGCAAGGAAGAAAGAAAACAAAACAACTTTGCTTCTACAGGATTGGATGTTAAAACCATCAGTGCTTCCTCTCTGATTTTCAGCAACTATGCTTGTACTGCAGAGTGGCTTTGCCTTTACTAAACCCCAAACTAAATAATCATTTGGGGAAGGGATCCTCAAACTAAGGCCCTCCAGCTGTTGTAGAACTACACATCCCATGAGGCCTTGTAATGCACTGACATTCACAGACATGACTAGGCATGATGGGAATTGTAGTTCCTGAACAACTGGAGGGCCGTAGTTTGAAGACCCATGATTTGGGGTGTACACAGCAGTGCTGGAGTGCAATTTGCTTAATGGGGACACTAGTTAGATTGACCTGTGTCCCCAAGAAATGACACTGGTAGGGTTTTAACCTCACTTCCTGTTCAGCTGTGTGACAGGAAGTGAAGCCAATTTTAGGAAAAGGGACACAAAGCTCAACACAAAAATAAAAAAACACAAAGCAGGGGTTCTAACACTCGCTTGGCTTCCCTCAAACACCCACAATTTGAATAGGATTGCCTTGCGCTAGATTTAAGCACAGTGCTGTAAATCAGCACGTCAAGCCTGTCCACCAATAGCAACCCCCCCCCCCCCCCCCCCACAGGCCATGTTTGCAGGTTTTCCTTCATCTTGCACATGTGCTTTAAAATACAGTCTGGACAGCAATTCTTGATAAGAGAAATCCCCAAAACATGTCCTGTCGGGGGTACTTGAGGGCTGAGGACCACTGCAGAAAAAAGAAAATAATTACCAGTTTTGTCTTTAAAGTCATGGAGAATAAACATGGCAAACATTTCATGATTACACACCAGGAAAGAAGCTTAGACAAAAATCACACATAATTTGTTAGGCCCAAACAGATTTCTGCTGCAGCTGTCAACATATGTAGCATGAAAAAGTAACAAAAGACAAACTTAACAATTTTAAAGTAATTTTTATTGGTCAACAAAACAAGGAAAGCAAAAAAAGACAAACAAACACAAACAAAAATACATTTCAAAATTCTAAATAACCATAGCTTCACACATTTTTCATAAAATAAGTCCACATAGACAAATACATCAAAGTGAACATCATTTAAAAATAAACCAAAACCATTGGCAAAATAAAACAAAACCCATGCAACAAACCACATTTGTGTTTAGCAACAGCATTTCTGCCAGCCTGCCCCTTCTGAGGACTGATCGATCCAAGCTTTTTATAACAGTGCTAGTAATGAAGCAATTGAAATCACATGAACAAATTGCAGTCTCTAGTTTGGGTGAGCTTGTAATTGGGCACACCTGCAATTAACCCAAACCACGCTCTATGAGCATCCAAGGAGTGTTTTTCACCTTTTAAAAAGAAAGGATATTTTTTTTCTAAGTGTTTGAGCATGCTCAGTTCATCACACATGTAGGAACCAAGCTGCAATGGAATGAGAGCTTTTTTTTTTTGTTTCCCCTGATCTGATGCTTTCCAGCCTGAAGGGGAGGTGTTAAAGACAGAAGTAAACACGCACATTTAATAATCTATTTGTGGGAAAAAAAAGGTTGCCAATTTTGTTTGGGAGCCACGTCGCACGACTGCGCAATTGTCAGTTAAAGCGACGTCGTGCCGAATCACAAAAACTTGCCCGGTCATTGACCAGAAAAATGGTCCGGGCTCAAGTGGTTAAAAATTAACAAAACACAAAAGTGAGCCCAATTTTTGGGGATAATGTGAAAGATGATGTTACACTGAGTAAATAGATACCTTACATGTCACGCTTTACTATTGGAAACACTCCTGCAATGGGGCCAAAATGAATTCCGTGAATATCCCCATAGGCGACCTTTTTCTTTTTTTTCCAGGTTACCAGTTTATAGTTACAAAGAAGGTCTAGTGGTAAAAGTATTGCTCTCGCTCTAACGCACGCGTCAATACCTCACATGTGTGGTTTGAACGATGTTTATATATGTGGGCGGGACTTGCGTAAGTCCCGCCCACATATGTCAAAATTATTTTTACTTTTTGCTCTAATAAATATCCCCAAAAATATATATTCTAAAAAATAAAAAAACCCTCAGTTTAGGCCGATACGTATTCTACATCTTTTTGGTTCCAAAAAATCGCAAATAGCGTTTAGTGTTTGGTTTTGGCAAAAGTTATAGCGTCTACAAAATATTTTTTTTTTTTGTTTTAACTAGTTATTGGGGCGATCAGCGATTTTTATCGGTACTGCGACATTATGGCGGACACATCGAACACTTTTTTGGAACCATTGGCATTTTTCTAGCGATCAGTGCTGTAAAAATGCATTGCTTACTCTAAAAATGCCACTGGCAGGGAAGGGGTTAACATTAGGTGCAAGGGAGGGATTAAATATGTTCCCTGGGTGTGTTCTAACTGTAGGGGGGGGGGGTGGGACTGACATGTGTAAATGACAGATCGCTGTTCATGAAGGGGAACTCCAGACCCCCAAAAAAAAAATAAGGTGGTTTCCCTCCAGGTGCATACCAGGCTCTTAGGCTTGGTCTGGAACATAAGGGGTTAAACCCGCGCAAAAAAAATAGCGTGGGGTCCCCCCCAGGATCCAAACCAAGCCCTTATCCCAGGCACGCAGTCTGGTCAGACAGGAATGGGGGTGGGGACGAGCGAGCGCCCCCCTCCCTCCTGAGCCATACCAGACCACATGCCCTCAACATGGGGGAGTGTGTGCTGTGGGGGAGGGGGGCACTGCCCCCCCACCCCAAAGCACTCTTGTCCCCATGTCGATAGGGACAAGAGCCTCTTCCCGACAACCCTGGCCGTTGGTTGTCGGGGTATGCGGGCGGAGGGCTTATCAGAATCTGAGAGACCCCTTTAATAAAGGGGTCCCCAGATTCCGGCCCCCCACCCTATGTGAATGAGTATGGGGTACATTGTACCCCTACCCATTCACCTGGGGAAAAAAAATGGAAAAAAATAATACACCACACACATTTAAAAATTAATTTATTAGTCAGCCGGGGGTCTTCTGCCGGGGCCCCCCACCACCACCCCATTAGGCCCCGGGCTTCGCCATCTTCTGCCGGAACCCCCTTCACCAGTGAGGCTCCTGCCTTTGGGGGAGGGTCCCGGGCTACTACGACGGTTTCTGCGGGGGGGGGTGCACTGGCACCCCACCCCCGTCTTCAGCGACGTAATTCACCGGGACCCCCTTCACCAGTGAGGCTCCTGCCTTTGGGGGAGGGTCCCGGGCTTCCACGACGGTTTCTGCGGGGGGGAGGGGTGCACTGGCACCCCACCCCCGTCTTCAGCGACGTAATTCACCGGGACCCCCTTCACCAGTGAGGCTCCTGCCTTTGGGGGAGGGTCCCGGGCTTCCACGACGGTTTCTGCGGGGGGGGTGCACTGGCACCCCACCCCCGTCTTCAGCGACGTAATTCACCGGGACCCCCTTCACCAGGGAGGCTCCTGCCTTTGGGGGAGGGTCCCGGGCTTCCACGACGGTTTCTGCAGGGGGGGTGCACTGGCACCCCACCCCCGTCTTCAGCGACGTAATTCACCGGGACCCCCTTCACCAGGGAGGCTCCTGCCTTTGGGGGAGGGTCCCGGGCTTCCACGACGGTTTCTGCGGGGGGGGGTGCACTGGCACCCCACCCCCGTCTTCAGCGACGTAATTCACCGGGACCCCCTTCACCAGTGAGGCTCCTGCCTTTGGGGGAGGGTCCCGGGCTTGTACGGTGTCTTCCGCCGGGGGGCGACACCCGCGGGCTTCTGCGATGCCTTCCGCTTCTGCCTTTCTCCTCCGCGGTGCACAGGGCTTGTCTCCGCTGTCTTCTCCCTTCTCTTCCATTTGATGTTGACACGACGAGGTCCGGCGCTGGAATGCCGTCTGAGCAGTGGGCATGGACTTATATAGGGCAATGCCACCATGTGACCTCAACCCATGTGTCATCACATTCCCATCATGCCCAGGGAATGTGATGTCACATGGGTTGAGGTCACATGGTGGCATTACCCTATATAAGTCCATGCCCGCCGCTGACACGGCATGTCAGCACGGAACCTCGTCGTGTCAACATCCAATGGAAGAGAAGGAAGAAGACAGCGGAGACAAGCCCTGGGCTCCCGGAGGAGACAGGCAGAAGAAGGAAGAGAGAAGAAAGAAGACGGAAGAAAGCCCTGGCTCCGCGGGGGAGCCAGGCAGAAGAGGGAGCAGAGAAAAGACCGGGGAGTTGGCGCACCCCCGGCAGAAGACCAGGAAGACCGGAACCCTGGCGGAAGGCACCGGAAAGACCGGGGGATAGGCGCCATCCCCCGGCAGAAATCACCGAAGCCCAGGGTCCCGGCAGAAGATCGGGAGAGAAGAAACCCCCCCTTCTAAGAGAGCTAAAGAAGAAAGGGGGGGCTCCGGAGCAGATTAATAAAATATTTTATTCTGTGTGGCGTTTTATTTTACTTTACATTTCCCCCATGTGAATGGGTAGAGGTACGATGTACCCCATACTCATTCACATAGGGTGGGGGGCCGGCATCTGGGGGCCCCCTTATTAAAGGGAGCTCGCAGATTCCGATTAGCCCCGCCCGCATACCCCGACAACCAATGGCAAGGGTTGTCGGGAAGAGGCTCTTGTCCCTATCGACATGGGGGCAAGAGTGCTGTGGGGTGGGGGGGCAGTGCCCCCCTCCCCCACAGCACACACTCCCCCATGTTGAGGGCATGCGGTCTGGTACGGCTCAGGAGGGGGGGGGCGCTCGCTCGTCCCCGCCCCCATTCCTGTCCGGGCCAGACTGCATGCTTGGGATGAGGGCTTGGTTTGGATCTGGGGGGGGACCCCCGCGCCGAATCGGCGCGGGTTTAACCCCTCACGTTCCGGACCAAGCCTAAGAGCCTAATGTAGCCCTGAAGGGGGACCCGCGCCGATTTCAAGTTTGAAATTTGGCGCGGAGTTCCCCTTCAGGGCTGAAAACAGCTCGGAGATTCCCGTGCGCCGCGTCACGCAGCGCATTCACGGGTACGCCGCTTGGTATTTACCAAGATTTTCACGGCGTACTGACAAGGCGCACGGGAATCCCTGACTTTTCTCTCTGCGCATGCCCAGTATGCAAATGAACCTCCCGAGGTTCAGGCGCACTGTGCAAGCGTACGGGGATCTGTTTTCAAAAAACACTTTCCCTTTCAATTCGGCCCGCCAAACACTTCAAAACACATGTCACTTCACTTCCCCTGCATCCCCCCACCTCCCCCCTAATAAACTCCCGCCCGAACCCCCGCAATTTACAGTTTAATGTGCCGTGCGCCAGGTCTGTACTGGTGCACAATGCACCCTCTCCTGGGCGCACGGAGCACATTAGTAACTAGGGAAATACACTGCACTAGCAGCGTATTTCTTTAGTAAATGGCCAAACGGCTGCTACTCCTGCTTTTACTCCATGAGTCATGGAGTAAAGGCTTGGTAAATCAGGCCCAAAGAGTGTTGTGTTGTTTTTTACTTAAAGTGGAGTTCCACCCAAAAATTGAACTTCTGCTTTTTGGATCCCTGTCTAATCCAGGTATTTGCTCCCACTTCCGGGCATAGATCGCAGCAGTATCCACGGTGATCTACGAATGTCCGGCCCCTCCTCCGTCCCCCCTCACTGTCTTCTGGGAGACACACATGTCCCAGAAGACAGTAGGAACCAGTGAGATTGCGCAGCGTGACTAGTGCATGCGCCGTAGGGAACTAGGCTGTGAAGCCGCAAGGCTTCACTTCCTGATTCCCTTACCAAAGATGGCGGCTCTGCCACCCGGGAGCCGAGGGACAGATCGGCTTCTGGTGCCGACATCGCGGCCGCCCTGGACAGGTAAGTGTCCATATATTTAAAAGTCAGCAGCTGCAGTATTTGGACCTTTTTTTTTTATAAATTTTTATTTGATATTGTGGCGTGATGGCATTGATGTATGCTTTTCTCTAAGGTGATTATCTAGATGATTCTTTTCTGATAGAATAGTACATAAAGTGCTGACACAGCTCACACCTAGTGAGTCCATTCTTTTTTTTTTTTTCTTCATAGGAGGATATTTTTATAGAATTTTGAAAACTAGGGGTTGATCTGAAGTTTGAAGGTCCTAGACCTGAGGGTGCAGACATTGGGGGCTGATTTGAGGTCTGAAGGTGCAGGAATTGGGGCTGATCTGAAGTTTTCAGATCTGTGATATGAACTAGGTAATTTATCTTCTAAAGTGGATGTACTGTAAACTCAAACTGATAGTCAACTTAAAGCGGAGGTCCACACAAAAAGTGAACCTCCGCTTTTCGGAACCTTTCCACCTCCGATGTCACATTTGGCACCTTATAGGGGGTGCAAATACCTGTATAATACAGGTATTTGCACCCACTTCCGGGCATAGATTGCTGCAGAATCTGTGGGTATCTAAACCACTTCCTGTCCCCCCGCTGTCTTCTGGGAAACACACAGTTCCCAGAACACAGCGGAGACCAGTGAAGATGCGCAGCGCGACTCGCACATGCGCAGTAGGGAACCAGGCAGTGAAGCCGCAACACTTCACTTCCTGATTCCCTCACAGAGAGTGGCGGCGGGGGCAGCCATGAGACGAGCGAATGCTCGTCTTCGGCTGCCGACATCGTGGGCACCCTGGACAGGTAAGTGTATATTTATTCTAAAGTCATCAGCTGCTGTATTTGTAGCTGCTGGTTTTTAATATTTTTTGTTTAGGTGGACCTCTGCTTTAAAGGAGTTGTAAAGGAAAAAATAATTTGGGCTAAAATTAATGTCTGCAAGGTAGACAGACAGAATAGTGTAATGATTTTGTTAAAAAACGAGTAAATACCTATTAAATTCCTTCATCTATATCACCTCCGGTGTTCTAGTTTCTGTTCTCTCATTCACTTCCTGGTTTGCGGCGCTCGTTCATGTAAAAACTACATTTCCCAGTATGCATTGTGGCATGCCCAGTAATTCACACCTCCTTGAAGTCTCTAACACGTAGAGTGTCCTGCCGCACAGATGTAGTTCCCAGGAGGGGGCGAGCATGTCACTGACCACCGCAGTGAAGCCTCCCTTCACGGTGGTGAGTAACAATCAGACAAGCAGGAAGTGAACAGAACAGAGAAGAAATAGAGCAACTTCTGAGGAAAAACCAACAATGAGGAAGTGAAAAGAGGAATGTCTGAATGTCTTTTTATGAATGTAGCGCTACCCCCTCGGGAGACGCTGGTTAGATTTGGGATTGGCGTAATTATGTTACCTCTACGATGTGTCTAGGAATGATGATGGTGGTGTGAAGCAATGACGGAATGTCCAGATAGTAGGGTGACGTTTTCAATGCTTTATTACTGGTCCAACATGACCAACAATCCAACTGAGGTAGATAGAAGTAGGTTGGTGAAAGAAGAAACATGCAGATTCAGGCCTATGGATAGATTGAAGCAGTCCTGCTTCTAGTAGCAGCTTTTACTTCGTCGCCACTTCACCCGAAGTGGGTATAGTGCCCCCGGACAGGTCCCTCTCACAGGCCTGGCAGCCGGAGCGTCACTAGAACTTCTGGGAAGGAACAAGTCTCTGCCACAGACTTGGCTCTAATAGGATTAGAATTTAGTGATGAGACCTCTGCCACAGGCCTGGTACTTGAAAGCATGAATAGTAGAGCGAATCCTCCCAGTAACACAATCTTGCCTGAATCTTCCCCAGGTAGACTTGATAGTTTGGGGTCACCGACTGACAGTTTGCAGCATACAACCTGTCAGTGTCCGGTCACCCAGATCCCCGATGGTTTGTCTAAGCCCTATTGGATCACCTGCCTCCGGGCTCACCTCAGACCGACTCCCCACCGAACAGCACAACTCGCTTGGGATCTTGTCAACAAAGTTGGGGGACCCAGTAAGTCACTGGGGCCCCTTTGGCAGCATCAGTTGCTCCGGGCCATGAGGGCCCAGAGTCAGGAACTCCGCATAGCACCTGCGCCCCGGCCTGGTAGGCCATATCGCCGGGCCCGTGATGTGCGCACACCCTGAAGGTGGGTGCCGCACCTGGAACCAGGAACCCGCGAAGACCCCACAAAATGGCGTCTGCCACAGAAATACCCTCCCCCAGCATGCCCCGCGAGGGAAACACTCCTCTAATTGGCTTCTGGAGGAAAGCGGCTCCGCCTGGACCCCTCTGGCGCCACCTGCCATCCAGAGATGGAACTACATCTCTGGAGCACAGAATGACCCACAGGACAGTCCAGAACCGACAGAAACCCAATTTAGTAAACAGCATGGATGAGAGCAAGGTAACTCTCTCATCCCCCACTAAATTTGACATAGCACTTGTACTGAAAAGTACACAGGCGCTACATGAAAAAAAAAAATCCTATACAACCCCTTTAAGTATTATGCAATTGCACTTTTCCCATAAAATACTTTTCGTCTCTTATTCTTTGTTGCTTCTCAGTGCTGCTGATCTCCTGCAGCTACCTTGTGTACATCACACTTCAGCAATGGCTGCATGGCAACTGGAGACCATGGGGCAGATTCACATAGAATCCGCGGCGGCGTAGTGTAAGCCATTTACACTACGCCGCCACAACTTACTGGAGCAAGTGCCGTATTCTCCAAGCACTTGCTCTGTAATTTGCGGCAGCGTAGTGTAAATGGCCCGGTGTATGGCCGCGTAATTCAAAGGGGGCGGCTTGTATTTAAATTAAGCGCGCCCCCGCGCCGATCGAACTGCGCATGCGTCGGCCGTAAAAATAGCCCAGTGCGCATGCTCCAGCTCACGACGGAAAACGTCAATGAAGCCGACGTGAGCGTCATTGACGTAAAGTCCTATTCGCGAACGACTTAGTAAAACAACGTAAACAACGGAAAAAGACAACGCTGACCCGACGCCATACTTAACATGACATACGGCGGACTGACGTAAGGTTACCCCTCATATAGCAGGGGTAACCTTACGCTTACGGAAACGATGTAAACTACGGTGAAGCGGCGCAAAAACTTTCGGGAATCCGCATATTCGGCTCTTTTGCATATGCGACGCTGAAATCGACGTAAAAGCCACCTAGCGGCCAGCATAGTATTGCATTTAGGATCCAACGGTGTAAGTGACTTGCACCAGTCAGATCCTAGCCTAATTTTGGCGTATCTTGTTTTGAGAATACAAAACAATGATACGCCGGCGGGATTTTCGAATTACGCCGGTGTATCTGTATATACACCGGCGTAATTCTTTTGAGAATCTGGCCCCATGTGTCTATCAAAAGCCCACGTGACCAGGTGAAAAAGTCGGAGCAAAATTAGAAAAAAGGGGACAGAATGTTGTCTTTAACAGAAAGTAACTTAACAAGGGCCTTAAAAGCGGGGTCGTGAATTATTATTTTAGTAAAAGCTGCAGGTTTAAAAAGATTGCATGAAATTTTAAAGCTTACAAGACATTTTAGTAAGTGTGTTTACATATATTTTAAATATAATAATGTAACCTAATGTGAATATTTAGTTAAATTTGCTAGTGTTAGTATCCTGTAAGGTTTAGTACTTATCATAAGGTTTTTTTTTCTTTTACATCTAGTGACCTATTCTTTCATGATTTAAAAATCTGAAGCCCTGCCTGCCCACAGGGACCCTCGTGAGCTCAGGAACTTTGTAATGTATGCTCAAACGGACACTGCGGGCATCTGATATTCAAACTGTTTCCATCGCTGCTCACCCACTGAGATTAAACTGCTGCATTAATAAGTGTGCGAAATAATCAAAACAAAGCAAGCGCAGGCAAAATAAAGGGCACTTCTCTAATTACTCAGCATCAGAGCTGGGGGGTTCATTAAATATTGAGGTGACCCTAATGAAGGGCCACTGACATTCCATTCATTGCGCAAGCTGTCACTTCCTGCACAGAGGTCTACAGAGACGCATGGGAGGAGGGAGCCATGAATAATGCACCTCTCTCTGTATACCTGATACCAGAGATCAGTTTGGGTTACTAGGTAATGGTTTCTAGTTACAGCAGAGCTCAAACACTTGCTGTGACGAAAGAGCTCAAGGAAAGCGGGCTGAGATGAGTGACCGCAACATGACCCAGTGTGGGGCTGACCAGCTAGCTTTTTATGAACGTCATTGTACAAAGAGTTATGAAATACGCACACACAATGTATATATTTAACACTGAAGACTTTAGTGCCTCCATGAAAACTTTCTGAGGTCAAAAATGTTTGTTAGCCGTGTTGGATGCTTCCTGATAAGCACACGTGATATGTGACCAGGGATGAAGATGGTTATAATGAAAAATGTTCGCTAAGCTTTGAGTAAAAATGTCTCCTAATTTCATCAATTTTGGGACTTTTATTATGTAAAATAAATAAAAAAACTGAAAACTAAAAATACAGTGGAACCTTGGATTACGAGCATAATCCGTTCCAGGAGAATGTTTGTAATCCAATGCACTTGCATATCAAATCGAGTTTCCCCAAAGAAGTCAATGGAAATGAAAACGACTTGTTTCACATCGACTTCTATGGCATGCAATACCACATGTGGCCAGAGGAGGGGGCGCCGGAGGGACTCTGAAATACTCTGAGACTGTTTGGCTGCATTCAGTAACCCTCTGAAAGGCTCGGGAACAGAGTATTTCCGAACGGCTCAAATTGGCTCTGGTGCCCCTGCACCTCTGGCCAAATGTGGTACTGCAAACCGCAGAGGCTTAAATCTTGCTTGTGTTCCAAAACGCTTGCAAACAGGGTCAGGATTTTAAAGAAATAATTGCTCGCATTGCGAAACGCTTGTTAACCGCATTATTCACAATCCAAGGTTCCACTGTATATTCTTGTGTAATGTCTCTAACTGTTTTAAATGACTTTTGAACAGTAGTTTTTCTACTGTGGGGGTGGGGAGCACCAAATAACAAAGGGGTAGATTTATTAAGGCTGGTGCAGCTTTGCAAGGTAGCCAATTGGCTTCAAACCTCAGCTTGTTCATTTTAGCTTTGGGAATAAAACCTGGAAGCTTATTGGTTTCTATGCAGAAGTGAGCAACGCTGTATCTTGGCCTAGGCCAACAAGGCCCAGGCCTAGGGCAGCACTTTGCAGGGGGGCAGCATGAAAAGAGTCCCCACCGGCTTGCGCTACACTTTTAGTGTACCCCCAGTCTTATGAGGTGGACTGGGCCGCAAGACAAATCGGTCTGGCGCCCCCATAAAGCGGCCTCACTGCTGCCGGTATGATAGGGATGGTGCAGACACAAGGGACACTGACATGGTCACCTATACCTGGCAGGTAGGTAGTAGGACTCTCCTGCAATCCTTTACTTGTGTCAGTTGTACATATTATGGAATCTTAATTTTTTTTCTGTTGATTGCTGATGAGAAAAACAAACAGGTGAATTTATTTGTTCCTGCCCCCAATCCTTCCCTTTCTCACTGCCTGGACCACATTCACCTTCATCACTGTGCTCAAATGTTTTCTGCTGCACCACTGGCATGGTTATATCTTCTTAGTCCTCCATAAATTTAGCAGAAATTTGTGCTTAAAGTAGAACTATAGACAACACTTTTTTCCATCCCTTCATTTCCTGCCCCATAGCCAAACAGGAAGTGAGAGGAAATCTCTGCAGATTAAGGGAATCCCCCCCCCCCCCCCAAGGCCCTCAGAACTAGTGTCCAAACTGGAAATTTTCAGGGCAGGTCTTAAACAGGAAGGGTGTGACCTTGACAGGGGTGGGTCATATTTAAATTAGGGGTTGCACGAGTTTAGTCAGGCCTAGGGCAGCACAAAACCTAAATACACCACTGGAAGTGAGTCTGGTTTTTGCACTAAATAAATAAATGACAGGGTCACTTTAACTTGTGCTTTGGAACTGAAATGTCTGAAATATAAAGATGACCATTGCTGACCTCCTTTATAAAAATGTTGGTTAGCTGGCTGTCTTTTATTTCATTACATTGATCTGCACTGTCTGCAGGCCTTTAAAGAAAAAATGTGCTCATGCTATTGTGTAATTCATTACATGCTGCTGAAATTTACAGTTCTGGGAATGAATGTCCTAATGCTTGAAAGCCCAGGCTGCTGCTTGTTTGAGAGCCACGGTCTGACTATACTTTTCACCCTTGCTGCATTACTTGGCAATAGAAAAAAAGAAAAACATACCTCCCAACCAGTGCCGATCCTGACCTCCCTGGGGCCCTAAGCAAAATGACATGTCACATTAAAGTTGAGAAGCGAGGGGGGGGGGGGGGGGGCGCTGCCGACAGTGACATGTCACATTAAAGATTCAATTCAGGTTGAGAAGCAGGGGGAGGGGGTGTTCTGCTGTCGGAAATGACATCTTACGTTAAAGTGAGAAGCGGGGGGTGCTGACTTCTTACCTCTTCTCCCATGCAGTCAGCGAGTTGAGAAGTGGGATGAGGGGCCGAAAATTACTTCTCACCAGGCGGGGCCTGTGGGGCCCTAAGCGGCTTGCATAGTGAGCCTATAGGGCGGATTGGCCCTGCTCCCAACTTTCTGAGATGGGAATGAGGGACACCTATCAGCAAAAGTTTGCAGGCAATAGGACACATACCTAGTCACGCCCCTTAAAGGAGAATTGTACAAAAAAATTTGATTGGTTAAACCCACAAGTGCTTTTTTTTACCACCACTATTCATTTATATTGGCTTTTGGAATTTACAAATGCAGAAATTTAGAAATCAGATAAAAGGTTTAGCACTGGGAAACACTTTTTGATAGATAAAAAGTGCATTTAATATACAAGTATATAGATCAGACCAAAATGAGGGACAGAGGGACATTGCTCCAAATCAAGGACAGTCCCCCAAAATTAGGGACAGTTGGGAGGCATGGAAAAAAGAACAGATTTATTACTGTAGATGCAGCCTGAGTTTGTTACAGTAATCAAACCTTCACGTTCACTTGAGCTTTCAAACATCTGCCAGGCTTTGGCAGTGTATGATTCCAGTGACTACTGGGAGACACCTGTTGGAGGCCACTGAAATTACATGTTGACAACCTTAGGTGTGCCGTGCCACCAGTACATAAAATCGAGCAAGGGAAAGGTCTTGTCCACCATGCCAATAAGTTAAGATGGCTAAAATTTGACATGTGCGATTCGTTTCATGCAAATCGAAAATTCATATGAAAATTCGTACATTCGGAAGCACCCGAAATACGAATTTACAGTATATGCTTCCGAATTTTACGAAATTTCGTTGAAGAATTTCAGATCCGAATCTCTTAGACAAAATAAGAATGTTCGTTAATATCGATTTTTATTGTCATAATAATTATAAACATTTGTTATGAATTTAAAAAGCAAACCCAGGAAGTCAGCCACAGCACAGGGATGGTTGGAGCCCCTCCTAATGATCACATCATGGGCACAACCCCAGGAGGAAGTCTGTACAGGGATGGTGGGAGCCCCTCATAATGAGGCCAGCAGGGGCACAACCCCAGGAGGAAGTCGGCACAGCCCACTGAGCACAGGAATGGTGGTAGCCCCTGAATTTTCGTTAGGTTTGTTAACTTTTCGTAACAATTACGAACATTTGTTATGAATTTAAAAAGCAAACCCAGGAAGTCAGCACAGGGATGGTGGGAGCCCCTCATAATTAGCACAGCAGGGGTACAGACCCAGGAGGAAGTCAGCACAGCACAGGGATGGTGGGAGCCCCTCATAATTAGCACAGCAGGGGTACAGACCCAGGAGGAAGTCAGCACAGCACAGGGATGGTGGGAGCCCCTTATAATGAGCCCAGCAGGGGAACAGCACACTGAGCACAGGAATGGTGGGAGCCCCTGAATTTTCATTAGGTTTGTTAACTTTTTGTAACAATTACGAACACTCGTTATGATGAATTTAAAAAGCAATTGCTGACTTCCTGGGTTTGCTTTTTAAATTCATCATAACGAATGTTCGTAATTATATGAAAATTTTACGAATCTAACGAAAATTCGTATTTCGTGCGAATCCAAATTGAATTTCGAATACAAATTTTCGGCCAATACGGAACAGAACGAAACAAAACAAATTTATTGACAGCGCCCATGTCTAGCTAAAATTCATTAAAGTTTTTTTTTTTTGTTGTGCTAATACTTTGCTGATAAAAAAAACTTTTGAAGCCAATACTCCGAGAAGATGAACTCTGCGAGTGAACCATAAGGTGGACTTCCCTTTTTTAATATTTAAATGTTGTTTATTTGTAACCCTAAATAGTTAGAGATAAAAAGGAGCATCTGCTGTGTGAAAACAATCTTTAAAATTACTTTGCCGAAACCAGTGATGCAAAATGATTTTAATTGTGATTTTCCTTGCAGCTGAACAAATATTGGCCAATATCACCAGCTGTGACATATTATCCACAGTAATTTCAATTTGTGATGTTTTCTGTTGTTCATCTAAAGCAATGAAACTATTCTCCTATTACACAAGGCTTTCATCCACAGTACGTAAAATGCTTAGATTTTTTTTTTCAGTATCTTTGCTACAAGCTTCAGCGTACATTCATGCCATATGCAGTGGGACTGCATTGGGCGGCTGTTCCACTACAAGACAAGCCAAAATACCTTGGGCCGGATTCAGAGAGCTTTGCCTATCTTTAGGCGGGCGTAGCGTATATCAGATACACTACGCCGCCGTAAGTTTGAGCAGCAAGTTGTGTATTCACATACAACTTGCGCTTAAACTTACGGCGGCGCAGTGTAACTGGACCGGCGTAAGCCCGCCTAATTCAAAATAGGCTGGTTGGGGGCGTGTACTATGTAAAATAGTAGTGACCCCACGTTTTTGACGTTTTCAACGAACGTCGTATGCGCTGTCCGTGGACATATCCCAGTGCGCATGCTCCAAATGACGTCAGCAAATCGTCATGCTTTCTACGTGAACGTAAATTACGTCCAGCCCTATTCGCAAACGACGTAAACAATTCAAATTTCGTCGCGGGAACGACGGCCATACTTAACATTGGCTGCGCCTCATAGACCCAGGGTTAACTATACGCCGGAAAAAGCCTAACGTAAACGACGTAAAAAAATGCACCAGGCGGACGTACGTTTGTGAATCGGCCTATCTACCTAATTTGCATATTCCTCGCTGAAATCGACGGAAGCGCCACCTAGCGGCCAACGTAAATATGCAGCCTAAGATACGACGGTGTAAGACACTTACACCTGTCGGATCTTAGGGAAATCTATGCGTAACTGATTCTAAGAATCAGGCGCATAGATACGACGGCGCACAATCGCACTTACGACGGCGTATCTGGAGATACGTCGTCCTAAGTCTCTCTGAATCTGGCCCCTTGTCTCCCTTTCTGCCCAGTTCACACCACCATGTAGCATTGGTGTGTGGTGGGAAAAAAAAGTACTGTGTGCAGTGCACTGAGCGGCAATCCACTGCCTGAGCTTTATGAAATGTCTCTGATGTTTCAATAAAGTTAGTTTAAAAAAAAAGGTGAACAGTGTGATGTGCCGGCGCTGGAGCACTGTGCTGGGCCACACCACACACCAGCCGCTGGGTTAAAACGTAGCAACTGGTGTGAACAGGTATCTCAGGGATGTTTATGATCATAAGATTATTCCCCTATCTTTTGGGCCAGCTATTTTGTGGCACCACCTTGTACCCCAAATAACTGGCCAACATTAATGTCACCAACGAGAGGGGCTGGCTGGCAAATTTGTAATTATAGAGTAAGGTTATGGGTGGTTCCACTCAAATGGCTAGATTGAATTGGTAAATGAGAACTGCTGCCCCTACAGATACAACCACCTAGGTGGAGTATGGAAATTAAGGTTTAAAGGGTAGGTGTGGCGTTGTTCTTGAATCCTGGGATTTGAGTGCTGCAAAATCACCAGTGACTTGTATATCTAAACAGACTTGTGTGCATTAATTATAAAGTGACTGGTGCTAAAACATAATTTATATGTGTATTGTGCAATCATGAAAAAAGTGACTAAGTGCTAAAAAATAAATTGATGTGCACAATCCTAATATAAAATGTCCAAAGTGACAGGAGCTCTTCAATCCTAAGTGTACTTTATGCTGAAATAAAATTAATATGTCCAGTCCTTATAAAACATATGGCTTTTAAAAGTGACAGGTGCTCTTCAATCAAGTGTCCTTTGTGCTGGTGCTTCTATACAGTGCCCCTAGAGGTAATGCACTCACCAGAAAAATTGAGAACCAGCTCGCAAATTCCGACAGCAAATGTCCGATGGAGCATACACATTGTCGGAATTTCTGACCAAAAGCTCACACCGAACAATTTCCGATCGTGTGTACGCGGCATTAGACTCTGGGAGAAACGCATGAATGTATACTAAAGCCTCATACACACGCACGGTTTTCTCGGCAAAAACCAGCAAGAAAACTGCTGGCAGAGCTTTCTTGCTGAGTAAACCGTGCGTGTGTACGAGGCTTTTAGGTTTCTTGTCAAGAAAACTGCCCAGAATCTAGAGGAGAAAAATAGAGAACCTGTTCTCTATTTTCTCATCGTGATTTTCAGCAGTGTTTTCCTGCCAAGAAACCCGAGCGTCTGTATACCTACCTGTCGCCGTGGAAACCTGTGCATGCTCAAAATAACTTTGACACATGCGCGGTAGCTTCCAAGGCATAGGTAGCTACGCACTGCAAGGTTGTTTGTCAGCAATTGAAATTGGTTTGCAACCTAAACGGCACCGCGGCTGCTTTGTTATTATTTTTTATTTGGACCAATGAGTAGTCTTTTGTGACTACATATACCATCATGCACTAGTGACCGGGCACGCCCCCCTGAAGACGTTCAACATAACGAAACGCACGTCGGAGGCGGACCCGGTGACGTGACGTGCCCCCCTGCTCGTGGAGCTGTCAGCTGGGAACGCGAGGCTGTGCTACGGCGGTAGCATCGAGACCGGACGACCCACACGCCAATCGTACCGCAAGGTAGCGGTGACACGCTTGCAGCCCCAGTGCCGGGTAGGCACAAATACAGTAAGGGGCCATCTTGGCTGTTTGTTTTTTCTACCCTGTTTTTAAATACATTTTTATTAAACCAGTATCACACTATTGGCTTCTCCATTGGCTTTTTTTGCATATCCCAACTGGAATCCCTGGCGATGAGGCTATGATCTTTTTCCTGTCCGATGTGTATGCAGGCACAATCCTGCATATTCTCATATGACGAACTTTTTAATTAAAGTAGTCCATTTCTTCTGGTAAGCGCATCCTTTTCTCATCAGCACAGTATTGGGTGTTGAAGAAGACTGGAATGTTGTGCTGGCATTTTCCTTTTTCACTTAAAGCAAGATACAACAAATTAAGAAGATTTATCACTTATTTGTGACACACTACTTGATAAAATATTGGGACTTGATGTCATGGCTTCATGACACAGAGACATTTTTGATGTTTTTGTAATTTATTTGCAAATTTATTTCTATATCTATTTGTACTTGTATGTAGTGCTATATTTTTTTACAGGATCACTTCACTTATTATTAATTAATCACTGAGTGGTCTAGCGCCCTCTATCTAATCTTTCATAGGTAGAGTGTAGCAAGATGGCGGCAACGGCATCGAATGTGACGAGCGCATGCTCATCGTTGTCGATGACATCACCACATTCGTGTCATTCAAAAGAACAGCGGTTGTTTTGAATGGCCCTTGTGTACACTCGGCTGGCAAGAGAATTTTACCAAGAATCTCGTCAGGAAAAACGTTTTTTTTTTTTTTTTCCTGACGAGATTCTGGCCCGTGTGTGCAGGGCTTAGGAGTAAACCTAGGTGTGGATCTGGATACTGCTGCACAGTGGCAAATAGTGTGAACGTGGGGTGAGTATTTCTGGTGAGTTCATCACCTCTAGGGGCACTGTAAAGAAGTACCAGCACAAAGGACACTTCATTGAAGAGCACCTGTCACTTTGAAAAACGATACGTATAATAAGGACTGCACATATTAATTTTATTTCAGCATAAATGACAATTACGGTTGAAGAGCACCTGTCACTTTGGACATTTTATATTAGGATTGTGAACATCAATTGTTTTTTTTTTTTGTTTTTTTTTAGCACTATGCATATGAATTATGTTTTAGCACCAGTCACTTTATAATTGATGCACACAAGTCTGTTTAGATATACAAGTCACTGGTCAGAGAGGGTTTTGGAGCACTCAAATCCCAGGTATCAAGGACAGTGCCACATCTACCCTTTAACCCTTAACAGTATATACAGTATCTCTCAAAAGTGAGTACACCTCTCACATTTTTGTAAAATATTTTATTATATATTTTCATGTGACAACACTGAAGAAATTACACTTTGCTTTAATGTAAAGTAGTGAGTGCACAGATTGTATAACAGTGTAAATTTGCTGTTCCCTCAAAATAACTCAACACACGCCATTATTGTCTAAACCACTGGCAACAAAAGTGAGTACACCACTAAGTGAAAAAGTCCAAATTGGACCCAATTAACCATTTTACCTCCCCTGTGTCATGCAACGCATTAGTGTTACAAGGTCTCAGGTGTGAATGGGGAGCAGGTGTGTTAAATTTGGTGTTATTGCTCTCACTCTCTTATACTGGTCACCGGAAGTTCAACATGGCACCTCATGGCAAGGAACTCTGAGGATCTAAAAAAAAAAAAATTGTTGCTCTACATAAAAATGGCATTGGCTATAAGAACATTGCCAAGACCTAGAAACTGAGCTGCAGCATAGTGGCCAAGCCCATACAGCGGTTTAACAGGACAGGTTCCACTCAGAACAGGCCTCACCAATGGTCGACCAAAGACGTTGAGTGCACGTGCTCAGCGTCATATGCAGAGGTTGTCTTTGGGAAATCGACATGAGTGCTGCCAGCATTTTCTGACTGTTCGAACAAAGAAGTGGGTATCCCCCCAACCTGAGCATTGAATTTCAGCAAGTATTTTTCCATTGTGCGGTTGAGCTTGGGTATCTTCTGCTTGTGTTTCCTCCATCCACCTGTTTATTTTATTTTTTTCATTCAGTCCCCCATGCTGGGACATTGTATTCTGACAGATGGGGCCCCCACTATTAAAATGCACTGATCAGCAGCTGCAGCCACTGATGGACAAAAGTTTTCCAACATTCCTGTTCGACAGAAGTCGATTTAATGATTGTCTTATGTCGAACAGGGAGGGCCACACATGGATTGAAATTTGGTCAGTTTTTGCTTAACTGGCAGAATTTTGATCCATCTACAGTATGGCTAGCTTTATACTGTAGCTCAGTTATGGTCTTCTGTCTCACAATGCAAGGCTTTGAGTCGGCCATCTGTAACCAATACATTCCCTGTGCAGCAGATACTTGGCTAAATAGTGGCTAAGTGAGACAGACTGAGTGATTGCAGGTTGTCTGCTTCCTCTAGAGCAGGAATCACTAAGGCCCCTTTCACACTGGGGAGGGAGCCGCGGTGGCGGTACAGCGCCACTAAAAATAGTGGCGCTATACCGTCGGATTTGCCACGGGATTCGACCGCTAGCGGTGCGGTATTAACCCCCGCTAGCGGCCCATTGCAGAGGCCCATTGCGGGCGGTATTGTCGCGGTTTCCCATTGTTTTAAATGGGAAGGAGTGGTGAAGAAGCAGTATACATACCGTTCCTCTCACCGCTCCAAAGATGCTGCTAGCAGGAGATTGTTTTTCAGGCGGTATAGCAGCGCTATTTTTAGCGCTGTACCGCCTGAAAAACTCCTCAGTGTGAAAGGGGTCTAAATGGCAGACCGCGGGCCAAATGCAGACCACAACACAGTCCCATTTGGACTGCCCCTGGTCCCGCCATTTAGAAACCTTTTCTACCCCTTTTCTTTGTCGTTGTCTGTCATCCTTGTTTTCTTGCTTCAATACAGTACTTGGAGTGTTTGATGCAGATTAAGTATTGGATTACTTTGGGATGCTTGACTATTGACATTTGAATTGAGTTTGTAATTTAAATTGCTTGACATCTGCTTTTTTTTCTGTTATGTTTCTCAGATGCGTATTGTTTGCAAGGATGTCCCTGCTGAGGTTCTCTATGATGTCCTGCATGACACCAGCTACCGTAGGAAATGGGACACAAACATGATAGACACCTTTGACATTGGGCGGCTTACAGTTAATACAGATGTTGGATACTACTCATGTAAGACACTCCATGTACCTGAGCAGGGCTAAATAAATGCCTTATGTGTATTGTGGGTGAATATTATTATTGTTGTTGTTGTTGTTGTTGTTGTTGTTGTTGTTGTACAGAATCTATATAGTGCCAACAGTTTGTGCAGCGCTTTACAGCATGAGGGCAGACTGCACAATACAATTAAATACAAGAGGAATGAAGAGAGAAAATCTGGACAGCCGCACTTCAGTAAAAACACCTTTTAGTGTGAAAAATATTTATCAAAAGTTCATGACAGCAGCAGGGTTCAGGCAGGAATAACTGACACGTTTCACACTCAACAGTGCTTAATCTTAGCTATGATTAAGTCAGTAACTCAAAACATGCAACCTGTAGAATTTTTTAAACGTCGCCTATGGAGATTTTAAAGGGTAAAAGTTTGTCGCCATTCCACGAGCGGACGCAATTTTGAAACGTGACATGTTGGGTATCAATTTACTCGGCGTAACATTATCTTTCACAATATAAAAAAAATTGGGCTAACTTTACGGTTTTCTTATTTTTTTATAAAAAAAAGTGTATTATTTCCCAAAAAAGTGCGCTTGTAAGACCGCTGCGCAAATATGGTGTGACAGAAAGTATTGTAATGACTGCCATTTTATTCTCTAGGGTGTTAGAATAAAAAATATATACAATGTTTGGGGGCTCTAAATAGAGGGAAGGAGATGGGCAGTGAAAACACTGGGGAAGCTCCATTAGAATTGCTGGTTTACTTGTCATGCCAATGGCCACCACAAGATGGTGCCAAATCACAGAAGGAAGCGCGGCGGGGGGGGGGGGGGGCGCACGGAGACACAGGATGGGGTATCCTGTTACTCCGTGCACCCCCACCTCCCCCGCCATGCGATCACGTCGTGCCGCACTGGCTGGTAATTGAGGCCGCGGCTTTGCAGCCTTCTGCAGGCCTAAGATTCCTTCCCGAGCACCAGGCCGCTAATTCTAGTCGCAATTGCGACCGGATTTTGTCGAACCCTGGATTAAGCACTGTTGAGTGTGAAACACGTCAGTGTTCCTGCCTGTACCCTGCTGCTGTCATGAACTTTTGATATATATTTTTCACAATAAAGGCATTTTTACTGAAGTGCGGCTGTCCGATGTTCTCTCCATTACTGCATGCTGAGCCTGCACCTGCTACTTTCACCTTAAGGAAGGTGTTACCATTAATACACCACCTGGAGGGGTAACAATCCTTTCCCCTTAAATACAAGAGAAATCAGAAGGCCCTGCTTGTTAGAGCTTACAATCCAAAAGGGAGGATCAAGTGATACAAAAGGTAATAACTGTGGGAGATGAGCTGATGAAGACAGGGGAAATACAGTTGTTAGATGGAGGCAGAATAGGCTCCTCTGAAGAGAAGGGTTTTCAGGGATCGCCTAAAATTGGACAGAGTAGGAGACAGCCGGATATATTGGGGTAGGGAGTTCCATAGGATGGGAAAGGCTCAGAAAAAGTCCTGGAGGCGAGCATGGGAAGAAATGACGAGGGAGCTAGAGCGTAGATGTCTTGGTAGGAACAAAGAGAACGATTTGGTTGGTTCATTTAAGACAAGGTTAGTGTTGTAGCTGAGTGCCGAGTTGTGGATGGCTTTGTAAGCTATTGTTACTATTTAAAATTTGATTTGTTGGGTGAGTGGCAGCCAATGAAGGGATTGGCAAAGAGGGGTAGTAGACACTGAGCGGTTGGTAAGGTTGATGAGTCTGGCAGCAGCATTCATGATGAACTGAACAGGGGATAGCCTATGTAATGGTAATCCAATGAGAAGGGAGTTGCAGTAGTCAAGGTGAGAGATGACCAGAGAGTGAATTGTTGTGGTATTGGTTAGAAAGGGGCGTATTTTGGAGATGTTGCTGAGGCTGAGGCAGCAAGCTTTGGACAGTTATTAGATGTGGGGCCGAAACGAGAGTTCAGAGTCCAGGATTACACTAGCACCCTGACACAGGGGACAGGTTGATGGTTGTGTCATTGATCTTGTCAGAGAAGTCAGGGGAAGGGGCATGTGGGGGATGAAATATTATGAGCTCGGTTTTGGATAGATTGAGTTTGAGGAAGTAGTGTGACATCCAGACTCGTAATTCAGTCAGTAAATTAGTGATGCGTGAGGAGACTGTTAATGTGAGTTGAGGGGGTAGAGAGAGAGAGAGATTTGCAGAGTTCACTTTTTTAGAATTGCAGCAATACAGAAGTGCAGCAGAACAAAAGTGCATAGTTTGAACAGCAGTAGCGGAGAGCTAGAACTTTTAAAACTGCTCCTTCTGAGCAGAGCCCTGAGGAAGAAAAGAACCCTCTGGAAGTGTTATCCAAACATTTATTATCTTTCATCAGCTCAGACTACTGACCCAAATCCTCAGTGATTTGTTAAGGAGGATACGTATTCCTAACTCGGTCATTGGTTCTTCGAACTCAGACTACTAAAGCCTCAACAGCAGTAGGCAAAAGCAGTCAACTCAAGATTAGGATCACCTCCAGAGCAAAAAAAGGAAAACAAAGCCCAGTCTGCTGCATCAGGCACCAAATGTAACTAGGAACACTACTGGTTAAAGCAGTATTAAACCCCAGAATTAAATATTTTGCAGCTTGGGAGTCCTTAGATGAGGGGGCTACATTTGTGTTCTATTTTTTGGGGGGGCGTTTTCCCCCTTTTTATTTTCACCTGGAGATCCAGCCAGTAATACATTTCCAGTCTTAGGGCCCTTTCACACGTACGGACCGTATGTCCGCATTTTCATCCGTCCGTTGCGGATGAAAACGGGACATACATGGGTCCCTATGTGATTACGGGTGTCAGCGGATGACCATCCGCTGACACCCGTAATTGTCCGCCTCCGCAAAGATCCGCATTTGCGGACGGAAGAAAATCCTATTTTTCTTCCGTCTGCCGGATCGGATCGGATGAACACGGACATACGGTCCGTGTTCTTTTGATCCCCCATTGGGGAGAGCGGAGAAAAGACAGAGCAGTCCCTGCACAGTGTGCTGGGACCGCCCTGTCAGCTGCCAGCTCAGCGGGGATTTTACGGAGGATCCCCGCTGAGCTTTTGCGGACACACGGAGCGGATCATTACTGATCCGCCCGTGTGAAAGGGCCCTTAGGGTGTCTGCAGTTTCAGGAAGTGTAACAGACTTCTTTGAACAGCATCAATCTGGGGAGCGGGTAGTGTTGGACTAGGACTTGACTAACAAATTAAAGTAGTTCTAAAGGCGGAGGTATTTTTACCTTAATGCATTATATGCTGTGAGCAGCAGCCCCCCTAATCCTTACTTGAGCCCCATCTCGATCCAGCCATTATTGCACAAGTGCCTCGATTGTCCAAGACTCTCCCTCCTCATTGGCTGAGGCAACATCAGGCTGTCAGTTAGTGAGCCAATGAGGGGAGAGAGGGGGTGGGGCTGAGCCACGGCTCTATATCTGAATGGACACACAGCACAGCTGCTTGCTGTGGGGGCAGGAGGGAGAGGCCGGGAACGCTGGCAAGGGACCAGAGAAGAGGAGGATCTGGGCTGCTCTGTGCAAAACCAACTGCACAGAGCAGGTAAGTATAATATGTTTATTTTAAAAAAAAAGACTTTAAAGCCCAAGTGGCTAAGCAATTTAAATGTTTTTTTTTTCACAACCTTCTAACTCTAACAGACAAAATAATAGAAAATTAACATTTACTATCTGGATCATTAGATGAAAATTAAAGGGGAAAAAAAGCCTGAAAAAGAAAATTAACGCAGCCACCACATCAAAGAATTAGTAAGATGCAATATAGTATTTTTAATTTTGCCTTTGGGTTAAATACCACTTTAAAGCAGGGTCTCCATGTACTTATTTGAGTTTAATATATTATCAATATAAAGTCCCCCAACTCAAGTCCATTCTACGAGAACTAGACTCTAATGTACGCATTGTCTGATAAACAGATTTATTGTAGGAATGCTGGAGAAAAACATACCGTTCTATTCAAACTAGCATACAGAATAAGCCAGTTTATACAATCCTGCAAAATCAAAAATTGTTCTGCAGGGAAAGATGGTGGTGCATTACACCCTGGGAAATAGGACACTAGCAGCTTAATTTACATTCGGTGTTAATTTCATTGGCCAGAAAAATAATTTATTCTGGCAATTGAAAAGAATTAACACTCAAGCGCTAAATGCTCCTAGCCTTAAAACAATATTTATCAAAAGTTCATGACAGCAGCAGGGTTCAGGCAGGAATAACTGACACGTTTCACACTCAACAGTGCTTAATCTTAGCTATGATTAAGTCAGTAACTCAAAACATGCAACCTGTAGAATTTTTTAAACGTCGCCTATGGAGATTTTAAAGGGTAAAAGTTTGTCGCCATTCCACGAGCGGACGCAATTTTGAAACGTGACATGTTGGGTATCAATTTACTCGGCGTAACATTATCTTTCACAATATAAAAAAAATTGGGCTAACTTTACGGTTTTCTTATTTTTTTATAAAAAAAAGTGTATTATTTCCCAAAAAAGTGCGCTTGTAAGACCGCTGCGCAAATATGGTGTGACAGAAAGTATTGTAATGACTGCCATTTTATTCTCTAGGGTGTTAGAATAAAAAATATATACAATGTTTGGGGGCTCTAAATAGAGGGAAGGAGATGGGCAGTGAAAACACTGGGGAAGCTCCATTAGAATTGCTGGTTTACTTGTCATGCCAATGGCCACCACAAGATGGTGCCAAATCACAGAAGGAAGCGCGGCGGGGGGGGGGGGGGGCGCACGGAGACACAGGATGGGGTATCCTGTTACTCCGTGCACCCCCACCTCCCCCGCCATGCGATCACGTCGTGCCGCACTGGCTGGTAATTGAGGCCGCGGCTTTGCAGCCTTCTGCAGGCCTAAGATTCCTTCCCGAGCACCAGGCCGCTAATTCTAGTCGCAATTGCGACCGGATTTTGTCGAACCCTGGATTAAGCACTGTTGAGTGTGAAACACGTCAGTGTTCCTGCCTGTACCCTGCTGCTGTCATGAACTTTTGATATATATTTTTCACAATAAAGGCATTTTTACTGAAGTGCGGCTGTCCGATGTTCTCTCCATTACTGCATGCTGAGCCTGCACCTGCTACTTTCACCTTAAGGAAGGTGTTACCATTAATACACCACCTGGAGGGGTAACAATCCTTTCCCCTTAAATACAAGAGAAATCAGAAGGCCCTGCTTGTTAGAGCTTACAATCCAAAAGGGAGGATCAAGTGATACAAAAGGTAATAACTGTGGGAGATGAGCTGATGAAGACAGGGGAAATACAGTTGTTAGATGGAGGCAGAATAGGCTCCTCTGAAGAGAAGGGTTTTCAGGGATCGCCTAAAATTGGACAGAGTAGGAGACAGCCGGATATATTGGGGTAGGGAGTTCCATAGGATGGGAAAGGCTCAGAAAAAGTCCTGGAGGCGAGCATGGGAAGAAATGACGAGGGAGCTAGAGCGTAGATGTCTTGGTAGGAACAAAGAGAACGATTTGGTTGGTTCATTTAAGACAAGGTTAGTGTTGTAGCTGAGTGCCGAGTTGTGGATGGCTTTGTAAGCTATTGTTACTATTTAAAATTTGATTTGTTGGGTGAGTGGCAGCCAATGAAGGGATTGGCAAAGAGGGGTAGTAGACACTGAGCGGTTGGTAAGGTTGATGAGTCTGGCAGCAGCATTCATGATGAACTGAACAGGGGATAGCCTATGTAATGGTAATCCAATGAGAAGGGAGTTGCAGTAGTCAAGGTGAGAGATGACCAGAGAGTGAATTGTTGTGGTATTGGTTAGAAAGGGGCGTATTTTGGAGATGTTGCTGAGGCTGAGGCAGCAAGCTTTGGACAGTTATTAGATGTGGGTCCGAAGCGAGAGTTCAGCGTCCAGGATTACACTAGCACCCTGACACAGGGGACAGGTTGATGGTTGTGTCATTGATCTTGTCAGAGAAGTCAGGGGAAGGGGCATGTGGGGGATGAAATATTATGAGCTCGGTTTTGGATAGATTGAGTTTGAGGAAGTAGTGTGACATCCAGACTCGTAATTCAGTCAGTAAATTAGTGATGCGTGAGGAGACTGTTAATGTGAGTTGAGGGGGTAGAGAGAGAGAGAGATTTGCAGAGTTCACTTTTTTAGAATTGCAGCAATACAGAAGTGCAGCAGAACAAAAGTGCATAGTTTGAACAGCAGTAGCGGAGAGCTAGAACTTTTAAAACTGCTCCTTCTGAGCAGAGCCCTGAGGAAGAAAAGAACCCTCTGGAAGTGTTATCCAAACATTTATTATCTTTCATCAGCTCAGACTACTGACCCAAATCCTCAGTGATTTGTTAAGGAGGATACGTATTCCTAACTCGGTCATTGGTTCTTCGAACTCAGACTACTAAAGCCTCAACAGCAGTAGGCAAAAGCAGTCAACTCAAGATTAGGATCACCTCCAGAGCAAAAAAAGGAAAACAAAGCCCAGTCTGCTGCATCAGGCACCAAATGTAACTAGGAACACTACTGGTTAAAGCAGTATTAAACCCCAGAATTAAATATTTTGCAGCTTGGGAGTCCTTAGATGAGGGGGCTACATTTGTGTTCTATTTTTTGGGGGGGCGTTTTCCCCCTTTTTATTTTCACCTGGAGATCCAGCCAGTAATACATTTCCAGTCTTAGGGCCCTTTCACACGTACGGACCGTATGTCCGCATTTTCATCCGTCCGTTGCGGATGAAAACGGGACATACATGGGTCCCTATGTGATTACGGGTGTCAGCGGATGACCATCCGCTGACACCCGTAATTGTCCGCCTCCGCAAAGATCCGCATTTGCGGACGGAAGAAAATCCTATTTTTCTTCCGTCTGCCGGATCGGATCGGATGAACACGGACATACGGTCCGTGTTCTTTTGATCCCCCATTGGGGAGAGCGGAGAAAAGACAGAGCAGTCCCTGCACAGTGTGCTGGGACCGCCCTGTCAGCTGCCAGCTCAGCGGGGATTTTACGGAGGATCCCCGCTGAGCTTTTGCGGACACACGGAGCGGATCATTACTGATCCGCCCGTGTGAAAGGGCCCTTAGGGTGTCTGCAGTTTCAGGAAGTGTAACAGACTTCTTTGAACAGCATCAATCTGGGGAGCGGGTAGTGTTGGACTAGGACTTGACTAACAAATTAAAGTAGTTCTAAAGGCGGAGGTATTTTTACCTTAATGCATTATATGCTGTGAGCAGCAGCCCCCCTAATCCTTACTTGAGCCCCATCTCGATCCAGCCATTATTGCACAAGTGCCTCGATTGTCCAAGACTCTCCCTCCTCATTGGCTGAGGCAACATCAGGCTGTCAGTTAGTGAGCCAATGAGGGGAGAGAGGGGGTGGGGCTGAGCCACGGCTCTATATCTGAATGGACACACAGCACAGCTGCTTGCTGTGGGGGCAGGAGGGAGAGGCCGGGAACGCTGGCAAGGGACCAGAGAAGAGGAGGATCTGGGCTGCTCTGTGCAAAACCAACTGCACAGAGCAGGTAAGTATAATATGTTTATTTTAAAAAAAAAGACTTTAAAGCCCAAGTGGCTAAGCAATTTAAATGTTTTTTTTTTCACAACCTTCTAACTCTAACAGACAAAATAATAGAAAATTAACATTTACTATCTGGATCATTAGATGAAAATTAAAGGGGAAAAAAAGCCTGAAAAAGAAAATTAACGCAGCCACCACATCAAAGAATTAGTAAGATGCAATATAGTATTTTTAATTTTGCCTTTGGGTTAAATACCACTTTAAAGCAGGGTCTCCATGTACTTATTTGAGTTTAATATATTATCAATATAAAGTCCCCCAACTCAAGTCCATTCTACGAGAACTAGACTCTAATGTACGCATTGTCTGATAAACAGATTTATTGTAGGAATGCTGGAGAAAAACATACCGTTCTATTCAAACTAGCATACAGAATAAGCCAGTTTATACAATCCTGCAAAATCAAAAATTGTTCTGCAGGGAAAGATGGTGGTGCATTACACCCTGGGAAATAGGACACTAGCAGCTTAATTTACATTCGGTGTTAATTTCATTGGCCAGAAAAATAATTTATTCTGGCAATTGAAAAGAATTAACACTCAAGCGCTAAATGCTCCTAGCCTTAAAACACGCGTTTACACGCATCAAGCATTTTTTCTGCCAAAACTCTGCTGCTCCTGTACGCACTGGAGTTTTTTTTCCTGCCTCTAAATGCCTCTGCCTCTAAACTCCTCTAAAGGCCTATGTGTGCATGGCCGCATAGGGTAACAAGCAGGGCTCGAGTCCTGCGGGAACGCGTGGGAACGGCGTCCCTGCACTTTTTTGACAGCAGGAACACGCGTTCCCTTAGCAGGACTTTGACCCTCCGCGATTGCACTACACCCGCGGTGGCAGCGTCACGGGATTAGGCAATCGCGGAGGGTTCTGCAGTGATCAACTGAATCGGATGCAAGGGGGAGGGGGTGTGCAGGCGGGTGCAGGGTGGCCGCTGCACATACCATCCCCTCCTCTCGTGGCCGCGGCTGTCTGTCTGTGTGATCTCGGATGTCACACAGGCACAGCCAAACAGCAGCGTGAAGCCGCCTCCCCCTCCTTCTAGTTTATGTGTAAACAGGGGGAGGAGACCTGCTGTGCATCATGTGCCGCCACGATCTGAGGTACTGAACGGGGGTGCACTGAAGCGGGGTGTCTGCACTGTAAGGGGGGTGCACTGAAGGGGGGTGTCTGCCTTGTATTGGGGGGGTGTCTGCACTGAAGGGGGGTGTCTGCCTTGTATGGGGGGGTGTCTGCACTGAAGGGGGGTGTCTGCCTTGTATGGGGGGGGTGTCTGCACTGAAGGGGGGTGTCTGCCTTGTATGGTGGGGGGTGTCTGCACTGAAGGTGAGTGCACTGAAGGGGGGTGTCTGCCTTGTATAGGGGGGTGTCTGCACTGAAGGTGAGTGCACTGAAGGGGGGTGTCTGCACTGAAGGTGAGTGCACTGAAGGGGGGTGTCTGCACTGAAGGGGGGTGTCTGCACTGAAGGTGAGTGCACTGAAGGGGGGTGTCTGCACTGAAGGGGGGTGTCTGCCTTGTATGGGGGGGGTGTCTGCACTGAAGGGGGTGCAATGAAGGGTGGTGTCTGCACTGAAGGGGGTGCAATGAAGGGTGGTGTCTGCACTAAAGGGGGGTGTCTGCACTGTACGGGGGGGTGCACTGAAGGGGGTGTCTGCACTGAAGGGGTGTGTCTGCACTGTACAGAGGGTGCACTGTACAGAGGGTGCACTGAAGGTGGTGTCTGCACTATACGGGGGGTGCACTGAAGGTGGGTGTCTGCACTGTACGGGGGTTGCACTGAAGGGGGGTGTCTGCACTGAAGGGGGGCGCACTGAAGGGGTGTGTCTGCACTGTACGGGGGGTGCACTGAAGGTGGGTGTCGACTCTGCACTATACAGGGGGTGCACTGAAATGACTGATCGCTGTTCATACATTGTATGAACAGATGGTCAGGCATTTCTCCCCTGACAGGACCGGGAGCTGTGTGTTTACACACACAGCTCCCGGTCCTCGCTCTGTAACGAGCAATCGCGGGTGCCCAACGGTGATCGCGCCCGCCGGGCACGGGAGTCAGGGACGAGCGGGGGGCGCGCGCCTCTGGTGGCGCGCACGCGCCCCTAGTGGCCACTTCGAGAGCCGACGTAGAGCTACGGGCTCTCGCGCAGGGGAGCCGACCTGCCGTTGTATAACTGCGGCGGTTGGTCGGCAAGTAGTTAAAGAGGAAGTAAACCCTGATGTGTTTTACTTCCTCTTTTGCTGCCTGCAAATGAAAAGCATAATGCATACTAGCCCATTATTTGACACTTGCCTGCAAAATAATCCAGCGATGTCCCCTGAGTAGGCAGCATCCATCTTCTGGCCCCTCTTCCTTCCAGGCCGTGGACCCCGGTTCTGTGATTCCCCAGAGCCGCGTGACATCACCCCCGCAAATGCGCACGGGAGCCGCCATTAACGGAACAGGCTAGTGAAGAAACGGCACTTAGTTTTGTTTCTTCCCCGCGCATGCGTCGTTAACATTTTCGGCAGACTACAAGTGAAATATCTCCTAAACGTGCAGCGTGCCGCACAGGGCATGGGGTGAAAAGCTTTCACAGTGTATGCCCTGTGCGGCACTCTGGCAATTTCTCATCCCCCTGTATTGCTCTTCGGTTTCCAACGTTAATTCATATGCAAAAAGAGAGGGATCCCAATAGTGTGATACCATTAAAAAAGCATTTGCCTTTATTGTTAAAAACTAGGTACTCACAATTTGGCAGATTGAACAAGCGGTAAAAGATCCTATTTTCGGAAGTGTGTCGTGACCGCGTCTGTTCGCTCGACCGGTTTCGTCATCAGACATTGTTTGGAGCATTTTCACCGCTTGTTCAATCTGCTAAATTGTGAGTACCCAGTTTTTAATAATAAAGGCAAATGCTTTTTTAATGATATCACACTATTGGGATCCCTCTCTTTTTGCATATGAATTAACGTTGGAAACCGAAGAGCAATACAGGGGGACGAGAAATTGCCAGAGTGCCGCACAGGGCATACACTGTGAAAGCTTTTCACCCCAAGAGGGGGTATAGGATCTGGTGAGTGCGGGCCATATCAGAGCACAAAAGAAGGGGGCACTGTGTGGAACACGGCAGCAGTGTTGAAACTGGCCCAAAGCACTTTTTATGCAACACCCAGCACTCTTTTCTTTGATAATATAGTTGCACATGAACTGTTCACTGTAATTTTATTATAATTTAGCACCTGCACTTTTGTAATATCTTATCCTGTATCATCATTATATATATATATATATATATATATATATATATATATATATATATATATATATATATATATATATATATATATATATATATATATAAAATGTTATTTCTTAGCACGCCATTGGGAAGCAAATTTATATATTTATTTATCTTTTTACATTCACTGAATAGAATTTGCCAGGCAGGCGCCAACTTCTACTAATTTCTCCATTCCATTCATTACCCCACCTAGGTGGGATAAACACGTAGAGGCGGCCACCTCAAAAAATTCCATCAACTCTATCACCTAATTTCTACATGAACCAGATTTACTAGGTCCTTTTTTTCTGGTTTTATCAATAAATTTTCGCTGCACATATATTTATCACCTTGGTTCTGTTGCGCGGATTCATTTTACATTTCCATTATACAAATATAATTGGGATAACTTTACTGGTTATTTAAAAAAAAAAAAAATAATTTGTGAAAATATATTTTTCCCCCAAAATATTGCATTTGAAAGACTGTTGCGCAAATACAGTACGATATAAAATATTGCAACCACCATTTTATTCTCTAGGGCACAGGTGTCAAACACAAGGCCCGCAGGCTGAATACGGTCCTCCAGGCCATTTCATGTGGCCCTCGCACCTCTCCTGCAGCTGCAGGACTGCTCCAGCCCTCCTCTGGTCCTACTCCAGACCCTTACATTCTGCTTTCAAGCATTGCATCCAGCTTCTTTCCAGCAGCAGCATAAGGAAAGGGGGTTGCACTGTGATGTACGTTAGAGTGGGGGACTCAACTTCTGATGGTGGGGTGGCTCTTGACATCTAATGTAAGGGGAGGGGATGAGCTGGACATCTAATCTTACAGATACAACCGGCCCTTTTGATGGCAGTCATAATACTGATGCGGCCCACGATGAAATTAAGTTTGACACCCCTTCTCTAGGGTCTCTACTAAAAATATATAGAATGTTTGGGGGTTCTAAGTAATTTTCTAGAAAAAAAAATGATTTTAAACTTGAAACCAACAAATGTCAGAAAAAGGTTTGGTGTTTAAGTGGTTAAACTTTCCCAATTTACACACAGAAGTTTATTCCTTTGATGTAAAAGACAAATTGTCACACTGTTTAGACTTAAAGTTCCACTGATAAAGAATGTTCTGATACTTGGCAGACTGCCTGGATTTTACAGCTGTGGCTTCAGCAGAACAGAGAGAATTCTCTGCATAGAAAGATTGGGAAATACTTTGTCAAGATCGCAATGGGAAAAAAAATTGTGATAGCGATTCTTGGCGATTAATCGTGCAGCTCTAATCCCTGACCTGTTTTTTTTTGTTTGTTTTTTCCTTTTTTACAGTTCATCTAAAAGCATTTTTTTGTGATTTTTAGTGATCCAACCTTAGTACAGTGATCTCCCCTGCTGAGCTGTTGTGTTCTGACAGGGGGCGTCCCTGCCAAAACACTCCGCCATTGGCTGAGAGCACTAATTTGGAGTTGGTCGGCTGCTGGTTTTACAGCATATTTGTCTGGCTTCTGTCGGCCCGGCTGACATGCACTTGGGCCAAATGTCGGCCTGTTTTTAGTGAACCAGACAATGTTTCCCAACATTCGGCCTGTGTGCGGGGCTTACGTTTTTTTTTTTTTTTTTTGCCATCTCTGTGCCATAGCGGAGATGTTTCTTCTCTTCTTGTCCCATAGCCAAAACAAGAAGTAAGAGGAAATCCCTCCAAAGTGAGGGAATCCCATGGTGTCACCAGAACGGTTTTCCCTATTTGAAGATTTCCCCTCTATTTTAATGTCAGCCTAAAATGTGGGATTTTCTTTTACTTTCACTTCGATGATAACAGTAAACAAGACAAATGGAGAGGGTTAGTCTCCCTGGCAGATGGTCTAATTCCTCTCCACTCCACTGACCCCCCTCAAACCCACCCCCTAGAAAACACCCAAAGTATTCTACATACCTGTTCATGCTCGTCCGAGACCTTTGTGCATTCTACTGGGAGCTCTACATGGCCTCATGGCAGAGTTATTCTGCAATCTTCTGGAATCTCTCTTCATTCCCTTGGGATGCCTAATAGACACCATGTCCATTTTTATTAATAATTTATTTCAGGCATTACTGTACATAGCATTGACAATTTATGCAGCGCTTTACTGTACATTAACATCAGTCCCTGTCCATAGGAGCTTACAATCTAAGGTCACTATCTCGCATGCATGCATACATATACTAGAGACAATTTAGAAGGGAGACAAATTAACCAGCATGTCTTTGGAGTGTGAGAGGAAACCAGAGTACCTGGAGGAAACACACACAAGCACAGTGAGAACATACAGGCTCCATGCAGATAGTGTCTTTGCTGTGATTCGAACAGGCAACCTCCAATGGAAACCAAGGAGCTTATTTAGAGTATATGCATAAGGAGATTCTGGCTGAGAGACTTCTGTAGTTTGCTGCAGCTACCAGTGGGTGACACTGGAGCAACAAGGAAAGATGCATACCATGTTTGGGGGTAGACGCTATAAGGTCAGTCTAATCACAATCTAGCTTCCTATCAGTGGTCATCAACCTTGCCCTGCAGGGCCCACTAACAGGCCAGGTTTGCAAGATAACTGAAATACATCACAGCTGATATCATTTGCTCCTCAGTGATTGCAGTATTCTAGACTGCATCTCCCCAAGGTAATACATAAAACCTGGCCTGTTAGTGGGCCCTGCAGGACAGGGTTGATGACCACTGCTATACATCATACCTATATTGTATAATTCTATTTTAAACTTTAGGATTGCAATTCCTACATACTGGATTTTCTTTGCTGACAGGGTAAAGAGCAATTACCGTATATACAATAAACCACAACAAGGCCTGATCGACTCAATGAAGTATGACAGAACCAATCAAAAAATCCTATATGCCAGGGGCTACTGTATATTTCCCAGGTTGCACAAAAGGTTACGAACATTTGTCCTAAGTTCCCTTTTCCTTCATAAGAAGGATTACATTATTTTTTTTTTCGCACTTGCCAGACTTGCTTTCGGCAGCACAGTTCAAATTATGCCTCTAATCGGTGAAATCTATGAAAATCATAAGGTGTCACATAAAAACCTTTGTATTATTCTGAATAGTCTTCACTTCTTTATTTTGATTCCCTCTAATAGTTTATCTGTCCATCACAGGGAAGTGTCCAAGTCCTTTAAAGAACAGAGACTTTGTAACCTTACGATCGTGGTTACCCCTTGGCAATGACTACATGATAATCAATTATTCAGTAAAGCATCCGGTGAGTCTTTTAAATTACTTTTCTGTCTATTGGTTTGCATTGTATATATACACTTTTTTGTAAATTTTTACAATTCTAATGGCATGTACAGTAGTGTGTGAAATGTATAGAATGCTTTTAGGCAAGCATCACATTTTTGTTATTTTAATATGCTATATACTTTTCCTAGGCATTGTATATAATAATTTGGCATTAAACAGGACAACTATTTAGGCAAAATACCTAGGAAATGTGTGCAATATTAACAGTTTCATACTTTAACATTCCAGTTTTGCCATTCTATAGATTGCCTAGGCATTGTAAAATATGCCTAATTTCACACAATATATCAGATGCATACTCTGGGATCTAAGAAATTAAGCTATACCCATCATCAAAGAACCAATAAAAAAAAATCCACAGCTGCTTTGAAGTCAGTCTGATCATTCTTATACAGATATCTTCTGACAGGCTCCTGTATATGTTTGCCTAATTACTAAAGTAAGGAGGCCTCTGATCATCTCTGCATTCCCACTCATCTCCAATGGGGGATCGCCGAATTCCCATCCATCTCATGCAGGGGGAGGGTGGTGTTGGTTTGTCAATGCTCCCAAAATATTGAGCACCAGCCACCACTGCTGAAAACACTGGGGGGTTGTAGCTCTAGAGCTGTGGTCTCCTAACTGTGGCCTGGTGCTAGATGTGCCCTCTCACTGACAACAGTGGGGTCAGGGCCATCTTTTTTTTTTTTTTTTTTTTCTAGATATATTCTTTATTATTTTCATCCCATATAAAAAATCTATTTGAAATGCATGCATTTCTATAAAAAAATACGATACATAAAAATTTTAAAGTGCACATTGTTCCCATATCGTCCCCCGAGCAGCCCCGCAGGGAAGCACCACACACCGCACCACCCCCAACATCCCACCACCATCACCATCCACAGCATAGCGCTCACACCGACCACCTTTCTAGTAGGCAGACTATCCCTGTAGCAGTCTATCTCTCACCAATCGGAGGGGACCCAATCCAGGAGTGTCTAACTAGGGTTGCCACATTGAGTAAAACTTCTTCAAAACATTTCGGTGTTGATACGTCAGTTTTTCACGGATCAGTAGGCTATTGACCCGAGTCGCCCACTGTCTACCCGTTGCTCTTGGAGTGATCCATAGCCTCGCAATTTCCTTATAAAGTGAGCGTAGTACAGCAATATGGCCATTTGCCGATTAATCGGGTAACTCCAAGGCACCAAGCAGGCAAACAACTGGATCCTGTATGATTGGTATTTGAAATACTTGCAAAATAGTATCGAGGACGTACCTCCAGTACCTGAAAAGTTTTGGACACTTCCATAGCATATGTAGGAGATTCCCAGTATGTGCGTTGCATTTTGGGCACAAGGGGGTGTCTCTAAGACCCCATTTGTGTAATCGGGCATGTTTTCTGTACACTTTATGTAAAAGATACAAATGAGACAACCTCTGTGATGCAGAGACCGAAACCACAGGAGCAGAAGTCAGGCATAGCTCCCAAACCTCTCCATCAATAGGACCCAGGTCACGTTCCCACCCTCTCCTGCAGGGAAGTTTACTCGCATCATGTGTGGAATTAAGTAATCTGGCGTACACCCTAGATATCATGCCCGTCCTTTCATCCGTCGGGAGTGCCTCCCTCATCAGAGGGTGTACCGTCTGAACAAATGGGGACAACCTACTCTCGCAATGTATAGCATGCCTTAATTGAAGATACTGATAGAATTGGGAGTTATGTAGATGAAATTCCTCTTTTATATCTGCAAAGGATTTAAGTACCGTGCCGGAGTATAGCTGAGCGATATAGTGAATTCCCGCTTCCTTCTATGGGCTGAACCCCCTGAGTTTAAAGAGTTCCTTAAAATATTTATTTCCCCAAATTGGAGTAAACGGACACACCGCTCTGATTTTAAAAATAGACCGTACACACTCCCATAGTTTATTCAGTAAATTAATCGTGGGGAGGGTAGTTGGAAACTGTGTGAGGCCCGCCTCCAGATACACCAAAGCTGGAAGATCAGAATTCTCAGGGACTATCGGTGACCTAATCTGGTCAGATTCATCCACCACCCCCCAATTACCTAAGTGTTGGAGCTGCGAGGCTATGAAGTAATACCTAGCATGAGGAACCACCATACCACCTTGGTCCTTTGCAAGTTGCAAAGAGCGCAAGCTGATACGAGCCGGCTTGTTACCCCAAATCAACTCCCTGAACTGGGCGTCTATTCGGGTGAACCACATGTGTGTTATCCAAATCGGGGTATTGTGGAAAATATAAAGAAGTTGAGGTGCCCATATCATGTTGATTGAATTAATTCTACCGGTAGTCGAAAGCGGTAGTTTCCTCCAGGCAGAGTAATTCAACCAAAGCTTCTGGAGCAACGGGGACAAATTCTTAACAAGATATTGAGTGGGGTCCGGGGTTACCGTATACCTAAATATCGAAATTCATCTACCACAGCAATGTCTTTCACGCAATCAGGCAGGGGACCCGGTAAAGGGTCCAGGGGCATAACAACTGATTTATTCCAGTTCATACTAAAACCCGACAGCCGACCAAAATCGGCTATCAGGTCCATAACATTTTGCAGAGACCCAACAGTGTCACCCAGATATATCAGCGTGTCATCCGCATAGAGGGGAGACAACATCCTTTCTCGGCCCTCTTTGAAACCCCACTATGTCCAGCGACTCTCTGAGCCAGGGCAAATAGGGGCGACAAAGGGCACCCCTGCCGAGTACCTCTCGCAAGACGGAAGGAGTCTGATACATCACCATTAATGCGCAGTCTCGCCGTCGGGGAGCTATATAACAATTGGACCCATTTCAGAAATGAGGGACCCACTCCGAACCTAGTCAAGACCTCCCAAAGGTAGGGCCATTCCACACTGTCGAACGCTTTAGCAGCGTCCAAAGATAGAACCGCCCTATTACCCGTATTGTCTGAGGGAACCTGTAAATTTAGAAAAAGTCTGCGTAAATTCTGAGAAGTAGATCTCGTAGGAATAATGCACTGCTGTTTTTAAAGAAGTTGTAGAGTCACCCAAGAAAAGCAGGATATCATCTGCATAAGGTGCAGTTTTTTCCTCTCCTGCCCTTCTCTGGAACCCTTGTATGCCCTGTGTAGTTCTAATTGCGATTGCCAATGGCTCTATTGCCAGGGCAAAAACAAGGAGAGACAGAGGGCATCCCTGCCTTGTCCCCCTTTCTAGCCTAAACAAGTGTGAATATTCGTTATTAATTAAAATTTTTGCACTTGGGGCATTATAAACCGTTTTTACTCACCTGATGAAAACAGAGCCAAATCCAAACTTCTCCAGAACATACCAAAGATAATCCCACTCTAGGCTATCAAAACCCTTAGTGGCGTCTAGGGATAGGATGGATCTGTCCCCTGTACAAGTTTCTGCATATGTTTATGTTTATTCTCGCCGCCAGTACCCTAGCCAGAATTTTTGAGCATAACAATGATATCGGTCTATAGGATGATGTATCTAATTGATCCTTTCCTTCTGTCTGAAGCACTATAATGGTGGCTTCTGACATCGAGGGAGGAAGCCGCCCCCCCTTCTGGTGCCCAGTTCAACACCTTTAACAATTCCGGGAGCAACACCTCGCCATATTGCTTGTAAATCTCTACTGGTAAACAGTCTGGTCCAGGGGACTTCTGGTTAGACATCCCCTTTACTGCCTGTTGCAGTTCCTCTAACGTAATTGGGACTTCTATCTCACTTCTATCCTCTTCTGTTAAAACTGGTGTTTCTATTCTTCTTAGGAACTCATCCATCTGTAACCTTTCATCCCCTCTTTTGGATTTATATAAATCTTGATAGTATGATACAAATGTATCTAATATTATGGATGTTTGGGAGGATATCCCACCCTCCTGCGTCCTAACTGTGGGAATACCAGAAGGGGCCGTATTGGTTTTAGCTAGAAGAGCCAATGTATGGCGCTTATTTTCCACTTTCCTATTAACCACCATTTTATACTCCTGCTGCTTCTCAAGCCGTTTCCTTTGTTTAATCAGTGTTCGATCTTCCACATATTGTTTTTCTGCCTCCAGCACCTCTTTCCCAACTTTCTCCTCCGATTCCCTAGAGTTTGTCTTAATTTTGGCCACCTGTTGAATCAATATTCCCCTAAGAAAAGCCTTCTTTAATATTGATTGGACCCTGGGCAAACCTTTTCTTGTTATTTTTTTTATTTTTTTTACTGATTAACAATTAAAAAGAAGAGTTTCTACATTGGCCACCAACGTAATAGGGGTTTACACTGACCACTAATGTAATGTGGGTTTACACTGACCACGAATGTAAAAGGAGCATTCACAGTAACCACCAATATAAGGAAGGATTTACACTGACCACTAATGTAAGGGGAAATTTGCTTACCTTTGCAGAACAGACTGATGTTAGGCCCAATGATCACAGTTGTAGGCATGACTTTCAAGCATTCCCAGTGGGCAGCATTCAGCAGAAGTGATGGTGGATATGACCCCAGGGGGGTATGATATACATATGAATGCCTCCTCTATTTACATATCAATGGCGTCATTAATCGGCTATTTACATATTAATGTTGTCACTATTTACATATTAATGTTGTCACTATTTACATAGCAGTGCAGGTTATTTGCATGTAAACACAGGTTCTGTAGTTAAGTCATCTGTACACAGCAATAGGGCAGAGCTGGGTAGCATTGGTAACAGAACTTCACACTGAGATATCTGGACACAGAACGGAACTAAAACTTTAAGGGACAAGGGATTTTAAACTGGGATAGTTGGCAAGTATGAGGCAGCTGATTTGGGACCCACAACAATGATGGGGCACTATTTATTTCCCTGATGCCAACAATAGGGAACTATTTATTTCCCTGATGCCAACAATAGGGCACTATTCATCCCACTGATGCCAATGATGGGGCATTGCTCTCAGGGCATTTTCTACTTGTATGGCGTTCATCTGTATGCAATTGGGACGCGCACAAAAAGTGCATGCCCGGAATCAAGCAGAAGAGCCGAACTGCCTATTGAACTTCATTGATCTTGGCTCGTAGTACGTGTACATCACCGCGTTCTTGATGTTTGGAATTTCAGACAAGATCAGAGTGACCGTGTGTATGCAAGACAAATTTCAGCCGTTTTCCTGCTGAAAAAAAACCTGCAGTTTTCTTGGCGGAAATCGCGATCGAGGCATTACTGTTGATGGTTTCCCTTGTTCCTTTTGCCTTATTTTTACAATTGAATGTTGGTTGAAAGTGTTGAAATTGCCTCCTAACACCTATGCTAATAAACCTATGTAAAAAAGATGAATACTTGCCTATTTTTATCTTTCTCTGGTCTGGTCATGTGATCCCTGTGTCAGCCACTGGTCTATCTGTTAGTGCTCTCCCCTGCAGCCGCCGCTGACTAAAGGGAGTCTGATCACATGACTGAACTGGAGTGGGCTGAATATAGAGAAGCGTATACATATTTATTGTGGGTTTTTGGGAGGGGGGGAGCATTTTTAAGACTAGTTTACCTGAAATTCTCCTTTTAAGGAAAGGTGGTACTGAGGGATCTTTGGTAATTGGGGTGAAATTCACATTCAGATGCCAGATTTAATGTGCCAAAAGATGATATTCCAAATGGCATGGTATCTCCTGGGAGTAGTTCCCAGTGCTGTACCATTGCCGCTAGAATAACCAGCTATAAATTGTCTAGATATGGTAAAATGGGATTAGAAATATTAGAGCTTTAAACATTGCCAATTCAAAAATCGTTTTCACTTAAAACCATTAAATGAATTATAATGTCATGTATTATAATGTCACAAAAGTACAGAAGCGTCTTTGAGGCAACAATAGTATTCAATGGGAGGGCCTTAAAAACACATTTTCTTTCTTTTAACAACTGCCTTCATCTAGTTATCTAGTTATTACTTTTCCATTAAATAAAGCAAAAGTGCTCACGACTGTAAAAAAAAATAAAATAGCATAAACAATCACACTTAAAGTGGTTGTAAACTTCATATGCATCGATTCTTAAATACATGCACCATTTTATAGTTTGTTTTGCAAAAATCCAAAATGGTGTATTGAAAATACACCATTTTGGATTTTTGCAAAACAAACTATAAAATGGTGCATGTATTTAAGAATCGATGCATATGAAGTTTACAACCACTTTAAGTGTGATTGTTTATGCTATTTTATTTTTTTTTACAGTCGTGAGCACTTTTGCTTTATTTAATGGAAAAGTAATAACTAGATAACTAGATGAAGGCAGTTGTTAAAAGAAAGAAAATGTGTTTTTAAGGCCCTCCCATTGAATACTATTGTTGCCTCAAAGACGCTTCTGTACTTTTGTGACATTATAATACTCCTGTCTTTTCATCTCCAAACCTGTCACCACTCTCTGAAAATCTCCGGTCCATGGGTGTATCAATGGACTGGAGCACAGGATGGAGCACAGGATGCAGAGTCATGACATCACTGGCCCTACATCTCAGCTCTACACTCACACACTAGCTCTGGCCTAGCAGCGTGCACAGTGCTGGAAATGTTTGTGCACATCACTCCTTGCTAAGAGGTGGGGTGTACAGCTGGGAGGGTGGGGCCAGTGATGTCACAGATCAAAGATTTTCAGAGAGCTGTGATAGGCCTGGGGATGAAAGTACAGAGGTAAAAATGCAGCACTTTTGGATTTTTACAGAACAAACTGTAAAATTGTACGTGTCTTTGGGAACTGATGCATCATGCATATGAGGTTTACAAGCACTTCAAACTAAACACACTTTTACACAGGCTGGGGCAGTAGGGCACGCACACCCTTCACTTATACTTGTGCATGAGTCTCTTCTGCGTGCCTGTCAATCAAAGGAGAGGGGGCATGGTGACACACATTTTTTGCATGTGTCGTATTTTTTTAAGCAGAAAAGCAGGGAGGAGTACAGATGACAGCCTGCTCATATCTCTGCCAGACCGTGCACAAATAAGTTGTGCTGCTTTGCTCAGTTGGCTAAAATTATCTTTTTTTTTCTCATTGCTGTAGATTAGCCCAGTTTGCTTAATTTTGATGCAAAATTGGGTTTGCGAAAACACATTCAATTGCATGAGGTGCAACTGTTCCTCTTTTGAAACCATGTCTTTTTGTCCCTTTTTTTTTCTCTTTGTTTCATTTTAGTCTAATGACTAAAAAAGGATTTTTGCATATAAATTCTTCCTGACACATGTAACTTGGTGTTTTGCAGGTATGAGTGCTTTGCCTGCATACTTGGTGCTAACCCTCTTTCTAATAAAATAAAGTTGGAAGGTATGCCAATAGGTGGGCCTCCTGACCTTGTGCACTATGGAGTATCAGCATCATCTGTAACTGAAGTACGGTAGATGTAAACCCAAACTGGATGAATTTAGTTTGCCAAAGGATTGAATATCAACAATTACCATGCCTTTTTCGTCTTCTCAGAATATACAGTTTTTAAATATTTAACACTTTAAAGGTCATATGAGATGCAGGCTCCTGTTGGGCAGGCACTGCTTTACATTTAGAGGGGGTCTGAGTGTTAGTTGACTCAGACATGTGTAATTATGACCAAATTTAGCCTCTGTTCCAGCCATGGCTGTGCTGGGAGTAACTACCAATGTTCGCCTGGGGGGTGTCATTACCACCCCAGGCCAAGGGTGGCAACAGCAGAGTCAGGGTGTATTGGGTGCCCCCCTCGGCAGCCAATCAGTGGGGGTGATCATCCCACTGTGCATGCTGGGGAAGGGTACTTAAGGGACAGGCGCCACTGGACCGGGGTTGTCGGTCTGTCGTCCCACACACCTTGTGGGACCGGGGTTGTGATCTATCTAGGTAGGCCCAGTAGTCAGACTGGGTCTGCGCTTTCAAGTAGATCCTGGGCTGTCTGTCCTGCGGGAGGAAGCAACTTGATGAAGGAAGCCAGGGGAGAACCTATCCTGGAGAGGACCATGCAAGAGGCTGGTATCTTGGGAGAAGGCCTGGAAACTTCATCGAAGGATGCACCATACACTGAGAGGCTTGATGGTGATCGCCTGTAAGATCTGAGTTCTACAGAAGTTAGGCTAGAAGAAGATCCTGGACTGCCGCACTCCTTAAAACGATGTCTTTATTGTACAAATGAAATCCAAAAAACAACCAAAGCGATGCAGTCAAAATGAAGTGAACAACAGGAAAAAGGTGGCAGACATGTTTCACATCATGTGATGCTTACTCGCAGTCACTTCATTTTGACTGCATCGCTTTGGTTGTATTTTGGATTTCATTTGTATAATAAAGACATTGTTTTAAGGAGTGCGGCAGTCCAGGATCTTCTTCTATCTAATGCACCTGTGCAAAGCCAGCACCCTTTTGGTTTAGTGGGACGGAAGCAAAGCCAAGGGATCAGCAGTTTTTAGAGCGGTATCATCTCTCACTTCTACAGAAGTTATTCTGAAGAGATCCGGTTGCTGAATCCTGTATCTCCTCACAAGGGAAAGTCTGTGGCAGAGACTGTACTTTATTCCGTGCGCCATTCCGACTGCTAGGCCAGTGAGAGGGACCAATCCGGGTGAGCAATACCCACTCTGGCTAGAGTGGCGACGAGAACTGTTTGCTGGAAGCAGGAGTATTTCCTAATTGAGATTATACACCTGAACCTACAGTATCTACACGTTTACCCTTCCAGCCCTCCACCGATTTTCTTCTTTTCTAACCCAGTTCTGCAAATAAATCTAAGAAAAGAAAGTGTAAAGTGTGGGCATTGAACTTTTTCAACTCTCTTCTACTACCCTGGACGGCGAGGAAATAGAGGTAACATGCCGCCCGAAATATTCAGCAGCTCCTCCGGGGGTAGTGCTACACAGATGATTGGGTTTACATCTGCTTTAAGTACTCTGTATGCTATATAGGCAACAGAAGCTTCAAAACCTAAGCGTAGGCGGACCCTTCACCTTCACACTTCTTACCCAATAGTATTAAATAATTTAGTCTGGAAAAATAAACATACAGTAATTTTTTTGCTAATCTAAAAAACATCTTGTACACCAGGCTAATTGTAACTAGAACATTTTCTGTTTGTAGAAACATCCTCCTCGCAAGGACTTTGTGAGAGCAGTTTCCTTGCAGACTGGATATCTCGTTCAAGCCAATGGGGAAAACAGCTGCGTACTCTATTACCTCACACAAGTCGACCCCAAAGGTAATTCCAGAACACTGTATATCGGCTTTCTATTCTGTCTAATTATCTAAGTGCTGTTAACAAATCTAATCATTGGAAAGGAATTGATCCACTGGGTTTGAGATTTGACCTGGATTGGGGAGATTTAAAGAACAGCAGGTGTTTTTTTTGTGAGTATAACCCTTTCCGCTGCCTATACTTGAACTCTACTTTTTGACTAAAAAGGATGTGTGACCCTCCACTTCTGAAAGATATTACCTGTCCCCCGGTGGATGGGCTGATATCCCCAAAACTACAGGGCAAAGAACATATGGGTATAAAGGCCTTGACAATGGGTGGGTACTTCCAGAGGAGGTGCATGAAACGGTGGGGATCAGACTGTTCTGCACCATCGCAGCTGGTGGCAGAGCATATGAGGAGGTTTGTGCGCATGACACAAGGTGAAACTTCATGCCTTTTGAGTGGAGAAAAAAAATGTCCAAGTCACTTATATACTGTACATTGCTTTTATCCTAACAAACCACCTTCCATGTTCTAACCTGCTTTTGTTTAGCAAAATTCACAGGAGAGCCAGTTCCTAGAATGGTCTGTTGCCAAGTGGGAAATTGTACCTGCTATAATCATAAGAGCATCACCATACTGTAATATGATAATAAGTGCTATGAAAAGCAGTGAACCAATCACTTAAGGAGGGAAGGGGATTTGGGAGAGCATATTCTGCACATAAGCATAATTCTACAGTTGTTTCCAAGATGGAATAGAAGCAACAACTGGTTGCGGCACGAAATCGGAATGAGATTTTTTTTTTTTTTTTTTTTAATAACAAAGGAAGTTTGGTGGTTACATCAAAATCAGTTTAATCCTTTTAACCACAAAGATTCTGGCTGAATTATTTTAAAGTTTAAAGTGGAGGTTCACCCAAAAAATAAATTTTTAACATCAGATTGAGGCTATTTAAGGGGAGCAGAAACGGGTATTTTTTTTTATAAATCAATGCCGTACTTACCGTTTTCGAGATAGATGTTCTCCCGCCGCTTCCGGGTATGGGCTTGCGGGACTGGGCGTTCCTATTTGATTGACAGCCTTCCGACCGTCACATACAGCGCGTCACAATTTTCTGAAAGTAGCCGAACGTCGGTGCGCAGGCGCCGTATAGAGCCGCACCGACGTTCGGCTTCTTTCGGTAACTGGTGACGCGCTGTATGCGACCGTCGGAAGGCTGTCAATCAAATAGGAACGCCCAGTCCCGAAGATCATACCCGGAAGCGGTGGGAGAACATCTATCTCGAAAACGGTAAGTACGGCATTGATTTTAAAAAAAATACCCGTTTCTGCTCCCTTTAATTAGGCTCAATCTAATGTTAAAAAACAAATTTCGGGTGAACTCCCGCTTTAAGCACTGGACTGTGATCTTCCAGGATTTCATAGTCCAGTTACTGCTACTAAGCATCACTATTCATTTAGCTGTGAAGTGTGTTACTGCTGCTTTTTATTTATGTTTTATCCTTTTCATATTTTGTTCATAAAAGAGACAAGAGATTGCTGTTTTAATGAATTGGTGTCTGGAAGTGTGAAAGTTTTATCACCCATTCCTATTCTATTATCACGTTTAATTATCTATTTTTTGGTTGTTTAATCCTTAATTTGTGTCATGGTGAGCAGTCCAATATACCCTTTTTTTAATTTTTTTTTTTTTTTTTCAGTTTGGGTGGAGCATTTTAGGCAGTTTTTGCACATAAGACCCAAAATTCCCACATTACCTTCTGGGACACAATCGGTCAGCACTGGACTGCTATTTTTAGAGTGAGGCCCATTTATTTTACCACCATCTCAAAGCACATGCCTAGTGCTTAAGGGCACAAGGCCTGGAGTAACCTTAGTGGAGATCTGTATGCGATGTCTAACAAAAAAAATACAACTTGGAGAAAGAATGTGTCAAAATTTATGTCATTGGATATATATTGAGTTTTCAATGCTTCATAGGAACCTTGAATATACGGACTATGCTGCGCTTAGAATTTTTGACCATTAGATGGCACTCTATGCTTTCTGACTAAATGTGTACCATGCTGGATCAATAAGTATAATGCACTGTTGTAATTTTTCCTTTTTTAATTTATTTTTATTGCAGGGTCATTACCAAAGTGGGTAGTAAATAAAGTATCTCAGTTTGTGGCTCCAAAGGTATGTGTACAAATAAATATTTAAGATAATGTATTTAGTAATTATGGCAGCAATATTTACAAAATTGTCAAAGAACTCTCAGTTGAACCTGTAATTAACAATTCGTTCATTCCCTGCTCAGGAAATTTTTATTATGGGGCCACGGTAGGAGTAACTGCACTATATAGCTGATTAAATTCGAAAAGATTAGAAGGGAATGACATAAATTAACAATAACGTCCTGTTATTTTCAGGCAGATATTCTGGCGCTATTTCTAAGGTCTTGCCAAACTTTTGTTTCCTACGGTTTCTAATTGTTAATACTTTCCTATAATTCTTACTGATTTTATAAATAACTTTATTTTGTACATTGTTACATGTGCCTTTTCAAGTGGCTCTAAAACATGAGTTACTTGTGACATCTGTGTATGGCCACCTGGGATACATGATGTGGCAATCCCAGGAGGAGGTGGGGCCTAGGCAAGAAAGCAGGAAGTGCTGCCTTTCAGTACAAAAAAGTACTGCACTTTCTCAAAAACATAGAAAAAGTAGGGAGAGGAACTAGAAAAGAATACGTTTATGTAAGGTCCACTTTATTAAAAAAATTAAATAAAATAAAGTTACATGCAGGATCTACTTCCTTTTTTGCTTTGCTACACGGTTTTAATGCTTTTTCTGCTCTTTTCCACAATGTGAATTTTTAAATATGCATTCCACAGTATCTGAAGTCTTATTTCAACGGTTGTTAAGCAGGAATATTAGTGATTGCACTGACCCAGGGAAATCTCCATTATTTTAATGCAAGAAGATAAAAACACTCTAAAATGACTCAAATTGTGTGCTCGCACAATGCGTAAAACACACTTCAGTGTATATACAGATATATCTGAAAGAATCAAAGTGCATAGGTTTAAAGACGAGAGGAGTAAAGAGGGTACAAGCCATACAATGAAAATCGGAGAATAGTGGTGTGGGACCTACTACAAGCGGTCTACAGAAAACTATAAGGGCCCTTTCACACGTACGGACAAACGGTCCGTTTATTACAAGTCTGTTTACGGACTTGTAATGGTTCCCTATGGGATTGCAGACGTTAGCGGATGATGCATCCGCTAACGTCCGCAACCGTCCGCAAAGATCCGCTTTTGCGGACGGAAGAAATCCCTATTTTTCTTCCGTCCGGCGGAAAGGATCGGATGAATACGGACACACGGTCCGTATTCATACGATTCCCCATAGGGGAGAACGGAGGAAAGACAGGGCGGTCTCTGCACTGTGTGTGGGGACCACCCTGTCCTCCGACAGCTCAGCGGGGATTACGGAGGAATCCCCGCTGAGCCAAACGGGCTAACGGAGCGGATCAATTACGGATCTGCTCCGTGTGAAAGAGCCCTTAGGGTGGATACAAGACCAGTGACCGTGTACAAGGAGTGAGCGCAGCAGTGACTGGTATTTATTACAGAAAGCGCCTGCACAGAAGCAAAATGCAAGAGTTTTAATACTGTCATATAACACAAACCCTTATCAATTGTATATCATTTTATTAATTTTACTTATAATTAAAGCGGATCTCCACTCTAAAGTGGAGTCCCGCTGATCGGCACCCTCCCCCCCTCCGGTGTCACATTTGACACCTTTCAGGGGGGAGGGGGTGCAGATACCTGTCTACAGACAGGTATCTGCACCCACTTCCGGCCCTACGATACGGGCAAAAGACGGGTTTTTTCCTCGCTTCCCGTCCGTCCCCCGTTGTATGCTGGGAACACTCGGCTCCCAGCACACAGCGGGAGCCAATCGGCGGGCGCAGCGCGACTCGCGCATGCGCCGTAGGGAACCGGGCAGTGAAGCCGGAGCGCTTCACTTCCTGGTTCCCTCACCGTGGATGGAGGGGGGAGCAGCAGGGTGACGAGCGATCGGCTCGTCATCTGCTGCGATCGGCGCTGGACTCCAGGACAGGTAAGTGTCCTTATATTAAAAGTCAGCAGCTGCAGTATTTGTAGCTGCTGGCTTTTAATATATTTTTTTAGTGGCACATCCGCTTTAAACAGTATTGGGTGATTTTAATGGTTATTCTTGAATTTGGCCACAAGATGGCAATCTTTGTCTTCTCTGGCTGTAATACCAATCCCTGCCATAGATGTCTCCTATCCCGAATGCTGTGATTCTATGGTATCATCAGCCGTCGGCCATATTTATTAATGGATATCTCTATGAATGCTGAGGAGAGACTGTTACTGAGGGGAAGTGTTGAGAGGAACGGTCCTGGGGGGCAGAAATGGCGGCCGAGGGGAGCAGAGCTCCACAAGCTAGAACAAATCCAAAGATGACAAAGATAAAAATAAACATGCCTACTTGTATTTAGATAACGGTTGTTTCATCCAGATTTAACCAGCAGTAAAAACTCTTTATATAGCATCTGAAGCTGCGGGTATCGTGGCGTAATTAAACTTCAAAGATCAAAACAGAGGGGTAGATTCAGAAAGATGCACGCATCTTTCTGCGGGCGTAACGTATCTCCGATGCATTACGCCGCTGTAACTTTGGGGGCAAGTTCTGTATTCAGAAAGAACTTGCGCCCTCAGTTAGGGCGGCGTAACGTATGTGTGGCGGCGTAAGCCCGCCTAATTCAAATGGGGATCTCCGCGTTTTTCACATTCTTTTTGAACGGCGCATGCGCCGTCCGTAAAATATCCCAGTGTGCATTGCTCCAAATTACATCGCAAGGACGTATTGGATTCGACGTGAACGTAAATGACGTACAGCCGTATTCGCGAACGACTTACGCAAACAACGTAAAAACTTCAAAACTCAGCGCAGGAACGACGGCCATACTTAACATTAGTTACGCCTCATATAGCAGGGGTAACTATACGCCGAAAAAAGCCGAACGTAAACGACGTAAAAAAATGCGCCGGCGGGACGTACGTTTCTGAATTGGCGTATCTAGCTCATTTGCATATTCCTCGCGTAACTATACGGAAGCGCCACCTAGCGGTCAGCGTGAATATGCAGCCTAAGATACGACGGTGTAAGACACTTACACCAGTCGGATCTTAGGGATATCTATGCGTAACTGATTCTCTGAATCAGGCGCATAGATACGACCTCCCGCACTCAGAGATACGACTGCGTATCCGGAGATACGCCGTCGTATCTCCCATCTGAATCCGGGCCAGAGACTCTAAAGTCAGGTTTCAGTTAGTTTCTAACCGTTTAGCTTCTCTTTGTTGCAAAGTCCTGTCGGAAATAAGGGAAAATTATTTGCAATTTCTTCATGGTGCTTGTAACTACAGAGGTCAGAGAGAGTATGTTTTAAAGTCCTTTTACCTTTTTTTTTTTTTTTCTTAAACTGTCTACGAGATTTCTTCTTTACTTTGAGGTACAACAGGATGTGAGATGAGATTAAGTTTTACCAAAGTGGGGGGCGTTCCCATCTTAAGCCTCGTACACACGGTCGGACTTCAAACAAACTTTTTCGTGGATTTTTGTCCGAAAGGAGTTGGCCGGGCACACCCATAGCATACACACGGCAGGACTTTTCTGCAAACTTTCCCAAAACTTTCCCAACATCACGTGGTTATTCTGCTCTTTACCGCCACCCTTTGGTCAACTTCTGCTATTGTTGGTTGATTTTAACATTGGTTCTGGGCATGCATATTTGTACTTCTGACAAAAGTCTGATGGATTTCTGTACACACAATAGGACTTTGCACCGTAGGACTTTTGTTGCCAAAAGTTTGTCCGTTTGCAGAGCAAACTTTTGTCCGATGAAAACCAAAAGTTTTTCCGATGGAAAGTACACACGGTAGGATTTTTTTGAAAACTTGCTCATTTTGAAGTTTGTTGTCAAAAAGTCCTACCGTGTGTATGGGGCTTTAGACATTTGTCACCAGAGCATTTGTCCCTGTTAGAGGCTTTTCCCCTCATTTTTTGGTCTTGTGACAACTCAAAGATTTAGGATATCCCTTTACTTTCTTTCTCAAAGTTTATTTTTGTAGCGACAATTCACAAAGGAGGCTCTGGAAATAATTCTATCCCCCTACCTGTCCAGTGGCTGTCCACCCTGTTACCAGTTCTAGTAACTCACTGAAAAGTTAGGCTCCAGTCTAAGGGTCTTTTTAAAAAAAAATGCAAAACACTGACAAAATGCAGCCAGGAGGGTTTTGGGTGCAGGATACCCAAAGGCACAAACAAAAAACACTCTGAAGACAGCTTCTTGAAATCCACAGTGATAACTAGACATGTGCAATTCGTTTAGTTTCTAATTAGTTTTTTAAAGAAAATTCGGAAATTCGTTAATTTCGAATTTTCGTTTTAACAATTTTTTTTATTTCCGAATTTTCAGACTTCCGAAAATTTCGAATTTCTGATTTTTCGGATTTCCGAAAAATTTAATTTTCGTATTTCCGAAGTTTTCAATTTTCGGACTTCCGAAATTTTGAGTTTCCAAATTTTTTAATTCCTGAATTTTTAATTTCCTAATTTTCGCATTTCCGATTTTTAAATTTCAGAATTTTCGTATTTCCGAATTTCGGAAATTCGGATTTTCGGAAATACGAAAATTTTTCTTTTTTTTTTATTTTAAAAATCCCGAATTTTAGAAATTTCGAATTTTTCTTTTTTTATTTTCGATTTTTTTCAATTTTAGAAATTTCGAATTTTTCATTTTTTTTTTAATTTTCGAATTTTTCATTTTTAAATTTCGAATTTTTCAATTTTGAATTTTCCAATTTCAAATTTTTCTAATTTTTCTATTTCGTATTTCCGAATTTTTACATTTCCGAATTTTCAATTTCGAATTTTCGTTTTTTTTTTTTTCGAAATTCCCAATTTTCGAAATTTCCAATTTTTCATTTTTTATTTTCGAAATTTTAAATTTTCGAAATTTCGAAATTTTCGAAATTTTCGAAATTTCGAAATTTTCAAAATTTCAAAATTTTCAAAATTTCTAAATTTTCAAAATTTCTAAATTTTCGAATTTCAAAATGTTAAATTTTCAAATTTCGAAATGTTCTAATTTCGAAATTTTCTAATTTTCAAATTTTTTATTTTTCGAATTTACGAATTTTTAATTTTCGAAATGTCTAATTTATGAATTTTCGAAAATTAAAAAAATCTGAATTTTCGAATTTTCAAAATTGTGGAATTTTGGTATTTTTTTTATTTTAGAATTTTAGAAATTTCGAATTAAAAAAATTTCGTACTTCCGAATTTTTTCATTTCCGAAATTTTACGAATTTTTTTCATTTCCGAAAATTATTTTTTTAATTTTCGTTTCATTAGTTTTTTTCGGAAATTTCGTTTTTTCATTTTATTCGTTTTTTGCTTTTTCGGAAATCCGAATTTACGAATTTACGAAAAAAAACGAATAAAACGGAAAAAAACATTTTTCGATTTTCCGGAATTTACGAATTTCAGAAAAAAAAAAAAAAAAAATGAAACAAACAAATTTTTTTTTTTTTTTTTGATTTTCCCAAAATTTCAGAATTTCAGAAAAAATAAAAAAAACGAAAATAACAAACAAAAAAAACTAATTTTTTGGCAGTGCATAAGTCTAGTGATAACTGGCCTTTTAGCAACAGCCACAAAGTAGTACTGATATTGAGGGAACAGCCAAAACTGTGACTCTTCTCAAACCAGTCAGTCTCTTTGTAGTCCTATAAGTTGCCTGACCCTCACAATACCTAGAGCTGTAGGTCTTTCTCACAATGTAAAGGTGTAAACACTGCAACACTTTTCAGCCAGGGATCCCTTTTCCAGCCCAGACTCAACAGGTGACTCTCTTTTAGGCCCCCAGCCCATAACACATGTTTGGGCCTAGTACAGGAAGCAGCTTCCTGAACACACAAGCCTCCCAGGGTAAGCCTTAGGGGAGAGACAGTTTCTGACACGATCCTACCAAATATTTAACCTCTCCCCAACCATACCTTCTGAGATTGCTGCCCATGGATTGGCTTGGTTGCATAAATATTCATAGTGGCAGAGGTTGATCCTCCCTCACTATTTGCTAGAATAATCTTCCACCAACAGGCAAGAGTAATCAACCACCAGGTTTAAGGAGAGCCTCCAGAATCCAGACAAATAGAATTCAGCTCAGCTGGCTGCAGCTCAGCCATAGCCCTTTAGACAGCCCAGGGAAGAGGTGCTACACTTGAACAAATTAAATAGAAAGGCGAATCCCTCCAGAGTGGAGACAGACCACCATAAAAACTTGGCATAGAGTCTAATCATTTCCTACTCTATCAAGAATGATAGAGTATGAGAATATGTCAATGCTTTAGCCAAGGTTTACTCCTTTCCATGTGCTCTGTTTTGCATTTGTGATTAAGCACTATTAAAAACAATAGTAAAGTTGTACACATGCATTGTCTCAAGTTAAAGTATCTTTTTTGGATAAAGTAGTAGTGCTGTTCTTACATCTGTGTGTAATTGAGGAGTTTTTTCTTCACTTGTTGTCCTGTTGGCTAAACCATAACTTTTCAATGTGAGGAATAGTCCCTATTAGTCACAGGAACTAATGTCTGTATTGGAAGAATTCCTCGTTATGCCTGTTCTGGTGAAAACTGGAGTTGTTGATTGTAAAAATTCACCCTCCCCTCCCTTCCATTCCCATTGACATTGGTGAACAGGAATAATATGTAGATCAATCTCCCAAACGGGGACTTGGAAAACAGTAAAAACATGGTGGTAGTTCTAACCACTCACCATTTTTTTTTTCCAATATAAAAAAGTTTGGCTTTTAGTTATACAGGGGCATATCCACAAAGAGAGTACGCCGGCGTATCTACTGATACGCCGGCGTACTTTCAAATTTCCTGCGTCGTATCTTTGTTTTGAATCCTCAAAACAAGATACGACGGCATCTGGGTTAGATCCGACAGGCGTACATCTTCGTACGCCTTCGGATCTTAGATGCAATTCTTCGGCGAGTATGCAAATTAGCTATTTCTGACGATCCACGAACGTACGAGCGGCCGTCACATTCTTTTACCTCGTCTCTAGTCGGCTTTTTTCAGCGTATAGTTAAAGCTGCTATCTGGTGGCTTACGCAATGTTAAGTATGGCCGTCGTTCCCGCGTATAATTTTAAAAAATGTAATTCGTTTGCGTAAGTCGTCCGTGAATCGGGCTGGACGTAATTTACGTCCACGTCAAAACCAATGACGTCCTTGCGACGTCATTTAGCGCAATGCACGGCGGGAAATTTAGGGACGATGCATGCACAGTTCGTTCGGCACGGGGACGCGCTTCATTTAATTGAAACTCGCCGCATTTGAATTGCGCGCCATTACGCCGCGAGAGATAGACTACGCCGCCGTTACTTGCGGTGCGAATTCTTTGTGGATTCGAAGCGTCAAAAAGTAAGTTACAGCGGCGTAGCGTATATCTCCCATACGCTCCGCCCATGCAATTCTACGAGGATCTACCCCACAGTGTCTAGTCTAGGCACACGTGTATTTTAAAGCCTACTGAAAAAGCCCTCAATTGTCGGAAAGCCCTAACAGACATTATAACATCATGGTCGAACTTCTGTCATTCTAAGTTTGCACAAACTGATACAATGTTTAAAATCCTTTATTCTACAGGCAATGAAAAAGATCTATAAAGCTGGTGTTAAGTATCCTGAATGGAAGAGAAAACATGACCCACTTTTTAAGCCATGGGTGTATCCAGAGCAGAACACCCTTCCAACCGTGAATTTGGAAGACCTGGCAATCCAGAGGGCTGATGAGCTGGAAAACATAGATGAAAGTGGAGTATCTGAAGAAAGATCACACATTAGTGATGATGAAGATGGGCTTTCAAAGGATTCTTAAATAGATGTTTTTAATCTTTCATATAATTTCTTCTGTCAATCTACAAAATTTTGATTCACAACCAGTTTGCTCGGTTAACCCTCACTCCATTCCTTTCTACCATTTTCTGATCTTTTTTAAACTTTGTACAACTCAGGAACAAGTTGAGGTGTATTTGAAAAAGTCCTATTGAAAGGAAATCTCTTAATGGACACCAACCACATAATTGTTTCCTATACATTTCCTAATGTATTTGTTTTTCAAAACTGACTGCTCACACACATAGAAATAGACGTGGACAGACTATGAGCAAACATTTAGGAAAAACTTCTGTAAGGGTTGTTGCAGCAAATTCCTGAAAACTGGACCTTTTTATTTCCAAATGATTTGCTATATATTTATATCGGTCAACTGTGTGTGCAGCTGCCCTCATAAGCATCATGTTATTGAACAGCAGTTCTGGGAAGAAAGATCAATGTACCCATGATAAAGAACACACATATACACATCAAGAAAGTCCAAAGTGTACACTTTTTGGGTCACTGAGTCAAAGTGAGCAAGATAGCCTGGCAATTTAGAAAGTTTAATTTAAGAGTATGTAAATACTTTTATTTTCAACAGCCTGTCCCCAAGGTTACTTTAAAAGGACACCTGCCAATAGAGGTATCCCTAGGCTGCCTTTGTTGGCCAACCCCAAAATATGCTAGTTTAGTTGGCAAGTTGTTGACCTGAAACAAATGCCTTAAGCATGTGTACGGCCTAGCGGACAGGTTTCCAGCGGACAAAAGTTTCTTAGCAAGCTAAGAAACTTGTCCGCTGGAAACATGTCCGTCGGACATGTCCGATGGTTAGTACACCTAATCGGACATGTCCGCTGGTTATGACGTGTAATGACGTCCCGGTTATGACGTGTAATGACGTGTAATCAGCGTCCCGAAATCCCGCGCATGTGTCGAATTGATTCGACGCATGCGTGGAAGCATTGCACTTCCGTGTTTGAGAACATCGGTGTCTTCTACGTCACCGCGTTCTCTGTCCGCGGGGATTTTGGTCTGATGGTGTGTACACACATCAGACCAAAAGCTCCCAGGAGACATGTCCGATGAAAACGGTCCGCGGACCGTTTTCATAAGACATGTCTCCTCGTGTGTACGGGGCCTTACAGTTGCTGCATATTAATTGTGAGGTTAATTTATTGACGCTAGAGGCAGTCAGGAAGCTATTATTTTAGAATAAGGTCATCCATGAAAGCCTGAATACTACTTATGATATGGTGACAATGAAGAGCCATTTGGAGTTATACCCAAATTTCCCTCATGTAATGCATCTCTAATCTTGCAGAACTTACAATGAATCTAAATCCAGGAACAAACAATTAAACCATTGCAGCTTACCAGTCCTTAGATGTGTTTGGTTGCATTCATTTTCATTTATTTAGGCTAGGGACGTTTTCCTCAAGCACAGAAAATACCTGTTTATCTTGCAAGAAATGCAGTGCCCTTCACATTTTGCATGAGCTAGTCAGAAAGCAAAACTATCTTGCCTTTTGCAAACTACTAAAACCATCATTCCCCATGTATTGGAGAGGAACAAAGGCAGATTAAAGCTAAATTCCAGATTTGTACTCTTCTGCATAGTCACATTGGTCCAGCTTGGATGCATATTTATTATCTGGCCAATCACTGTGCTTTAAGAGGATCACTGCAGTAGCCAGCACTACTACAGCAAGTCTCCTGTATTCTGGGCCCTGGAAAGCGAAGGCAGCCTGAAAAGAAAACCAACAGAAAAACTTTATCCAAGAGCTGTTCACCTGTAATATAAAATCTTTTATTTTGGGGTTTAGATGCACTTTAAAAGTGAGCACATTTATTATATGACTATGCCCTTTTATGCAGTTTTCTTTACCTTTCTGTTTGTAGAATTTAAATGTGAACCCCATTTTCCTTTCCACATTATGCACATATGTTTATCAGCTTCCTATTCGAGCATGGCAATGTGAGGGACTCTAGTCCTCCAGAACACAAAATAAATAAATCGCATACTGTGAATGTTCATATGGTTCTATGAATAGCGCCCAGAGAACAAATTTTAATGGAAATTTCCACAACAGCCAATTAATGTTATGATATTTTATAAGGGACTGCATATCCAATCAGCATGTGTGCGTTAATCCATTTATACACTGTAAACAACAGAATAAAGTGTCAGAAACTTTTTATTACAAAGAGGCTAAGTTAACCGTCCCATAGACCTCTGAGAGGCCTGCGACTGCCTTGATACTCTTGTACCTTTATAGAGGTGACTAATTTTCTCTGGGTCTTAATATTATTCCTTCCATAGTTATCAGTGGAACCACAATTGTTAACCTACTTTGATCGTGGCGTGTGGGTTCCACATACATTCAAGTAAGACTTCTTCCTTCGTTCCGAGCTAGGAGTCTATTGTTTTTGTTAAACAAGCAAATCACCCTTCCGTGTTTAATTTAATTTAGGGATCTTTAATTAATTTAGAGTAAAAAAATGTAGTAAAAAAATGTAGTACCTAAAAACTCATTGATTGCGATTGAGTCTTTGGTTTTGAAAATGGCAGTGTGGTCTGATAATCTTTGTCAAAAAAAAAGTGTGTGGTGCTTATAAATTATATATTTTTTCTTGAGCAATAAAATGAGTGAAGCCAGTTTGTACTAGTTTGGTCTTTAGAGGTAAAGTTTTTAACCTGCTTATATTTTGCCTTTTTGGTTCCTTATTTCCCCTTGACCTAAATTGTAATACCATTTTTAAATAAGGAATTTCAGTTTTCATTGTTTTAATATTAGTGAAATCACTAGGTGATTGTAGGCAGGTGTTGGGCTGCAGATGTTTTGCTGACCTGAAGGCGGCACTGTTGCTTCTTCATCCTGAAAGAAAGCCACTGGGGACTAGTCTGACCCATATTATGTGTTCCAGGTAGCATATTGGAGTAAGCTGGTTAAGCCCCATTCAAATGCATCTTTATGCAATGTAGGCAGATCATGACTGGTGGGAGATGCCAGTAGGATGTTGTACACAGAAAACATCACAAAACCTTGCCTCAGTACTCCTTTCAAGTTCCATCAGCCCTGGTGCAAGCAATAGGCTTTTCCTCTTAAATTAAAGTCTGACAGTAGCTGATAATGTAAAAAGTAATGTTTTGCATTATAACTAGTTTAATACCTGTTGAAATCGAGCTGTTTTATTCACCTCCGTCACTCCTGAATCATTATTCTCACTGACTTCCTGGTTTGCGGTGCGCATTCATTCTTGCAACATCACGGCCTAATGGGAACTACAGTTCCCATTAGTCTTAGCCTCCATGCCTGTGAGGGATAAGAGAGCATCTTCACGCAGGGCTGTAGTCATAGGGAGGGGATGAGCACATTCTGCTTTCCACCATGCAAAACGGCTCAGATGTTGGTGGAAAGCAAGAAGAGGAGAGACAGGAAATGGCATTTTCAAACCTGGATTACTGTATTTTGGAGGTCAAAAGGAAAAACGAGGTAAGTGATATTTAAATTCTCTAGCTTACAGCAATCAATTGATCTAATAAAAAACGAACCTTTAGTGTTCCTTTAAGGGGACTTTTACAAGTATCACAATGCCTTGATGGGAAGATATCGGGCTGATATCTTCCCATCAAGGCATTGTGATATTATCAGCTCAGAGAAGTGTGAATTCCTAGGCATACTGTAGTTGCCTGCAGACTGCCCTAGGCATGTGATGCTGAGCCTCCAAGACTGAAAGTACTAAAATCCAGTGAATGAAAGAGGCAGTCTAGGAATAGGAAGTATGGGGTGGAAAGGGCTAACTGATGCTTGACATCCATTAGCCAAGAAACAAGGTGGACTCTATTGAACTTGCAGCTTCATATGCACACTGTGAGAAGATCACAATATGCGGTGAAATCAGGGTAAGCAATTTGACATGTACACATCCTTTATGGTTTTAATATTGACATCAAGTCTCTGCAGTCTCCCCATCGTGCAGTAGGAACAGATGTACTAAAGCACTGGAGAATTATGAAGAAATTCCATCAAGCACTAGCTATGTGTGAAGATGCCATGGAAGTGAGAGGAGTCGAACGTTGGCCACACATATCTCATTTGTACATTTAATAATGTCTACAGTAGAGAAACTTGACATGTCCTAAAGGATTTCTGATTTTTGTTGTAATGTTTGATGTTCTGATGAATGTAATTTCCTGAAAGAAAACCACACACACACTGTTAAAAATGTGTTCATTCAAGAGAAAAGTTTTATCCTGCGCCTTTGCTATTTCTTGCCATTAGAGTTGAAAACAAATGTCCATTTGACATCACTAACAATTCTACAATGGCCAACTTTACTTCAAACTGGCAGACATGCTCTTGTGTATGGGCAGTTTCAGACTGTCCCCAGGTCAGGTCTTGGGGGGGCACTAAAAGGCAGCTTAAAGAAAAAAAAATTTTTTTTGCGATATGTTGTGCCTCCAAAGTGTTTCCAAGTTCTTAAAGAATTGAAAACAAAGTAAAACTGTCATAAGAGATATAACAAAGCTGCCATTATTTTGCTCCTTCTGAAGATGGTGGTTGCTTAGCTATTATCTTGACCCAAGGGCATCAGTATATTGAGTCGCTGACCTGGAAAATGCATACAAATCAGGACAGTCCAAGTAAAGTCCTTATGAAATAGGCAAAGTACAAGTTTAAACATAACATACTTGTATATACAGCTAGGAAGCATAGATGTACAGAGACCCTATTATACTATGCATATTAGGAATCCCTACAAATTAGAGGTTTTAGCAGAATGTGACTCTGAGGCTAGGTTTAAAAAAAAATTGCCTTGAGGGGGCTTTTCACATTTAGGACTCGTTTTTGACTTGCCGTTGGGGGTTTACTTGTGCTTTTACTGCCTCTCTGAAGCTGCAAGGGTAACAATTAGGGGTGTTAATATGCAAAAATGATCCATCCTGTTGCATTCCACAGGCAGTACCACTTCTAAATGCGACCCATTCAAGCCAGTGAGGCTGTGCTGCAACCTTGAGAAATGCACACAGTTGCGGTGCAGTAGTGTTGCGTTTAAATGGTTGAAACAGGCAATGAGGAGGTGACACGCCACCTCCTCACTGCCTGTCAATTGCCTCAAAGTGATCTGAACGCAGATCGCTCTTAAAAGGAACATTTTATAATACGCTATATTTGTTTCTACCTGCATCTTTAAAGGATAAGTTAATTACATTTTTTTATTAGGACCTATAAAGCATCTGCTGATCATGGGTGCAATCGCTGGCTTCTGCATACTGTCAGCATAGCTGTCTGCCTGTACTTCATACGGACAGGCAGTTACTAAATGACAGGAAGGATCAATGAACTTCCTAGAGCGCCCATCGGCACCCTGGTAGTTCATTGTGAACTACAAGCCATCAGACACAATGATAATTGTAGTTCTCCGGAGGCCTGCGTGGCCGCTTTATTTTTAAATTGTGACAGCGGGCGCCGAGAGAAGATCGGCAGCCCGCTGTCACAGCAGGAATTTTGAAAAGGGAGCTGCCCAGTTAGTAATATGTTACACCCTAAGTATGGGTGTAGCATGTTATGAAATGTGAAAATATCCTTTAACAAACACATTGAAGCAAGAGATTGTAAATAGACAGTTTCCATAATGCAAAATATGCACCACGGAACCCAAAAACCCTAAATGCGGCATTTATCTAGACTTCACTGCAGCACAATGATAAAAAATGGGCTTTACAGGATTATATTGTACATAGAATGAACATACCAATGACACAATCCCAGGAATTCATACAGGTAAATTCTGCAAAAGTGTCTTGCGGTTGTTCTGTTTTGGCCATCTTGTTCAATTAAAGCGGGAGTTCACCCGGAATTTTTTTTTAACATTGGATTCATGCTCATTTTGTCAAGGGGAATCGGGTAGTTTTTTTAAAAACGAAGCAGTACTTACCGTTTTAGAGAGCGATCTTCTCCGCCACTTCCGGGTATGGTCTTCGGGACTGGGCGTTCCTATTTGATTGACAGTCTTCCGACGGTCGCATACATTGCGTCACGAGTAGTCGAAAGAAGCCGAACGTCGGTGCGGCTCTATACGGCGCCTGCGCACCGACGTTTGGCTACTTTCGGAAAATCGTGACGCGATAGATGCGACCGTCGGAAGACTGTCAATCAAATAGGAACGCCCAGTCCCGAAGACCATACCCGGAAGTGGCGGAGAAGATCGCTCTCTAAAACGGTAAGTACTGCTTCGTTTTTAAAAAAATTACCCGATTCCCCTTGACAAAATGAGCATCAATCTAATGTTAAAAATTAACATTTCCGGGCGAACCTCCACTTTAACATCCATTGGGTGCTCCACCCCCTACTTGGCACCTACTTGCTGTGAGCCGAGTTGGAAGGAACTCCTGTGTCCGTCTATGAAACAGAGAAAAGCTGTGATCTTCAGGATCAAGGCTAATCTCTTGTGTGTACTAGTTTATTTAGCTGAGATGAGAAGCAGAGAACATGTTGTCAGCTTCTGATCACAGCACACAACCGTTCTGTCACACAAAAGGCCAGTTTTATGAAAGCGAGATCTAAAGATCTCACTGGGCCTATTCACTGAAATATCTCCTTCCCAGATTCTCCAACTCAAAGGTGCAGAATCCGGGAGAGAAGCCGGTGCAAGCAGAAGAAGAAAACTATGGCTAGTTTGGCCCAATTTACTCACTTTTGTTGCCAGCGGTTTAGACAGTAATGACTGTGTTTTAAGTTATTTTGAGGGGACAGCAAATTTACACTGTTATACAAGCTGTACGCTCACTACTTTACATTGTAGTAAATTGTCATTTCTTCAATGTTGTCACATGAAAAGATATAATGAAATCTTTACTAAAATGTGAAGGGTGTACTCCCTTTTGTGAGATACACATACATACAGTATATATCTTCATAAACAGTCAGAGTAAAACGATCTCCTCTTTGAATGCTTTAGAAATGAGCAGTGGAAATGTTCTACTGCTTCATAAATGGACACCAGAGTGTGGTGACTGTATTATATGATTTTAGACTTTCTATGCATCCATGCAGGGTCTTTTTGATGCTGTGAAGGAAACAGACTGAGGAGGATTTTAGAGGCTGTTTTGGCGTATTGTCTTAATTCGAAGACAGAGAGACCAGCCCTGTCAGCCTAATCTTTAATAATATAGACAATATTTTTGGTCAGTGAAATTCCCAAAAAATTGATAAAATTAATGATTACAGTAGCTGAAGATTCACTGGGTGTTTCTTGGAATTAACTACCTGCTTCTGGATTTTATTGAAATTCCAGTTTTATACTTTTTTTTTGTGTGGCTGGGACATTGGTTTTATTTAATCTATGAACATTTGTGGCGAGGCACATGTGACAACACTGTTTTTTTTTGTAGCACTATATTTTTCTATTTTGTATTATGCTTTGCAACATTGTTTCATTTGAGGTTTGAGCACTGTATTTGTGGGAGAATTATAATTCTCACTTTTTTTTTTTTTTAACGTATTGACACTTTTAAATAACTCCACTGTGAAAATCGGTTGTGTACAAATAACCCCAGATATATTACGGAATGATTCATTTATTTATAGACCTTAAAGAAAGCTCACCAGTCGGTCACAGGTGGTCATCTACCAGGGCTCAAGTCCTGCGGGAACGCGTGGGAACGGAGTTCCTGCACTTTTTTCACAGCAGGAACGCAGTTCCCTTTGCAGGACTAGAGCAGCCGAGAGAAGCCGAGCCACCCGAGCCAATCCTTCACTAAGCGGCGATGCCCAGCTCGAGTCACTGTCAGGGGCAGGCGAACCTTAGTAATCCTTTATTTTACTGGCCGCTTCCTGTATATGGATTCATCGGGTAGTGTGCGGGTATTCCGTCACTCTTCGATGCCGTAATGTCTCCTGGGAGCTTTTGTCATTGTTCCCAGGAGATATTGTGGAACATTCTTTCTAAATCCCACGATAACTTGCGGCAGACCTCCGCAATGTCTCTTGGGAACAATGACAAAAGCTCCCAGGAGACATTGCAGCATTGAGGAAGTGACAGAATACCCGCACACTACCCGTTGAATCCTTATACAGAAAGCGGCCCGTAACATAAAGGATTACTAAGGTACAGTGGATCGATTAAAAAAAAACATGTGGTTTAGTAATTATGCATATGAGCGTATCTTTTTTTTTTTTGGTGGGGGACTGGATCTTGGGTTCCCACACTTTTTTCCCCAGGACTTGACCCCTGTCCTCTACCATAACCAACTTGTATGCACATTCTAGGGCAAGGGTCCCCAACTACCTGCCATGGTTCCTTATCAGCCAGGGCACGGGTGCTTCAGGGGGGTGGGCGGCATGAGAGGGCAAGGCGGGCACATGAGAGAGACGGGGAATCAGAAAACCGGGCTGGCAAGCAGAGATGACATCTCTCTCCGCCCACGCCGCATCACCGCTCTTCCACCCTCACAGTGCGGGCCTCTTCAGTGTCGGAGGTGCAGCAGGGAGCAGAGAGATGGCATTATCTCTCACTGCCCGCCCCGCATCTCACTCTCTCTCTCTGGCAGACAGTACTCTGGTGGCAAGCAGGTGACATTCCTCATCTGGTGGCAGGCAGCATTCCTCATCTGTTGGCAGGCAGCATGGCAGGTGACATTCCTCATCTGTTGGCAAGGCAGCATGGCAGGCGACATTCCTCATCTGGTAGCAGGTGACATTCCTCATCTGGTAGCAGGCAGTGTGGCAGGTGACATTCCTCATCTAGTAGCAGGCAGCATGGCAGGTGACATTCCTCATCTAGTGGCAGGCGATGTGGCAAGTGACACACTTGGGGGTCCCACTGATGCTGCATTATGGTGCGGGGATGATTGAAGCTCCAACATCAGCCACTGCCCCGACAAATTGGCAGCGAAAAATCATGATACCCCCACACGTTTCACTCATCCTGACATCATATCGACCATGGTGCCGGAATGATTGGAGCGCCAACACCAGCCAATGCCCCGACAAATTGCCTGCGGAAAATTGCATACCAACGCGTGCAGTGCCAAGACCCCCTCAAAGGGTCTTAGCACAATGTTCTTCCCTGCAGTGGGTCCCCGGTGCCAAAAAAGTTGGGGGCCATTGTTCTAGGGGATAAAATGATAGTCCTCGATTGTCTAACCCCCTCCTGTTCAGATAAACTAGTGTACAGGTTCCACCTTTTGCCTATGATGATCTTTCTTGTTCAATTGTATTTATTGAGAGTTTTCATATGGTACAAAAACACTGGGGATGGAGCCCCATAATGAATTTTACAGAACAAGATATAAAGTTATAACAACAGGTGCCACTACTTAACAAATGTATTATTACGGTCTGTATAAGAGCAAATTGGCTTAAACAAATATTCGCAAAGGCAAGATATTATCAACTGGAATGAGAATGTTGGATATTGAAGATCTTAACTGTAAGGCAATAGATTTTACTTCATCAGTATTATCCAGTCCTAGTGCTGTGGTGAAACTAAGGTTATGGGATAAAGGGGGTAAAAGAAAAGGAATAAGAAGGAAAGGAAGAAGAGCTGGAGGAAGAAGATAGGGGGTGGAAGGGGGTAAATGGGTAATGGATAGAGGGAGTTCCCTCCCCACTTATGGGTTTGCAGGAAGGCATCAATGGTTTAAAGGCTCAGGGATTGAGCATTTGAAATCCAGAGTATCTAAAGAGACGGCGGACAATTTTTCATTTAACGTAGTTCCATTCAATCATGCATGAACTTCTGTTAAATTTAGTATTGGGGATTTTCAGGAGTTGGCCATCTAATGCTTTTGTGACAGCAAATATAAAGGTGATAAGCTTAGGTGCAGAGCACTAAGCACCATCAAGGGGTTTGTTCAGTAGCGCCCTACCCGTCAAACCTTTCCCTGCGCTAATCTCTGTCCCTATTTGGCGAATACCTGTCTCTGACATACAACTTGCTGCAGGCGTGCCCAAATGACGCAGGAGACCCTGAGGCCCTGTACACACGTCCGAGGAACTCGACGTGCCAAACACATCGAGTTCCTCGTCGAGTTCTGTGTTGAAGCCGCCGAGGATCTCGGCGAGCCAACTTTCCTCATTGAACAACGAGGAAATAGAGAACATGTTGGTTCCTCGTCGGCTTCCTCGGTGAAAAGTGTACACACGACCGAGTTTCTCGGCAGAATCCAGCTCCGATCGAGTTTCTGGCTGAATTCTGCCGAGAAACTCGGTCGTGTGTACGGGGCCTGAGGAACCCAGTCAAGATGACCGTCTGAGGTCTTGCAGCGTCCAGTCAGATAACTGGCTTCTCAAATCCTAAGGGGACAATTGTCTTATCAGACCCCTCTCCACTTGTAAAAGTGGCACAGTGCCGCCTACAGGCTGTAAGAAAACCTAAACCTACCTACAAGGGGCTGATGTGAGTACACAATGGTACAGTCTACATGCAAGAAGAGAACCTACACATGCCTACAAGAGACTGATGTGGATGCACAATATGTAAAGTGCTACCAACATTGATGGACCCACATTCATACCTGCAATAATAACAAATCATTAGCAGCCAATAAACAGCAGCTGCTGGAAAAGATCTTCCTTTGCTGCCAGTTCCATTTTAACGCAGAAGAAAAAGAAATCTAATATAACACTTCAATGAATGGAAAATTAATTCTTTGTATCTATACATTTTCTATGAAGGAATATTCTGTATGTGACCTCATATAATAAGACCACAAAGCCCACTACCAAACAATGAGCAGATTTTATAAATCTTTTGGATGGGTTCTGACTCAACAGTAAAGCACACTGACTTCCTGCCAACTGATTGAGTCTTGACGTCTATCTTCCGGAGACTGTATGGTCCAGGAAATGGGAAGTTCTGTTCACTCAGAGATAAGTGAACAGCTGCAAACCAGTAGCCGAGCACGCTAGCAAACAAAGAACCTGCAACAAATTTCATTTTCCTTTGTTTAGATCCAGGAAAATACACAGCATTGCTCACAAGGACAATTGTCTGTTCACAATAACTAAATTCAAGAGAGTTTGGGGAATTCCCTTTTTTGTAAAATGCTACATTTCAGCTTTTTACACATGGCAGATATATGTACGATGCCTTGCAGACAGGGGGAAGCAGAGATCTAGTCATAGCAACAAGTTAACGTTTTCATGATTTATTTTTTTCCGGTTTTTGGTTCCATAGATTTCAATGGATCAAAAATGTGTATTGAAAAACGTAAAATGCACCTGAAATATGCAAACTGCAATCTGCATAGGTGTAAATCAAGCCTAAGGCCAGTCCATTTGTATATAATTTAATTATATATTATTTTAAAGGTGAACTAAAAACCTGGAAGCTGATTGGCTTCTATGCAGAGCTGCACCATATTTTGCACTTTCCAGTTTTAATAAACCATCCACACCCTTTTCATTTTGAAATGATCGGCAATGCACCCGAATGCAATAAAAAGAACATGCCTGCACCGTATTTTGCATTGCCACACACCCCAATGCAAGCCAGTTCCTTACCATGCATTACAGCTCATTAATCACTTCCTACCTGTCTATAACAGAATGACGACCGGGCGGTGATTCAGTTATCCTGACTGGACGTCATATGACGTCCAGCAGGATAACAGCCATCACGCACTCATGGGGGCGTGCATTGCGGCGATCTGTGGTGCGGTCTGTCAGTCTGACTGAGGCTCTTTACCACGTGATCAGCTGTGTCTAATCACAGCCGATCACGATGTAAATAGGAGGAACCATTGATTGGCTTTTCCTCACTAGTGTCTGACAGACGCAAGTAGAGGAGAGCCGATCGGCTGCTCTCCTGACAGGGGGGTCTGTGCTGTTTATTTATCAGCGCGGCTCCCCCTCGGATGCCCACCCAGGACCACCAGGATGCTACCAGGACCACCAGGGATGGCCATCACACTGGACCACCAGGTATGCCACCCTAGACCACCAGGGAAATGCCAATCAGTGCCCAGGCACCTGGCAATCAATGCCCATCCCCAATGCCTGCCAGTGCCATCAGTGATGCCTATCAGTGCCGCATATCAGTGTCCATCAGTGCCACGTATCAGCACCTATCAGTGCCACTTATAAGTACTCATAAGTGCAGCCTTTCAGTGCCCATCAGTGCCCATCAGTGATGCCTATCAGTGTCACCAATCAGTGCCGCCTTTCGGAATCGGCGTAACTGCTCATTAGCATAATCGTCGCGTAAAAGATAGGGAAGCGCCACCTAGCGGCCGGCCTGGAATTGCAGCCTAAGATCCGACAGTGTAACACAGTTACACCTGTCGGATCTTAGGGATATCTATGCGTAACTGATTCTATGAATCAATCGCATAGATACGACCGGCACAACTCAGAGATACGACGGTGTATCAGGAGATACACCGTCGTATCTCTATGTGAATCTGGCCCATTGTGTGTACCAGGCTTTAGTCTTTGTTTACACGAGGCATACTATGGCATGCACCCATGCGAGGGCGTCTTTACCTGCACAGGGATGCAAAGGTGTTGTGTGCATCCTTGTGCAGGCAGTTCCTTAGAAAGCTGTTGGATCAGCATGACAGACAGTCAACCTGCAGGGTTTTGGAGGGACAGATTAACAATGACAGCCTTTTCATTCTGCTGGATTAGGGTGTTCTTGATAGGTGGGATGTTTTAAATATCCCTTCTAAACACATCTTTTATTGCTCCCCGATAAATGTGTTTACAAGCGAGAGTTTTCCAGACCCGGAATTATACACCTGCTGATCAGCAGTTAATACATTATAATTTAGCTGATAATTGCTGGGTCCAGGGAAGCTTCCTTCCTCAGAACATAGGGAGGGGTGGAAAGAGCTGATAAGATGACAGATAATGGTAAACAGAGGATGGCTGCTTTTACCTCTGCTAGGTTTTGTTGTATTTCGGAATGAGTACAGGAGAGATAGCTGTTTTTTTTTTTTTTTTTCTCTCTTCCTGATCAGGAATTCCCAGTTGATTCTGAAATAACAGACTTCAAAGCATGAACCTTCTATGACCTACTGGTCTCTTTTTGCTGTCTGACTTATATTATATTTTATTAAAATAATTAAAAAGTGGTATACTATGCCTCTAAGTAATGGTAATTTTATTTGTACAAGTATGATTGTCTCATCTTGACAGGAAGCTGCTTTTTCAGCTGTATGGTTTCTAGGCAGTTTGTAGTTTTTCACACGGACATTAATTCAAAATGTATTTTTGGCACTGTATGCATAGGCACCAAAACTGGGCATCTGTACTGAGCCACCTGTGCCCTCCATGACAGGCACAGGTGGCTCAGTACCCAAAGACACAGCCAGGGGTGGACTGACCATTGAGGCACCCGGGCACTGCCCGAGGGCCCCATGCCACTAGGGGGCCCCATCAGGGTTGCCAGGCTCAGTAAAACCAGGGACAGTATGTAAAAACCTGTGTTTTTTTTACATCTGTCCCTGATATATCCGAAACCGACATGCTTTTGATGTGAAAATCCCGAGATTTTAGCTGCCCCGCTTCTGCACTGCCTCCTGGCATGGTGGCCATCTGTAAGCCCAGGGGCCCCATAATCTTCTATTGCCCGGGGGCCCCATGAGTTGTCAGTCCGCCCCTGCACACAGCTAATGCCATCCCCTCTGCTCTGGTGGGAATCTAAGATTTTAAACAGAAATTTTGAAGATTTATTTGCTCAATAACTTGTAGAGAGAGAGTTAGGGATGCAGGATGCCCAAAGACAACAAAAATATCCCAGGCCTTCAAGAAATAACCAACTGACAGTGGTCCATTATGAGCAGCCTTCTAATACCAGCAAAGTTGATAGTGGCTGTAACATTTCAGTAACAGACTTCCAATATAAGATAGGCCCTTTGATTCTATATAGCAGAATAATGACCCTCTTTTGTGTCAATAATTTCACAGCAGACTTCTACAGGTATGCAGAAATCTTCCTATTTCCCAGATCTCTGCCACAGGCCAGCTTTGAATCCCATAGATTATTTAGACTTCCTTCACAGGTCAGTGTAGAATCTCTAGGCTTCTGCCAAAGGTCAGTAAAGATTCTGTAGAAGGGACAGAACACACGGAGTATAGATTCTGTAGGCCCAGCCAGGCAGTTACCTACTAGCTTCATAGGCCTCTTCCATAGGCCAAATTAGATACTTCCTGCCCAGATGGGCTACTAATTTTTCTTCTGGCTTCCACCAAGGCCTGATAGGCAAAGGACAGGGCCGATCCTAGGGTCACAGACGCCTTGGTGCAGAAATATTCCTGGCGCCCCCACATAGGCGTGGTCATCTTGCTAACTCCTCCCCTTTACAAATGTTTATGTAGCGCCCCCTTGCTTTCAGCATGGGCACTACGCTTTAATTTAGTGGGGAACGGGAGAGTTACCTTGCTCCCATTCAATGTTTGTCTAAATTTGATGATCTCTGTCATTCTGGAAATTCCACTGGGTCAGACTGTGGTCAGGGAGTGCAGTGCCACCCCTGGCCAACAGCTGGCGCTAGAGGGGTTCTGGCGGAGCAGATCTTCTCCCAGCAGCCAATTAGAGGATGTTTTCCCTCGCGGGGCATGCTGGGGGAGGGTATATCTGTGAGAGAGGTCATGTGTCGAAAACTTTTCGCGGGGTCTAATCTAGAAAATCTACCCCTAGGAAGGGAAATTCTCTTCTGTAAGAAGTGTCTCCTGTCCACTGATGCTTTATCACCAATCCTTGTTTCACTAAAAAAAACAAATTAAAAAAAAAAAACATTTGTCATTGAGACATAAGGTGAGGTGAAATCTTCTGAACAGGTGCACAGACAGCAAAACAAATGTTACAGGGGCGATAACCCTTCCCTATTTTTTCCAAAAAGCTTAAAAATATATTTTTTGTCTGGAGTTACACTTTAAAAATGTACCAGTTGAAAATTACAAACAGATTCTACTTAACAACAAACCTACAGTACCTGTCTTGTTTGCACCGCCTGTATATTGCTGTTCAAGGTATATAGCGCCTGGGGGATGGGGGCCCCACGTCTTTCCTTTTTTAATTTGGGTGCAGGGTTCCTCTTAATATCCATACAAGACCCAAAGGGGCTGGTAATGGCCTGGGGGGGGGGGGGGACCAATGCCATTTTTCTTAATGATTTTCATTCATATTGCCAGGAGAAGACATTACATTAAAGCCGCAAGTAGACTTTTTTTCCTATATTAATGTCATTTTGTGCAGGGACAGTTCTAAACACGGGAAAAACGTGCCACTTCACAGGCATACTATAGACCAGGGCTCAAAATTTCAAGTCCTGAGCTACTAGCCAGGCCTCAAGAGTTACTCGCCACCAGTTGCCCCACCTAATTCATACACTGCCCTGCGCATAATTGCACCCGTAAACACGCCCTCAACGATTATCTAATGGAATGACAATGTTTTTTGCAGAATCAAGTTACAAAATTAAATATTACCAACAACAACTTTAACAAAATGGGACAGGGCACTGGGGGCAGACCAGAGGGACAGGGCACTGGGGGCAGACCAGAGGGACAGGGCACTAGAACTGGGTCTCTTCCCCATTCTCTTGCTGTGTCCTCTGCAACTCCCATCCATCCTCTCTCTCTCTCTCCCATTTATCTCATCATCAGGAGCCTGTGTGTGCGGCTCCACGCTTGCATGTCCCCACTTCCCCCTTTTATTCAGGCTGGCAGAGAGGAGAGGAGCTGCAGCACAGTGGGAGGGAGTACAATCCAGCGCTGAGATCCACACAACTGCACCGCCATTGACACCATAGCACAGCGCACACTGACAGCGCACAGCACACATTGAGACCAGCCTGTTCACAGTGCTCAGGCTAAACTGTTGGACACTTACATAGAGTGAGCACTGCACCGGAGTGGTAATTTTTGCAATCCTCCACCTCACTCATTACTTTCTGCTCTCCAGCTACATTGGTCGGGGCCCGGGGGAGGGGGGCAGGCTCAGAGAGGTCATACTGTTGGGTCCCATGGCTTAATGAGAATTGTAAGGAGAGCACCTGTGTACTGCTCTGCCTGTGCGTGACTCACCAGACTACTTTTCCCGAGCATGCACCTTTCCTCTTCGGCCGCCAATCTCATCGGGACTCTAAGTGTAGGCACAGATTGGAGGGAGATTGGTCATGCAGCCCTGTCATCACTCGCCCCCAGCTTAAATCCACTCGCCAAATGCTAGTAGGCGAGTGGAAATTTTGAGGGCTGCTATAGACACCCAGCAGGTACAATATTTAAAGGAATATTTCACTTTCTTTTTCACTTTTAGCATCATTAAAATCACTGCTCCCGAACAAATTTTTTTTTGCATTGATACATGTTCCCTGGGGCAGGACCCGGGTCCCCAAACCCTTTTTAGGACAATAACTTGCATATTAGCCTTTACAATTAGCACTTTTGATTTTGAACGTTCAAGTCCCATAGACTTTAATGGGGTTCTAAAGTTTGCGCAAACGTTCGGTCCGTTCAAAGGTTCTGATGCGAACCGAAACAGGGGGTGTTCGGCTCATTCCTAATCAGGATGAAGCGACTCCTTTTCGGTTATTGATTAGCGTAAAAATAAATCCGGCCTCCTCCACCCCGATTGCCGGCCAATGCCTCTCCCTCTTTGTAGGATGTTAATGATGTGACAGTAAACTCTGGTATATTTAGAGTTTGTAGCTACATCTTGTAGTCTGGTCTGGGACGCTCACCTGAGAGCTAGAAGCTACATCAGTATGAAATGACTCCTTTTTGGTGGTAATTGTCTGGAGCGCTCATCTGAGAGCTAGAAGCTGCATCAGGATGAAGCAACTCCTTTTCGGTGGTAATTGTCTGGGGCACTCACCTGAGAGCTAGAAGCTGCATCAGGATGAAGCAACTCCTTTTCGGTGGTAATTGTCTGGAGCGCTCACCTGATAGCTAGAATCTACATCAGGATAAAGCAACTTATTTTTGGTGCTAATTGTCTGGAGCGCTCACCTGAGAGCTAGAAGCTACATCAACATAAAGAGACTGCTTTTTCAGTTATAATTGTCTGAGGCACTCACCTGAGAGCTAGAAGCTACATCAGGATGAACCGACTCCTTTTCGGTGGTTATTGTCTGGAGCGCTCCACTGAGAGCTAGCTACATCACTATGAAGCAACTCCTTTTTGGTGGTAATTGTCTGGGGGGCTCCTCTGAGAGCTTGAAGCTACATCAGGATGAACCGACTCCTTTTCGGTGGTTATTGTCTGGAGCGCTCCACTGAGAGCTAGCTACATCACTATGAAGCAACTCCTTTTTGGTGGTAATTGTCTGTAGCACTCACCTGAGAGCTAGAAGCTACATCAGGATGAAGTGACTCCTTTTTGGTGGTAATTGTCTGGGGTGCTCACCTGAGAGCTAGAAGCTACATTAGGATGAAGCGACCCCTTTCCAGTGGTTATTCTCTGGGGCTCTTACCTGAGAGCTAGAAGCTACATCAGGATGAAGCGACCCCTTTTTAGTGGTTATTGTCTGGAGCGCTCCACTGAGAGCTAGCTACATCACTATGAAGCAACTCCTTTTTGGTGGTAATTGTCTGTAGCACTCACCTGAGAGCTAGAAGCTACATCAGGATGAAGTGACTCCTTTTTGGAGGTAACTGTCTGGGGCGCTCACCTGAGAGATAGGCGCTACATCAGGATGAAGCGACCCCTTTTCGGTGGCATTTGTCTGGAGCGCTCACCTGAGAGCTAGAAGCTACATCAGGATGAATCAACCCCTTTTCGGTGGTAATTGTCTGGGGCGCTCACCTGAGTGCTAGAAGCTGCATCAGGATGAAGCAACTAATTTTCAGTGGTAATTATCTGGAGTGCTCATCTGATAGCTAGAAGCTACATCAGGATGAAACGACTCCTTTTCGGTGGTAATTGTCTGGAGCGCTCACCTGAGAGCTAAAAGCTACATCAGGATGAAGTGACTCCTTTTCGGTGGTATTGTCTGGAGCGCTCATCTGTTGTATCTGTAAGACTAGATGTCCAGAGCACCCCCCCCCCCCTTACATCAGATGTCAAGCATCCCCACCATAAGACAAGTGTCCCCCACCTTCCCTTACACATTGCACCACCTTAGAATGTGCTGCTGTTGGGAAGCAGAAAGTGCAGGGTCTGGAGGAGAAGCACAGGAGGGCTATCAGCTGCTTAATTCTGCTAAATGCTGAGACCAGGGGTGGCAAAAGAGCGCAGTGGCTGCACAGAGAGGTGCAGGATCTGTAGGAAGACTCTGTCCTCCTCTAAGATTTATATATTTTACATGTATTAAGTTTTATAAATAAATGTTTTTTGTTTTTGTTTTTTCAAAGCTTAAATAATTACCTTTATAAGCATGCTATATAAAACGAAAATATCTGATATATTTATACATATAAATCTATATATTTCTTTATTTTTTATGGGGGATTTTTTTTTCAAAACTACAATAAAACTACTACAAGCATAAACCATTACCATTACTACTAAAAGCATGCTGTATATAAAAAAAAAAAAAGATCTGTTATAGTTATACAATTATACATATATATTTATACAAAAAAAATTTTTTTTCTTTTTTGCTATATCAAAAGAAAAGATATGTTATTGTATACATTTATAAAAAAAATATTTTTCAAATCATTAACTACTACAAAAACCTCTATATATTAAGAAAAAATATGTCACACTATAGGGATCATTACCACATTACCACATATTAATTACCATCTTCATTAACCTGAAAGTCATACCAACTCTTCAATGTTAATGAACAACACATTACCATTTTCATCAACCTGAATGTCAAACCTGTACCTTATCCTCTCTTCAATGTTAATGAACCACATATTACCATTTTCATCAACCTGAATGTCAAACTTGTACATTATCATCTCTTCAATGTACCACACATTACCATTTTCATCAACCTCAGTTTCAAACCTGGCGTCGATTCTTTCGTCAATGTTAAACTGGTTTCTCTGGTCCTGTTGGGGGATGGGAGCTTGGCACATTGGACAGGTTGCGCTGTGCTCCATCCACCGTTTGATGCAGCCCATGTGGAATTTGTGAGCGCAAGTCAGAATGGTCGTGTCTTCACCAACTTCATACCCTGCAAAACAAATCGTACAGGTCAACTGCTCCTCGCTAAGCGGCTCCATGGCCGGTGGCAGTGCTGGGAGATGTTCAACAGGCCTGACGCGGTCTCTTGGCGAACGACTCCTGGGTGGGTCCTCCTCTGGCCTCCGCCGACGTGAGGCTCTAGATCTCCTCCGGGATGTGGGACGTGACGGACGAGGCATCCTGTTGGTGTTGGAGGTCTGAAAAAGGCCAAAAAATTATAATTTTAATAAGAATAATATAATAAGAGTTAGTAATAGTGATGAATATCAATAAAAATGACAGAAATCGCGGTTATTCACCATAAGTCGCTGAAAACTGCAGTGAAATACAGGAGATATCTCTCTGAATGTCACTCCGGCAACTTACTATGGAGAAGTGAGCTGAGAGGTCCTCAGACTGAAGTGATCAATAACCTGTGACCAATCACAGCGTCTCAAACTGAAGTAAACAACCTGATACCCCTCACACCAACAGTCATATAACACAAACCCTTATCAATTGTATATCATTTTATAAATTTTACTTATAATTAAACAGTATTGGGTGATTTTAATGGTTATTCTTGAATTTGGCCACAAGATGGCAATCTTTGTCTTCTCTGGCTGTAATACCAATCCCTGCCATAGATGTCTCCTATCCTGAATGCTGTGATTCTATGGTATCATCATCAGCCGTCGGCCATATTTATTAATGGATATCTCTATGAATGCTGAGGAGAGACTGTTACTGAGGGGAAGTGTTAAGAGTCCTGGGGGGCAGAAATGGCGGCCGAGGGGAGCAGAGCTGTGCAGATGAGGAGGAGAGCCAGGGGGGGAGGAGGGGAGACCGTGGGAATGATGAGGAGGAAAGTCTGGGGGGGACAGAGCTGGAGACCACCAATCACCCCCACCCCCTCCGTGTTCACTAATCATCCCCCACCTCCATCACCCCCTCTGTGTTCACTAATCGACCCCCCATGTTTACACATCTGCCCTCCCCCATGTTCACACATCTGCGCCCTCCCCCCCTTCAGTGTTCACACATCTGCCCGCTTCCCCCTTCAGTGTTCACACATCTGCCCCCTCCCCCTTCAGTGTTCACACATCTGCCCGCTTCCCCCTTCAGTGTTCACACATCTGCCCCCTCCCCCTTCAGTTTTCACACATCTGCCCCCTTCAGTGTTCACACATCTGCGCCCTTTCCCCTTTTCAGTGTTCACACATCTGCTCCCTCTCCCCCTCTGTGTTCACACATCTGCCCCCTCTGTGTTCACACATCTGCCCCCTCTGTGTTCACACATCTGCCCCCTCTCCCCGTCTGTGTTCACACATCTGCCACCTCTCCCCCCTCCGTGTTCACACATCTGCCCCCTCCCTCTTCAGTGTTCACTCATCTGCCCCCCCCCCCTTGTTCACTCATCTGCCCCCTTTCCTGCCTTCCAGTTTTACTCATCTGCCCCCCCAGTGTTCAAAAATCTGCCCCCTCTCCCCCTCCGTGTTCATACATCTGCCCCCACAGTTATGTACACTACTGAAGTCGCTCCGACTTCAGAAAAGGTTCCTGTACTACTTCAAGGCGACTTCTAGGCGACTTGTACCCATTGATTTCAATGGAAGTCGCCTCCAAAGTCGGATCACCCTCTTAACTGAAGCAACGTTACAGGAAAAGAAAATAGTTTACTCAGGCAAACCCCTCCCTCCCACAGAGCTGATTATTCTGTGATTGGCCACTGGCAAAGTCGCGCTGAAGTAGTCTTCAAGTTGCCTCGCAAAGTCGCGCTGTAAGTCGTGTTGCCCCTGTTTGAACTGGCACCAAGGATCAGCATGTGACATTAATAAACATGAACAGATTTCAGTTTTGCCCCACCAGGCTGGCCCCCCATGGGAAATGTGCCTGGCTGCTGAGTTAATTTCCCCATCCCTGCACTCAGTGCACTGATGGGAACTGATTGACAGCACTGATAGGTGCCAATGATTGGCACTGATAGGCACCATTGATTGACAGTACTGATGGCCACCGATAGACAGGCCACTGATTGGCAGCACTGATAGACAGCAATGATTGGCAGCATTTATTGGCACTGATTGGCAGCATTGATCTGCAATGATAGGCAGCACTGATAGTCAACGCTGATTGGCAGCACTGATGGGCGGCACTGATTGACATCACTGATAGGTGCCAATGATTGGCACTGATAGGCACCACTGATTACCATTACTGATGGCCACCGATAGGCAGGCCACTGATTGGCACTACTTGGTGGCACTGATAGGCAGCACTGATTGGCGGCACTGATGGGCCCCGATTGGCACTAATAGGTGGCACTGGCAGCACTAATACCCCTTATAGACAGCACTGATAGTCAACACTGATGGTCACTGATTGACAGCACTGATGGGCACTGATAGGTGGCACTGGCAGCACTAATGGCCCTGATAGGCATTGATGGGCAATGAAAGGCAGCACTGGCAATACTGATGGGAACTGATTGACAGCACTGATCGATAGCACTGATTGACATCACTTATAGGTGCCAATGATTGGCACTGATAGGCACCACTGATTGACATTACTGATGGCCACCGATAGGCAGGCCACTGATTGTCACTACTTGGTGGCACTGATAGAGAGCAATGATTGGCAGCATTTAGTGGCACTGATTGGCAGCATTGATCTGCAATGATAGGCAGCACTGATTAGCGTCACTGATGGGCCCCGATTGGCACTAATAGGTGGCACTGGCAGCACTAATACCCCTTATAGACAGCACTGATAGTCAACACTGATGGTCACTGATAGGTGGCACTGGCAGCACTAATGGCCCTGATAGGCATTGATGGGTAATGAAAGGCAGCACTGATTTTCACTGACTAGCACTGACAGGTGGCACTGGTTGGAAGCACTGTCAGAGGAGAGGGGAGTATCACATTGAGCAGATATTGGGGCTTGTAAGATACGCTCAGAGTGTGACACTGTCATTTATTGTAAGGTAGCTGTTCACAGAGAGAGAGAGGCTGTCAGAATTCAGCGGTGATGTCAGATATGGGCGTACACCATCCCATTGGCAAGTGTTCGATAGCTGCTCAGTCCCGCCCACCCCCGACACTAAGCGGATCTTACAACTCCCAATATCTGCTCAATATGATATATTGTGAAGACTTTCACAGCAGCCCATGCAGATCTCAGGAGACACCCGGCATGGGGCTACACATGGGTGATCAGGGTGTGCCCAGGCACACTCCACACACGCCGTGGGCCCGCCTATGCTTGCGTCCCTTTTATTTAGGAAATGGGGGTAAAGATTAAAACTGGGGGGTGGAGGAGGGGAGCCCCTGTCAGGGAGGGTGTTCGGGGCCCCTGTCAGTGAGGGTGTTCGGGGGCCCCTGTGATCTCTAATAATGGCGCTGATCCTGAGTGTGAAAAGTGATTTCTCTTCCCTCAAACCAGAAACCCTTCCCCTCTCTTCCTCTCCCCCCTCTCTTCCTCTCCCCCCTCTCTTTCTCTCCCCCATCTCTTCCTCCTTCCCCCCCTTCCTCACCTCCTTCCTTCCTCACCTCCTTCCTCCCTTCCTCACCTCCTCCCTTCCTTACCTCCTCCCCCCCTCTATCTCACTATAAGGCCCCTTTCACACATGCGGACCGTATGCCTACTTTATCATCCATACGTTTACAGATGAAAAAGGGACATACATGTATTGCTATGAGAAAGCGGGAAAGGATGAACATCCGCTGACACCCGATCTCATCGGTGTCCGCTATGCTCCGATTCTGCAGACGGAGGAAAATTCTATTTTTTCAACCGTCAACAGAGCAAATCGGGTGAACACGGACAGACGGTCCGTGTTCATCTGATTCCCCCATAGGGAAGAGCAGAGATCTGACAGGGCGGACCCTGCACAGTGTGCAGGGACCTGTCATGGGCAAGCCAGTCCACTAGATGGCGGTATCAGCGCATCGGTGCTCGCATGACCGGTAGCAGCGCATCGCCGCGTGCAATAGCGGCACTTTGACGTGCGTGGGCACGAGCGGCAGCGGCGCACTGGCACGTGCTGACACCATTTTGCCTTGACCCTGTACCTGATCCGCCCGCCAGTGTATGACCCGGCCTGTCTGGACCTGCTTGTGCCTGTACTACACCTCCCTCCTGCTGCTGATCCCGGCTTCCTGCACCGTGCCTCCAGTTGTCTGCTGTCTCAGCCAACACCAGCACTGCTGACATTTCCCCAGAGTTCACAGGAGTCCAGCTCAGCGCCAGCACCAGCGTTCCTGTTAGGCGCTTGTGCTACTCTGCACTCTCGAGCTCCCTGTCCACTCTACCTGGGGCTCCGGAGTCAGAGGAGTAAGAGTAGCCACTCCCTGCATATCAGGCTCTACCACCAGGAACGTGACAGTACCGAACAGCCATGTCCGAGCCTGCGCAGGGAGCGGATCCTATGGCGGAACTCTGTCGACATCTGGATGGTTTAACCCAGGCAGTCAGGACTCTGCAAGAAGGCTACACCCGACTGGAGAATCGAGTCCAGGCTTTATCTGCTCCAACCTCCTCCTCTACTGGCGCCTCTGCTTCGCCTTCAGTAATCATGTTACCCCCAGAACCCAAGGTTCCCACGCCTGAGAGATTTTCGGGAGAAAATTAATATAGAGCATTTTGGAATGCCTGCGAGCTCTAATTCGCATTACAACCACGGACCTTCTCATTGGAGACCACCAAGGTGGGCTTTGTAATCTCCCTCCTGTCTGGTGAGCCGTAAGCTTGGGCCCACCTTTTCCTGGAGCAAAAGGACTTGTCCCTCAATAATCTGAACACCTTCTTCCAGGCCATGTCCCTATTATATGAGGACCCACATCAGGCTGCTACTGCAGAAGCCGCTTTGAATGCCCTATTACAAAGTCGCAGATCAGCAGAGGACTATATGTCTGAATTCAGGAGATGGAGTTCAGACACAAACTGGAATGACGCGGCCTTATGTTATCAGTTTCGCTTAGGTCTCTCGGAGCCACTCAAAGATGAACTGGAACGTGTAGGGGTCCCTGGAACCATGGATGCCCTTATTAATCTGACTATCCAAATTGACAGAAGCTTAAGAGAACACAAGTCTGAACGTGCCACTGGTCTGTCTCGCCCAGCCTGGATGATGCCTCGGGTACCCACCTTCTCCAACCCAGCTCCCCCGATCCCGACAACTTCCTCTATCGACACCCCAGAACTAGGGATGAGCCGAACACCCCCGTTCGGTTCGCACCAGAACCTTAGAACGGACCAAACGTTCGCACAAACTTTTAGAACCCCATTGAAGTCTATGGGACTCGAACGTTCGAATTCAAAAGTGCTCATTTTAAAGGCTAATATGCAAGTTATTGTCGTAAAACGGGTTTGAGAACCCGGGTCTTGCCCCAGGGAACATGTATCAATGGAAAAAAAAATTTAAAACTGTAATTTTTTTTCTGCATAAGTGATTTTAATGATGCTTAAAGTGAAAAAAAAAATGTTTTTAATTCCTTTAAATATCGTACCTGCTGGATGTCTATAGTATGCCTGTGAAGTGGCACATGTTTAGAACTGTCCCTACACAAAATGAGATTACTAAAAGAAAGAAGTCATTTAAAACTGCTTGCGGCTTTAATGTAATGTCTGGTCCCTGCAATATGGATGAAAATCATTGAGAAAAATAGCATGGGTTTGAAAGTAGGGGCTTGCCGTATATACTCTGCAAAAATTTTGGCCTTAGGTGTTGGTGTTGAATGAATGAATGAATGAAAAATTTATATAGCGCGGCACATGCGAACTGAATCGCCTCTGGGCGCTTGTTGTTTGTGTCTCATGCCTTTCAGAAAAGCAGGGTTTTGATCTGCCTTCTGAAGGACAGGTGGTTTTGCTCCAACCGAATGCTGGTTGGTAAAGCATTCCAAAGCCTGGGGCCCTGGAAAGCAAACCTTCTTTCTCCTTTGGACTTGTATTTGGTTTTAGGAACCTTGACCAGATTTTGGTCGGTGGATCGCAGAATGCGGTTGCAATTGTGCGGTTTGATCTTGTCGCATAGATATCTAGGAGCCTTCCCATGGATGCACTTATGTGTCAGGCAGAGTGCTTTAAATGCAATTCTGTCTTTCACTGGCAACCAGTGAAGGGATCTCAGTGAAGGTGAGATTGATTCCCAAGATTTTTTCCCAGTCACCAGTCTAGCGGCCGTATTCTGTACGACTTGAAGACGAGCGATTTGGTACTTGGGTAGCCCGAGGTAAAGGGCATTTGCATAGTCCAGTCTGGAATTCACGATTGTTCCCACCACGACTGCTACGTCTTCTTTGGGGATAAATGGAATCAGTCTGCGTAGTAGGCGCATCAAATGGTGCGCCCCGCTGACTACTGACCCTATTTGTGCGTCCATTGTCATGAAGGTGTCAAACGTGACTCCCAGACTTTTGACTTTGGAGCTAGGGGAGATGATTTGTCCCAGGATGGGAGATGGTGTCCAGTTTGTTGTCGGTTGTTTCTTCCGACTGGCATCGAAGATAAAGAGTTCTGTTTTAGCGCTATTGAGTTTGAGATAACTCTTAGTCATCCAGTTTTCTATTGAAGAGAGACATTTCTCTAATCTGAGATGATGATCCTTTTTATGGCAGATGCGAAAATACAACTGCGTGTCGTCTGCATAAGAGTGATAGAGTAGTTCTTGGCTACCGATAATATCAAAGAGAGGACGAAGATAGATATTAAACAGCACCGGTGATAGGGGGGATCCTTGGGGGACCCCACATGGCACCGTGCGTTTTTCTGACGTGAAGGATCCCAGTTTCACTGTTTGTGATCGGTTTCCGAGAAAAGAGGAGAACCATGGTAAGGCATCTTCTGAGACTCCGGCGACTTCTGTTAGTCGTCTCAGTAGCAATTTATGTAAGCCCTCACAGTTAGTCTTGGTGGGCGCTGGAACGCCCTGTTGTGAACTATTATATCAAGAATTGTAATTACATACCATTGTTGAACAGTGGTAGAAAAATTGGGCCTTTGGTGCTGGTTCCACAACACTGTAAGTCCTCACAGTTACTATTGGTGGGCGCAGGAATGGGCCCTGCTGTGAAATATTAGATTAAGAATTGTAATTACATGCCCCTGTTGAACAGGGGCAGAAAAATTGGACCGTTGTTGGTGGTGGTGGTGGTGGTGGTGCTGGTGCCTCAACACTGTAAGCCCCCACAGTTACTCTTGGTGGGTGCAGGAATGGGACCTGCTGTGAAATATTAGATCAACAATTGTAATTACACGCCCCTGTTAAACAGGGGGCAGAAAAATTGGGCCTTAGGCACTGGTGCTGGTGCCACAACACTGCAACCCCTCACAGATACTTTAGTTGGAGCACAGAAATGAGCCTGCTGCAAAGTATTGCATCAAAAATTTTAATTACACGCCCCTGTTAACCACTTGCCGACCACGCCATAGGCATTTTACTGCTACAGCGCGGTCGAGTTTTTCTGACAGAACGTCCCTGGGACGTCCTCCCAGAATCCTCCACCCGCGCGCCCCCTGGGGCGCGCTCCTGGAATCATCCGTGAGCGCCGGGTCTAGAAGACCCGGCGCATCACGGATCGCAGTAAATTGCCGCTGATAGCGGCCGTTTACCACGTGATCGCTCTGTCAAATGACGGAGCGATCACTTGTAAACAAACCGGCGTCATTTGATGACGCCGGTTCCTCCTTCTCCTCTCTGTACCGTTCGGTACAGTGTGAGAGGAGGGGGGGGGGGGAGGAGCGGGTGTCAGCAGCAGCGCTGTGGCTGGATCTGTGACTATTGCAGTCATAGATCCAGCCATCCATCCATCCCAGCTCAGCTATCCCTGTGCAATACTCTGCAATACCCCTATAATCTGCAATACCCTGCGCAATACTCTGCAATAGCCTGCGCAATACTCTGCAATACCCCTATAATCTGCAATACCCTGCGCAATACTCTGCAATACCCCTATAATCTGCAATACCCTTCGCAATACTCTGCAATACCCTGCGCAATAATCTGCAATACACCTATAATCTGCAATACCCTGCGCAATACTCTGCAATACCCCAATACTCTGCAATACCCTGCGCAATACTCTGCAATACCCCAATACTCTGCAATACCCTGCGCAATACCCCAATACTCTGCAATACCCTGCGCAATACTCTGCAATACCCCAATACTCTGCGCGATACTCTGCAATACCCCAATACCCTGCGCAATACTCTGCAATACCCCAATACTCTGCGCGATACTCTGCAATACCCCAATACCCTGCGCAATACTCTGCAATACCCCAATACTCTGCAATACCCTGCGCAATACTCTGCAATACCCCAATACCCTGCGCGATAATCTGCAATACCCCAATACCCTGCAATACCCTGCGCGATACTCTGCAATACCCCCATACTCTGCAATACCCCCATACTCTGCAATACCCCCATACTCTGCAATACCCCAATACCCTGCGCGATACTCTGCAATACCCCAATACTCTGCAATACCCTGCGCAATACTCTGCAATACCCCAATACCCTGCGCGATAATCTGCAATACCCCAATACTCTGCAATACCCTGCGCGATACTCTGCAATACCCCAATACCCTGTGCGATACTCTTCAATACCCCAATACCCTGTGCGATACTCTACAATACCCCAATACCCTGCGCGATACTCTGCAATACCCCAATACCCTGTGCGATACTCTGCAATACCCCAATACCCTGCGCGATACTCTGCAGTCTTCCCAGCCTAGATGTGAGATGTGGGGTCTTATTGACCCCGTATCTCACTGTAAAGAGGACCTGTCATGCTATATTCCTATTACAAGGGATGTTTACATTCCTTATAATAGGAAAAAGTGATAAAAATTTTTATTTTTGGGGGGAAAAAAGTGTCAAAATCAAGTAAATAAAGTGAAATGAACAATAATTTTTATTTATTTTTTTAAAGCGCCCCTGTCCCCGTGGGCTTGCATGCAGAAGTGAACGCATACGTAAGTCCCGCCCACATATGAAAACGGTGTTCAAGCTACACATGTGAGGTATCTGTGCGAACGTTAGAGCGAGAGCAATCATTTTTAAGTAGCGAAGTTTGGCGCCATTCCATGAGTGTGCGCAATTTTGAAGTGTGACATGTTGGGTATCTATTTACTCGGCGTAACTTCATCTTTCACATTATGAAAAAAAATTGGGCTAACTTTACTGTTTTTTTTTAAGCACAAAACACTTTTTTTTTTTAAAACATGCGTTCAAAAAAATTCTGTGAAAATACCATGCAAGATAAAAAGTTGTAACGGCCGCCATTGTATTCTCTAGGGTCTTTGCTAAAAAAGCATATATAATGTTTTGGGTTTCTATGTAATTTTCCAACAAATAAATGATGATTTTTCCATGTAGGAGAGGAATGTCAGAATTGGTCTGGGTGTTCCAGAACGCCTGATGGTGCTCCCTGCATGTTGGGCCTCTCTATGTGGCCACGCTGTGTAAAAGTCACACACATGTGGTATCGCCATACTCGGGAGGAATAGCAGAATGTGTTTTGGGGTGTAATTTGTGGTATGCATATGCTGTGTGTGAGAAATAACCTGCTAATATGACAGAAACAAGTTTTTTTTTTTTACAGAATTTTCAGTTGTTTTTCTTTTATAGCGCAAAAAATAAAAAACCCAGAGGTGGTCAAATACCACCAAAAGAAAGCTCTATTTGTGTGAAAAAAAGGATAAAAAATTCAAATGGGTACAATGTTTTATGACTGAGTAATTGTCATTCAAATTGTGAGAGCACCGAAAGCTGAAAATTGGTCTGGACAGGAAGGGGGTTTAAGTGCCCAGTGGTCAAGTGGTTAAACAGGGGCAGAAAAATTAGGCCTTAGGCACTGGTGTTGGTGCCACAACACTGCAACCCCTCACAGATTCTCTAGTTGGAGTGCAGTAATAGGCCCTGCTGCAAAGTATTGCATCAAAAATTGTAATTACACGCCCCTGTTAAACAGGGGCAGAAAAATTGGGCCTTAGGCACTGGTGCTGGTGCCACAATACTGCTACCCCTCACAGATACTCTAGTTGGAGCGCAGGAATGAGCCCGCTGCAAAGTATTGCATCAAAAACTGTAATTACACACCCCTGTTAAACAGGGGCAGAAAAATTGGGCCTTAGCCATTGGTGACAGTGCCCAGAACCAAAAATGTTCTTACAAGCTATCAGCATGATCATTGAGGTGGAAAAGGATAGTCACACAGCATAACAGGATAGTCACTCAGCATCAGCATAGGCAGTCTTGAAGGGATCTGACATTTAAAAAAAAAATATTCAGTTACATCAGCATCAGGTGCTTGGTAGCTGGTGGTGATCCAAGCCTGATTCATTTTTATGAAGCTCAGTCGATCGACCGAGTCGGTGGAGAGGCGCACCCTGTGATCGGTTACAAAGCCTCCAGCAGCACTGAATGTGCGTTCCGAAAGAACTCTGGATGCAGGACAGGCCAATAGCTCAATTGCATACTGTGCAAGCTCTGGCCAGTGATCCATCCTCAAGACCCAGTAAGCCAGAGGATTTTCGGTGGGAAAGGTGTCCAAGTCTAATCTTGCCCCTAGGTATTCCCACACCATGTAAAACAGACGCTGGCGATGGTTGCAGGAAACGGTCAAACCTTGGGGCTGCGGACTAAAAAATTGTCTGAACGCATCGGTCAGACGGCCACCTTCTCCACCGCTCCTTCTGTGACTGACTGAAGCCTCAGCAACACGTTGTTCAGGACCAGGATTTTGTAACCTCCCAGTCTCTGGGAACGCATTGCACAGACCTTTCTGCAAGGCCTCCCGAAGATGTTTCATCTTCTGCTCCCTCTGCGCCGGCAAGATAAGGTCCGCAACCTTACTCTTGTAATGTGGATCAAGGAGGGTTGCCAGACAGTAATGATCCCTCTCCTTGATAGCACGAATAGGAGGATCCTTCCGCAGGCTTTCAGGATCAGGGAGGCCATATAGCATAGGTTTGCTGAGGCATTCGGTGTGGAGACCTCTGGGTCACTGAGGAAAACATGATCCACAGCCATTGCCTTACACATGCCGGTAGAGAGCCGGAATCGCCTTCCATGACAAAAAGTGGCGTTTGGGAACTTGCCACTGAGGTACTGCACATTCCACAAACTCACGGAACGGGGCAGAATCTACCAACTGAAAAGGCAGCAGTTGAAGTGCTAGCAATTTAGCTAAGCTAGCATTCAACCGCTGGGCATGTGGATGGCTGGAAGAGAACTTCTTTCGGCACTGCAGCAGCTGGGGCAGGGAAATTTGCCTGGTACAATCTGACGTTGGTGAACCGATAGTAGATTGCCCGCAAGTACTTAGCTGTGACACACCTAATTCTACACCTTTAGTCCTATCAGTGCAGGCTTCAGAGAGGACTGAGGGTATAGTGGGGTTGGAGATCCCAGCTGATGAGGAGCAAGGAAAAATCCGCTTTGTTCTTTGGTGTGGGTTTTTGAGGTACGCTTGCCAACGAACTACATGGCAGGTCGACATATGTCTGGTCAAGCATGTGGTGCCCAAGGGGATGATGCTTTGGCCACGCGATATAGGCTTGAGACATATGTTGCAAATAGCAGCGGCGCGATCTGATGCACTCGTCTCAAAAAAGGCCCACACCAAAGAACTTTTGGAATAATTCTGAGAGACAGCAGCGCCCTGCACTTGAGGAGCTCTGCGTTGTGATGCAGTCGGTGTGCTGCCCTTATGCTGGCCCCTGGAGGGCATCCTGCCTCGTTGGAGATGTGCCTCCTCCTCCTCCTCCTCTCTGCTATCAGGCACCCACATGGAGTCAGTGACCTCATCATCCCCTCCCTCCTCATCACTGTAGAAAACCTGGCAGTATGCTGCATCTGGGGGAAAATGACTGCCAGATTGCTGTCCTTCTTGGGCACCCCCTCTCTCTGGGCTCATGTTACTGCCTTCCCCTAGCTGTGTACCATCATCGGAGTCTTCAAAACTCTGCGGATTCTCCTGCAGCATGTACCCAACACTGTGGTCAAACAGTTCGGGGGACTCCTTAGGAGGACATGGTGGGGCTAGGGAAGGAGTGACTGATGCCATTGAGCAGAGGGAAGAGGCCGCGTTGGCAGCTGCTTTGCCAGACAAAGTACCCTGAGCCTGGGTGAGAGAGGATGAGGAGGACGGCTTGGTCATCCACTCTACCAAGTCTTCGACATGTTGCGGCTCAACGCGGCCAGCTGCCGAAAAAAAGGATGAGTGTGTACCACGGCCACTTGCTGATGAGGATGCACCGTGTCCACGACCAGCACTGTTGCCTTTAGACGCAGAGCCTGCTTGCCCTCTTTTATTGGCTCGTGACTCTCTGCCTCTCCTTGTTGTCCTTCCAGACATACTAATGGCCTGCAGGGAGATGTAGCTGCACAAATACTGACAATACCTGCTGATCCCTGCCTGTGGTATTAATATGAGCAGATCCCTGCCTCTAGGAATAAATATGAGAAACACCAGCTTTACGTAGCTTTAGGTGCACAATGTGCAGAGGACACAGACAGTACACACACCACGTAGCTTTAGGTGCACACTGCAGAGGACACAGACAGTACACCATGTGAAAATACTGCAGCTAGCACAATCACCTGCCTGCCTGTCAGTATATTAGGAAGAGCGGATCTAGCTAAACTCAATACAGTGTATAAATATATATTCAACACTTGGGATGCATATATATCCTCTACACACTGTAACTCTAACTGCCTAGCCTGCCTGCTCTATCTAACTGCAAAAAATGACACTCTCTCTGTCCACTCTTAACCACAGCAACACACTACACAAGGCCGACTTCCAGGCGGCTTTTTATAGTGTGGGGCGTGTACTAAACCCCCTGAGCCATAATTGGCCAAAGCCACCCTGGCTTTGGCCAATTATGGCTCTTCGTTTTTTGCAAGCTGTGATTGGCCAAGCATGCGGGTCATAGTGCATGCTTGGCCAATCATCAGCCAACAATGCACTGCGATGCCGCAGTGAATTATGGGCCATGACACGCCACTCGATTTTGGCGCGAACGGCCCGTAACGTTCGTATTTCGACAAACGGTCGAACATACGATGTTCGAGTCGAAAAGCCCTATGATTGTCCAATTGAGCTCCTCCCCGGAGCCGAAATCCCCTTTGGCAGAATCTTTACCCTGACGGAACTGGAACTCGAGACCCTAAATATCTACATTGATGATAATTTCAAAAAGGGGTTCATCCGCTCATCTACCTCACCAGCAGGAGCAGGGATTTTCTTTGTTGAGAAAAAGGACCACTGCCTTCGCCCTTGCGTGGACTACCGAGTGCTTAATAAAGTAACAATCAAAAACCAGTACCCCCTTCCCCTTGTACCTGAATTGTTTCAAAGACTGGGGGCCGCGGTTATCTTTACGAAATTAGATCTCAGAGGGGCCTACAACTTGGTGCGCATCCGGAGCGGTGACGAGTGGAAGACTGCCTTTCATACCCCCTTTGCCCACTTTGAATATCTTGTGATGCCCCTTAGGACTGTGTAACGCCCCTAATACGTTCCAGCATTTTGTAAATGGTATTTTTAGAGACTATCTTGATCTTTTTGTCATCATTTACCTTGACGACATCCTTATTTTTTCCCCTTCCCTGGACAAGCATCGAGAACACGTCAAGAATGTGCTCAAACGACTTTGAACGCACGGACTATACGCTAAACAAGAAAAGTGCGAGTTCGAACGTCAAAGTATACAATTCCTGGGACTAATAATCTCTGTGAAGGGTATCGAGATGGACCCCCAGAAAGTTACTGCGATTCTCGACTGGCCGGCGCCCGTGGACAAGAAGGGCGTTCATCGCTTTGACGGGTTCGCAAATTTTGACAGAAAGTTTATTAGGGGGTTCTCTAACATCATCGCTCCTATAACTAGCCTAACCAAGCAAACTGTCCGGTTTCACTGGTCCCCTGAAGCCCAAAGGGCTTTTGAGATCCTCAAGAATCTGTTCGCATCTGCATCGGTCCTCAGACACCCTGACGCAAGTCTACCTTACATTCTGGATGGTGGATGCTTCAGAAACGGCAGTTGGAGCGGTTCTCTCTCAAAGACAGGGGCCCAAGGCCATTTTTCACCCAGTTGCTTTCTTCTCCCACAAACTGTCTGAAGCGGAAAAAAAACGACGATGTAGGGGACTGGGAATTATTGACAAAAAATTAGAGTATGGCCTCAATTAAGACTAATCAGTGGTATATATCAAAGTGCCATCATCCAAAATACTTCAATCGAGGAAATGGGACCAATTGAATATAGGGTGAAGGCTGCTTGATGCCTACTGACCCATCAATAGTCACAGGTCAAGGGGTGTTGACTAGGATTTTATAGGCACTGATAACTAGTGTTGAGCAGAATACGCCATATTCGATTTCGCGATATATCACGAATATATAGCCGAATATTCAAGAAATATTCGCTAAATTCGAATATTCGTGATATTTTATCGAAATGAAATGTTTCGCTATTGCGAATGCGAAAATAATTGCGAAATTTCGACAACTGCTGTAGGAGCACTCTGATTGGCTCAGAATATTCGTGATATTTTATCGAAATTTCGCAAAATGCGAATGCGATATTTATTGCGGAATTTCGACTACTGCTGTAGGAGCACTCTGATTGGCTCTGATGCGGAAGATAGGGCGAAGAAAATAATCGCGCGATATTCCGATTGCCGAATAATCGCATTGCGATTTTTCGGCAAGATAAAATGATCGCTTCAGCTACTCGGCCCAAGGTCTCTAATCATACCAGCAATGCTTTTAGACGTCGATGGAGATCTCTAGGATGTGATCTGTTCTAAAAATAAAATTGAAAAAATTCGAATATTCGGAATAGCGAATATTCACCCCGAAATTCGAAATATATCGCGAATACTCGAATATGCCATATTCGAGCCGAATATTCGCAATACGAATATTCGTGAGCAACACTACTGATAACACAACCATATAATAATATAAAAAATATATTTATTAACATAAAAAACTATACATTGTTAAAAACATTTGGGACAAGCCCCACAATACAGAACAGCAATGTTGGTAACAAAAACCATCATATATCTGTTAGGGTGGAGCAGGCCACAACCTGTGACTATTGACCTGTGACTATTGATGGGTCAGTAGGCATCAAGCAGCCTTCACCCTATATTCACTTGGTCCCATTTTTTCGACCAGGAATTATTGGCGATCAAGGCCGCACTGGAGGAGTGGCGGTACCTCCTGGATGGTGCAGCACACCCGATCCTGATTTATACGGACCACAAGAACTTGGAATACCTGAAAGTCGCCAAGAGGTTAAAACCACGTCAGGCCAGGTGGGCGCTCTTTTTTACCAGATTCTCATTTCATTACTTAAAACTTCTGAACTCCTGCAAAGTATGTTTTGGTGGCCTCAGCTTTTAAAGAATTGCAGGAGCTATGTGGAGTCGTGCACCACATGCATCCGAAATAAGGGGAGCCTGGGGACTTTTAAAACCATTGACCGTACCAGAGAGGTGATGGAGGATGATCTCCATGGATTTCATTGTGGAGCTTCCTCCTTCTGGGTGCTTCACCACCATCTTCGTGATTGTAGACAGGCTATCCAAGATGGCACATTTTCTGCCCATGAAAGGTACACCCTCTGCTCCTGAAACAGCTAAAATCTTTATCAGAGAAATCATGAGGCTCCACGGTATCCCTGCAAACATTGTGTCGGATCAGGGGGGGGAGCAATTTACTTCTAAGTTTTGAAGAGCACTCTGTGAGTCTCTCAAGATTGATCTGTCATTCTCGTCTGCTTACCACCCACAATCAAACGGCCAGACTGAAAGAACAAACCAAACACTTAAACAATATTTGCGTTGCTTTTCATCATTCTCACAAGAAGACTGTGTATCTCTGTTGCCACTGGCTGAATTTGCATACAATAATTCGGTCCATTCCGCTACTAAGCAATCCCCATTCTATGCGAATTACGGCTATCATCCGCTATTCATGTCCAACTGTGTCCCGGAGTGTACGGTACCCGCTGTTCAGGAGACATTGGATTTCTTCAACACTAATAATAAATTGTTACAAGAGACAATGACACAGGAACATAACAAAGAAGTGTTTGACAAGAAAAGGAGAGAAGAACTCAACCTGGATCCCGGAGATCAGGTGTGGTTGTCCACCCTTAACATAAGACTTGCCTGCCCTTCAAAGAAACTGGCCCCTAAATTCATGGGTCCCTTCCCAATCAAGAGAAAAATTAACAGCGTAGCCTACGAACTAAAGCTACCAGAATATTTCCGTATCCACCCAGTCTTTCACATCGCCCTTCTTAAGCCTAATGTTCCTGACCCCTTCCATGGGCGAAGCACTGACCCTCCCGAACCAAAAAAGGACAAAAAAAATTAAAAAATAAATTCAGAAAAATTCCTGTCGGCCATCTCTCCCTCCCCTCTTCCCTTCACCCCTCCCTATATTTCAGATAAGGAGCCCAAATCGACCGGTATCTCTCATATTGGTCTTTCATTGCCAATGTTAAATTATCCATTTGCTGTATCTCAGCAAATCTTGCGAGTCATTGTGCTCTAGATGGAGAGGCCTCCTGTTTCCACAGGGCTGGAATACACGCCCTCGCAGCTATGATAAGTTGTCTTTTTATATTTTTCCATTGACATTGGAAAATCTAGTATTAGGACAGCTGATGGTCAGCCTTCTAAGTTGATTCCTGTAATTTTTTTGATTGTTTCTGTTACCATTTTCCAAAATTCCTATACTTTCACGCATTCCCAAAAGATATGTATCAATGACCCTTCCGCTGCATGACACCACCAGAAGACATCTGACATCTGAGGGTATTTTCGGTGTAGTACTGTTGGTGTTCTATACCATCTCGTTAGTATTTTAGATCCTCCCTCCTCATATTTACTTGCTACTGAAGCCTTGTGTGTAAACCGCAGAATCCTGTCTTTCTGTTCTTGGGTAAATGTTAATCCCAGGTCTCTCTCCCAGGCTTGTATAAAAGTGAATTATTGTGGTATGTCTAGGTTAATTAGTGTTGTATAAAAGTAAGACAGTAAATGTCTCTTAGGATTCCCCTCTAAACATATCTGCTCGAATTTTGACAGGGTTCTAACTTCTGTGTAAATGTTTGCTTTTGGCCGAAGAAATGCTTCAATTTGCAACAACCTGAGAAAATCTAATTTTGGTATGGCTTCTCTTTCTATCTCTCTCCTTGTCATTAATCGGTTATCTTTTGAGAAGTGGATGATCCTGCTAATGCCCCTCTGTCGCAGGGAATTAAACCTTGGATCTATCAGGCCTGCTTGGAAAGCCTTAGTGCCCAAGATCGGAGTCAGCGGGCTTGGGTATTTAGACATAGTTTTTTTCAAAAATCTTTTTAGTTATTCGTAAAGTGATTCCTATCATTGGGTGTTTCTTTACCTCTTCTGTTATTTCACTTTCTGGAATCCAAGCCAGGCCTTCTAATGGTATTTCTACTGTCGCTTGCTCCATTTTTATCCAGGGTTTCTTGTTCCGCCCACACCACTCCACCACTCTAGCTAAATGAGATGCTTCCTGGTATTTTATCAGGTCTGGAAATCCAATCCCTGCATCCCCCTTCGGTAATGATAGGATAGCCCTACGTATCTTCGTCGGTTTCCCTGCCCATATGAATTTCAAGAATCTTGATCTCAGTTCCCTTAAGAAACTTTGTGGTATCTTGATTGGTAGGGCCTGAATTAGATACAGAACTTTTGGGAGAACATTCATCTTTAATAATGTAAAAATTCCTTTGTTCCATTTCTCTAGGTCTGATTTTATTCGCCTAGCCAGTGCTACATAGTTAAATTCAAATAGTTTATTTAAATTCCTTGTTATCTTTGTTCCTAGGTAGTTTATATGGGAGTCTGTACACCTTAAGTCAAATTGTGTTGTTATCTGATCCAATAGTTCCGCTTTTAGTTCTATTCCTAGTGCTTCTGATTTTCCATAGTTGACTTTAAAGTTGGACAGCTTTCCATACTCTCTTATTTCTACCAGTAAAGACGGTAGGGAAATAACTGGGGATGTTATAAAAAAAAATTAGATTGGCTGCGTATGCCGCCACTTTCTGTTCTTCTCCTTTCATTATTAACCCCCTGATATTCAAATTTGCTCATATCTTCTATAGAAAGGGCTCCATAATCAAAACAAAAATTATAGGCAACAATGGGCAACCTTGTCTTGTCCCGTTTCGAATAAAATATGATTCGGATATCTTACCCTCTATTTTGACTTTCGCGCCCGGTTGTGAGTATAGGTTCATAAACCAGCTCATCATCCCTTCTCTTAATCCTATGTGTTGCAACATTGCTTTTAAAAACATCCACTCAACTCGGTCAAAAGCTTTTTCTGCGTCGCTAGCTACTAATATCATTGATTTATTTTGTTTTTGTGCTAAATGTATCGCGTTTACCACTCACTATGTATTTTCTCTCCCTCTCTCCCTGGTATAAATCCCACTTGATCTGGGTGTATCAGGTCTGGGATATATTCTATTAGCCTTGTAGCGAGAATCTTAGTGAATACTTTTAGGTCCACATTTAACAATGATATAGGACGATAACTGGCACATTGTGATGGATCTTTCCCCTCTTTTGGAATAACTACTATATGTGCCATCAACGTTTCGTTTGGTATTTTCTTTCCTTCCCGCAGTGAGTTGTAAGCTGCTGTAAATCTTTGTACTAATTTCTCGGCGAACATCCTATAATATGTTAGGGTAAACCCATCTGGGCCTGGTGCCTTGCCCAATTTTAATATTTTTAATGCATTCATAAACTCCCCTGTTGTAATCCGCTCATCTAATTTTCTCGCTATATCCTCTGATAATTTTGGCATCTGAGTTTCTTTAATGTATTCCCTAGCTGCTTCCAATTTCTCCTGATCCTTCTCCAGAGAGAGTTCCTCATCCAACTGATATAATTTCTCGTAATATTCCTTAAAACACTTTGCGATCCCTTGCGGGGTATTAACCACTCCGTCTTTAGATGTTTTAATTTGTGTAATATGATTACCTATATGAGCTTCTTTTAGGGCATTTGCTAGTATTCTGCCTGGTTTGTTCCCATACTCATAAAATGTTTGCCTCCCCCTTATTAATTTAGCTTTGGCTTTATCTATCAGCAGAAGGTTCAGTTTTTCTTGTGTTTGATCTAATTCTTGTTCTATTGATTGAGCCTGAGATTTTTTATGTACAGTTTCTAGCTCCCCAATACGTTTAAACATTGTGTCTATCTGTTCGTTTAACTTATTTTTTCTATGTGCTCCCATTGCAATAAGGTTACCTCTCATTACGCATTTGTGTGTTTCCCACAAGCAGAAGGGGGTTGTTTCGCCTGTATCATTTGTCCTAAAAAAAAAATCGAATTCTTCCCTTATTTTCTCTTCGTATTCGCTATCTTTTAGTAGGGTCTCGTTTATCTTCCAGTACTATTCTTTCTTATCTTCCACTCCCCATTTTAATGTGCAATCTGTTGGAGCGTGGTCTGAGAGAGTGAAAGTTCCAATAGAGGCATCTACTAAAGATGTTGCTAGATTTTGAGGGATTAAAACATAATCAGTTCTAGTATATGTTCCATGTCTTGCCGAAAAGAACGTGTAATCCCTCTCCTGTGCATGAGCCGTCCTCCAACTATCAATCAATTGTAGTTCTTGTAGAAGTTTTTTTGCTTTTCTTAACTTAACATAAGACAGATGAGAGATACCTTTTGATGTGTCTTTTATAGGATCCAGGGCCATGTTCAAATCACCCCCTATCACCAAAACTCCCTCCCTATGTTGATAGACCAATTGTAAACATGTTTCTAAACAGTTTATCTGGTCGACATTCGGTAAGTATATATTTATACTTATTTTTAAAGCGTCGCCTATGGAGAATTTTAAGTACCGAAGTTTGGCACCATTCCACAAGTTTGTGCAATTTGAAACCTTGACATGTTACTCGGCGTAACATCTTTCACATTTTCTGGGAAAAAAATTGGGCTAACTTTACTGTTTTTTCTTCTTGTTTTTTATTGATTGAAGCGTATTTTTCCCCCAAAAATTGCATTTGAAAAACCGCTGTGCAAATACAGTGTGTCATAAAATGATGCAATGACCACCATTTTATTCTCTAGGGTCTCTGCTAAAAAATGTATATCATGTTTGTGGGTTCTATGTAATTTTCTAGCAAAAAGTACTGATTTGAACTTGTAAGCAACAAGTGTCAGAAAAAGGCCTGGTCTTGAAGTGGTTAAATCCATGTAGTGTTTTTTTTTAAGTGGTTGTAAACCCACTTTGACAATTTGCACCTACAGGTAATCCTAGATTAAGGCTTACCAGTAGGTGCAAGAAATATCTCCTTAAAGTGGAGTTCCACCCATTTTTTTATGTTTGTCTGTGCTGCATGCTCTAATCTCATAGTGTTCAGAATGGACAATTTTTTTTTAATTTGTTGCTTGTAAATACCTTTATTTTGTAGTCCTTCATTACTTCCTCCTCCTTATTTGCCTAGGCTATTTGCAAGGGTTTCTGGGATAGGCATCATGTTTCCCAGTAGTCCTTGCAAACCTGACTGAAACCTATTACATTGCTTGTGCACTGAGCATGTACGAGATATGCAAAGCTGAAATCCAGGAAGTCATACAGTCTGGCTTCATGATGCCCACACTTAAGATGGCCACGGTCTATTTCTAGATTATAAACTATTTAAATGCTGTAACAACCTAACAAAACGGACCTTAGTTTACAGACTAACTTTACTAGAATACATTAAGCTTGTGTATTGCAGGGGTATTTATATTTAAAAAGTGAAATTGTGGGTGGAACTCCCCTTTAACCACTTAAGACCCAGACCAATATGCAGGTAAAGGACCAGGCCCCTTTTTGAGATTCGGCACTGCTTCGCTTTAACTGACAATTGCGCGGTCGTGGCTCCCAAACAAAATTGCGTCCTTTTGGTGGTATTTGATCACCTTTGCGGTTTTTATTTTTTGCGCTATAAACAAAAATAGAGCGACAACTTTTTGCTTTAATAAATATCCCCCAAAAATATATAAAAAAAATAATATTTTCCTCAGTTTAGGCCGATACGTATTCTTCTACCTATTTTTGGTAAAAAAATTGCAATAAGCATTTATCGATTGGTTTGCGCAAACTTTATAGCGTTTACAAATAGAGATAGTTTTATTGCATTTTTATTATATTTATATTAATGGCGGCGATCAGCGATTTTTTCGCGACTGCGACATTATGGCGGACACATCGGACAATTTTGACACATTTTTGGGACCATTGTCATTTTCACAGCAAAAAATGCTATAAAAATGCATTGTTTACTGTGAAAATGCCAATTGCAGTTTGGGAGTTAACCACTAGGGGGCGCTGAATGGGTTAAGTGTGACCTCATATGTGTTTCAATGTTAAAAGAAGGGTTTTGCGCAAAAACTAAACACTATCAAAAATAAGTGACGGTGATAAGTGATAATGAATCAAAAAACAAATAGATCATAAAATGTGCAAACAAATATATATATATAAAAAAAAAAAAATTATATATATATATATATATATATATATATATATATATATATATATATATAAACTAAAAAAATAGAGTGGAGTGAATTAAATAGTGATAAGTGTCCCATAGATCAAACTGCAGTAACGAGCTGCCAAACAGGAATAAAGATGCGGCTGAATGTCCACTAAGCCAGGTGTATATGAATGACAGTAAGAGAAATGGTCATATCCATAAAAGGGCTCCCAGAACTCTCACCTCAATACCAAGAGTCTGGAGCATCAAGGTATCCTTTGCATCATCCACCTCCTTTCAGCCAAAGTGTCTTCCCACCTGTCACACTTCAATAGTGCTTCTCCAGCCTCTCAAGACTGTCCACAGCCTTCCCTCTATGATGCTGCATGCACCTCCTCCTAAAAAATAGCGTGCAATAATAAAAACAACCAGCGGCGTCCTCGGCGCCTGCTTACGTCACTCCAGGTATACGTCCATCCAATCAATGACAGCGCCACTGTGAAGAACTCTCCTGTGACCGATCGCAGGACCCCGGCGGCGATCAGGTCCGCGGGTCCCAGGGCCGCGGTCACAGAGCTTCGGACCGGGTCTCGGGCTCGCGACCCACGGCTGGGCACTTAAAGAGGACGTACAGGTACGTGATTGTGCCCAGCTGTGCCATTCTGCCGACGTATATCGGCGTTAGGCGCTCCTTAAGTGGTTAACCTACACGGTTAAGGAGATATATGCAGAAAACACTGCACCAAAGTCTACGGCAAATACGCGCACTGGCGCACTGAGCATCCCGGCATTCTGAATGGAATCATGCCAAGATTATGCCGGTCCCGCGCGAATGCGCGGGAGTGACGTCATCACCGCTCCGGCCAATCACAGCGCCGGAGCGGCAATACCAAGAAACTCCGTGTGGACATGGTGGCAGAGGGGAACGAGGAGCACTTCGGGGGCTTCGATTTCAGGTAAGTGCCACATAATGAGCTAGTATACTATGCATACTAGCTCATTATGCCTTTCTCTTGCAGGTGTTTTTTTTCTGGATCCTTTTAAGAGGGTTTACTTCCTCTTTAGGCTGCTGGATGGCGGTCCCACCTACCACTCAGACAGCAGGAGGGCAAGGATTGGTGACAGAATATCCTGGGGAGAGAAAGCCCACCCAGGGAGCTGCGTAGGGCTGCTGGGAACTGCAGGAATTTGTGGGGGATGTAGTCCCCATCTGGAGACTTTAGACCCCATTCACACCTGAGCACTTTGTAGCTTGAAGCCTGAAGCTCCAAAACGCCCGAAGCCAGAAGCTCCAAAACGCCTGAAGCTCAAACAAGTTCTGGGACTTTTTTTTAGGCAGATTTGGGCGTTTTTCTACTTTTTACATTGGTGACCTTTTGACCTGTACCAAATCGTGGCAAAAACGCTGCAAAAATGCTCAGGTGTGAATGGGGCCTTCAACTGAGAGACTTGGTGGTACTATAAGTCCCAGGAGGAAGTTGTGCCAAATGGAGGAAAAATGAGAAGCCTGGGATTGGCAGGGGCATGAAGCTCATCACATGTAAATACAGAAGTGCCGTTTATTGGCTCTCCTCGCCACACATAGACAGAGTATGAGGTGAGGAGAACGAATCAGCAGCATCTCCTTGCAGGGGAGGCCTGTACAGATTATCAGGTTATTGATTATCAGTGCAGCTCCAGCAGTGGCCATCAGTGCTGCCTCATCTTTTTCTGTCTGTATGTATGTACCCTGCACAGTACCACATCTCTTGTCATGTATGCTGGGTGTAATTCTCAGTATCTGTTCTTATTCTGCATATATGGAATTGGCACAGTACTACTTCTCTTGTTCTGTATGTTTGGTGTAATTCTCTATAATGCTGTAATTCTTTCTGGACTCTGCAAACATTGGTGTGGTACTAACTGCTTTTCTTATGTTTTTGGATTTCTTCCAGGGCCTTCAAAGAAGCGAGATTACTGTGCCATGAGTCTATCCCCTCTGAAGCTAGTTGGCAGGATTACTTGAATGGGTCACTTGAAATATTTGATATTAAAAACAGAAGATCTACTACATCTTACACAAGTACATGGATTGTAAGCTGTCTGGTATGGGGAAATGGTGGGTCACATTACAGGGTCATCAGTATGGTGGTGTGGTGCATATATTGCTAGATTGCAGGTTGTTGGGTACAGGTGCAGATGGAAGAGGGAGTCACAGTTTGCCGGGTGATCCTTAAAGCGGTAGTTCACCCTCCTTAAGAACAATGCAGCATAAAATCCGGCATAGTAGCGCGAGCTACACTATGCCGGTCTTAATTTTTTTATCCCGGTACTCACGGTTATATCGTGCATTGACGATTCTGTCTGCCGCGGGGAATGGGCGTTCCTAGCAAGAGGTAGGGTGATTGATGGCCGGCTCTGGCACGTCACGCTCGCCGAAGACAGCCGGAGTAGGTCTCGGCTCTTCACGGCGCCTGCGCACAGGCTATGCGCAGGCGCCGTGAAGAGCCAAGCCTATTTCGGCTATTTCCGGAGAAGCGTGACGTGCCATAGGAACGCCCATTCCCCGGAATCTTCTATGTAGGATATAACGGTGAGTACGGGGGAAAAAAAATTAAGACCGGCATACTATGCCGGATTTAATGCTAGAGGGAAAACAATTTTTTTTTTTTTTTTTATATAGGGTGAACCCCCGCTTTAACCACTTCAGCCTGGACCATTTCGCTGGCCAAAGACCAGAGCACTTTTTGCGATTCGGCACTTCATCGTTTTAACTGACAATTGCGCGGTCGTGTGACTTGGCTCCCAAACAAAATTGACATCCTTTCTTTTGGTGGTATTTGATCACCTCTGCAGTTTTTATTTTTTGTGCTATAAACAAAAATAGAGCGCCAATTTTTAAAACAATTCAATATTTTTTACTTTTAGCTATAATAAATATCCCCCAAAAAATCTATAATAAATTTCTTTCACAGTTTAGACCAATACGTATTCTTCTACATATTTTTGGTAAAAAAAAAAATCACAATAAGCGTATATTAATTGGTTTGTACAACAGTTCTAGCATCTACAAAATAGGGGTAGTTTTATGCAATTTTTATTATAATTTTTTTTTTTACTAGTAATGGCGGCGATCTGCTTTTTTTTTTTATCGTAACTGTGACTTTATGGCGGACACATCGGACACTTTTGACACATTTTTGGGACCATTGTCATTTTTACAACGATCAGTGCTATAAAAATGCACTAATTACTGTGAAAATTACACTGGCAGTGAAGGGGTTAACCACTAGGTCGTGATGAAGGGGTTCTAACTGTTAGGGGGCATAGCTACGAGTGACACATCACTGATCGCTGCTCCTGGTGAGAGGGAGCAGACGACCAGTAACAGTGTCACTAGGCAGAATGGGGAGAGGCTTGTTTACACTTGCCTCTCCCCATTTTGCAGCTCTGTGACCCGATCGCGGGACACCGGTGGACATCAAGTCACAGAGCTTGCGGCAGGGGCATGGCGGGAATTTTAAAGTGCCGTAAATATACGTTCCTCTGCCCAGCTGTGCCATTCTGGCGACGTATCTGTGCAGGAGCTGGTCATTAACCAGTTAAGCGTACCTCTAGAAGATTATGGGGTGAAAGCACCACCAACGCCCAAAGACCAATTTTTCTGCAACTCTGTAACAGGGGCATCAAATTTAATTTTTTTACAACAAGGCCAATTCTTGCTTTCATCAAGAGTACCTCTATAGGGTTACGGTTTGAAGGCACCACCAACACCCAAAGCCCAATTTTTTTACACCTTTTATTTTTATCCAAAGCTTGTGAAAGAAACACCAGACTTCATCTAAAAAAAAATTGAAAATCTATAATTAGGCTTCTTCACATACTGTAAGGCTTGCCCACTGTGGTACAAAACTTTGTTATTTCCATCCAAAGTCTGCCAAAGAGACACCAGAATTTATGCAAAAAATCTCTAAACTTGTTCAAAGTGCACTAAATTGTGGCCTCATCATACAGACTATCTCCCCAAACCAGCTTTTACAAAATAAAGAAAGCTTGCAGGGAAAATCAAATGTCCTTTTTTTCCCTTATAACTGTCAGTTTTGCTGCAGCAGGTTTTATACACGGTACAGATGCGCCACTTTACAAGCAGACTAAGAGGACCCCCAGGCACTCTATTATATGCCTCTGACGATGTCCCATTGAATGGAAAACTATTGTGGAGGAAAACTGTTACAACAATGCATCAGCCCTTACATTGTTGGTATGCAATTGAAGCTTGACAGAAAAAGAGCCTATCGCACCCTTCTGGGAGATAAACATTTTGCCTCAGACAAGAATATGAAATTCTTGTGGTTATTCAAAATGAGAACTGGCATAGTGGTACCTTCAAGGAGATGCCTCCATTTCTAAGAGCTATGATTATAGCTAACAGCTCTCTGTCCCCAATCTCATAATTTCATTCCGCATGAGACAATTTCTTGGAACCTCAGCCTGAAGCCAATCAAAAGAGGGGTTGTGTCTCTGTAACCAAGGATAACCAATAACCAAATAATGGGGTGAGGAAATAACTTGAAATTTGATTATCTCATAGTGAAGAGCCCCTACAGCCATGGTTAACGGAGAAGTCTCATGAGTCACATGGGCAGACTGTAGAGGTCTCCCATCAATAGCTTCAATGGCAAGTGGCGTGGCACGAAGCTGCAGCGGAATCGAGTGCTTTGACACAAAGACACTATCTATGAACAGGCGATTAGAGTGTCTCGATGGACGACTCAGACCAAGAAAGGGTAACCGGAAGAAAAGGCTTATCCTTCAGGATAACTGGGGACGTAACAATGTAACCCAAGTTCTGTCCCCTACAGGACCTCAGGTGCAAGCGTTTCCCAGACGAGTACAACAGGACTTCAACAAGTGACCTGCCTGGCCACAATAAAGGCACAATCTCTCCTTCCTCCTAAAGGCCCTCTCCTCCGCAGAGAGACGTGTGAAGCCCAACTGCATGGGTTCTACTTCACTGGTAGTCTCAATACCAGGAGGCATGGGAGGTGAGGGAGGCATTGGTGGGACTGTAAAGCTCGGAGCTGAACGTACAGGATGCTTCCACAAGCACTGCTTAAATGAAGGTCTCTCTCGGGGTCTGATGTCAATCAGAATGGCAAACGTGATCAACTTCTCCAGATCTGTAGGTATGTCTCGGGCTGCTATCTCATCTTTGATGTTATCTGAGAGACCATGAGAGAAAGCAGCCACGAGAGCCTCATTGTTCCAAGCGACTTCTGCTGCCAGAGTAAGGAATTCAAAGGCGTAATTAGCAACAGTTCTCGTATCCAGTTTGATGAGGCTCTTGGCAGCAGAAGTGAAGTGAGCGGGAATGTCAGTTACCCTTTTAAAGGAAGCCACAAACTCTGGGTAACAATGAGTTTATGCGTCTTCCATAGAGGGTTTGCTCAAGCCAAGGCTCTGTCAGAAAGCAAAGAAATTATGAATCCTACTTTGCTTTCGTCCGTGAGGAACGCCTGGGGCAGCATCTCAAAGTATATCCCAAGCTGGTTGAGAAACCCTCTGCATTGAACTAGGGAAGCAGAGCGGAGCCAGACATACCTCTTACATACCTCTTACAGACTGCACAGATACTGGAGAAGAAGCAGGGAGGCCTGCCCCACCTGTTGAACCAGAACAGCCACAGTGGAAGGATCAAGGTGAGCAGTGCGAATCAGGAGAGTCTGTAACGCTATGGCAAACTGATCCATGCAGTGATCATGCTCATTCAATCTGGAAATCTTCTGAATTCATGGCCTTTGCCTACTGTCGGGAACCATGAATCAGACACAGACAAAAAATGCAGTTAAATTCACACCATTTAATATAGTGGTAAAAATGGTACAAATAGTAAACGTAGTCAAAACATAGCCAGGGTTTGGTAATCAAAGAGGGTAGTCAGTGCAAGCCAGTAAATGAGGAAGCCAGAGGTCAGCGTAGTTGGAGACAGCAAACAGGATCAGGAACCAGAAGACAAGTCAGCCAAGCAAGTATTTAACAGGAACACAGCAGGGAATCTTCAGATATGTTGACCAAGATGAAGGCATGGGAGAAATGAACCAGGCAGTTTAAATAGCTAGAAGGCGCTGGTCGATTAGCAGGAAATGATCAACAGGTGACTTTGCTCTTGCTAGAGGATTGCGGTGCACATTTGCTACAAATTGGAAAAGTGTCCACTGGAACTTATGCTCTGCAAGAGTACAACTCGCCAGTGAAAATGTGCAGTTAACAGACTAATATCGCGTACACGTAATGTCATTAAAAACTATCATGTGTGGGGTTCAGAGCATTTTTCGTGATGTTAAAAATGGGCATTAAAAATTTAGAACACGCTCTAAATTTTCACGTAGTTTTTAACGTTGACGTTTTTAACATCGTAAAAAATGGTCATGTGTGGGCTTTAACAAGGTGAAAATAACGCGCATGCTCAGAAGCAAGTTATGAGACAGGAGCGCTCATTCTGGTAAAACTAGCGTTCGTAATGGAGATAGCATGTTCATCATGCTGTAACAGACTGAAAAGCGCAAATCATCTCTCACCAAATCAGCAAAAGCAGCTCCAAGGGTGGCGCCATCCGAATGGTACTTCCCCTTTATAGTGCCGTCGTACGGGTTGTACGTCACTGCGCTTTGCTAGAGCATTTTTTTTTTCACGATCGTGTGTAGGCAAGGCATGCTGCAGCAGCGCATTGCCAGCGGTGTTGCTGCGCTGTCCCATTGATTTCAATGGGCAAGAGCGGTGGAGGAGCAGTAAACACACCGCTCCTTCACCACTCCAAAGATGCGGCTAGCAGGACTTTTTTTACCGTCCTGCTAGCGCAACGCTCCAGTGTGAAAGCCCTCAGGCTTTCACACTGGAGACAATGGAGCAGCTGTTTGAGGGTGGATTGCAGGTGCTATTTTTTTTTAATTGTTTATTTATAGAAGTTTAAAGACATTATACAGTGTATTACAAAAGAAAAGATATTTCAACTTTCGGTAATACAAAGCAAACCATACATTAAACATATCAGGAACACAGGTACATACTGGCAAAACAATATGTAACAAACAGTCAACAACTCATTGTAGACAAACCCGCAATCTAAAATAAACATAACTCGGTGAGAGTAATCAGTTCCATGTGAGAAAAAGGATAAAGGAAAACAAAAACAAAATATAAACAGATGGATGCGCCATGGGGTTCATGTATCATGAAAAGATTCAGACATAGAGTCTGAAGAAAACTCATAATCATCCCATAATTTCCATATCTTATCAAAAAGAGGTAGAGTATCTTCAATCTTAGCAGTCAAATGTTCCATCCTACGTGAATCAGCTATGATTGAAAGGACGTGATGGAAAGTGGGGGGCGAAGTGGAGAGCCAAAGCCTAGGAATGGCTCTCTTTGCAGCCAAAAGATTAAAGGACATACGTTTCTGCGAAGTTTTAGGCAGTTCCGAAAGGGGCAAGCCCAAAAGGAAGTGTAAAGGCGACAAAGGCACAGGGTTAGATAACAATTTCTGTAGGAGCTCTTGAATCTTAATCCAAAAAGGGCCAATGAGGGGGCAATCCCAAAAAATATGGAAAAGGGAACCCACAAACCCACCGCACCTCCAGCAATGCTTAGAAAGGGTGGAGTCACGAGTGTGCAGTAAGTTTGGGGTCCTATACCAAAATAACAACACTTTAAAGGCAGTCTCCCTCTGCACTACACAACGTGAGATTTTTGATGTATTGTCCCATATTTTCCCCCAATTCAGTAACGAAATTGGGCGTTGTAGTATAGTAGACCACTTTTTCATATAGCCATGTGTGAATTCTGTTAGGGGAGGTGTTTCATGTAAAATCTTATATATGAATGAGATCTGTTTGGGTTCAAACACATAAGAGTTCAAAATCTGTGGGCCTCTCCAGTGAGAGCGAGGGGAATGTAGAGAGAATTTTTTTTTTAAATTGTAAGAAAGAGTAGTGAAGGTGCAGGCGCTATTTTTAACGCTATAGCGCCTGCATAACGCCCTCAGTGTGAAAGGGGTCTTATAGCCGGCCCTCCGATGATACACTGTGGCGCATGCAGGTTATGAGTGGGCCAGCTGTAAGACCCATAAAAAAAAATGGTCCCCTGATGACGTAAGAGAGGAAGAAGGCAGTACTGGACTGGGCGAGCATAAATGAAAGGGGGGGGGGGGTTCCTGCAGAGCAATATTGGACTCACTGGTCAAGTGAATATGGCAATAAAGGACAATCCAGTGAAAAAAAGATAAAATGGTTTTAAAAATTAAAACAGGGGGGCAAAGTTCCTCTTGACTTGAACTATTGCTGTCAGTGCAGCCTCATACTTGGCATGTGAACACATGTTCATCAACCTTTCAGCTGGGGATACTAACCCAATAATTCAAGCAGCAGGCTAGGATGTTTCAAAACTGAAAGTAGGTTAAAAGTTCACTCATTTCAAGTTTTTGCATACTAGTATAGGTTTGTATACAATGTTTTACATCCTCAAAGCTTTTGAAGGACATAAGGCACAGGTAGTCCGATCAACAGCCTTTGTTCATTCATGTGTACACCTTTGTGATAATTGTTTCAGTCAGCTATTTATTTTATTTTTTATTATTAGTCTTTCTTAAGACTTTGGATTCTAATGTTCTCTTCATGATTCCTTCGCAGGGAGTCAAAAATATGTGTGGACATAGAGTATGTGTCAATTGCTTCCTCTTTGACATTGGCATTGTCTAAGAGGAACTTAAACAAGAGCTTATCAGCATTTACCAAATAAGCTGAAAACAAAAGAACATATTTTGTCATTTATATAAGCCACTGAGTGGAATCTTAACTGGCTCGCAATTTCATACTGGCCTGGTATTTATTGCTTTAATATTTATCCTTTTCAATGTTACAAAATATACGTTAATTTAATGCAGTGAAAAGTGCAGTGAGTATGTGACAAGTGCCCGGTACCTGTAGTAGCCAATCTGGGTTCAGCTGGTTCCGATCTGGTTCTAATCTGACTTTAGTATACTAAGATTCTCCTACAGTGGAGATTCACCGATCCTATTTGTCCTGGTGACCAAAAAGTGATGGAAAATCTAAATTGTTATGCAGCGTACACACGACCGTTTTTAATGGTCTACAAAAAACTTAGCTTTTTTCAACCCGATCGTTAAAACGGCCTTGCCTACACACGATCGTGGAAAAAAATGTTCTAGCAAAGCGTGGTGACATACAACACGTACGACGGCACTATAAAGGGGAAGTTCCATTCGGATGGCGCCACCCTTGGGGCTGCTTTTGCTGATTTTGTGTTAGTAAAAGACGATTCGTGCTTTTCTGTCTGTTACAGCGTGATGAATGTGCTTACTCCATTACGAACGGTAGTTTTACCTGAACGAGCGCTCCCGTCTCATAACTTGCTTCTGAGAATGCGCGTTTTTTCACGTCGTTAAAGCCCACACACGACCATTTTTTACAACGTTAAAAACGTAGTGAAAAAATGCCTGAAAAAAATTAAGAACCTGCTCTATTTTTTCTCTGCATTTTTCACGTCATGAAAAACGGTCATGTGTACGCTTTTACGAGGGGGGAAAAAACGTGCATGCTCAGAAGCAAGATATGAAACGGGAGCGCTTGTTCTGGTAAAAATAGCGTTAGTAATGGAGATAGCACATTCGTCACGCTGTAGCAGACTGAAAAGCACGAAGACTGAAAATCGCAAATCGTCTCTCACTAAACTTTTACTAACACGTGGTAACACGAAATTAACAAAAGCAGCCCAAAGGGTGGCGCCATTCGAATGGAACTTCCCCTTTATAGTGCCGTTGTACGTGTTGTCATACGTGTTGTACGTCACCGTGCTTTGCTCGAGCATTTTTTTTCATGAACGTCTGTATGCAAGGCAGGCTTGAGAGGAATCACGGCACATCACGTCGAGAAAAACGTTTTTTGCATTACATGAATAACGGTCGTGTGTACGTGGCATAAGAGCTGTGAAAATATCTTTAGGGCCCCTTTCACATTGGACCGGGAGCCGCGTTGGCGGTATATCGCCGCTAAAAATAGCGGCGCTATACCGCCAGGATTGCCGCGGGAATCGGGCGCTAGCGGTGCGGTATTAACCCCCGCTAGCGGGCGATAAAGGGTTAATATCGCCCGCGATGCGCTTCTGCAGAGGCACATTGCGGGCGGTATTGCCGCGGTTTTCCATTGTTTTCAATGAGAAGGAGTGGTATACATGCCGCTCCTCTCACTGCTCCAAAGATGCTGCTGACAGGAGATTTTTTTGTCTCCCACCAGCGCACCGCCTCAGTGTGAAAGCCCTCCGGCTTTCACATTGAGGTAGCTGGGCAGGAGTTTTTCAGGCGGTATAGCAGTGCTATTTTTAGCGCTGTACCGCCTGAAAAACTCCTCAGTGTGAAAGGGGTCTAAGGGAACTGGTTGCAGCCGATTTACAAAATGAGGCTGTATGTGTTTTCTAAGTTCATGGAATATACAGTAAAGAACCGCTAATATGTTCAGAAAACAGCATTATATAATATTTATATGTTTTTTGATTAGGAATGAATCCCTAATTGGTTTTACAGTGTATTAGACCAAACTTGTTTGCCTTTCTTCAGATCAGGATTTAAGGGCCTGATTCTCAAAAGAGATACGCAGACTTAACTGCTGTTCAGCCTGCGTATCCCTGTGCCTAACTTTGGAAACGATTCTCAAAAGGCTTTTTCCAAAGTTAGGCAGAAAATCTGACATGTGTAAGACACTTACACGGTCAGATTTTAGGATGCAGTACCGCATCCGCCACTGGGGGCATTTCTCATTGAAATGCAGCTTTGCGTATGCAAATGAGGACTTAAGCAGATTCTCAAAGCATTTCATCACTGTGATTTCTGCGTAAGTTCCGAATTTGCCTGCGCAAAACTAGGGCTGGTTTTATAATGTGGAAAGTTAGTCACACATTGTAAAGGCCCATTCCAGCGACGGCATTTGGTATGCATTCCCGAGGGAGAACTCCACGGCAATTTTTAAATTCAAAACCGGCATGGGTTCCCCCCCCAGGAGCATACCAGGCCCTTAGGTCTGGTATGGGTTGTAAGGAGACCCCCCCTACGCCGAAAAATCGACGTAGGGGGTCCCCCTACAATCCATACCAGACCCGTATCCAAAGCACGCTACCCGGCCGGTCAGGAATGGGAGTGGGGACGAGCGAGCGCCCCCCCCCCTCCTGAGCCGTGCCAGGCCGCATGCCCTCAACATGGGGGGGTTGGGTGCTCTGGGGCAGGGGGGCGCACTGCGGGCCCCCCCACCCCAGAGCACCCTGTCCCCATGTTGATGAGGACAGGACCTCTTCCCGACAACCCTTGCCGTTGGTTGTCGGGGTCTGCGGGCGGGGGCTTATCGGAATCTGGGAGTCCCCTCAAATAAGGGGGCCCCCAGATACCGGCCCCCCACCCTAAGTGAATGGATATGGGGTACATCGTACCCCTACCCATTCACCTGGAGGCAAAAAGTAAAAGTTAGTAAACACACAACACAAGGGTTTTTAAAATAATTTATTATTCTGCTCCGGATGCCCCCCCTGTCTTCTTTATTAGCTCTATTACCAGGGGGGGCTTCTTCTTCCACTCTCCGGGGGTCTTCTTCCACTCTCCGGGGGTCTTCTTCCACTCTCCGGGGGGGGTTTCTTCTTCCGCTCTCCGGGGGGGGCTTCTCCGCTCTCCGGGGGTCTTCTTCCATCTTCTCCACTCTTCCGCTGTTGACTCGGCGAACCCCGGTTCTTCTGCAGATGTCCGGTGCCTTCTTCTTCAGCGCTGGCTGCCTGTTATCTGTGTGTGTTAGCTCAATTTCTAACAGGCAGCCGGCGCGGTCTTCTGTGACGTCAGGTTCTTCTTCTCCCCTCTTCCGATGTTGCCTCGTCGCCTCTTGTCACTGTAATGATGGAAGCGCGCCTTGCATCCCATTTATATAGGCATCACCGTCCCATCATGCTCCGGCAGGTACCCACGTGGTGGGTGCCTACCCACGTGCACCCACCACGTGGGTACCTACCGGAGCATGATGGGACGGTGATGCCTATATAAATGGGATGCAAGGCGCGCTTCCATCATTACAGCGACAAGAGGCGACGAGGCAACATCGGAAGAGGGGAGAAGAACAGAAGAGAAGACCCTGACGTCACAGAAGACCGCGCCGGCTGCCTGTTACTAATTGAGCTAACACACAAAGATAGCAGGCAGCCAGCGCTGAAGAAGAAGGCACCGGACATCTGCAGAAGAACCGGGGTTCGCCGAGTCAACAGCGGAAGAGGGGAGAAGATGGAAGAAGACCCCCGGAGAGCGGAGAAGCCCCCCCCGGAGAGCGGAAGAAGAAACCCCCCCGGAGAGTGGAAGAAGACCCCCGGAGAGTGGAAGAAGAAGCCCCCCCTGGTAATAGAGCTAATAAAGAAGACAGGGGGGGCATCCGGAGCAGAATAATAAATTATTTTAAAAACCCTTGTGTTGTGTGTTTACTAACTTTTACTTTTTGCCTCCAGGTGAATGGATAGGGGTACGATGTACCCCATATCCATTCACTTAGGGTGGGGGGCCGGTATCTGGGGGCCCCCTTATTAAAGGGGACTCCCAGATTCCGATAAGCCCCCTCCCGCAGACCCCGACAACCAACGGCAAGGGTTGTCGGGAAGAGGTCCTGTCCTCATCAACATGGGGACAGGGTGCTCTGGGGTGGGGGGGCCCGCAGTGCGCCCCCCTGCCCCAGAGCACCCAACCCCCCCATGTTGAGGGCATGCGGCCTGGCACGGCTCAGGAGGGGGGGGCGCTCGCTCGTCCCCACTCCCTTCCTGACCGGCCGGGTAGCGTGCTTTGGATACGGGTCTGGTATGGATTGTAGGGGGACCCCCTACGTCGATTTTTCGGCGTGGGGGGGTCTCCATGCAACCCATACCAGACCTAAGGGCCTGGTATGCTCCTGGGGGGGGGAACCCATGCCGGTTTTTTCTTTGAAAATTGGCATGGAGTTCTCCCTCTCAGGAATGCATGCTGAGCGACGCTGTCATTTTTTTTTATAATTATTTGTTTTCCCGGCGCGTCTTTTTTTTTTCACCCGTCGCAACTTTAGTGTCCCGTCGAAATTCTCAAAGCCGCCCGGCGTTAATTACGTTCGCGCGCTGCACGTCGGGAAAATGACGTCACACGCATGCGCAGTACGGCCGGCGCGGGAGCGCGCCTCATTTAAATTTTAAACGCCCCCAGGAGAGGAGGACCGCCTTTACGACGGCGGCACTTAAGTTACACGGCCTGAAATTTCTAGGTAAGTGCTTTGAAGATCGGGCACTTAGGTAGAGATTTTAAGTCAGTGTAACTTAACTGCTGAAATTTAAGTTAGGCTACGTTTTTGGGAATTTGGCCCTAAGAGTTTTTTTTTATGATCAAACACAATGAACAATTTTCAAACGAAATTATAACTCTACAAGCTATAGGGCTAATTCTCCAAACTGTATCAATGTTTGTTGACTCCGTTCAAACACAATCCTGGACTTTTCTTATAAACTGAGCTTAGGATCTAATAATGCTTCTCAGAGTAAAAGTAATTCTTTTTCATCTCATCTAAATTTAGAAAATGTCAAGAATGAGGACAGGAAGTGGGTTTATGAAGAATGGAGCGGAATACAATCCCAGAGAGTCATGGGTTATAATCCATGGAAGTGGCTCAATATCCCCTATCTATAAAAAATAAGTGCTTGTCTATACCTATTGACCCATTTACCTATTCATTGGACCAAAAACCTGCAAATAATGGTTACGTTAGAGTCTGATTTAACTTCTTGCTGGTAGGACGTTCTAAAAGAGAAAGAAGGTTCTGATCACCTACAGTTGCCACCTCATCTCTTTAAAGCGGAGGTTCACCGGTACAATATACCTTTTCCCCTTAGCTTCATGCTCGTTTTGTCTAGGGGAATCGGCTAGTTGTTTTAAAATATGAGCTGTACTTACGGTTTACGAGATGCATCCTCTCCGTCGCTTCCGGGTATGGGCTGCGGGACTGGGCGTTCCTATTTTGATTGACAGTCTTCCGAGAGGCTTCCGACGGTCGCATCCATCGCGTCGCGATTTTACGAAAGAAGCCGAACGTCGGTGCGCAGGCGCAGTATAGAGCCGCACCGACGTTCGGCTTCTTTCGGCTACTAGTGACGCGATGGATGCGACCGTCGGAAGCCTCTCGGAAGACTGTCAATCAAGAAGGAACGCCCGCTCCCGAAGACCCATACCCGGAAGCGACGGAGAAGATGCATCTCGAAAACGGTAAGTACAGCTCATATTTTAAAACAAATAGCCGATTCCCATAGACAAAACGAGCATGAAGCTAAGGGGATTGTTTAAAAAAATATATTAATGGGTGAACTCCCGCTTTAAGCCTGAACACATATGAATGACACAGGTTCTAATGCCACGTACACACGATCAAGCCTGCCTTGCATACACACGATCTTGAAAAAAAAATGCTTGAGCAAAGCGCGGTGACGTACAACACCTATGACGGCACTATAAAGGGGAAGTTCCATTCGGATGGCGCCACCCTTTGGGCTGCTTTTGTTAATTTCGTGTTAGTAAAATTTGGTGAGAGACGATTCACGTTTTTCAGTCTTCGTGCTTTTCAGTCTGTTACAGCGTGATGAATGTGCTATCTCCATTACAAACGCTAGTTTTACCAGACCGAGTGCTCCCGTCTCATAACTTGCTTCTGAGAATGTGCGTTTTTTTTCCCTTCGTTAAAGCCCACACACAACCTTTTTTCACGACGTGAAACACGACAACCTGAAAAACGTCGAGAAAAATTAGAGCACGTTCTAAATTTTTCTTGTACAAAGAGTTTTATTGAAAAAGGTACATCAACAAACAAAAAGAGTACAAAAGAGAAAAAGACTGTGGTGGACACAGCATAAGGTATCAAACATCAGAACAAATAGTCTGTAGACCTGAGATCAATCCGGCATCTAGGGATCCAAAAGCGAATCCAGAAGACCGGCAATACAATGTCCTCGAGCACGTTCTAAATTTTTAATGGCCATTTTTCACGACAAGAAAAATGCTCTGGAGCCCACACACAATCGTTTTTAATGACCATTTAAAAAAAATTGCCTTTTTCACATCATGAAAAACGGTCGTGTGTATGCGGCATGAGGCTAATTTAAGGCACCAAGTAAGTTTAATTGCCACCTTAATCAGCCAGAGAACCTGGGTAATTCATATGTGTTCGGTTTTAAAGGGACGAGGTGGCAAACCTAGATCACACCAGTGCTGGGCCTATAATTACAGTTGCTTCTCTCTCTATCCTGATAGTCAATAATATTATCACAGTAATGTGAGGATTCATTCACATATAAATAATGTTTTCTTACCAAGGCAAAGCATGTTGAAAAAAAGTAGTAGATGGTTTTAAAAAAATGTTTTTACCTTATTTTATATGGTTTGCATCCTTTTACACAAATTCAGTTTAACCACTTGCTTACTGGGCACTTAAACCCCCTTCCTGCCCAGACCAATTTTCAGCTTTCAGCGCTGTCACTCTTGTGCGGTCATGCAACACTGTACCCAAATGATTTTTCTCAATTATTTCCCCACAAATAGAGATTTATTTTGGTGGTATTTAATTACTGCTGTTTTTTTTTGCAAAAAATGAAAAAAGACCAAAAATTGTGAAAAAAATAAAACAGTTTTATAGTTTTTGAAATGGGTAATTTGTTTCCTTCATTGATGTGCGCTGATGATGTTGTACTGATGGGCACTGACAGGCTGCACTGATAAGGAAGCACTGATGGACACTGATAGGTAGCACTGGTGGGCACTGAGGAGGCAGCACTGCTGGGCACTGAGGAGGCAGCACTGCTGGGCACTGATGAGGCAGTACTGACAGGCACCTAGAGGAGGTACTGATTGGTGGCACTGATGGGCACTAATGAGTGGCACTGAAGGGCATTTATAGGTGGCACAGAAGGGCACTGATAGGTGGCACTTAAGGTCACTGATAGGTGGCACTGATGGGCACTGCTAGGTGACACTGATAGGCAGCACTGATAGGTGTCACTGATGATGAGGCACTCATTGGCAGCACTTATGGGCATTGGTTATGTGGCACAGGTGGGCACTGGTAGGTGGCACTGGTGGGTACTGGTAGGCGGCAGTAGAATGCACTGGCTGGTGGCACTGGTGGGCACCGGCAGGCAGCACTCGTGGAAACAGATACTCACTCTCTTCGGGACGGCTCCCTCTGACAAAAAAATAAACAACAAAGTGGTTATAAAATACTACCAAAAGAAAGCTCTAATTGTGTAAACAAAATTATACAAATTTTGGTTGGGTACAGCGTTGCATGACTGCACAATTGCCAGTTAAAGTAGCACAGTGCCTTATAGCAAAACAATTATCTGGTCATGAAGGGGGTAAAATGTTCCAGAGCTCAAGTGGTTAACAACAGACCAGTACATTTAACCACAAGATTTAAGGTTTACAGACACTCTCAGACTGGGTTCACACTGCCGTACGAAGCGGCTCACAGCAGGGGTCTGGTGCGTCCCTGTTCACTGTTTCAGGTCTGATTTCGGTCCGAATAAATAAATAATGCAGTATATATCCCACAGTTTGTATTTATTTATTTTATACTACTAATGGCGGCGATCAGCAACTTAACGGGACTGCAATAGTGTGATGGCCAATCTGACACTAACTGATGCTGGGGGGAACTGACTAACTGCCACTGTTTTTTTTTTTGTGCCTGCCCATTAGGGGCACCTGGCCTCAACGCCCTTTCTCCAGGCCACCCCCTATATGCAATGGATTGATTCATGCATAGCATGAATATATCCATGGCCACTCTGGCCCCCCCTATTCTTGCGTTTGCCCCTTTCAGGGCACCGGGCACATGAATTACAGCAATCAGGTGTGTTTTTTTGAAGCACCTGATTAGACAGGGGCTCTAATAGGCTTCAAAATAGGGTGGGCTTGGGGTGCAGAGAGTGTGACTGGAACCCACCCAGGTGTGTTTCAACAGTGAATGAATATTCGCTGTTGCAACACTGATTCTCCTCCAGGCCAATCAGGAATCGGGTCTGATACCCGTCACCTGATTGGCTGAAAGGACAGGCAATCCTTTTGGACACCTAGGTGGAGGGGAGGAGACGCATGGCAGAAGCGAGGAAGAGAAGAGCTGCTGGCCAATGCCTGGATGCCCAGTTCCCGCTGATGCCTGGATGCCCGATCCCTGCTCCTAAGATGCCCGATCCCCGCCGCTGCTCCTTGGATGCCCGCCAATGCCGGCCGCCTAGATGTGGTAAGTACCAGTGGAACGACTGGCAGACAGCAGGGGTCTTTGAGATGCCGAGGGTGGGGGTCCCATTGTTTGCCACTCCCCCAAACAAACAACCACCAGCCGTCACTGGAACAGAGCTTTTTTTTTACATTCACAGAGCTCTGTTCTGTGAATGCCTGTGCCGACCAATGGGAGTCGGCGGCCAATCATTGGTCGAGACCCACTGATCGGTTTGTGCTGTGACGAATCACAGCATAGCCAGGCTGGTGCACACTGATTAAGTACCTTGTGATGCAGTTGGCTAGAAGTTAAAGCGATATTGAACTGTGGTGTAGCCCTATTTTAAGGGGAGGGGGGCAGTATGGGAGTTGGCCCTTCCCAAACAGGGTATCGCACTAAACCTGTAGGTACTGTACATAAGAGAACCAGAACGTGCGTTAAGGGAAAGAGTGGATTTGATAATAAAGTTGGCAGTGCTCCCACCCAGGACAGGGACTTTTCCTGTGAACAAAGGGAATTTCCTTCTTGGGAAATTAACCTGTAATCTAATTAAAGTAATTGGGAGCAGAAGAACTACTGCAACCAGTATATAACATTAACTATAAGTATATACAGTAGATGCACACCAAAAGAAACCTGAAGACGAAATGTAAACCTTTATAACTTTATTAATGATGTTGTAAATAGTACAGTAGATACATGTACCCATATGAGCTGTTTGTTGATGGGTAATATTGCGTAGGGTGAGAACCTATTTAGAAGAACTTTGGAACGATAAGATTTTCATTATTCATTCATAATACACAGCGCTACATTGTCACATCTTCTGTGTAATGTACTTTTACATGCTACAATAACTTTAAGGGCCCTTTCACACGGGGCGGATCAGGGCGGTCTCCGCACACTGTGCAGGGACCGCCCTGTCTTTTCTCCTCTCTCCTCTATGGGGGGGATCGGATGAACAGGGACCGTCTGTCCATGTTCACCCGATCCGATCTGCAGACGGATGGAAAAATAGGGTTTTCCTCCGTCTGCAGAATCAGAGGAATGCGGAACCGGGCGAGATCGGGTGTCAGCGGATGTTCATCCGCTGACACCCGCGATCTCATAGGGACCAATGTATTTCTCTTTTTCATCCTTTCACCCGCTTCCTGCCCAAGCAATTTTTCAGCTTTCAGCGCTGTCACAATTTGAATGACAATTGCGCGGTCGTGCAACACTTTACCCAAATGAAATTTTAATAATTTTTTTCCCCACAAATAGTTCTTTCTATTGGTGGTATTTGATCACCTCTGCGGTTTTTGTTTTTTTTTTCGTTATAAACAAAAGAAGAGCGACAATTAAAAAAAATTATATATATATTTTTTACTTTCTGCTATAATAAATATCCCCAAAAATATATAAAAAAAAACGTTTTTTCCTCAGTTTTGGGCGATACGTATTCTCGCAATAAGCGTATATTGATAGGTTTGCGCAAAAGTTATAGCGGCTACAAAATAGGGGATAGATTTATAGAATTTTTTATTTATTTTTTACTAGTAATGGCGGCGATCAGTGATTTTTATCATGACTGCGATATTGCGGCGGACACAGCGGACACTTTTGACACTATTTTGGGACCATTCACATTTATACAGCAAACAGTGCTATAAATATGCACTGCTAACTGTGTAAATGTGACTGGCAGGGAAGGGGTTAACACTAGGGGGCGATCAAGGAGTTAAATGTGTACCCTAGTGAGTGATTTTAACTGTAGGGGGAAGGGACTGACTGGGGAAGGTGACCGATCTGTGTCCCTATGTACAAGGGACACAGCATCGGTCTCCTCTCCCTGACAGGACGTGGATCTCTGTGTTTACACACAGAGATCCATGGTCCTGCTCAGTTACTGGGCAATCGCGGGTGCCCGGCAGACATCGCGGCCGCCGGGCACGCGCATCGGGTTCCGGCGCGCACGCGCCCCCTATTGGCTTGGCAAGGCGAGGACGTCATATGACGTCATCCCAGAACAACGGCACTATCGTGTCGCCGTCAATTGACGGCGGCCGGTAGTAAAGTGGTTAAAGGACATGTTCTGCCATAAATGTATTGCTCCCATGACTGAGGATTTTTTGGGTGTTTCAAGAAGAAATTCCTTGAGTTGTCACAATATACAGCAAGAGTGTTATGCTTTCCTTTTAATGTACATTTTGCTTTTATAAAAAATAAAACAATTCTTGAGCTCTATTAAGCCCCATACACACGGTAGGACTTTTTTCACGGTAGGACTTTTTTCACAACAAACTTCAAAATGTGCAGGTTTTCAAAAAAATCCTATCGTGTGTACGCTCCATCGGACAAACATTTTCGGTTTTCATCGGACAAAAGTTCGTTCTGCAAACGGACAAACTTTTCGGCAAAAAAAGTCCTATGGTGCAAAGTCCTATCGTGTGTACAGAAATCCATCAGACTTTAGTCCGAAGTACAAACACGCATTCCCAGAACCAATGTTAAAATCAACCAATAATAGCAGAAGTTGACCAAAGGGTGGCGGTAAAGAGCAGAAAAGTGCAGAAAAATCACGTGATTTTGGAAAAGTTTGCAGAAAAAGTCCTGCCGTTTGTATGCTATGGATGTTCCTGGCCAACTCACTTCGGACAAAAATCCACGGAACAGTTTGTTTGAAGTCCGATCGTGTGTAAGTGACATTGCCTAGGTAAAAGGGCTCATGCACACCAACTCACTTGCGTGTTGTGTAGAGGCAGTGATAGGCTTTTTACTGTACGCTTTTCTTTAACTTTATTAAAACATCACAAAGTGACACTTCATTCAAATCTATGAGATGCGGTGCAGTGAGTTGCACTGCATAAAGATGTAGCGTTTTTATGCAATGCACAACAACCCACCTCAAAGCAGCCTTGTGGTGTAAACAGGGTACAGAGAAAACAATTGTTTCTGCTCAGCATATATAGCTGTAGTCCAGGGAAACAGCTGACTACATAGTTAAAGTAAGCCCTTCCATATTCCCAGTGAAGTGACTATCCTCAGGTGATATAAAAGATGAAAAGATTAAACAAACCCTCCTACATACATTGATACCGCGTACACACAATCGGTTCGTCTGATGAAAACGGTCTGATGTTGCGTGTTGTGTAGAGGCAGTGATAGGCTTTTTACTGTACGCTTTTCTTTAACTTTATTAAAACATCACAAAGTGACACTTCATTCAAATCTATGAGATGCGGTGCAGTGAGTTGCACTGCGTAAAGATGTAGCATTTTTATGCAATGCACAACAACCCACCTCAAAGCAGCCTTGTGGTGTAAACAGGGTACAGAGAAAACAATTGTTTCTGCTCAGCATATACAGTAAAGCTGAAGTCCAGGCAAACAGCTGACTACATAGTTAAAGTAAGCCCTTCCATATTCCCAGTGAAGTGACTATCCTCAGGTGATATAAAAGATGAAAAGATGAAACAAACCCTCCTACATACAGTGATACCGCATACACACGATCGGTTCGTCTGATGAAAACGGTCTGATGGACCGTTTTCATCAGACGAACCGATCGTGTGTGGGCCCCATCGTTTTTTTTCCCATCGGTGAAAAAACTAGGAACTTGTTTTAAAATTATCTGATGGTTAAAAAAAAACGATAGAAAAAAATCATCGTCTGTGGGCACGTCCATCGGTTAAAAATCCATGCATGCTCAGAATCAAGTTGACGCATGCTTGGAAGCATTGAACTTCATTTTTCTCAGCACATCGTTGTGTTTTACGTCACCGCGTTCTGACACGATCGTTTTTTTAACTGATGAAGACTGATGAAAGTTAGCTTCATCGGATATCTGATGAAAAAATCCATCAGACCGTTTTCATCGGATGAACCGATCGTGTGTACAGGGCATAAGTTGTACCTGCTGTCTTCGGTTCTCTACAGCCATTCAAGGTCCAGAATTATAACAGGGACAGTGTCAGCAATAGGTAGAGGTTCCGGTGGAGATGGGAAGAGATCAGGGACTACATCTACCTTTTCAGGAAGCTTCCCATTTGGGTCAGACAGGCCAGGCTACACTTCGCTCCTCGTGGCATCCCTGAGAAAGAGAGAGAAGCGGCGCCACTGACATACTGCACTCCGAGTGGCGCCGCTCCTCTCTCTCACCCATATCAACAGAGTCGCTTCTGCTCTCTACAGCTGGCTGTCCACACTGATACAGACCAGAACACCTAAACCCTGGTCTGGTCTCAGCAGTAAATTCATTTTGCCTACTGGCATACCTGGACCTTGGAACTGTTTCCATATTGCACTAGCTGCATTTTTAGCACTCCATCTCATGAGTTTGCGTGTTAAGTAAAATTTTGGTAAGAGACGATTTGCACTTTACAGTCAGTTACAACTTGCAACTTTTACTCCTGTCTCATACTTTATTCTGAGCAAGCGCGGGTTGCTTAGCATACACACGCTCGAGTTTCTCGTCGAAAACCAGCCCGACGAGGAACTCGCTGAGCAAATTGAGACTCCCGTCGAGGAAAAAGAGAACTTGCTCTCTTTTTTGCTCGTCGAGTTCCTCGACAGTTTCCTCGATGAAAAATGTACACATGACCGGTTTCCTCTGCAAAAAAGCTCTCCCACCAAGTTTCTTGATGGATTCTGCCGAGGAAACTGGTCGTGTGTACGAGGCCTTACTGCTTTGGCATTCATCTCTCCCTAAAAGGCTATCTTTTGCACAACACCACACCTGAAGTATCACCTGTTCTTTTATGGGAAGCCCACAAACCTGTTGTTAGGGAAACCTGCATCTGGGTCTCCTCCCAAATAAATTGTGATATAAAACTTTGATTACAACAGCTTGAATCTGATTACAATTACCTTTTTCTCCTTTTCCAGTCCCATCCCTCGGACCAAAATGAGCTTCTGAAGAAAACTAAAACTGAGCAAGATCTACTATTAGCCGAGTCGTCGAGAAAGTTCTTCGTAGGATCCATCACACAGTCTATACCAAAGCTAAAAAAACAGATACTTTATTGGCTCTTTGCCTTTGTCGACAGACCAAATTTGCAAATAAATTTCTTTCACAAATTTCTTGCAAATTAATTCTTTCACAATTATATAAAGCTAAACCTATCGCTGCCTCTCAGGCTGACTCCCTTTTTCATGACTCTGTCATGCCTAAACACTCAGACAGTAGCTGTGAGTCCTTGGAGCGAACAGTATCAGTCCAAGAGGTCTTGAAGGCCATTAAACCGGAGGTTCACCCTAAAACAATTATATACCATTACATCCAGCATACTAACCACATGTACAGTATGCTGGTATTTTTTTTTCTTCGCTGTACATACCGTCTTATAGTTCTTTTTCACTCGGCTTCCGGGTTCTCACTACCGCCGGGAGTAGGCGTTCCTATGAAGAGGCGTAGATGATTGACGTGCGGATAAGGCGCGTCACCCGTTCTGAAAAAAGCCGAACTGGGACTCGGCTATATACAGCGCCTGTGTATAGCGCCGTATAGAGCCGAGTCCCAGTCCAACTATTTTTGGAACGCGTGACGCGCCTTATTCGCACGTCAATCATCTACGCCTCCTCATAGGAACGCCTATTCCCCGCGGGAGTGAGAAAAGAAAAAGAACTATAAAACGGTATGTACAGCGAAAAAAAAAATACCTGCATACTGTAGCTGTTGGAAGTATGCTGCATTTAATGGTATATAGATGTTTTTTTAGGGTGAACCTCCGCTTTAAATGCCTCAAGCCCATAAGCAGCCAGGCCCAGATGGCTTTCCAGCCCCCTATTACAGAAAGTTTGCAGATAGCTATGCACCCTTATTGGCAAGTGCTTTTAATGCCTTACTGCGTCAACATATTTTCGGTAGTGACAGGTTGACAGCTATCATTTCAACGATACCTAAACCTAACACAGATACCACAGGTTGGTCAAATTATAGGCCTATCTTGCTACTTAACTTAGATATTAAAATATTAGCCAAGAAATTAGCATGTGATTAAACCCCATTATTGGGAACTTGATCCATAAAGGTGGCGTGGGCTTCATCCTCAGCTGACAAGCAGGTAACATCCTTCTGCAACATCTGGCAAGCTCCCGCTGGATCCCCATGCATCTGTTATTACTTGATATCAGAAATCAAGTGATACTGTCTCTTCGGCATACCTGCGGTTTATATTGCAGAAATAGGGAATTCGGGACACATTTTTTACACTGGATAGCTTCTTTATATGCTCACCCTCAAGCTTATATTAAATATTCTGGCTTTCATTCTGAGGTGGCCTCTAGCCATCACAAACTATCCCTGTTCACAGATAATGCCGCATTATTTTTACCTCTCCACATCTAACCTTACCAAACCTATTAAAATTTATTGGATAGATTTGCTCTGGTGTCAGGTTTGGAAGTTAACCAGCACAAATCTAAAGCTCTTAATGTGTCATTGCTGAATGAAGAGGTGCTACATCTCCAGGAACTTTTCCACCATAGGGTCACTTCTAGGGTTGAGCGAACCCGAACTGTAAAGTTCAGGTTCGTACCGGACTTTTGGATTTTTGGGACCCGGACCCGAACTTACAGTTCGGGTTTGAGTTCGGTGTTCGGCAATGTAATGGCGCGCTGCAGGGCAGCCAATCAACATTAGTTTAACTCGTGTGACCTAGAAGCCATCACAGCCATGCCTACTAATGGCATGGCTGTAATTGGCCAGTGCAGCATGTGACCCAGCCTCTATATAAGCTAGAGGCACATAGCACAGCACGTCACTCTGCTTTAGATAGGGTAGGGAAAGGCTGGCGCTGCTGCTGCTGCTGCTCTGAGGAAGAGAATTAGATAGGAGTCAGACTCAGTCCTGCTTTAGAAATCAAATTACTCAGCAATCTACATAGCACAGCAAGTCACTCTGCTTTAGATACTTTAGGGAAAGGTTGCTGCTGTTGTTTTTAGGAAGAGAATTAGATAGGAGTCAGTCAGTCCTGTTTCAGAAGTCAAATTACTCAGCGATCTACATAGCACAGCAAGTCACTCTGCTTTAGATACTTTAGGGAAAGGTTGCTGCTGTTGTTTTTAGGGAAAGAATTAGATAGGAGTCAGTCAGTCCTGCTTCAGAAATCAAATTTCTCAGCGATCTACATAGCACAGCAAGTCACTCTGCTTTAGATTCTTTAGGGAAAGGTTCCTGGTATTGGTTTTAGGGAGAGAAATAGATAGGAGTCAGTCCTGCTTCAGAAATCAAATTACACCAGCACTGCATATGTTACTGTGAGATACACCCTTTAGATACTTTTCTTCTATTGTGCTATTCAAAAAACATCCATTTAGGGCAAACAATTTTTTTTTTTTGCAGTGTTTCCACCATATCTGTACGTGTGAGATACACCCTTTAGATACTGTTCTTCTATTGTGCTATTCAAAAAACATAAATTTAGGGCAAAAAAATAAATGTTTTGCAGTGTTTCCACCATATCTGTACGTGTGAGATACACCCTTTAGATGCTGTTCTTCTATTGTGCTATTCAAAAAACACCAATTTAGGGCAAAAAAATGTATTTTGCAGTGTTTGCTCCATATCTGTACGTGTGAGATACACACTTTAGATACTGTTCTTCTATTGTGCTATTCAAAAAACACCCATTTAGGGCAAAAAAAATTTTTTGCAGTGTTTCCTCCATATCTGTACGTGTGAGATAAACACTTTAGATACTGTTCTTCTATTGTGCTATTCAAAAAACACCCATTTAGGGCAAAAAAATATATTTTGAAGTGTTTCCTCCATATCTGTACGTGTGAGATATACACTTTAGATACTGTAAACAGGGGGGAACTAATGCGCACAACCAAACTAACCAAACTGACCATGGGCAAATATACTCAATTACAATAAATAAAATATGTGTAAAGCAGCAGCCACTACTAAAACGGTGCTCACGCACCCAAAGACATATGTAAGACAGGGGGTGTAATGGCGCTTGCTAATAGGAAGTTAATAAATAATAAAGTGCAAAAGACAACGCACAGCAACGTATGAATACTAAACAATATTATTCAATAAACGTGTTCCACTCTTGAAGGCCCTTGATAACATCCACAACTGGGATGTAAAGGGTGGAAAAAGTGGTAATAATGGGTAAAATAGAAGCTACAATGAAATAATCATAATCATTGAACAGGTAGGTGTTGAATCCAATCCTAATAAATTCCAGTGCTGTCACCAACACAAAATAAAAATTGGTGAGAAAAGTGAAAAGTGATGACCTAGAAGTGGTCCAAATGATCCAAATGACACAAAATGAGACTCCTCTGTGTTAAGAAAAAATTGTGCACCAAAAAAATTAAGTGCAAGATGAGCATAAATATATAAATAAATAAATATTCAAGCATTAATCAATAAATATGAAGAATAAAAATTATTTCCAATAGATACAATGTTCAAAGTGAATAAACACTAAATAATTATAGTTCAAAAAAAGTGTTCAAAGTGAATTCCAAAAACTTGCTGAAAAAAATTCCAAACGTGCAAAAAACAGTGTGTGAAGGGTGAGAATATTAAAGTGCTTAGTTCCACAGTTTCCCCGAGATGTAAAGAGTTGCTGTAATCACCACACTCTCCTCCAGTGTAGCTATGCAGGCACAAGATAGAAAATGCTAGCCTCTCACCTCAGAACAGGTCAAGCAAGCCTGTTAATATATGGATGCAGCCCAACAGCACACACTCTGAGTTCAGGAGAGCTCTGTTTGCTCCAATCCTTCAGACCTCTGTTACGTCCAGATCCCTCTCAATACAAATAAAGAGCAGGCTCCATGGTGCAGTATATCAAAATAAATTTAATACAACAAACAGTAGCACTCACATTTCAGTAGGCTGTGAACAGCATGCAGATTATTCCAGCGAATGTTAAACGATAGGCAGCAGATCTCCGCTCTCGGCCGCGAGCGGAGATGACGTCACCAGCGGCACTTCCCGGTCACCTGACGCGTTGCGTAGCAGTACAACGCTACTTAATCATAGGTAGCTTTAGATACTGTTCTTCTATTGTGCTATTCAAAAAACAACCATTTAGGGCAAAAAAATATATTTTGCAGTGTTTCCTCCATATCTGTACGTGTGAGATAAACACTTTAGATACTGTTCTTCTAATGTGCTATTCAAAAAACACCCATTTAGGGCAAATACATTTTTTTTGGTGCGTTTCCTGCATATCTGTACGTGTGAGATACACACTTTAGATACTGTTCTTCTATTGTGCTATTACATTTTTTTTTATTTAAGGCAAATAATTATTTTTTGGTGCGTTTCCTGCATATCTGTACGTGTGAGATACACCCTTTAGATACTGTTCTTCTATTATGCAATTCAAAAAACACCCATTTAGGGCAAGATCCTACATTTGAGAAATATGAGGAGAACGTGGTGCTGCTGGTGGAGCTCCTGTTGCAGGGAGAGGACGTGGTCGATATGTGCCAGCTACACGCACAAGTGAAACACCTTCCTCAGGGTCTCTGGCTCCTCCTGCTTCCTCTTATGCTTCAGTCTCGGCCTCTTCATCCACCTCTGTAGTGACAGTGGCACCTGCCACCCCGCAAACAGAGGATCTGCCAGCAACACTACCACCTGGGTCACCAACCATCTCCACAATGTCCTATGGAAGCGTTCAGCTCTCTATCTCCCAAACACTGGAGCGGAAGAGGAAGTACCCCCCTACCCACCCGCGATCCCTGGCCCTGAATGCCAGCATTTCAAAATTCCTGGCCTTTGAAATGCTGTCATTCCGTCTGGTGGAGACGCAGAGTTTTAAAAGCCTGATGGCATTGGCTGTCCCACAGTACGTCGTGCCCAGCCGCCACTACTTTTCCAGGCGAGCCATCCCTTCCCTGAACAACCAAGTGGGGGACAAAATCAGGTGTGCGCTGCGCAACGCCATCTGTGGCAAGGTCTACCTAACTACGGATACGTGGACCAGTAAGCATGGTCATGGACGTTATATCTCCCTAACAGCACACTGGGTAAATGCAGTGGCGGCTGGGCCTGAGGCGGATAGCAGTTTGGCGCATGTCCTTCCACCACCGAGGATTGCAGGGCGCTTCAGTTTGCCTCCTGTTGCTAACTCCTCCTACTCCGCTTCCTCATCCTCTACCGCCTCCTCATCCGGTCAGCGTAACACATTCACCACCAACTTCAGCACAGCCATGGGTAAGTGACAGCAGGCAGTTTTAAAACTTTCCTGTTTGGGGGAAAAACCCCACACCGTGCAGGAGTTGTGGAGGGACATGGAACAACAGACAGATGAGTGGTTGGCGGGAGTGAGCCTCAAGCTGGGCCTGGTGGTGTGCGATAATTGGCGAAATCTCGTAGCAGCTCTGGGCCTAGCCGGTTTGACGCACATCCCTTGCCTGGCGCATGTGCTGAATTTGGTGGTGCAGAGGTTCCTTAAAAATTACCCCGATATGCCACAGCTGCTGCAAAAAGTGTGGGCCGTCTGTGCGCACTTTCGGCATTCTCACCCTGCTGCTGCTCGCCTGTCAGCGCTGCAGCGTAACTTCAGCCTTCCCGCTCACCGCCTCATATGTGACCTGCCCACAAGGTGGAACTCCACCTTGCACATGCTGGCCAGACTGTGCGAGCAGCAGCAGGCGATATTGGAGTTTCAGCTGCAGCACGCACGCGTGAGTCGCTCTGCGGAACAGAACCACTTCACCACCAATAACTGGGCCTCCATGCGAGACCTGTGTGCCTTGTTGCGCTGTTTTGAGTACTCCACCAACATGGCCAGTGCCGATGACGCCGTTCTTAGCGTTACTATCCCAGTTCTATGCCTTCTTGAAAAAACGCTTCGGGCGATGATGGAAGAGGATGTGGCACAGGAGGAGGAGGAGGAGGAGGAATCGGGATCATTTCCAAGGCTTTCAGGGCAGTCATTCACAAGGGGCTCCTAGGGTGGGTTCCTGCACCAACAAATGCCAGGTACACAATTGTCCAGCAAGGGCACAGTTCTGGAGGATGACGAGGTGGAGGATGAGGAGGAGGAGATGGAGGAGGAGGAACCATGTTCACAGCAGGGTGGCACCCAGATCAGCTCATGGCCATCACTGGTGCGTGGCTGGGGGGGATACAGAGGACACAGACGATACACCTCCCACAGAGGACAGCTTTTCGTTGCCTCTGGGCAGCCTGGCACACATGAGCGATTACATGCTGCAGTGTCTCTGCAACGACCGCCGAGTTGCCCACATTTTAACAGGTGCTGATTACTGGGTGGCCACGCTGCTGGATCCCCGTTTCAAGGACAATGTACCGTCCTTAATTCCCTCACTGGAGCATGATCATAAGATGCGCGAGTACAAGCGCACGCTGGTAGACGCGCTGCTGGTGGAATTCTCACCTGACAGCGGGGGCACAGTGGAAGCACAAGGCGAAGGCAGAGGAGGAGGAAGAGGTCGCCAACGCACCGCCAGCACCTCAGAAGGCAGGGTTAGCATGGCCGAAATGTGGAAAAGCTTTGTCAGCACGCCACAACAACCAGCACCACCAGCTGATATGGAACATCTTAGCAGGAGGCAGCATTTCACCAACATGGTGGAGCAGTATGTGTGCACACGCCTACACATACTGAATGACGGGTCTGCCCCCTTAAACTTCGGGGTCTCCAAATTGGGCACATTGCCTGAGCTTGCCCTTAACGCCTTGGAGGTGCTGGCCTGCCCTGCAGCCAGTGTATTATCTGAACGTGTATTTAGCATGGCAGGGGGCGTTATCACAGACAAGCGCAGCCGCCTGTCCAGAGCCAATGTGGACAAGCTCACGTTCATTAAAATGAACCAGGCATGGATCCCACAGGACTTGTCCGTACCTTGTGCAGAATAGACACGTATACCGGCCTTACCCAGCCATTCTTGTATTTTTGATCTTTCTCACAGTTTTGGGGTGTACCCTAATTTAAAAAATAAATAAATTAAAAACAAAAACCTGTGTTGGCTACCTCATCCTCCTCCACCGCCGCTTCCACCTACACCGCCACATCCACCGCCACCTCGACCTCCTACTCCATATGGACCTTGTCCTCCTAGGTCAAAATTATTATAATTTTTTTTATGTATTTTATGTTATTTCCCTATCCACATTTGTTTGCAGAGTATTTGCCATGCTCTTACCAACAGTTTGCTGCCATTTGCAGCCCTTTATCCCCTTCTATTACTTTTTTAGAGACATTTTAGTATTTAAAAGTTCTAGTCCCCATTGACTTCAATGGGGTTCGGGGTCAAGTTCGGGTCAAGTTCGGATCCCGAACCCGGAATTTTTTTCGTAGTTTGGCCGAACCCGAACATCCAGGTGTCCGCTCAACTCTAGTCACTTCCTATCTCTCTTATTTAGGAATTAGGCTGATGACCTCCCCCCGCTAACTTATACCACACAAACTATCTCCCCATGCTCTCCCATCTCACCACCCTGATGTCTAGCTGGCGTTTGCTCTGTGTCTACTGGCTCGGACATATCACGTGGTCAAAATGTCCCTAAAATCTCCAAATCCTGCTAGCAATAAAGTGCCCTTATGGGTGGGACTGAAATCTTTAGACTTAAGCCCGATATCAGTTTCCAACATTCTCTGGCTCCATCATACAGATCTTGGGTCTATTACTAATCCCCTTACACAAAACACCCTCTACCCATGGGATAAACTGAAGCGTCTCTTTAGGTTGTTGTCGTCCCATTGCCCTCTAATCTCTTTCTACTATCAACCTGTCTTTTAATCTGCCTATTCCGATCCAATCTCTTTTTTTGGCTCTGGCACTCTCTTGGCTTAACTTGGCTACTTGATCTGACCAGCGATTCTGCCCTAAAACCCTTTTCTGTTCTTCAGCAACATGCCGATCTTCCCTTGCAGGAATTTTTTTCACTACCTTCAGATTTCTTACTTCTATGTATACCAGTACCTGCTCATCCCTTACTAGCTTGTCCCTTTTTGAGGGTATTTGTAATTCCAAACCACACGCCTCAGGCCTTATTTCTAAACTTTACTATCACCTCAACGCTCCTCCTCCAACGCTACCTTTCTACGCTTTCAAATGGGCCGCTGACCTTGGGGTACAGTTGGAGCATGAGGAGTGGAATAACGTCTGGGCTGCGACCAAATCCTCATCTCAAAATATGTTAGCAGTGGAGACCATATAAAGTCTTTCTATCGTGCTGTGATGAACCGGGTGTGCATGCTCATATCCAGTGGCATGCCCAATTCTGTGGCTTCTTTGGGCTGAAATCTTTAGGATGACCTCAGCGTTGCTCCAACAAGCATTAGAGCCAGGTCCAGCTGTTGCTCTCTTAAATCATTATACTCTTTATCTAACCAGAACACAGATAAAGCTTCTACAGCAACTTCTGACTGCCTCTAAACAAACCAAAGCAAGGGCTTGGAAGACTCCGACAGTCTATATGCTCGAAACCAAAAATAGGATGACAGAAGCTATAATTCATAACAAAATTGAGGCCACCATACTAGAAAAGATCCCTAATCATCGTAAGGTTTGCCAACCATGGGTTTACCACTTTTTACCACCCGAATTTGATTCCTCTCTCCTCCAGCCCTGATGCGTGAGGCCTAATTAGAACTGTTGCTTTTGTCTTGGGCTTGGCTTAAGCGGCTGACCTCTCACTCCTTTCTTTTCTCCTCTCTTTCCTTTTTCTTTTCTCACATTTCATTGCATACTTTATTTTTTGTTATTTCTTATATTTGCCTTAAGGGGTTTTCCCCTTGTCTGTTTTTGCCTCACAAACTGAATCACCAAATGGCATTATATTTTCAATGATACGGACTTATGTAACATGTGTTTTCGAAGAACCTGTGCCTCCGTCATTTTACTTAAAACCATATACTATAATTTAACACAGCATTGTGTTGTTATTTCTCACTCTTACAGCTGTGATATTATATGTGCACTTTGTATACTTCCTGTTATTGACAGCGCTCCAAGAGCTACTAATGTAATTACTGTAATACTGTAATTATTTTTTTCAATAGAAATATTGAAAGAGAAAATTTGGAACTACCACTATTTTATTCTCTATGAAGTATGCTTTTTCAGAAAATATTCAATATTTTGGTTTTATGCAATCTTTGAGCCTAATTTTTTTTTTAAACATGCGTGCAAAAAATTAGAAAACGTCTCTGGCAGTGAAGGGAATGTCTGATTGGGTGGGAAGGGATTAAAGTACATCTAAACCAGTGGCGACCCATAATGCAGGGCACAGGGGCTTCCCCCTCCCCCAATTCATGCAGGGCGCCGGATGCATGGATTTCAATGGGATTTTATTTTTTGAGCACATGATTAGAGCCAGAGGGCCAGATTCACAAAGAGATACGACGGTGTATCTACAGATACACCATCGTATCTCTGATTTTTACTGGTCCTATCTATGCACCTGATTCATAGAACCAGTTACGCATAGATAGGGCTGAGATCCGACAGTGTTACACTGTGTTACACTGTCGGATCTTTTTTTGGATTTAAAAATGGCGCCAGGGGCGTTCCCGCTGATTTACACTGAATAATATGTAAATCAGCGAGATACGCGAAATTCACAAACGTACGCGGACCCGACGCTGTGTTCTTACGTCGTTTCCGTAGCGCGGTACCCGTCGTATACTTACCCCTGCTAAAAGCAGGGGTAAGTATTGTTAAGTATGGCCGTCGTTCCCGCGTTGATTTATATTTTTTTTACGTAGTTTCCGTAAGTCGTTCTCGAATACGGAACTACGTAGCTTGCGTACGCATCGAAACCACTGACGTCCTAGCGACGTCAGTGGGAGCAATGCACGCCGGGAAATTCCCCGGACGGCGCATGCGTATTTAAATCGGCGCGGGAGCGCGCCTGATTTAAATAGTACACTCCCCCAGCCGCGGAATTAGAATTCCGCCGGGGGAGTTAGGATCCGCCGTCGCAAGTTTGGAGGTAAGTGTGTTGTGAATTTGACACTTTCCTCACAAACTTGCGAGGGCGGATCTTAAAACACATAGGTTACACGGATCTAAAGATCCGCTAACCTTTGTGAATCTGGCCCAGAGACTCTAATAGGCTTAAAAAAAGGGTGAGCCCTGGATAGGCCCTCAGACCAGTGTTGCCAACCTACCAGACTAAAATTCACTGACACGAAACTCAAAATTTACTGGCACAGTCACGTTTTTACTGGCATTTTCTAAAAGTTAAAAAATTGCGGTTTTCAGTGCAAATTTCAGTACTTAAGCTACAAACAAGTACAATACACAGTTAGCAATGTGGTTTAAGATAGAGATTAAGGTAAAAAAATATATATTTTTTTTATGTTATTTTTGATATAACCCATCAGATTTTGTCACACATGTCCAACTGGAGAGATTTCCCCTTCATTTCTGTTCCATAGCCACCCCAGAAAGTGAGCAGAAATCCCAGGTAGCTGCCAGGATCACATAAGAGTTTATGTCCCCAATTCTAAAGACCTCCTTTCTCCTTATATCCCTCCACCTTTTCTATCCTCCATCACTTTTATTCCTCTATTATTCCGTCTCTCCCTCTTTTTTCCATAACTCCATCCCTCCATTTCTCTGTCTCGCTCACATCCCTCCATGCTTTGCTCTATCCCATCATCCATCTCTCTTTCACCAAATCTATACCTCCATCCTTTAGGGGTATTTCACACAGTAATGTCCGTTTTCACAGACTCCACTTGCTCAGCAAGGATCCTTCTGTTGATCTCCGCTGAGCTGGGGGATGACAGGTCCATCTCTGCTCACTGAGTGGGGACGGACCTGTCAGATCTCTGTTCTTCTCTATGGGGAGATGGGATAAAAACGGACAGCCTGTCCATTTTCATCTGATCCTATCTGCCATCTGGGAAATAGAGTCACTATCCATCTGGATTTGGCAGATCGGAAGGGAATCGAATGTCAGTGGACATGTCACCACTGACATCCGTTGCTCCATAGAGATGCATGGAGTGCCCCATCAAGTCTGCCTGAAAAATTGACAGACGGACCTGATCGGTCCACATGTGTGTAAGGACCCTAACTCACTCCTCACTGTTCTCTCTGTCCATCAGGTCCGGACTGGCCATATGGCATACCGGGCATATGGCCGGTGGGCCACAGCGGCCACAGGTCACATCTCTGTAATGTAGGGGGGGTCAGTTTGGGCTGTATTGTAGAGGGGGGCTGAAATGTAGGGGGGTCTGTATTGTAGAGGGGGTCTGTACTGTAGGGAGGGGGTCTGTACTGTAGGGAGGGGGGTCTGCACTGTAGGGAGGGGGGTCTGCACTGTAAGGGAGAGGGGGTCTGCACTGTAGGGAGGTCTGTGTAACATGCAGGGGGTCCACAACTATTAGGGGGGTGTCTGTGTAACAAACTGTGGGGGGCTGTGTAATGTAAAGGTGTCCAGTGGTGCAGGGTGCTGTGTAATGTAAAGGGGTCCAGAGGTACAAGATGCTGTTTAATGTAAAGGAGTCCAGTGGTGCAGGGTGCTGTGTAATGTAAAGTAGTCCAGAGGTACAAGGTGCTGTTTAATGTAAAGGGGTCCAGAGGTGCATTGTGCTGGAACCCCACATCCCATCATTAACCGCTGCCGCGAACCGCCGCCACCATAAGCCCCCTCAGCCCTGCTCAGTCTAGAAATACCTGGGCATATTTTTTGCCCCAGTCTGGGCCTGCTGTCCATCTACCTCCCCCCATCACTCCACTACTCCGTCTTTCCATTTTAAATAGGGCTGTGCAAATTAACTTTTAATTAATCTTTAATTTTTTTGATTGATCAAAATCTTTTTGATCGATTACAATTATTTTGATTGGTACTCACCTCTCCGCCGGCTTCTGGGCCTTCAGGGAGTTCCGTCACGGACACTGGCGGGGCTTGCCGTGTCCATCTGAAGGGTTCCTTTGCTGTGCTTTTTCATATCTGCATGCTGGCGGGACCTCACTATCTGCCACACGCAAAGGGCTGTTACACTTCCCTCTATCACTTCCCTCTATCAACCTGGGATTCTACAGCCATCCACTGGGAGTTGTGATAGTTCCCTTCATGGGACATCTACATGCCGACAGACTGATGTTAACCTCTCCTCATCTGGATTCAGCAGTGGTATCGTTGTACACATTTTTATACCAGTATCATACTTGGCTACATGTTTTTATGACTGCTTTTGGTACCGTTTGGTATTACTCGCACCATTTTTACAGTTTATGTAGCTACATCGACTTTATCTCCAGTGAAATATTTATTTGGTTACCTACTTGAAGACTATAAAAGTTTTAATGCTATTCCCATCAAGCGCTGCCTTTGTGTGTTTTTTGTATCCTGTTATCCATGTTTCCAGTGGTTGGTATCTACACTGGGAATCAGCCTACAAGGAGATCAGCTAAAAGTAGTTGGATCTGTATGTGCGTTATAATTAATCGAAATTAGTCGATTAATCGATTAAAAAAACAAAACGATTAATCGAACAGAAACATTTTGATCAGTAACAGCCCTAATTTTAAACAAATAAAAATACTCCAGTGCGCTTCCACACCAAATTTTCTCACTACTTACAAAAAAATATATATATGATTAATAAACATCTCAAGCCCATCAAGCACGATAAATAGTCAAATATATAATGATGATATATTTTATAAACACACACTATATACAACATCAGCCTGATCTGTGATATTGCTGCTGCCTCCCCTCTCATGGCATGCTGTGATTTGTAGTGCCACACACCTTGACACATGAGGTGGTCATGCAGAAAAGGAGACTGTGCTTGGTGAGCAGATAATGGGTAGGGACAGGGAGGTGTAATAGAGATTGGGGGGGAGATCTCAATAAACATGCTCCCTTTAAAACCAGAGCAGTTCGCAGCCACATACAAAAATGATCTTCTTTACAGGAGCCTGCTACACACTACACAGAGCCCATCCTCTCCCCCTCCTCCTCCCCACTGAGGTAAGCCACCGACAGGACTGCATGTTATTCAGCTAGCTTACCAATACCTTAGGCTAAGCTGAACTCCGTCCTCCTCTGCAGGCTGTCTCTACTCCTCCCCCTCCCAGCATCTCCTGTAAAGAACTTGAATAAGGCGCGCTGAGAGAAAGGGGGAGGGTGCATGTAACGTCACTGAGTCAGATCATCGGAGACGCTCGGTCTCGGCTACAGCCGGGAACTGCACATGCGCAGTCGAGCCGAGAGTGGAAGTTTTCACTGTCAGGCATTTCACTTTACGGACTTTCACGGACAAAGAAAATATGCCTGTCCGTAAAAGAACGGACGGGTCGCAACACAGCCTCAGACAGCCACGCAGCCAGATGTCCCCAGGATAGGCCTCAGCCTCTGGTATAGCAGCCGGGGGCAGTACAACACACGTCCACCCAGACAGCCACCAAGGTGGCACAGAACCCCGATCACCAGGCCTCACCCAAATAAATAGGCTCTCCCAGGAGACCAAAGGACCAAGAAAATCCCTGCCTATTGGTTGAGAATTCATTCCTAATCTGTCCTTGCAATGCCCTTGTCTTATCTAATGCCACCAGATACCAGGCTACCTAGTGACAGAAGAGAGAAGTGCAGCAATTCCAGAATTAGGGTGAAATCAATTGACCTCCTATCAATTGGCCAAGACAACTATCACTTGGCAAATAGATTTACTAGCAACCCTGCCTAAACATCAGAGTGCTACATGTACATAGTCTGTGCATAAAGCAGAGCTGTGGGAGGGCCCAGCAGGTTCCACCTACTATGAGCTAACTGCAGAAAACAACCAGAGTGGGCGGAGATAAGACCAGTCACCCTGAACAAGGAGAGAGAGCAGCACTGACTGGTCTTATTACTGGAATATGGAAGCAAACTTTCACACTGGATTAGTGCAGAGATCTGGAAGAAATACATGGAGCACACCAAGATTTATTAAGTATACACATGCCTCTTGTAATTAGACAGTATTTGCTTAAACCTGGAGTCAGTTTTAGCGCGTAAACATGCGGCAATTACTGCCATGCCTCAGAAAAGCAGTCAGATCACTTTTTAGAAGCTTTTAACAGGCAGTGAGGAGGGAAAATGTCACCTCCTCGCTGCCTCTTTTAACCCCGTAAGTATCGCACCGTTGCAACTCGTTGCAGCACAGCCTCATTCACTTGAATGGGTCATATTCAGCAGATAGTAAAGACCTTGAAAGGCAACAGGGTTAGACTAAGGTCATTTAAGTTGGTGTGCAATAGACAAGTCTATTATTGGAATTTTACAAAAAAAAGGAAGCATGGTTTAAAGCGGATGTGCCACGGGAAAATAATATTAAAAGCCAGCAGCTACAAATACTGCAGCTGCTAACTTTTAATATTAGGACACTTACCTGTCCTGGAGTCCAGCGCCGATCGCAGCAGAGCACGAGCGATCGCTCGTCTCTCTACTGCTCCCCTCGCCATCCACGCTGAGGGAACCAGGAAGTGAAGCGCTGCGGCTTCACTGCCCGGTTCCCTAAGGCGCGAGTCGCGCCGCGCCCGCCGATTGGCTCCCGCTGTGTGCTGGGAGCCGAGTGTTCCCAGCACACAACGGGGGGGGCGACGGGATGTGACGGAATGCCCGTCTTTTGCCCGTGAATGCCGGGCCGGAAGTGGGTGCAAATACCTGTCTTTAGACAGGTATCTGCACCCCCCTCCCCCCTGAAAGGTGTCAAATCTGACACCGGAGGGGGGAGGGTTCCGATCAGCGGGACTCCACTTTAGGGTGGAGAACCGCTTTAACCAGTTCCAGCCCCCGCATGTACATATACGTCCACAATATGGCACGTACAGGCACATGGGCGTACAGGTACGTCCTCGCCTATTAGCGGGTGGGGGGTCCAATCGGGACCCCCCCTGCTACATGCGGAGGTCGGGTCCGCTCGGGGAGCGATCCGGGACCACGGCGCGGCTATTTGTTTATAGCCGCTCCGTCGCGATCGCTCCCCGGAGCTGAAGAACGGGGAGAGCCGTGTGTAAACACGGCTTCCCCGTGCTTCACTGTGTCGGCGCATCGATCGCGTCATTCCCTTTATAGGGAAGACACGATCGATGACGTCATTCCTACAGCCACACCCCCCAACAGTTGTAAACACATACTAGGTGCACCCTAACTCCTACAGCGCCCCCTGTGGTTAACTCCCAAACTGCAACTGTCATTTTCACAATAAAGAATGCAATTTAAATGCATTTTTTGCTGTGAAAATGACAATGGTCCCAAAAATGTGTCAAAATTGTCCGACGTGTCCGCCATAATGTCGCAGTCACTAAAAAAAACGCTGATCGCCGCCATTAGTAGTAAAAAATAAATAATTAATAAAAATGCAATAAAACTATCCCCTATTTTGTAAACGCTATAAATTTTGCGCAAACCAATCGATAAACGCTTATTGCGATTTTTTTTACTAAAAATAGGTCGAAGAATACGTATCGGCCTAAACTGAGGGAAAAAAATGTTTTTATATATGTTTTTGGGGGATATTTATTATAACAAAAAGTAAAAAATATAGCATTTTTTTCAAAATTGTCGCTTTATTTTTGTTTATAGCGCAAAAAATAAAAACCGCAGAGGTGATCAAATACCACCAAAAGAAAGCTCTATTTGTGGGGGAAAAAAAGGACGCCAATTTTGTTTGGGGGCCACGTCGCATGACCGCGCAATTGTCTGTTAAAGCGATGCAGTCCCGAACTGTAAAAACACCTTGGGTCTTTAGGCAGCATTTTGGTCCGGGGCTTAAGTGGTTAATTCACACTACAGGCATTCTGGCTGTGGCATCAGTACACCTCTGTCTGCTGGCTTTGCAGCTTAACCACTTAAAGTGGAGGTTCACCCAAAAAATGAATTTTTGACATTAGATTGAGGCTAATTAAGGGGAGCAGAAACGGGTATTTTTTTTTTAAACCAATGCCGTACTTACCGTTTTCGAGATAGATGTTCTCCTGCCGCTTCCGGGTATGGGCTGCGGGACTGGGCTTTCCTATTTGATTGACAGCCTTCCGACCGTCGCATACAGCGCGTCACGAGTTTTCGAAAGTAGCCGAACGTCAGTGCGCAGGCGCCGTATAGAGCCGCACCAACGTTCGGCTTCTTTCGGCAACTGGTGACGCGCTGTATGCGACCGTCGGAAGGCTGTCAATCAAATAGGAACGCCATTCCCGAAGATCATACCCGGAAGCGGCGGGAGAACATCTATCTCGAAAACGTTAAGTACGGCATTGATTTTAAAAAAAATACCCGTTTCTGCTCCCCTTAATTAGCCTCAACCCAAACATTATATATTGTTTTTTTTCTAACCCCCTAGAGAATAAAATGGCGGTCATTGCAATACTTTTTGTCACACCGTATTTGCGCAGCGGACTTGCGCACTTTTTTGGGGGAAAAAATCACCTTTTTTAATTAAATAACATTTAGTTAAAAAAATAAGACAACAGTAAAGTTAGCCCAATTTTTTTTATATTGTGAAAGATAATGTTACGCCGAGTAAAATGATACCCAACATATCACGCTTCAAAATTGCGCCCGCTCGTGGAATGGCGTCTATCTCCATAGGCGACATTTAAAAAATTCTGTAGGTTGCATCTTTTTAGTTACAAAGGAGGTCTATAGCTAGAATTATTGCTCTCGCTCTGACGATTGCGGCGATACCTCACATGTGTGGTTTGAACACCGTTTTCATATGCGGTCGCTTCTGAGCTCGTCGGGACGGGCGCTTTAGAAAAAAAAAAAGTTTTCTTATTTCTTTTATTTTATTTTATTTATTTTTAAACTGTTTAAAAAAAAATGGGTCACTTTTATTCCTATTACAAGGAATGTTAACATCCCTTGTAATAGAAAAAAGCATGACAGGTCCTCTTAAATATGAGATCTGGGGTCAAAAAGACCTCAGATCTCATATTTACACTAAAATGCTATGAAAAAAAAATGTGCCTTTTAGGCCGGGTACTCACGAGCAAACATGTACGGTGAAACCGGTCCGTCGGACCGTTTTCACCGTACATGCCTGCCAGAGGGCTTCTGTACGATGGTTGTACTAACCATCGTACAGAAGTCCGCGCGTAAACACTACGCGGGGCGTGTCCGCGTCGTCGCCGCGACGATGACGCGGCGATGACGCGGCGACGTGGGCGGGCCTGCCATTTAAAGGCTTCCACGCATGCGTCAAAGTCATTCGACGCATGCGAGGGACGGCGGGCGCTCGGACATGTACGGTAGGTCTGTACTGACGACCGTACATGTCCGAGCGGGCAGGATTCCAGCGGACGGTTTTAAAACACGTCCAGGAATATTTGCCCGCTGGGAAAAGGCCCGGCGGGCAAATGTTTGCTGGAATTCGGCCCGCTCGCGCCTACACACGACCGAACATGTATGCTGAAACTGGCCCGCGGACCAGTTTCAGCATACATGTTTGGTCGTGTGTACGGGGCCTAAGACGCATGGGCGGAAGTGATGTTTTGACATCGCTTCTGCCCTGCTATAGTATGGAGACGAGTGGGGGCCATCTTGCTACAGAGGGAGAAGGACCCGATCGCCTCCGCCGCTACCGACGGCTACGGTAAGCAGCGAAGGGCACAGGAGAGGGGGGCCCCTTCTCCCGCCGCCGACAACGGTGATCTTGTGGCAAATCCGCTGCAGAGACCACCATTATCGTTTACAGGACCGGCCACGGAAAATATAGATATCTTGGTTGCGGCAGCAGCTGCTGCCGTTACCGAGATATCCATCTTTAAATTGCCAACATATGTATATACATATATACCTATATATGCACGTGAGGCGGTCCTTAAAGCGGGAGTTCACCCGAATTTTTTTTTTTAACATTAGATTGATGCTCATTTTGTCAAGGGGAATCGGGTAGTTTTTTTTTAAATCGAAGCAGTACTTACCGTTTTAGAGATAGATCTTCTCCGCCGCTTCCGGGTATGGTCTTCGGGACTGGGCGTTCCTATTTGATTGACAGTCTTCCGACAGGCTTCCGACGGTCGCATATATCGCGTCACGAGTAGCCGAAAGAAGCCGAACGTCGGTGCGGCTCTATACGGCGCCTGCGCACCGACGTTCGGCTACTTTCAGGAAAATCGTGACGCGATAGATGCGACCGTCGGAAGACTGTCGGAAGACTGTCAATCAAATAGGAACGCCCAGTCCCGCAGCCCATACCCGGAAGCGGCGGAGAAGATCTCTCTCTAAAACGGTAAGTACTGCTTTGTTTTTAAAAAAACTACCCGATTCCCCTTGACAAAATGAGCATGAATCTAATGTTAAAAATTAACATTTCCGGGTGAACCTCCACTTTAAGTGATATTAAAGGCAAGAAAAAATAAATAAAAAAATAACAAACATATCATTCTTACCTGCTCTGTGTAGTGGTTTTGCACAGAACACCCCTGATTCTCTTCTTTTTAGGTCCACTGCCAGTGTTCCTGGCTCCTCAACCTTAACCAGTACCCCCAAAAGCAAGCTGGTGCATGCTCGCTCCTGAGTCCTGCCCCGCCTCAGCTCTCACCTGATTGGCACACTGTGTCAGGGAAATGGCCAAAGAACTAGCAATCTTACCAACACCCATCATGGCCGCATCAGGCGTGCTCCTGTGCGTATTGGCGTACGCAGATGCGCGGCAACGCTAACGAGCTTACACAGATACGCGATGGCGCTAACAAGCATATGTAGATACGCGATAGCGCCTCTTGGCCTATTTTAAACCTGCTGCTAAGATCCCTGAGTTGCTGGATTACCGTCATCTCCCCGTGTTACTTGTGCTCCTGTATTCTGATCCTGGACTTCCTGCTACCGACCCATGTTCCACTATCTGCTGATCCTGTCTTCCCGGTTTGACCCCCGGCTTGTATCCTGACCTTCTTCTGCCTGCTCCACTAATTGATCCTGGCTTGGCTCACGACTCTGCTTCTGCCTGTCTTACCAATTACCGCCCTCGGCTTTTTCCAGTATCACTGCCTGAATCCTGAACCTGCTTTTGACTGATCTTGCTGTGTATGACCCCTGTCCTGGCTTCTGATACTCATTCTGGATCACCCAACCGCCTGCCACTGCTGGCTCTCCACAAGCACGCCTGCCATACAGAGCATCTTGCTTGTTCCAGTCATCCCACAGCAATCAAGCCTTCAACCACTGGCACACCGTGCTTCTCTGGGCACTGCAATCCATGTTTCACCTTCAGGGTTGCACTGCACTCAGTCGCAAGGGGAGTCCTCTCAGCACCTTGGCCTCCAACCGGACTCCTGACACACAGGCTGTGATTGACAGCAAATTGCCTCATCGGGCTTGATCTGTGACCGCTTTGTTCTTTGGACACAGCTGATCACAGATCAGGGTAAAGGACCAATCACAGCAGGTCTTTACCAAATGATCAGCTGTGTCCAATAACAGCTGATCACATGTATACAGACTTTCCCATTATCAGCAGTCCTTTCCTCACATGCTGTGTCTGTGTGAGGAAAGGAGTACCGATGACTGGCAAGGCAGTCAGCAAACTGTTTACACTGATCATCAGGGCACTTATTATCAGTGCCCTAATTATCAGTGCAGCCCCATCAGTGCAGCTTATCGGTGTCCATCAGTGCTACCTCACTAGTGTCCATCAGTGCAGCCTTATCAGTTCCCATCAGTGTAGCCTGATCTGTGCCCATCGGTGCAGCATCATCAGTTCCCATCAGTTGCATCCTCATCTGTGCCCATCAGTGCAGTCTCATCAGTTCCCATGAGTGCAGCCTCATCAGTGCCCATCAGTGCAGCCTCATCAGTGCCCATCAGTACAGCCTCATCAGTTCCCATCAGTGTAGCCTCCTCAGTGCCCTGATCCTGTCTTCCCGGTTTGACCCCTGGCTTGTATCCTGACCTATTTTTGCCTGTTCCACTAATTGATCCCAACTTGGCTCACTGACTCCACTTCTGCTTTCCTAACACTGAACCGCTTCTCAGCCAATCAGGTGCTCAGGTCTGTCAGGCCCTGTACAGACGAGAGGATATCCGTTGGAAACGGTCCGCCGGACCGTTTCCAGCGGATATTTCTGCTCCCGATTTTGATCTGATGGGCTGAACACACCATCAGATCGAAATCCCAGCGGAAAACATACGCGGTGACGTGCCGCGCCGTCGCCGCGACAATGACGCGGCGACGTGCGCGACCCTGGAAGGTAAATACTTCCACGCATGCGTCGAATCACTTCGATGCATGCGAGGGATGGGGATCGCTTGGACTTATCCGGTGAGTCTGTACAGACGACCGGATCAGTCCAACGGACAGGTTTCCAGCGGATAGATTTCTTAGCATGCTAAGATATTTTTATCCGCTTGAAAACCGTCGGCTGGAGAAATCTCCGCCGAAAAATGTCCGCTAGGCCCTACACACGACAGGATTTGTCTGCTGGAACTGATCCGCGGATAAATCCCAACGGACAGATCCGGTCGTGTGTACGAGGCCTTACTGGCTGAAACGATAGGCTGACAATAGGCGCTGTGATTGGATGCCTATCACAGAGGATGGGAAGAGACGATGGGAGAAGACAGGAGCGAGGAGGACACGAGACATCGCTCGCCGATGGCCGTTGATGGGCACAGTAGTGGCAATTTATGGGTACAGAGACTGCATTTGATGGGCACAGTGGCTGCATTTGATAGCACAGTGGCTGCGTTTGATGGGCACAGTGGCTGCGTTTGATGGGCACAGTGGCTGTGTTTGATGGGCACAGTGGCTGCATTTCATGGCACAGTGGCTGCAATTGATGGGCAAAGTAGCTGCGTTTAATGGGCACAGTGGCTGCATTTGATGGGCACAGTGGCTGCGTTTGATGGGCACAGTGGCTGCGTTTGATGGCGCAGTGGTGGCGATTGATTGGCACAGTAGCTGCGTTTCATGGGCACAGTGACTGCAGATATTGTTTTTTTTTTTTCAGTTTGTTTCTGCCCCCCCAAAAATGTTAAGCACCAGCCGCCACTGGTATACAGTGTTTGGTGGAATGTTCTAGCACAGTATAAACTGTATTGTGGAATGTTCTAGCACAGTATACAATGTATGGTGGAATGTTCTAGCACAGTATACCTAGGGCTAGATTCAAGTAGCCCGCCGTAAGTTTGTGCGGGCGTAGCATATGTTATTTACGCTACGCCGCGGCAACTTAGACGGACAAGTGCAGTATTCACAAAGCACTTGCTCCGTAAGTTGCGGCGGCGTAGCGTAAATCAGGCAGCGTAAGCGCGCCGAATTCAGATTTGCAAGAGGTGGGTGTGTTTTATGTAAATAAAACATGACCCCACGTAAATGACGTCTTTAACGAACGGCGCATGCGCCGTCCGTGAAAGAATCCCAGTGCGCATGCTCGAAATTCCACCGCAAATCGTCAATGCTTTCGACGTGGACGTAATTTACGCAAAGCCCTTTTCACGAACGACTTACGCAAACGATGTAAAATTTTCAAAATTCGACGCGGGAACGACGTCCATACTTAACATTGCGTACGCCTCATAGAAGCAGGAGCAACGTTACACCGGAAAAAGCCTTACGCAAACGACGTAAAAAATTCCGCCGGGAGCACGTACGTTTGTGAATCGGCGTATCTAGGTCATTTGCATATTCTACGCCAAAAACTACGGAAGCACCACCTAGCGGCCAGCGTAAATATGCACCCTAAGATACGACGGCGTAAGAGACTTACTCCAGTCGGATCTTAGCCTAATTTCGGCGTATCTTGCTTTCTGAATACAGAAAGAAGATACGCCAGCTGAATCTAGCCCAATGTATGGAAGAATGTTCTAGTATACAATTGTAGCATTACCCCCATTGGAGCTGCTGGATTTTTGGGCAGCGTGTTACCTCGTGGGCTCCTCCGAATTCTCTAGGGGCAAGTGATGCGTATGTGCAAACAGAAGTAAAGGAATGTCCACGACAGGTGCTCTTTTGCTGTGCTCTTTATTACCCAGCCGGGTAAAAACAATAAAACTTGTGGTGAGGAAAGTAAAGTTGAAAGGAGGAAGGATAGCAGATTCAGGCGTAATGATAGGAAACAGTCCTGCTCCCAAACGTAACACTTCTCTGCGCCACTCCTGCCGGAGTGGGTTCAGTGTACCCGGACAGGCCTCTCTCACTGACCTGGCAGCCGGAGTATCACTCGGACAATTACAAGAATAAGTCTCTGCCACAGAACCTCCTTGGTGAACTTGAACTTGGGAGAAAGTCTCTGCCACAGACCCCTCTCAAAGAGCCTCAGAAGATACCTCTGCCACAGGTCCCCTCTGGGTAGAATTCTTGGAGATATGCCTCCTTGGTTGAGTTACGTCTGGATCTCCTTCAACTTGTCGCCCAGGTACTGACTGGCAGGTGATCAGTCCCGCAGTGTCCGGCTACCTGTGATCCCCGGTGGTTTCGTCCAAGCCCTATTGGACCGCTAGCCTCTCAATGGCGCTCCTCAGACCGACTCCTCATCGAACAGCACACAGCTTGGGATCTTCAAAAGAGGGAACCCAGTCGCTCGCTGGATCCCCATCGCTGGTTCAGATGCTCCGGGGCCAACATGGTCCCAGAACCAGGAACACCGCATGGCACGCACGCCCCGGCCAGGTAGGCCATAACGCCGGGGCGCTGTGATGTGGCCACCCTAAAGGTGGGTGCCACACTGGACAAAGAAGAACCCAGAACCAATGGCGTCTGATCCATAAATACCTCTCCCCAGCATGCACAGCGAGGACAAACCCTCGTGATTGGCTGCTGGGAAGAGCACCCAAACCTCGACTCCACTGCTGCCACCTGCAGTACTGGGGTTGGAAGAACACCCAAATACTGCAGAATGACCCACAGCACAGCCAAGCTGAGACAGAGGCCCTATTCTCACACCTAACAATCAGGATCAGAGTCTAACTATACTCTGATCTACCCCAGTGGCGGTTCGCCCATAGAGGGCGCTGGAGCGCCGGCCCCTCTGGCTCTCACCGCCACTGAGTCTAATAACATAGATTCATGCATTGCACGAATCTATGTTATGTCGCCGCTGCCGCTGTTCTATTCAGATGGCCGGACATGAGGCGCAGACCATCTGAATAACGGCAGCTGGTTGGCTGTACGGAAGTGCCTATCAGAGCCAGCGGCTCTGATAGGCTTTCCGAGTACAGCCCTCGGGTCCCCGGAAGCTTATCCTCGGAACGCACGGGGGGTGCGTTCCTTGGATAAGACTGACAGGCGTCTCAGCCAATCAGGTTGGCCGGTTCTGGCTACCGGTAACCTGATTGGCTGAAGTGTCATCGAGGGCGGGAGAAGACATTGAGGGTCGAGGACGTGGATGGCTGACTCCAGTAAAGGTAAGTGCCGGGCGGGGGCATTTTACAGGGCACAGTGACATCAATGGGCACAGTGGTGACAATAGGCACAGTGGGGACAATTGGCACAGCGGCATGAATGGGCACAGTGGCGACAATTAAAGGGCACAGTGACATCAATGGGCACATTGGTGACAATAGGCACAGTGGGGACAATGGGCACAGTGGGGACAATTGGTACAGTGGCATGAATGGGCACAGTGGCGAAAATTAAAGGGCACAGTGACATCAATGGGCACAGTGGCGACAATTAAAGGGCACAGTGGTGACAATTGGCACAGTGGTGACAATTGGCACAGTGGTGCGAATTGATGGCACAGTGGCTGCGTTTGATGGCATGGCACAGTGGCTGTGTTTAATGGCATGGCACAGTGGTGCGAATTGATGGCAAAGTGGCTGCGTTTGATGGCATGGCATAGTGACTGCATTTGATGGCATGGAACAGTGGTGACAATTCATGGCACAGTGGCTGCATTTGATGGCAGGGCACAGTGGTGCGAATTGATGGCACAGTGGCTGCGTTTAATGGCATGGAACAGTGGTGACAATTGATGGCACAGTGGCTGCGTTTGATGGCATGGCACAGTGGTGACAGCTGATGGCACAGTGGCTGCATTTGATGGGCACAGTGAGGCTGCAATTTTTTTTTTTCGTTTGCGCCCCCCCAAAAATTTTGAGCACCAGCCGCCACTGATCAACCCTTAAATTTGACTAGCACCAGTACTGTAAAGTACATAGGCGCTACACAATGTATGGTGGAATGTTCTTAGCACAGTATCATTGTGGTGGTGGAATGTTGTTAGCACAGTATACATTGTGGTGGTAAACACATGTCTTTGTATACTTTCTTCCTCAGGCAGAGGAGGATGTAGTGCTGAGTATAGACAGAGGAGGGGGAGCTGTGACAGGAATGTATCAGGAGATTGCTGCTTTGTACCGAGCAGGAGGGAGCAGAGCTCCTCATACAGCCGGATACAGCTCTGCTCTGAAGGACGGGAAGGAGGCTCAGCAGAGTCCCGGGCACTACATGAATGCCTGGACACTGATACCGGAGCCATAGACTGTGGCGGCGTACAAAGACACAAGAGGTGAAGGGAGGTCTCTGCTGAGCTGGACTGACGGCAGGCAAGGCTGCTGAGTGCACCGGACTGCTCAGAGGATCGGCAGCTCCATCAGGGGTCTGTGTCACCATCACCACCACCACCATCACCATCCTCCTCTTGTGGGATGACAAAGACGAGTGTGAGTCCATCACCAAGATCCTGTGATTGAGGTCAGTACAATGGGGGCTTATCAGCAAAATATTATGTATGTCCTGCCTGTCTGTCTGTGTATACCAGTCACTCATATTCAGGTCTGATTTGCTGCAAATCACCTATTTTACAGGAGCCGTGTTTCTGTTAAAGTGTATGGAAGCCCTAAAGCTGGCCATACACTCTACAATGTGATTGTACAATCTCTTAGATCTGTCACCAGTGCAAGGGCCTGCCTGATTTCATACAAATATAATGGATTCTTTAGGTGTGTCCGCAAAAATTAACACTTTTTTATTATCCAATTGATGTGTGATTTGATCAGATCATCAAACGATAAAATAGGCATCCCTTCTGAATTTGAGAAGATTAAATTGGTGAAATTGGGTGTAAGGCTACGGTGACACGGGCGATTAGGAGCGGTGCGAATAGTAGTGGCGGGACCCTCTTTGCGTGCATCTAGTAGTGATCACCGCAGGTAATCGCTGGCTGTGCAGAGAACTGCGAATAACTGCGGTCCCATTCACTATAATGGCAGGCCGCCGAGAGCCGCAGCAGGAACTGCCGCTACAATTCGCACCGGCCCTAAACGCCCGTGTGCGTCAGTCAGCAGCACTTTAATGCTGCGTTCATGAATCTCATGGTATTTTGATGGATCAGATAATGAGACTGATTAAAAAAAGATGGGTATACCGGTGGTGGAGTAGGTTGTCAGCTATAGACCGATCATTCCTATTGCGAATGATGGTTTGGAAAATAAATGAATCATTTACTGATACGTCTATGGCCACCTAAAGGCGATTCTGTCACTAGCGACACAGGATCGCTAAGAGGATGCCTGTCTATCGCTATGGAAACGCTTTAAGGCAAATGCTGCGGAATCTTCATCATTACCAATGCGAGTGACAAATCGCTGCCCCAGAATGACTCCTTGGGGACAAACACGCGATCCTGACACTGGCCATTGAGTCACATCGCTAGCGGCAGGAACGCTGGTGGCAAAGTCACCTGTGTTTCATCAGCCAATCATCTTCTCTTATTTGTTCCCTTTTGGTCTGTTGAATATAGAAAGAGGTTTGTTATAGCGGTTCTATAAGTACAAATTCTTGTTAATCCCTCCACACGATCAAAATATGGTACAACGGATCGTACGACTTTTTTTGCTTAATAGTCACAAGTAAAATGAAATAGGTTATTAAAGTCATGAAAATTCTCGTACGTCAGAAAAAAATAATCGGAAGTGATGTCATGTGTTGTAATCTATTTGTATTGTATTTTCGGACGACAACTGTACTGACTAAACGAAAATTGTACAATCTGACATCGTACGAGGAAAATTTTCGTGCTTGTCCGATCGAATAATATCGGATGGACTGTCGTGATCGGCTCACAAAAGTAGCGTACACACGATCCGCAAATCGAACGATTCTTCCTCGGACGATCGTTTTCGTCCGATATTCGGATCGTGTGTATGGGCCATAAGGCTGCTTTCACACTGGGGCGGCGGGTGCGTTAGCAGTAAAGCGTCGCTAGTTTTAGCGGCGATTTAACTCTGTTTAAGCAGCGCTTTTCAGCCGCTAGCAGCGAGATTTTAACCTCCAAGAAGGGGTTAAGAAGGGGTTGAACGCACTTGTGTTGCGGCGCTTCCGACTTGCTTTTCAGGCGCTGCCCATTCATTCCATTGGGCAGGGGTGGTGGAGGAGTGCTGTATTCAGCGCTCCCAAACTGACCCAAAGATGCTGCTGTCAGGACTTTTTTTCCCGTCCTGCAAGCGCACCGCCCCAGTGTGAAAGCACTCGGGCTTTCACACTTGTGAGGCATGAGAGGCATTGTTTAGGTGCTTTACAGGCACTGTTTTTAGCGCTAAAACACCTGAAAACTGCCTCAGTGTGAAAGGGGTCTAACTGCTGGTCGTGAGCTGACAACATAAGGCTCCATTCACATTACCGCGCCTGGAAATCGTGCGACTTTGGAGCGCAACTCTGGTGTGAGTTTTGGTGCGATTTTGATCCGACTTTACATTCTATGGATCAAAAGTCGCACCAAAGTAGTGCAGGCACCTTTTTAAAGTCGCTGCGCCTTTAAGCTACCATTGAAAATAAATATGGTGTGATTTTCCATGCGCCAAAGTCGAATGACAAATCGCACAAGTGTGAATGGAGCGTGAACGCCTGCACTACACTCAGGGCCCATTTCCATTGTTATGTTTTCATGCACGTGCTTCAGTGCACTCAATGCATGTGTCCAACTTCCCTGTCCTAAAAATAGCGCCTCTTCCCATCTCTATCCTGCAGTGCTGTGCGTTTGGGAAACTACCTACATACCCATTTTTATTGCATTTTTTGTGCGATTAGAGGTCCTTAGAAGTCATGGAAGGCAACTAATGAAAAAACATAAAGCTTATCATAGATGGATTTTATTTATTTTATTTTATTTTATATCCAAAACAAACAAACACTCCTCCATCCACACATTTGAGGTGTATGAGGGAATCTTCTGTGACCAGACAACAAATAGTGGGGTCACTCAAGGCTCCAGCAGGATCCTCTCCTGTAGTACACCGCTGGGGGTGCTGGCAAGGACAGAGCTCATCCAATGATACAACAGACATATAAAAGTATTAAATAGGTAATTACATTTTTCACTCTTTGCAGCCATTTGCTAAAATCATTTAAGTTTAATTTTTTAACACCCCATATTGACAGGAAACTACAGAATTGTTGACATTTTTGCAGATTTATTAACCACTTGCCAACCGAGGACGTCATATGACGTCCTCGACTTTGTGCGGTGATATCTGAATGATGTGGAAAAAAAGTGTAGCGCTAATAATGACTAAAATTCTAGTGAAAAAATTAACAAACCTAATATACAACACCACATGTGAATAGTGATAAATATACTAAAATAGAGTCCACATATCCTCCAATGAATGAGTAATAATGGTGATATGATCTGATCGACGTCAGAAATAAATTAAAGTAAATTAAAAAGTTCATGAGAAAGAAGTCCAGTGACTGAGTGAGTGAACAAAGTCCAACGGTGATTTCTAAATTGGAGATCCACCACCACTTATGACAAGGGGCTTACCGGATGGATTGGACCCAGAAGGGCATATACCCGCTAGGCCAATCAAGCTTTATGGCAGGGGTGTCCAAACTTTTTTCAAAGAGGGCCAGATTTAATTAATTAAACATGCGTGGGGACGGACTATTTTGCCTGACATTCTTTGAACCATTAAAATTTGGTCTAAGTGTGTTCGTCTGAGCACTAATACACTGCCTAACAAGAATTCTCTTGCCTTTGTGGCTGTGTGTGGTGAAGAGATGAGCTTGGGCGTGTTATTGGATATACTGTATATATTTTTTTTGTGGCCCCAACGAATCCCAGAGCGCTGCTTAGGGCTAAGGATGAGCTTGGGCGTGTTATTTGGATATACCGTATTTATTGGAGTATAACCAGGGCCGTCTTTAATATGGTTTGGGCCCTGGGCAAACATTTTTTTTGGGCCCCCCTCCAGCTTTTTTTGGGCCTGGCTGGTTCACATGTATGTTTTGGCGGTCTTCATTTGTGCAGGTACAGCAGCCCATTGATTTGAATGGGCTGCCATGCTTTATTTCCTGCAGAAAAAAGGTGCATTCAGCATTTTAAAAATACAGTTGCCTTGAAATCCATTCTGCTTTTGCACCATGCTACTTACCTGCAGTTCTTGCACCATGCTACTTACCTGCAGTTCTTGCACACACAAACGCACTGTGTTTTTAAAAGCGTGACCTAAACGTCTAAAAATGCAGCAAGTTTGACAGTGCGGGAACTGCAGATAAGTCACAGCAGACAGCAGAATGGACAGACAGTGCTGTATTTCAGTGCTTGATGGGCATAGGCGTGCCGTGTGCGCAGCCTATTACATGAGGCATGCGCTTTTCTTTGCAGGAAACACAGGCATGGCGGCAAATTCAAATGAATGGGCTGCTGTGCCTGCGCAAATGTGGGCCGCCAAAACACATACATGTGAACCAGCCAGGCCCAAAATAAGCCCATCAAGCAGTTAAATACAGACAGTAATGCCATGTGCTCTGAGGCTTTACTCAGCCTGGACTGCAGGTTTGGTCTGTGATTTAAAGAGTTCCTCTATTTTACACATGGCATGGGGTCCCATGGTGCTAAAGCAGAATGGACAGACGGTGCTGTGACCCCATGCCATGCCATGTGTAAAATAGAGGAACTTTTTAAAACACTGACCAGACCTGCAGTGAATCATCAAATATTATAAAGACTTTGGGCACACTCTACAGAAAACTTCTATTTACAATACAGATTAGCAAACAGTGACATACCTTGAGGAGCAGGACATGAAGAAGTCAGCCTCGGGAAGAGCAAACTGGGGATGTTATAAAATCACATTCTAATTCACTTTTATATACAAGCAGCACCCAGTGGCAGGAATGGAGAAGTGCACGTCTAAAGGGAAGCCAGGGGTGCTGTACATTTTAAAACACTGGGAAGGGAAGCAGTACTGTCACTGGCTGCGTGCCGCTGATGATTTTCAGCCTGATTTGTGGGCAGCACAGGGGCTAAGGCTAGGTTCACATCACGATTTTTACATCCGATAATCGGACCGTTAAATCGAATGGAATCGTATATGACAAAATCGTATGTAATCGTATGTCAAAATGTATTTTTTAAATCGGATTCATAAATCGCACAGCTAAATTTTCCATCCGATTTTCACAAAAAAAATCGGATCCTGATTTTAAATAATGTCTGGCAATGGCCATAAAGTATTATGTAGAGAAGTGCTTTCTGGGAAAAAGAAGATTCTTGAAGTTTCTAGCTCGTTCCAGTGTCTAGTGCGCATGCGTAATAAAAAATCGGGTACGATTTATCGGATAAAAACGCACAGTCATCCGATTTATTACGATTTAGATTGACCACAATATAAAACAAATCGGACACGATTTTAATACGATTTCAAATCAGGACCAAAAATCGTGGTCAAACACGATTTTTGATGCGATTTTAAATCGTATCAAATCTGATGCGGATCAAATCGGATTCACTTGGGGACCTACATTAATGAATGGAAGTGAATGGATACGTTTTGCCATACAGATTTGTACGATTTCAAACCTAAGAATCGTGAGAACAAGTAGGATGATAAAATCGTGGTGTGAATGCACCCTTAACGGGCGGCAGGGCCGCCATCAGGAATTATAGGGCCACTTACACAGCTTCAGGCATGGGCCCCCTGGAGCAGAGAACCGGGATGGGGGGTGCTGCCGCCTGAAATTGAGAAGCAGGGGGGGGCTGCCGCGAATTTAGAAGCGGGGGCCCTTTATAAAAAAAGAAATAAAGAAAGAAATAAAGAAAAATATATATAAAAAAAGGGGTGTAGCCATCTGGGGCCCTGGGACCTCTGGGCCCTTTAATAAAAAAAAAAAAAGAAATAAAAAATATATATAAAAAATATATTTTAAAAAGGGGGTTGCCATCCGGGACCTCTGGGCCCTTTAATAAAAAATAAATATATAAAAAAAGAAACATTTATAAAAAAAAAAAAAGGGGGGGTTGCCATCCAGGGCCCTGGGGACCTCTGGGTCCTTTAATAATAATAATAATAACATTTATATTATATTTTTTATATATATATATATATATATATATATATATATATATATATATATATATATATATATATATATATATATATATATATATATATATATATATATATATATATAAAAGAAATATATAAAAAAATATTTTTTTATAAACAAAAGGGGGGTTGTCATCCGGGGCCCTGGGGAACTACGGGCCCCTGGGGACCCCCAAACCTCTAAAAAAAAATTGGCCCTTTAATAAAAAATGAAAAAAAAATATATTAAAAAATTTTTTTTTTTTATTTAAAAATAAATAAAAAAGGGGGGTTGCCATCTGGGGCCCTGGGGGCCTCCGGGCCCTTGGGGACCCCTAAAAAAAATTGTCCCTTTAATAAAAAATAAAAATATATTAAAAAAAATATTTTTTTTTATTTAAAAAAAAATAAAAAAAAAATATTTTTTTAAATTTAAAACCCCTGACCCCTAAAAAAAAAAAAAAAAAAAAAAAAAATTTTTTTTTTTTTTTTTCAAAGGGGTTTGCTTTGGGCCCCCAACAGTGACAGGGCCCAGGGCACCTGCCCCATTTGCCCTGCGGTAAAGACGGCCCTGAGTATAACACGCACAGGCTTACCATTGCCATGAATGCATCCTCACCATTTCCATGAATGCAGCCTTACCATTGCAACCAATGCAGCCTTACCATTGCAACCAATGCAGCCTCACATGTGCCATAAATGCAGCCTCACATGTGCCATGAATGCAGCCTTACATGTGCCATGAATGCATCCCTACCATTGCAACCAATGCAGCCTTACCATTGCAACCAATGCAGCCTCACATGTGCCATAAATGCAGCCTCACATGTGCCATGAATGCAGCCTTACATGTGCCATGAATGCATCCCTACCATTGCAACCAATGCAGCCTTACCATTGCAACCAATGCAGCCTCACATGTGCCATAAATGCAGCCTCACATGTGCCATGAATGCAGCCTTACCATTGCCATCAGTGCAGCCTGAACGATGCCCATCTGCAGCTGCAGAGGGAGGGGGGCAAGACGAGTGCCGACCGATTACAAACAGGAGAATCTCTTGTTTACCCTGTGGCCTCTTTAATACAAAGTCCCGCCTCCTATGATAAACATAAACAGGATCAGCGGATTCCGCTGATCCTACTGCTGATAGATTTTATGCCTGATCATAGTACTGAAATGTGAGTGTAATTTCTATATATCTTTTACTGCCTAAGTAAACCTTTTAAACAGAATTACACTATGTGCATCTTTGCTTTTTTTATATTCCTTTTCCTTGAGCTGAGATTTTGAACCTCATATTGGGTCTAAATCAATATACATCATAAGCTGATATTGGGAATATCCTTCTCCTGGTACGTCCACTATATGGCATCGGATCTCTCTCTCCTGCATACCATTTAAGACACCTCTGGAAGTTGGATACCATCAATTTTGAGCTTTTATGACCCGTAGGTGTAAACCTATTTGGGTCCACTTAATCCGGTAAGCCTCCAATCATTCTTGGTGGTGGACACACTTCGGATTGTCACTTTATGTGCATGATGACAAATCACTTCACTGCTGATTGATTCACCAACTGTTGGGACTTTTTTACATTAGAGACTGCACTTATAAGTTCTTGCTCTTTTTTTTTTATGGACTCACGATTTTATTTTACTTTATCATCACTTTGAATACTCCTCACAGGGTTTGTTTCTACATTCCCCTTTGCACGTAGATTTAGCGCTACACTTTGCTGTTTTGTTGTATGTTTTTACAGAATTGATCTATTTCTGTTGTGTTGGCGGCCATTTATATGTTTTTAAGAAGCGCAGTGTTATTTATACTGTTTGTATAATCTTTTTACACGGTATCTTTATATACGCCTCGTAAGTCCACGGATGCGCCGTCGTATCTATGCGCCGTATTCACAGTACAAGATACGCCTGAATTTTGGCCTCCTACGACTGACGTAAGTCTCCTACGCCGTCGTATCTTGGGTGCATATTTACGCTGGCCGCTAGGGGCGCTTCCATTGATTTACGCGGCGAATATGCAAATGACCTAGATACGCCGATTCACGAACGTACTTGCGCCTGTCGCAGTAAGCTACGCCGTTTACGTAAGGCGTACGTCCGGCGTAAAGATAAACCACCAAATAGTTGGTCTTAGTCATGTTAGGGTATTGACGTCGGAACTCCCATCGGATTTTACGTCGTTTACGTAAGTCGTACGTGAATGGGGCTGGGCGTAGGTTATGTTCACGTCTTATGAATTGAGCTGGCGTATCTTAGGGAGTAAATTTGACGTGAGTCTGAGCATGCGCGCGCATGCGCCGTTCGTTCGGCGCTTCATTTACATGGGGTCACGATTCATTTTAATACAACACGCCCACTACCTGCCTACTTTGAATTAGGCGGGCTTACGCTGGCCCATTTACGCTACGCCGCCGTAACTTAGGGAGCAAGTGCTTTGTGAATACTGGTCTTTCCTCTCTGTTACGTTGGCGTAGCGCATATGAGCTGCGCTATGCCCGCTCAAATATACGCCGCTCTACCTGAATCCGGCCCTCTGTGTTTTTCTGTCAATATAGAGTGCTGTGTGTACATTAATGAGGAAAAAAATTAACTTAAAAGATTTTAGCAAATGGCTGCAATATAACAAAGAGTGAAAAATTTAAGGGGGTCTGAATACTTTCCGTACCCACTGTATAGGTCAAATGCCTCCAACCCTATATGACAGATTCATTAAAGAGCGAGGGTTGGGACTTTATATGAAGCATGCAGCTGGGGAGGTGACCATGAAACAAACTGTGTGTGACCAGTTATATATCTGTACATACTGGACCTCAATACAATGCACATAAAAAGTATAATTTAATAAAATGTATTCCATATATAATATATAAAGCAAGGCATCATAATAAAATAGCATAATAGTCCATGATAATAAGGTTTGTGGAACATCAGACACATTGATCCATATATCACACAGTACATATATAAAAGAATACATGTTTGTTACAGCATTATACAATAAAACATGATAAATAAAATTAGCGCAATGATCTTGAACCGTAAACATGATAGTGACATTAGAATAGCATAACGAGTTTCATGGATGACCTCCACTCATCAGGAGCAGATGCTTGATATATTTATATATAATTGATAAGTTGTTACCATTAATAATGGGTCCCAATATAAGAGGGCAGGGGAGGGGGAGGAAAAATAAAAGTATGGAAAAACTGAAAAACACCCATACTTGCAATATAACTATGAGTCTGAAATAAAGCGATGAGATCTGCATGCCGGCTGGACCAGTCTTCAGCCCCGGGAGCTGAGGTGGAAAAACCCAAGATAATCTGGTGGAAAACCCTCAGGAGACAGATGTCCTTGGGAGTGAGGTCCCCTATGGATGGTCAGGGGGGATGTGAATAACATAGCCGTGGAACCTCTGCAAATGAATATGAGAATTATGCGTATTATTACATATACCTATTTAAGATTATAGAGTGTGGACCAATGCTGTCATGAGAAATAGTGGGGGAAATAGTGATCATATGGGAATATGCCATATCTGGGTGTGGAGTGGATGGAAAGTATGAGAAGTGACTTGATGTACCCCAAATTTCGGGGGATACATATATTGAAATAGAGACCACACACCAAAGGAGAGGGTAAAGGGAATAGGAAAGAAAATCTGCCACAATACTACCTGAAACTCCTAGGCCAACACACATGCTCCATAATAGTGCACGATGTCCAAAGAGGCCAACAACCACAAGGGGCATCTATCAAACTGAAGGGAATATATATACTCTGGTGTAATCAAGGGTGACCACCAACATATAATGTCCCCCAATCCCCTTGATTAAGCTCCGGGGGCAGAGTGAAATGCATTGGGGGCATGGCCTGGCATTGCTGGACCTTGGTCTGAGGCTGTCATTTCACATATGCACAGGGTCTTGCAGTGATGTGTGGTGCATAGGACCTGATCACTTAGCTTTAGCACTGATCCAAACCAGTGTTGCCAACCGCCAGTATTTTTACTGGCAGCCAGTAAAAAATTGGCACTTTTCTCCTGCCAGTAAATGCCAGTAAGAAGAAAAGGTTGCCAGTAAAAAATATGACTGTGACGCGCAGCACGAAACTGTGCACAATGCAGCTCAGGGCCAGAGCTGGCTGAGACCATCCAAGTGTTCGGGCAGTGCCGGTAGGTGCGGGTATGGTGGAGGCGGTGTTTGAGTGTATTGTGTGATCTCATGGTGCAAGGGAACCAAGCAGAGCGGCCGGAGCCTTGTGTGTGGGTCTGCAAGATGGGAGTAAGGCAAGGTAGGGGCAAGACTGTCAGTGTTGTTTGGACTGTAAGGCCCCGTACACACGAGAGGATCCATCCGCTGGAATTGATCCGCGGACCGGCTCCAGCGGATAGATCCCCTGGTGTGTACGATCTATTTCCGCTGATTTTTATCCCCTGGGATGGATTTCAAGCGGATACAAATTTGAAGACATGCTTTCAAATCTATCCGCTTGAATCCATCCAAACGGATTGATCCGCTGGTCTGTACAGACTCACCGGATCAATCCGTCTGAATGGATCCCCCGCATGCGTCATAATGATTTGACGCATGCGTGGAATTCCTTATATGACAGCGTCGCGCACGTCGCCGTGTCATCATCGCGGCGCGACACGTCATCGCGATGGGATTTCGGCGCGGATTTCGATCCTATGGTGAATACACTCCATCGGATCCAAATCCGCGGAAATCCTCGAGAGGATTTATCCGCGGAAACGGTCCGTTGGACCGTATCCGTGGATAAATCCTCTCGTGTGTACTAGGCCTTAGGGACTAAAGGGACCACCTGGCATGGAGAGAGACTAAATTTCATGAGTGCGTCGCCCATTCTAATGTATTGCCCTCCTGAGTCCTGTCCCCTAGCTAGTTACTTACTATATCGAAAATAAAATAAGAAATATGCTTTTTGCCTTAAAGGATCACTAAAGGAATTATTTTTTTTAGCTAAATAGCTTCCTATACCTTACTGCAGTCCTGGTTTCATGTCCTCATTGTTCGTTTTTGCTTTGAAGTTGCTGTAATTCTGCTCTGATCTCCACACTTCCTGGTTGTCTGGCTCCTTATGAAAAAACTCATGGGAGCTTCTCACTGTGGTCCAAGCTGTGTGTCTAAAACTCCTCAGAACCAATCAGATTCATTTTAAAAACAAAACACTGCCCTGGATTTGTTTGTTTTTGTTCTGTGGGTCTCTTTACTTCACAGAAACATGAAACCAGTTTAAAAACGAAAGTTAAACTAGAGGCACATTATATGATTGAATTTAATCTATTTTTAATCATTTTTAAAAGGAATCAGTTAACTTTTATGTCTCTATACCCTGTAAACAGTCATTTCAGCAAAACAATTTTTTTCCTTTAGTGACCCTTTAATATCTACCTTAAATCACATTGCTAATTGCATATTGTACTTATTTGTAGCCTAAATACTGGAATTTTCACTTAAAACTAATTTTGTAACTGCCAGTAAAAACTTGGTGGTGCCAGTAAAAAATTTTTGTCGTGTCAGTAAATTTCAAACTGGTAGGTTGGCAACACTGATCAAAGCAATGTTTTCCAACAAGCCCACTGACCATAGATGGATTGGAAACCAGCCCGTCCCTGCTGAGCTGGGCAAATTTGACCCATCCACGGCCAGCATAAGGCACAAGGTACTGATGAACGAACATCAGATTCCTGGCTTAAAAACATGAGGATGGGCTGTATAATAAAATAAAAACCTTCTAGCTTTAGGCCCTTTCACACTGCTCAGATGGGAATCTGTCTGCTGGTCCTCGCTGAGCATGAGGGTGGGTGGTTTGTGTCGGCTCCACTTATACCGAGTGGACACAGCCCGTTCTCTTCTATGGCTGTTCAGATGTAAACGGACCACCCAACCGCCATCTGATCTGATCTGCTAGACCAGGGGTCTCCAAACTTTCTGAAGAAAGGGCCAGTTTACTGTCCTTCAAACTTTAGTGAGGGCCGAACTATGGTCAGAGCCACTGTACTAACAAGCCAATGTTAGCCCAGCGATGTCCCCATAGGTGCATAGATCTAAGTGGGTGTGTTATCAACCCTGCTGGGAGGTGTTTTGTGAACTACAAAAACACCTCCCACATGTTATGCAGAAGAAGAGATGGTTAGGTGTTCTGTAGTTCTAAAGCTACTTTTACACTGAAAGCGCCCGGTGTCAGCAGTAAAGCGCTGCTAGTTTTAGCGGCGTTTAAGCAGCGATTTTCGTCCGTTAGTGAGGCGATTTTAACCCCCACTAGCGACAGAAGAAAGGGTTAAAAGCGCCTGAATTGCAGCATACTTTGCAGGTGCTTCGGCAGCGCTGCCCATTTATTTCAATGGCAGGAGCAGTAGAGGAACGATGTATACACGGCTCCTGCACCGCTACAAAGATGCTGCTCGGGCTTTCACACTGGGGAGGCATGAGAGGCAGTTTTCAGGCGCTTTACATGCGCTATTTTTCGCGCTAAAATGTCTGAAAAATGCCTTTTCAGACATTGATCTCATACCTTTCTTTTCTGGAGCAATAACACTGCTCACCCTAATAAAGTAATTGTGTTACTGGCAGGATCAGGTGGAAATGAAGGGGCTAATAAGCTTGAAAAAAATAAAAGAATGCAGCCACCACATCTAAGGACTAGAAAGCAGAAAAATATAAAAACTTTATTCATACACTTTAAATAACCAATGAAAAGACGGTGTTGAATCAAGCAATTTATCTATGGCCTGGCTAATGGTGGCCATACACTATACGAAAAATCAGCCAAAATTCGGTCATTTGGCCAGTTAGTTTTTCCGCCAGTTAATGGGCACAAAATTGGTAATCGTTGGAATGTTTTTGAAATGAAAAACGAAGGACAAGTTTGGAAATTTTTGAAAGATTAATGTGTTTCCCGTCCGAACTGTCTGCACTGGGTATATGTAAAAAAAAAAAAGAAAATGATTTATTTATTTCCACTGAACGATTTATCGGTCATTACATAATGGCACTATCGTTTGCTCTCACAGCCGAATGTTGGTTTTGGAAAATATGTTTGGCCGATTTTTCGTATAGTGTATGGCCAGCATAACTCACATTCATACATGCATATATTAGGGTAAATTAACCTACCAGCATGTCTTGGAATGAAACCAGATAATCCATAGAAAACCTAAATGGTGGATATTCAGACCATTGACCTCTGCCAGTGCTCTCAGGTGGAAGAGCTACTACACCACTGTGCTGTATATTGTCCTTTGACAGCCAGTGCTCCTACTAGGGTTGCCACCTGTCCAGAATTTACCCAGACAGTCTGGGTATTGAATCATCTGTCCGGAGTTCAGTCCACCTGAAAACCAGACATGTTATTCAGACAGGAATATGGCTCAGAACAGGGCGACAGGAGGATAAGGGGGCAATATGTGTGCCGCATTACTATTCTCTTTGGGGTGCCCAAAAGTTCTCAGGTCTGTTACAATCCTATAGTGCAGGGGTAGGAAACCACCGGCACGGGTGCCACAAGCAGCACACAAAGCCTCTTTTGCCAGCACTCGACTCCCTCCCCATCAGCAGAGCAGTGCAGGGAGGTGTCAGTGAAACACTAATGCATTCCAATTTCATAATTCCCCACGCTGCACCTGCACTGAGGGGGAGGCACTATGCCCCCACACATTGTAAAAGATGGGAAACATTGTTTGGTTCTCTAACTTTGCTTTAGCTGCGATTGTCAGCTTTTGTGATGGGAAGAGATTGGGTGCAGTTCTGGTAGGTGGGGGTCCCTTTTTCTAGGAGGAGGAGGACTGTCCTTGGCCACTGCTAAAGCCAAACACAGTCCTGCTAGTCCCGTCCACCATCTGGAGGAAGATGACTTGCTTGGTTGCCACTACCAATCTCAGAGACAAGGGATTTCACTGTGATTGAGAAAACCACAATCAGGTGACAGTTTGTGGAATTACTGTTGAGCTTCTGGGAACTTTGTTGAAATTATTCCTGAACCTTTACATCACTTACTACTGAACCCTTGCACTATGTGTCCCTTTAAGCCCAAGCCAGTATTCAGTGCAATGTAAATCACACCCAACTTTTCCTGTGCCGCAAAGCGCCGCACTTTTTCTCAGCTGCATGGGCCCAACTTATGATCCTGCACACAGGCCCTCTGCGTTCAGGAAATGCCCCTGACCTGAGCTCATCATTGCACATCCATTTCAGATGCTTGTATGTGACATCACATACAAGCACATGGGCTGGATGTGAGGGGTGGATCAGCAGGATGAGTGTGCCACGACAGGTAGATGTGTCTAATCTTTGCTTCCTTTCACCACTCTGCATATCACACATATCATAGATGACAAGAGGGTACAGCGGTGGAGCAGATGAGCAGGAGGGTACAGTGGTGGAAGAGATGAGAAGGTGGTTCCACCGTGGGACAGAAGAGCAGGGGAGTACAGTGGTGGGGGTGTGGGGCAGATGAGCAGGGGGGTTCAGTGTTGGGGCAGATGAGAAGGGGTTTCAGTGGTGGAACAGAAAAGCAGGGGGGGTAGAGCAGTGGGGCAGATGTGAAAGGAGGTGTATTGGTGGGACAGATGAGCAGGGAGTCAAAGTGGTGGGGCAGATGAGCAGATGGGTACATTGGTAAGGCAGATGAAAAAGCAGGTTACAGTGGTGGGGCAGATGAGAAGGTAATTCAGTAGTGAGACAGAAGAGCATGGGGATACGGCGGTGGAGCAGATGTGCAGGGAGGTACAGTGGTGGGGCAGATGGGAAAAGGGGTACAATGATGGTGCAGATGAGCAGGGGGTTACAGTGGTGGGACTGAAGAGCAAGGGGGTACAGTGGTGGTGCAGATGTGCAGGAGGTACAGTGGTGGGAGGCATGAGAAGGGGGTTCAGCAGTGGGACAGAAAAGCAGGGGGGTACAGTGATGGGCCAGATGTACAGGGGGTTACAGTGATGGGACAGAAGAGCAGGGTGGTACAGTGGTGGGGCAGATGTACAGGGGGTTACAGTGATGGGACAGAAGAGCAGGGTGGTACAGTGGTGGGCAGATGTACAGGGGTTACAGTGATGGGACAGAAGAGCAGGGTGGTACAGTGGTAGGATAGATGTGCAGGGGGTTATAGTGGTGGGACATATGAGCAGGTGGAAACAGAGGTGAGGCAGATGTGCAGGGGGTTATAGTGGTGGGACAGATGAGCAGGGGGTACAGAGGTGGGGAAATATGTGCAGGGGGTTACAGTGGTGGGACAGAAGAGCAGGGTGGTACAGTGGTGGGGCAGATGTGCAGGGGGTTATAGTGGTGGGACATATGAGCAGGGAGTACAGAGTTGAGGCAGATGTACAGGGGGTACAGAGGTGGGGCAGATGTGCAGGGGGTACAGAGGTGGGGCAGATGTGCAGGTGGAAAGAGAGGTGGGGCAGATGTGCAGGGGGTTACAGTGGTGGGGCAGATGTGCAGGGGGTTACAGTGGTGGGGCAGATGTGCAGGGGGTTATAGTGGTGGGACATATGAGCAGGGAGTACAGAGTTGAGGCAGATGTACAGGGGGTACAGAGGTGGGGCAGATGTGCAGGGGGTTAGAGAGGTGGGGCAGATGTGCAGGGGGTTACAGTGGTGGGGCAGATGTGCAGGTGGAAACAGAGGTGGGGCAGATGTGCAGGTGGAAACAGAGGTGGGGCAGATGTGCAGGTGGAAACAGAGGTGGGGCAGATGTGCAGGTGGAAACAGAGGTGGGGCAGATGTGCAGGTGGAAACAGAGGTGGGGCAGATATGCAGGTGGAAACAGAGGTGGGGCAGATGTGCAGGGGGTTACAGTGGTGGGGCAGATATGCAGGTGGAAACAGAGGTGGGGCAGATGTGCAGGGGGTTACAGTGGTGGGGCAGATGTGCAGGGAGTTACAGTGGTGGGGCAGATGTGCAGGGGGTTACAGTGGTGGGGCAGATGTGCAGGGGGTACAGAGGCGGGGCAGATGTGCAGGGGGTTACAGTGGTGGGGCAGATGTGCAGGGGGTACAGAGGCGGGGCAGATGTGCAGGGGGTTACAGTGATGGGGCAGATGTGCAGGGGGTTACAGTGGTGGGGCAGATGTGCAGGGGGTACAGAGGCGGGGCAGATGTGCAGGGGGTTACAGTGGTGGGGCAGATGTGCAGGGGGTACAGAGGCGGGGCAGATGTGCAGGGGGTTACAGTGATGGGGCAGATGTGCAGGGGGTTACAGTGGTGGGGCAGATGTGCAGGGGGTACAGAGGCGGGGCAGATGTGCAGGGGGTTACAGTGGTGGGGCAGATGTGCAGGGGGTACAGAGGCGGGGCAGATGTGCAGGGGGTTACAGTGGTGGGGCAGATGTGCAGGGGGTTACAGTGGTAAAATAGGTTTGCAGGGGGGACAGTGATGATCTGAAGTGTGGAGTTGCAGGAATTGGGGCTGATCTGAGGCATGCAGGATGTTAATTTCTTACTTTTACTATTAAGTAGTTTATAGCATTGATTTATTTTATAAAAAAAAATTATTTTCCCGATTGAGCGTGTGAAGTTGACATTTTTTTGTTGTAAAATCGGGACGCTCAATTTCTTTGAAAAAATATTTCGGCACACTGTGCTAAAAGGTTGCCTACCCCTGCTATAGTGTATACAACAAAAAAGTGTTTGGGTTTGGCTTGAAGAAAAAGTGGCAACCCCATCTCCTACCTACATCAGAATTCCCAGTGATTGCACCTCATTGGCTGCAGACACTGTTCATCGACAATTTTCCACCCAGATCTTAGATGGGATCAGAATTTCCTGGAAGAGATTGCCAAGTATTGCCAGGGGCCAGTGCTGTCATCTGGGACATGTAGACCTGGCACAGGGAAAACATGTTCCTGTGGATTTTGTTTATTTACGTAAAAACAGACAGATTCCACAGAACTTTGATGGAGTACAGTATATTGATGATTTTGCTGACTCTGCAGCATCCTATGATCTAATGGCCCTCGCTGTCACAGCTAAATAGACACACATACTAGGGTCAGTAATTAACCTCACAGGATGTTTGGTTTGTGGGAGGAAACCAGAGATAACACAAGGGGAAGGCAAGCAGATAGTGTCCCTGGTGGGCACAGAGATCAGGAATCCGCTGCTGCAAAGTAAAAGTACTGGCGGCTGAATATTGGCAGCAAAAGATTTTCCCAGTCACTGACCTGAAAGAAGAATGCAGGTGAGGATTTATGAACTTACTAAATGCTTGCCTCAGGTCATTGGCACAAATTGTACTGAAGTCAGAGGATCAGCAAACTAACATTGTCAGAAGCAGGGCAGCAATGGCAGCCTCCATGTTTAATTTAATACAGGTTTCCTTTAAATCTTTTAACCACTTCAGTCCCGGAAAGGCTTCACCCCCTTAATGACCAGGCCATTTTTTGCGATACGGCACCACGTCGCTTTAACTGACAATTGCGCAGTCGTGTGACGCTTTACACAAACAAAATTGTTATTTTCTTCACACAAATAGAGCTTTTATTTGGTGCCATTTGATCACCGCTGTGGTTTTTATTTTTTGTGCTATAAACAAATAAAGACAATTTTGAAAAAAATATATTTTTTTACATTTGCTATAATAAATATCCAAAAAATAAATGTCTTCATCAGTTTAAGCCAATATGTATTCTTCTACATAATTTTGGCAAACAAAATCACAATAAGTGTATATTGATTGGTTTGCGCAAAAGTATTTATGGCATTATTTTTTTTTTTTTTACTAGTAATGTCGGCATTCAGCGATTTTTTTTTTTTTTTTTTTGCGGAACTGCAACATTGTGGCAGGCAGATCAGGCACGCTTTTTTGGGACCAGTGAGATTTATGCAGCGATCAATGTTAAAAATAGCCACTGATTACTATATAAATGTCACTGGCAGGGAAGCGGTTATCACTAGGGGGCGATCAAGGAGTTAATGTTCCCTAGGGAGTGTACTGACAGGGGGCCATATTCTCAGAAGAGTTACGACGGAGTATCTCAGGAAACTCTGTTGTATCTCTGTTTTTTGACCCGCGTATCTATGCGAGTGATTCCTAGAATCATTTTCGCATAGATACGCTGTAGATCCGACAAGTGTAAGTCACTTATACTGTCGGATCTTAAATGTAATTCGCCGCCGGCCGCTAGGTGGCGTTTACGTTCAGGTCTCATTTGTTTATGCAAATGAGCCTGATACGCCGATTCCCGAACGAAATCGCGTCGCGTAACTGTCGCTTACGTCGTTTGCGTAAGCGTAAGGTTACCCCTGCTATATGAGGGGTAGCCTTACGGCAGTCCGACGTATGCCATGTTAAGTATGGAGTCGGGTCCGCGCCGTCTTTTCCCGTCGGGTACGTCGTTTTCGTAAGTCGTTCTTGAATACGACCTTACGTCAATGACGCACACGTCGGTGTCATTGACGTTTTCCGTCGAGAACTGGAGAATGCGCACTGGGCTATTTTAAGCCCGGCGCATGCGCAGTTCGAACGGCACGGGGACGCGCTTAATTTAAATACAAGCCGCTCCCTTGGAATTACGCGAGGATACGCCGGGCCAATTACACTACGCCGCCGCAAACTACGGAGCAAGTGTTTGGGGAATACAGCACTTGCTCCTGTAAGTTGGGGCGGCGTAGTGTAAATAGCTTACGCTACTACAAGAATCTGGCCCAGGGAGTGGAGAGAGATCGCTGTTCCTGATCACTAGGAACAGCAGATCTTTCTCTCCGCCCCTGTCAGAACAGGCATCTGTTTTTTTACATTGACTGATCCCCGTTCTGGCTCTCTGTGGAGCGATCGTGGTGTAGCCGGTGGACATCGCGGCCGCCGGTCACATGCATCGGCTTCGGCGACACGCCTGCTCTTAAAGTGGCCAACGTACAGCTACGGCGATTTGGGCAGACGTGCCAACCTGCTGCAGTATAATGACATCGCCTGGTCGGCAAGCGGTTAAACTTCCCCATTGTGGAAAATGTTACTCACTGTGGCTGCACACTTTTCCATTAATCACAGAATGTAAATGATTGCGAGAAATAAAGGAATCAACTGCAAAATGTGCCTCTGTATATAAAAAAAAAGACAATGAGGGAGATTTTCTAAAACTGGCGCACACAGAATCTGGTGCAGCTGTGCATACAGTAGTAACCAATCACCTTCTCACTTGTTCAATTAAAGTAATAAGTTTACCTTTGTAAAATAAATAAATAAAAGAAAATGCACATTTTTTTGCAGGTAAAAAAAGAGTTTACTTTTTTTTTTTACTATGTACCTGGAAAGCATTGCACCCGCAATCAGCAGATCGCAGGTGCAATGCAAGGCTCCTGCAGACTGTCGGTGTATCTGTCGTACCTCGTACAGGTAGGCAGTTACACAAGGACAGGAAGATACTATGAACTACACAGGCTGTCTGTACTTGTAGTTCTCCCATTCACAGAACTCTGTAAATGAATGACGCAGCTGGATGGGCGGGGCCCCATACGGCTGCGTTTTTAAAAAATTGTGTCAGCAGGTGCCTGGAGAAGATCCCCTGCTCATTGCCACAACAGGGGATGAGGGGGCTGCTGCAACAGTGACATGTTACATGTTACACTCTGAATATGGGTTTAGCGTGTAACATGTTACAAAAGCTGAACTTATTTAAGCTCTGACAATAAAACGTAAAAGCAAATTGGTTATTATGCACAGCTGCACCAATTTTATTAAATCCCCCCCCCCCCCTTATATCGTAATAACATGAGGCAAGAGGTGCAGCTTGTACAAATGTGGAATAAGGGCCCTTTCACACTGCTCTGTAGCAAAAAATGTTGCTGTGTTTCAGATGCGTTTTCAGTGCTTCCCCCCTCACCTGTACATAGTCTGTTTATATAGAGAGCGATACATAGTTAGATCTTACCCATACTATGTCGATTAGCTATGTCTAGGGTCACTTAGATCACATTGTAATATTTGTGGGTATTACTGTAAACAGGATATCTCAGCATCTTGCAATTGATTCTAAACTTCCGATTTAATAACTTCCTAAAAACTGTTTGCAATCATAGCATGGCAGCTTGACTTATTTGCAGTTGTTCTAAAGCTGTTGGCTGCTCCTCGTTGGTGGGCATTATGCTGCTGATGCTATAGTGAGGGAGCCCTAGATTGATCACTACCTTTTAACACTGATTCAACTATGTCCTACTGTCATTTGATTTCTTTATTGTATCAGCCCAGGTTCACACTGGGTACGTTTTGCTTCGATTTGAGATGCGATTTCACATGTGAAATCGCATCTCAAATCGGCGGCATTTGCCGGCAATTGTCGGCAATGACACCGTCCTAATCGGTGCGACGCCGCATCTGCGGCACTGCACCGATTTCAAAAAGTAGTTCCTGCGATTTCTGGCCGCGATTTACATTGACATCTGTGCAGAAACCTGCACAGATGTCTCTTAAATCGCGGCCGAAATCGGGAGTGCCGGCGGGAGTGAAATCGTGCGAGTTCAGCTGAACTCTCGCAGCCCAGTGTGAACCAGGGCTCAAAGTCAGAAAAAAATTAAGGACGTTTTACTTGTGTAAATTTTAATTATTTACATGCCCAGCAGGTGTAGTTTTAGGCTCCTTTCCAAGTTTTCATGTTGAATGGTACCTCATCTTCTAAAAAGTTTTTTTTTTTTTTTTAACAGAGTTCAGTAGCTCAAGCTGGAGTTTACATGCACAATTAAAAGTATTTTCTTGTTGAAAAGCTGCATCTGAGGTTTTAGTCAGACAGGGTCAACTGGAAAGGTGATTACTACAGCTGGGTTCTATCTGTAAAGTGGACCCTTTTTGTTTTTACTTACAGTTACTTTTTTTTTATTTCCTGTTTTTTCAAAGAACCGTTAATGTAATCAGATGCATCCTGGGAAGGCTACTTCACCAGTGCTTTCCCCCTCAGATGATGAGCATATTTTATTCTATCTTTTGATGTGACAACACTGAAGAAATGACACTTTGCTACAATGTAAAGTAGTGAGTGTACAGCTTATATAACAGTGTACATTTGCTGTCCCCTTAAAATAACTCAACACACAGCCATTAATGTCCAAACCGCTGGCAACAAAGTGAAAAAGTGAAAATGTCCAAATTGTGCCCAAACAAAGTGTCAATATTTTGTGTGACCGCCATTATTTTCCAGCACTGCCTTAACCCTCTTGGGCATGGAGTTCACCAGAGCTTCACAGGTTGCCACTGGAGTCCTCTTCCACTCCTCCATGGCGACATCACGAAGCTGGTGGATGTTAGAGACCTTGCGCTCCTCCATCTTCCGTTTTGAGCTCCCAATCACAGGCAGGGAGGAATAGGACTGTCATCATGCAGCTACCCTGTCACCACCTGACACTCAGCCAGACTCAAGCCCTTCAACTGCAGCTACTCACTCAGAAAATAGCACCCAGGCTGTGGACCGTTCCTACACAGTGAGTACGGCCTCCCCCCCCCCCCCCCCCCCCCCCCCCCCTCTTCCTGGACCCCTTGGACAGGCTGCCAAGCCCACCATAGCAGATGTGCTCCAACCAGTTTACCAATCCCATGCCTGAAAACGTACATCAGCCTTGAAAGGCGGTGTAGGTGAATTGGAAGATGTGGTGCACCCTCTGTGCACTGACGTCAAAGTAGCCATCTGCAAGATCAACACCAACTTAAAAATAAGTGGAGAACTGCTGCCCAGCAGTGTACTCTCCTGCCCCCCACAGTGCTGCCGGCTTTTCCCCCTCTAGGAAGCCGACAGGGGGAAGAATGTTTCAGGAGAACAGGGAATGGGCCAGTAAATATGTTATTTATTTATTCCTTTTCTGAATGGACAGAGTCAGTGATTGGTACCTATCATGGACTTTGTTCATTCATAACTAAAGCTGTGTTTACTAAGCTCCAGTTTGTGAATGAACAGGAAGCTTTGTACAGAGCTATTCCTGTACATTTATTCTGTACAGCTGAGGCTGCAGAGATGGAGATTGAGGGCTGTCTCCTTTCTCTGTCTGAAAACTGGAACATCAGAGGTTTGTTTAGACTCCTGAAATTTCATCAAAGCCTCACAAACAGAGCTCCTTTATTAATTGTAAAAAATAATATATATTAAAATTTTAAAAACAAAAAAATAAAATCACCAAAATAGACATACGGAGACCAGTGGCAGGACTACCAGGGTCGCACTTTCGACCGGGCCCTGGTGTTCCGCCACTGTGGGGGGGCCTAAGATGGCAGGAAGGGGACCTGCTGCGATGGGAGTAAAGGGCCCGGGGATCAGTGAGAAGGGCCCCAGCTGGGGGTCAGGGGATCCTGAAGGTTCTAGGTAAGCCTCTGGCCTGCTCTTTTCTGCCATCGCATGATGATGCCACCTACTGTATCACACTGAGGAACCAAATTCAGCTCCAGTATAAAGCTTTACTTTGCAAACTAAGTTGATGTTTTGCAAACATCACCACATGCACTGCTTTTACAATAATTTCAACACAAGAATAGAGTTTTTAAAGCAAAACTTTACTGTAAAGGGGAAGCTCCGCTTTATGTGTTCCTTCCCCCTCCTCCAACACATTTGGCATATATTCATTTTTCATGATGAGTAGGTAGGTAGCCTAGGCTAAACAATTATTTTTTGACTTGCAATTTGTCTCTGAACTTGCTAAGACACTGCAGGAAGGGTCAATTCCATAGCACAGTCCCTCCATCCTTGCATCTCATAAACCTCTCTTCTTCTGGGAGTTTCTATTTCCTCTACCCCTCCTGTTCTTTGATGTGGATCCTGGAGGTGGAGTGAAGAGGAATACTAAAGAGTGACACTTGAGTGACAGCTCTGAGCCTGCTTGAGCTGCGCAAGATAGCCTTACCCAGCAGCAGTCTCAGTGCTTTTGGATGTTTACACAGGGAAAGCTTTTACTGGTAAATAACATACATAAAATACTTTAATTGTCATATAATATTATGGGAAAATTGTTAAAGCCCAAACTTCAGCAACAGACACCTTCGGCTGCAGATGCGTGCTCACCTCCTCACATACAAAGCAGGACTAATAGCATTGTCAGTGATGATCCTTAGGAACCTGCCCACAGCTTGCAGAAGGGGAGAGCAAGGCAGTTGGATCGAGGGAAAAGGTAAAGCTGGCCATACATTATACAATTATTCAATTTCCTTTAGATTTACCTTCAATTATGTAGTGCAAGGGCTGCCTGATGGCATACAAATTGAAAGTATTTAGCTTTGAACTCATATTATATGGTTTTGGTAAATATTTAGGAATATTGTACAAGTAAATTGTATGTATGGCCAGCCTAAGACCTCGTTCACGCAGGGTGTACTAAAGCGTATGTCCATAGAGGGCCGGGGTTTACCTGCATAGTTGTTCTGTGCATCCTTGTGGAGGCAGTCCCATTGATGTCAGTTGTGACACAGCAGTTTCACAGACATGGATGCTGCTCACAATCTGACATCCGTGAGGGTGTGGGTGCATGGCGGGTGTGGGTGCATGGCCCTGATCACAGACAGTGTGTTGTTGCAGCCACACACATACACCACAAGTGTCAGATTGGGAGCAGCGTCTGAACAGATGCTGCATCCCAGTTGATGTCAGTGGGCCTGCCTGCATGGGGAACACCTGTGCACCCCCGTGCCGGTAAACATGACCCTCCTCCATGGGTGTATGCTGTAGTACCCCATATTAATGAGGCCTAAGTGGTACTTCTTCTTCCTCTACCCCCTAGAATTAACAAGCATGTAACCCTTTTGGGGGGGCACTGAAATGTTTTACATTTTTCTATCCCAGAGTTGGGCTTTAAGGGCTTGTTATGACCAGTATGCTGCACTGACCACACTGCCACTGGTGTGCGCTGGCCTCTAATCCTAGCGCATCACGCTGTTTACTCTTTTGTTCACAAAACAATTGAAGTGTCATGAGTCACATTTCAATACAGTTCCTTTCACCGCTGCGGTATTGCAATCCAAGGAATTGTTTTTTTTTTGTACTCAACACAGCAGCACATTTTGCCTTGCATTGGGACTGCACTGGAATTAGCTGCCAGCGTCTACCCAGTGAACTTGGTGTTAGAAAACCTTAATGGTGTAGCAACAGGATCTCTTTAAATCAGTCTTGACCTGCATGTCAATTGACTATCAATTAAACTGTGCAAGGACGGATACAAGGGTGCGTGTTTTAGGGGGGAAGTTCCATTTTTCCTATCAGGGAGAAAAAGTTATTCTAAACAGAAGTGAAATCCTTATCCAAAAAGCAAACTTAGAAAGTAAAAAAAAAGGAAGGCAAGGGATTTCCTAAATATAAGCCCACTATTCTTTGAACAGGAAATAGCACTATAAGCTAGAAAAGAAAAATTGTTAACTGGACATGCACTGAAACCAGCAGGACCTTTAACCTCTGCGCCTTACAGGAAGTGGCTGATTAAAGTATTGCCAAGTCAGAGAGGGGTGACCTGCTTTCAGTTTAACCCATTTGTTCTAGAAAGGATATAGTACAAACGTACAAGGACTTATTGTTTTAGAAACTAGAGATTGGCATGAAAACGTTTGGTTCTAATAGTTTGCCTAAAATGTTAGTGTAATTATAAAAAGAATATACATTAGGGAGCTCATTTACACAGTAGTGGTAGTGTCTAACTTTGGTCATTCCGATATTTTTTCTAATAAAAGGTTGTATATTAATTTGTTAACATGTATTCCTACTGTTTGATTTAGGCCTCATGAACACGAACATATAGCAGCATGTTATATATGCATGTTGTATCTTTTGTGCAGTTTTGCAAAGGCGCACCAAAAAGACACCTTCCATTGTAAGTCAATGGGAACAGTTCAGAAGTGCATCAGTATGAAAGGGCCCTTATAGTACATTATATTGTGATCAGTAGGTTGTGGAGAGTTTTAAATAAAAGAATAAAGAATGTGTTTACCTGATTAAATAAAGTGAATAAGAATAATGGCCAGAAAATTGTTGTAACCCTTTGCATTGGTGGTTAGTGTAGAATTGGCCTCTTACATTGATGATCGGTGCAGTAGTGACCTCTTACATTGATGATCAGTGTAGAAGTGACCTCTTACATTAATGGTCAGTGTAGAAGTGACCCCTTACATTGATGATTGGTGTAGAAGTGACCCCTTACATTGATGATCAATGTAGAAGTGACCCCTTACATTGATGGTCAGTGTAGAAGTGACCCCTTACATTGATGGTCAGTGTAGAAGTGACCCCTTACATTGATGATCAATGTAGAAGTGACCCCTTACATTGATGGTCAGTGTAGAAGTGACCCCTTACATTGATGATTAGTGTAGAAGTGACCCCTTACATTGATGGTCAGTGTAGAAGTGACCCCTTACATTGATGATTAGTGTAGAAGTGACCCCTTACATTGATAATTAGTGTAGAAGTGACCCCTTACATTGATGATCAGTGTAGAAGTGACCCCTTACATTGATGATCAGTGTAGAAGTGACCTCTTACATTAATGGTCAGTGTAGAAGTGACCTCTTACATTGATGGTCAGTGTAGAAGTGACCCCTTACATTGATGGTCAGTGTAGAAGTGACCCCTTACATTGATGGTCAGTGTAGAAGTGACCCCTTACATTGATGATTAGTGTAGAAGTGACCCCTTACATTGATGATCAATGTAGAAGTGACCCCTTACATTGATGGTCAGTGTAGAAGTGACCCCTTACATTGATGGTCAGTGTAGAAGTGACCCCTTACATTGATGATTAGGGTATAAGTGACCCCTTACATTGATGGTCAGTGTAGAAGTGACCCCTTACATTGATAGTCAGTGTAGAAGTGACCCCTTACATTGATGATTAGTGCAGAAGTGACCCCTTACATTGATAATTAGTGTAGAAGTGACCCCTTACATTGATGGTCAGTGTAGAAGTGACCCCTTACATTGATGGTCAGTGTAGAAGTGACCCCTTACATTGATGGTCAGTGTAGAAGTGACCCCTTACATTGATAATTAGTGTAGAAGTGACCCCTTACATTGATGGTCAGTGTAGAAGTGACCCCTTACATTGATGGTCAGTGTAGAAGTGACCCCTTACATTGATGGTCAGTGTAGAAGTGACCCCTTACATTGATGATTAGGGTAGCAGTGACCCCTTACATTGATGGTCAGTGTAGAAGTGACCCCTTACATTGATGGTCAGTGTAGAAGTGACCCCTTACATTGATGGTCAGTGTAGAAGTGACCCCTTACATTGATGGTCAGTGTAGAAGTGACCCCTTACATTGATGATTAGGGTAGCAGTGACCCCTTACATTGATGGTCAGTGTAGAAGTGACCCCTTACATTGATGATTAGGGTAGCAGTGACCCCTTACATTGATGGTCAGTGTAGAAGTGACCCCTTACATTGATGGTCAGTGTAGAAGTGACCCCTTACATTGATGATTAGGGTAGATCTGACCCCTTACATTGATGATTAGGGTAGAAGTGACCCCTTACATTGATGGTCAGTGTAGAAGTGACCCCTTACATTGATGATTAGGGTAGAATTGACCCCTTACATTGATGGTCAGTGTAGAAGTGACCCCTTACATTGATGATTAGGGTAGAAGTGACCCCTTACATTGATAGTCCGTATAAAAGTGAATACATTGGTGGTCAATATAGAAGGGCCCATTTACATTGGTGGTCAGTGTAACAGTAGACCTTTATAGTGAGATACTGACCCTAATTTTTGTGGTCATTGTACTGTATAAGTGACCCATAACATTGGTGGTTAGTGTAAGTACTAACCAAGGTACCAAAGAACCCTGGTTAACAAAGGTTAATTAAAGATAATTCTGAATGACTCCAGCAGTGGTGCTGGATTTTATGTTTATTTATTTTAAAATTCACTGGGCCCAAAGCTTCAGTTTGAAGGGCCAGAGAACTGTGGGCTGAAGAACTCTGATGACTTGCAGGAATGTGCAGAATGTCTCATGCGTCTTTCTAAAGGGCTCCAAAGCACTGAACATCCAAAAACCAATGGTTTTCAGTTGTGCCTGTTCACACCTGGGCATTGTGCCCCTTGAAGCTTATAGCTCGAAAAAGTACATGTGCCTCTTTTGAGCTATAAGTGTTTCTGGCCCCAATAGACTTCAATGGGAGCCATTAGTTTGTTCACAAAGTGTTTGCGAATACATTCTATACAGAAAGACAGCATTTTGCTTTCTCATTTCCCCTTTCCTTTCTGTTATCTGTTTTTTGAATATTTATCAAACTTACTAGTAAAAGAAGAAGCTAGACCTAATTTTATTTAAAACTAGCAGCTTTAAAGTAAACGTCCATGCTAAAACTAAAATCCCTGCATCTATAGACACCAACAATCTAACACTAACCTATCACTAACCTTGTGAAGAAGAAATCAGTATATATACCTTTTCTGAAGCCGATCAGACCCGATCTCCAGCGGTGAAAGCTCTTCAGAACACATGGCCGACAACGACTGTGAAATGAATGGGAAGTGACGTCACAAGGCTGCATTGGTGGGCACAAGGCTGCATTGGTGGGCACACGGCTGCATTGTTGACACACGACTGCATTGGTGGGCACAAGGCTGCATGGTGGAGACATGGCTGCATTGGTGGGCACACGGCTGCATTGGTGGGCACACAGCTGCATTGGTGGGCATGAATACAGTTGCTGTTAATATTTATTTTAATAACTGAATTCTGCATAATACATTTGAGTGTCATTTTATGCAAGCATGTTTAGGGGCAGAATTAGGGGCGGGCTGGGACAACTGGTGGCGAGTAACCCTTGAGGCCTGGCTAGTAGCTCAGGACTTGAAATTTTGAGCCCTGCGTCTATGGTCAACCAGTAAGAATGCCAGTCCTATGAGCCAATTAGGCTTCACTGCTTTAGGCAGGGCTATCATCCTATCATATATCAAGTACTAAGGGTTGGGTGGTTGTATTAGGTAAACTTACAGGACGTAAATGGGCAAAGAAAAAGACCTCTCTAGTGTTATTAACAGAGCTGCAGGCTATAAATAATGGAGTCATTTTTGGGGCTTTAGTTTTGGCACATAAGATCAGAATACTACCCTTCAAGTCTCCAGTAGTAGAAGTCATTCCACTTGTAAGGCTTAAGCCCTGTACACACGGCCGGGATTCTCGTCAGGAAAAAAAAAATTTCCTGACGAGATTCCTGGCAAGATTTTCTTGCCGGCCGAGTGTATACACGTACGATTCAAAAGAACCGCCGTTCTTTTGTATAGCACGAACGCGGTGACATCATTGACTACGACGAGCATGCACTCGTCACATTCGATGCCGTTGCCGCCATCATGCTTCACCTTACCTATGCCTTGGAAGCTACCGCGCATGCATCAAAGTAATTTTCGAGCATGCGCAGGTTTACATGGAGGCAGGTAAGTATACACACGCTCAGGTTTCTCGGCAGGAAAACCCGAGAATCATGACTAGAAGATAGAGAGCAGGTTCTCTATTATTTTCGTCGAGATTGTGGGCAGTTTTTCCCCGACGAGAAACCTGAAAGCCTCGTACACACGCACGGTTTACTCGGCAAGAAAGCTCTACCAGCAGTTTTCTTGCTGTTTCTGACCGTGAAAACCGTGCGTGTGTACGAGGCTTTAGGAAAGTTTCCGTTTGCTGTCTTTATGGCATCCAAAAAAATAAATGAAAGTAGATGTAACCCTATTCACTAAAAGCTCAAAAAAGTTTATAATATAATATATCAATATAATTTCAAAATTAAAAGTAATTTATAATATTTCCATAAATTGCTGCTTTCAATAAAAGAATACCTGGTGATCCTGCCATGAATGTCCTTGTCCAGCCACTTCCTGCTATAGGGTGACAATTGGTCTCCTGCATTGTCACTCTGGGAGAGATTTACTAAAACTAGTGAACACAGAATCTGGTGCAGCTGTGCATAGTAACCAATCAGCTTCTAATTTTAACTTGTGCTTTGACAATAAGGCCCCTTTCAGACGTACGGACAAATGGTCCGTTTATTACAAGTCCGTTTACGGACTTGTAATGTATCCCTATGGGATTGCATACGTTAGCGGATGATGCATCTGCTAACGTCCGCAACCATCCGTGTCCGCAAAGATCCGCTTTTGCTGACGGAAGAAAACCCTATTTTTCTTCCGTCCGGCGAAACGGATCGGATGAATACGGACACGGTCCGTATTCATCCGATTCCCCATAGGGGAGAGCGGAGGAGAGACACGGGGCGGTCTCTGTGTGCGGGGACCGCCCTGTCCGCCGACATCTCAGCGGGGATCCACGCTGAGCCGACGGACACACACGGATCGGATCAATTACGGATCCGCTCCGTGTGAAAGAGGCCTAAAAGCTGAAAGCTGTTTGGTTACTAAGTACAGCTGAACCGGATTCTACGTACACAAATTTAGTAAATCCTCCTCAACGTGACTAGGGTGACCATGTGTCCCAGATTGCCCGGGACAGTCCCACATTTTGCAGGTCTGTCCCGGGCACATTCATTCCAGGACAATACAGTGTCCCGGAATGAAACTGACACAGCCACCCCCCGGGCCAATCTGATACCCCTCAAAAAGGCTGCCACATCACCGCTTTACTCACTGACAGTACTTGTCCTGGCCAGGAATGCCTGGAGGAGCACAATCCCGCCCCCTGCTTGTGATTGGAGAAATCATACATCCCACCTTTTGTGTCCAATCACTGTGCTGTGATTCGTTACAACACAAGCTGATTTTTGGGAAGGGAGGGTGGCAAAAAAGGCAATGATTTATGATACACCATACATCATGCAGTTATGTTCAAAAGACAGGCAGAAATAAAGAGCAATTATTAATAGAGACGCAATCTAAAAACAAAGTCACTCTTACTAGTCTTGTCACCACATGTATGGGAGGGTTGCAGGTGCACAGAAATTCCCTTTCCGTCTAATAATAATGTTGAAAATCACTAATAATTATCACTGTCCAATACACTGCCATTTCTGGAACTACCTAAACCTGGGTTCTCCAAACTTTTCAAACAAAGGGCCACTTTATTGTCCTTCAGACTTTAGGAGGGCCGAATTGTGGCCAGCAAGGGACAGGAAATGTCACGGGCCCATCACCAGTGAGAATAAATATGGCCTCAGGTTTGGTGGTCAATAGGAGGAGAAGTTCCCCCCTTCCCCCATTAGAAGGAGGAATAGTATCCCGTCATTGGTATCAGTGTAAGATACAGTGCCCCATTGTTGGTGTCAGTGGGAGGTATTGTGGCCCAAGGGCCGGATAAAGGCTAGCAAAGGGCCACAACTGGCCCTCGGGCCGCAGTTTGGAGACCCCTGGCCTAAACAGATGTGCCAAGTCAAACTAGAGCGGAATACAGACTGTTGTAAAATATTGCCACTAGCAACTGGTCTGATTCTGGTGTTTTTGTAGATAGTGGAACCAGACGATTGATACACTGCTGTGAGCAAGGCCATTGTCCCAACTTTAAGATGTGATCTAGTTCTTATGAGTTCTAATGTTTCTACAAATTATTTTTTATTTTTGTGGCAGTAATCTTTTTTTTTTTTTAATTCATATTTTAGGGATTTTCTGCCATAAGGAAGTTGTGCTGAGTAATGTCTGTTTCAAAACAGTAACTCCAGATAAAACACAAATGTCACAAGTCAAAAGTATGAAATGTAAAATCCAATGGGACCATAGGTAGAAAAATGTATGGTAATTTAAATTATATATACCAATAATGAACTGGACAACAAAACCTTATTAGTTTAAACAGATCTTTATTATAGGTGATAAATAATTAAATATAAGCATGCCTTAAAGGGGTTGTAAAGGTTTGTTTTTTATTTTCTAAATAGGTTCCTTTAAGCTAGTGCATTTTTGGTTCACTTATCTTTTCCTTCGATTTCCCTTCTAAATGTTTTTTTTCTTTGTCTGAATTTCTCACTTCCTGTTTCTCCTCAGTAAGCTTGCCCCCATCATCCGAGCCGTTCTGGCTGGGGGTTAGTCGGCTTACTGAGGAGGAACAGGAAGTGAGAAATTCAGACAAAGAAAACAAAGAAACATTTAGAAGGGACATCGAAGGAAAAGGTAAGTGAACCAACAATGCACTAGCTATTCCCGAGTCTGGCTCAGGGTGGAATTCTAGTACCATTAGTGGTATCCCCGAGCCAGACTCAGGATCGCATTGCAGGATCCAGGCAAAGTTACTTACCTTGTCCCCTGGATCTTGCAATGTCTCCCCACTGTGTCGTCTCCTCGCTCGATTCACACAGTGCCTGAGTGCCGCCAAGCTCAGTTCCCTGCGACGCACGGGGGCGGAGTTCAGCGCCAAATTCAAAAAAGTAAATACACACAATACATACAGTATACTGCAATCTTACAGATTACAGTACTGTATAAAATAATTACACACCCCCTTTGTCCCTAGTGGTCTGCCCAGTGTCCTGCATGCACTTTTATATAATAAAGACGGTTCTTTCTGCCTGGAAACTGGAGATTGTCCATAGCAACCAAAAACCTAAAAACCTAAATTAGAATCACTTGCAGAATTGAGCAATAGCGATTTGTGGGGAAATTTGTCTTCAGACACTGAAAGTAATGACAGTGACAATTCTGCAACTGAGCAAATTTCAGTGTTTTTGATTTGATTACATTATTGAATAATTTTTATTATTATTATATTATTATTTGTTATAATTATTTATGGTTATTTATTATATTATAATTTATGATTTTGTGTTTCAAACTTTATCATACCCGGGATGTCTACTAGACTCTTGTTTGGACAGATTTAAGTGAGTTATTTCTACAATATAAAACGCCAAATTTCAATGCAAAATAATTGTACCGCTTTCAGCACCTAAAATAATCATACCGCCAGGGAGGTTAAAAGAACCTTTTTAGAAATTAAAAAACAAACCTTCACAACCCCTTTAACACTTATTGTAACTAACATGAAATGCCAATATATATAACCAGAGTACCACAACATATATACTGTAAAGCTATAACTCAGCTATTAAAGGCCGTCAAATACAGAATACCAACTTAAAGCGGGGGTTCACCATAAGAAAAAAAAAATTCTAACATGCCATCTAGCATACTAGCGTGAGCTACAGTATGCCTTTGTTTTACTTCTTTGCGCCGTACTCACTGTGATATCCCGGAGATAAGTTTCAGTCTAGTAGGCGTTCCTAGTCAGAGGGGAACATGATTGACGGCCGGCTATGGCGTGTCACGCCTCACGGAAATAGCCGAAATAGGACGTGGCTCTTCACGGCGCCTGCGCAGTCAGCTCCGATGTCTGTGCGCAGGCGCCGTAAAGCGCCGTGAAGAGCCGAGTCCTACTAGGGAGGCGTGACGCACAATAGCTGGCCGTCAATCATTGTCCCCTCTGACTAGGAATGCCCATTCCCCATGGGGAGCCTGAAACTTATCTCCGGGATTAAACAGTGAGTACAGCGCATTTATAATAAATAAAGGCATACTGTAGCTCACGCTACTATGCTGTATTTCTTGCTAGAAACTTGCATTTAAGGGTGAACCACCACTTTAAATACCCCTTCCATGGAAAGGGACAAATGCCACATAAACAGAACTGCGACAAGGAAGGGAGCGTGGGCAGGAGGATGTTGCTTCTTCTGTCTTCCACCACTAACTAACTGCTGCTGGCATGTTTTCTTATTCAAATAGCTGGCAGCTCTTAAACTGTTAAATGACATGTGACACTGAATCTGTGCAAATGCATTTGAATATGCAAATTACCCTTTACATCTCCAATCTTCTTTTGTCTGCCACGATCCCATAGGTGAAGGGGAGGAGGCAATTGCTTTTCCCGCCCACCACCTTACATTCTGATGGGCATATAGGGAGGAATGCAATAATGCATTTGTTCCATTTTTCTGACAGTATGGCCCTTTAAAAAGTTCTGTAGAATATTCAGTAAGCCCCTGCCACTAGTTTCAGTAACTTTAACAAAACTTATGACACAATCAGGTAGTTCTTTATAGTCCTATTTTTGGGGCTCATTCTCCCTGTGTGTGACTTGCAGCTGTGTGCAGGCAACCTATAGAAAGGGATGCAGATGCAGCAGCTGCACCAACACAGCCGCATGTTAACATTTGTGCGTTCTGATCCGCGCACCCGCCCCTGTACGCATGTCATATTTTGTACAGGAAGGCAAAATATAAATACACTTCAGCTTTAAATTTTATACTCTAAACTGAAAACTGGAAATTTGCACTAGCCTACAAGAAATAATCATATCTAAGTTATGTACGGATTTGGAATGATTGGATGGAATTATTTAGCTCATCAAAGGAATTCTAGTGTCCGCCCTTGTAATGGAACTAGTGCCTAATACATTCTGCCAGGCTGAGAACACTACAACATGAGAAGCTTTGGTGTCAGTAAGCAAATATTTCTAACATGTATAAAATGTACATCTTTTCAGATCCCTGTTATAACATGCAACACCACTAAAAAATGTTTTTCTGAATTGCATTATGAGCTGCCAACTGCATTCACCAAAGTGGTAACCATGCCAAAAGACAGAGGACAATACAACATTGTACTACAATGACTACATCCAGTATTTAACAGGTAGCATTGACAAATAAATAAACCATGTTCCTTGCAGGCCTCATTATTAATTTAACCACTTGATCACTGGGCACGTAAACCCACTTAATAACCAGACCAATTTTCAGCTTTCGGTGCTCTCACAATTTGAATGACAATTACTCAGTCATACAACATTTTACCCAAATGAAATTTTCGTCCTTTTTTAAACAAAAATAGAGCTTTCTTTTGGTGGTATTTAATCACTGTTGGGTTTTTTATTTTTTGCGCTATAAGAGAAAAAAGACTAAAAATTCTGTAAAAAAAATGAATTTTTCTTTGTTTCTGTTATAAAATTTAGCAAATTTAGTATTTTTTCTTCATTCTTTTGCATAAATGTGAAAGATGAAGTTACGCCGAGTAAATAGATACCCAACATGTCACCCTTCAAAATTGCACACGCTCGTGGAATGGCGCCAAACTTTGCTACTTAAAAATCCCCATAGGCGATGTTGCAGGGTATTTTGGGGTATTGCAGAGTATTTTGGGGCATTGCAGAGTATTTTGGGGCATTGCAGAGTATTTTGGGGTATTGCAGAGTATTGTGGGGTATTGCAGAGTTGGGGCAGGGATGGATGGCTGGATCTGTAACTGCATTTGTCACAGATCTAGCCCACAGCAGCTGCTGCTGCTGCATTCCGCTCCCTCCCCTCTCCTCTCACACTGTACCGTTCGGTACAGAGAGGGGAGGGAGGAACCGGCGTCATCACATGACGCCGGTTTGTTTACAAGTGATCGCTCCGTCATTGGATGGAGCGATCACGTGGTAAACCGCCGCTATCAGCTGCGATTTACCGTGATCCATGATCCGCCGGGTCCGGAGGGCGCGCGGGAGTGCGATTCTGGGAGGACGTCCATGGACTACAACCGCCTTGTAGACGTATTTCGTCTATAGGGCGGTTGTTAACTGGTTAAAGGTAAAAACAATTGTAACTTAAATTAAATAGCGGGCATACATTGCCATGGCCAAGCAGTTACTGGGTATCAGGCCTGCCCTATGGCCAGTCCGGGCCTGTTGGGTATCCATAGTAACTGGAGGGCAGCTGACATCCTCTTTAGTTTAGTGGAAAGATTTGGGAAGTTACTGCATTTAACCAATCAAATGTCAAGTTGCTGACACTCAAACAAACAAAGTCAAGGAAATATGTGAAAAAGCAGTGTAGCGCCGAAAACCTTCAAAGAAACAACATCATATACAGTGCATTGAAGATCTGTAGACAAAAGTAATAATGTATACAGAAAGAATAATAATGTATACACAGGGCCTGTGCTACCACTAGGCAAACTAGGCAGCCACCTAGGGCGCACTCCTTCCTGGTGCCCGGCCACTGGTTTCCCTCTGCGTCTGCATGCTCTGCAGGCTGCAGCATGTAACCAACTCCGTCTCAGGCAGCTGCTCCGTCCAACCAGTAGTGTAATTAGAGGTGCAGTGTAGCACTTGAGCCAGCGCTAGAGGAAGCAGAGCCAATGCTTTCTGTATAGCACCGCCTCCTGTCACATAGGCAGATCAAAGGGGGTGGAGTCAGGGGTGAAGCCAATGGGGGGCGGCAAAATGAGGGAAAGTGTCACAACCGAAGGTGAGGACTCTGTGCGGCTGATTTCACTTGAGTTTAACCTCCCTGACATTATGATTCTTTCTGATTTTTGGTGCTGAAAGCGGTACAATTGTTTTGCATGGAAATTTGGCGTTTTATATTGTAGGCCTGTAATTCTTATGAATAACTCACTTAAATCTTCCCAAACAAGAGTCTAGTAGACATCCGGGGTATGATAAAGTTTGAAACCCAAAATCATAAATTATAATATAATAAATAACTATAAATAATTATAACAAATAATAATAATAATAATATAATAATAATTATTATTTTCAGTGTTTGATGATGAATTTCCTCACAGATCACTATCGCTCAATTCTGCAAGTGTTTCTAATTTATTATCGCTGTTTTCTAGCTGCTCTAAACCACTTTTGACATACGGGGACACTTTTTGGTTGCTATGGACAATCTCCAGTTTCCAGGCAGAAAGAACAGTTTTTATTATATAAAAGTGCATGCAGGACACTGGGCAGACCACTAGGGACAAATAAGGTGTGTATTTATTTTATATAGTACTGTAATCTGTAAGATTACAGTATACTGTATGTGTACTGTGTTTTTATTTTTTTGAATTTGGCGCCGATCTCCATCCCACCCCGATCTGCACTACAGAACGTGTTCCATAGGAAACCATGTAAAATGGACTGTAGTGCAAATCTGCAAAATGCAAAAGGCACTAAAACTGCATAGGTGTGAATCCAGCCTAACAGGCCAGGTTTGCAAGATAACTGGAATACATCACAGGTGATATCATTTGCTGCTCAGTGATTGCAGTATTCTAGTCTATTCTAGTCTGCATCTCACCAAGGTAATGCTTACCTGGTCTAGGGGTTCTTTAAGCAGAGATATACTCACGTAAACCGATTATCCTCCCAGCGCAACACCGGTCCTTTCAGCTCCTACCCCTGCCCCTGTAACCCCTGTGGTCAAGCAGTCTTATGCGGTGTACAGTTCCTGACGTCATCACGCTCTGGAATGTGGGGGAGCCCTGTTTTCTGGAGGCTGGAAGGATCGAGTGAGTATAGGCTCTGGACTAAATGAGCAGTTAACCCATGCAGTGCAGACACAGACTTGAGAAGTTTTAAAACATCCAAATGTAGACAAAGAACTAAGTCCAAGTGACTCTTGGGCGTAGCAACCAGCTGTGCATGGTAGCCAATCAGCTTCTAACTTCAGCTTGTTCAATTAAAGTGGTTGTAAACCCTTACAGAGCACTTGGCCTACACGGTTAAAGCGGATGTGCCACGGGAAAATAATATTAAAAGCCAGCAGCTACAAATACTGCAGCTGCTGACTTTTAATATTAGGACACTTACCTGTCCTGGAGTCCAGCGCCGATCACAGCAGAGCACGAGCGATCGCTCGTCTCTCTGCTGCTCTCCCCGCCATCCACGCTGAGGGAACCAGGAAGTGAAGCGCTGCGGCTTCACTGCCCGGTTCCCTACGGCGCATGCGCGAGTCGCGCCGCGCCAGCCGATTGGCTCCCGCTGTGTGCTGGGAGCCGAGTGTTCCCAGCAAACAACGGGCGACAGACGGGATGTGACGGAATGCCCGTCTTTTGCCCGTATCGTGTGGCCGGAAGTGGGTGCAAATACCTGTCTTTAGACAGGTATCTGCACCCCCCTCCCCCCTGAAAGGTGTCAAATGTGACACCGGAGGGGGGGAGGGTTCCGATCAGCGGGACTCCACTTTAGGGTGGAGAACCGCTTTAAGGAGATATTTGCAGAAAAGACTGCACCGATGTCTGCAGGCGCAATATGCGTGTCGTTAATGAATGGGATCATGCCATCCCTGCGCGCATGACATCATCGCTGCTCCGGCCCAGCGATACCTGGAAGTCACTCGGGTATCATGGCGGCGGAGGAGAGGAACGAGGGTCGATGTGGGGGCTTCGATCTCAGGTAAGTTATAATGAGCTAGTATGCTATGCATACTAGCTCATTATGCCTTTCTCTTGCAGGGTTTTTTTTTTTTTAGGAAAAGTTTTAGAGGGTTTACTTCCTCTTTAAGCTTTGGCAAAAAAACTAAAAAACTAAAAGCTGATTGGTTTTCATACAAAGGTGCACAAGACTTGCACTCTCCAGTTTTAGTAAATCATTCCTTTGTTATCTTACATATAAGACTGTCCATGTGTCAAGTAGCATCTATTCACCTTAAATGTACTTCATGACCTGCTTTAAAAAAATCTGCAAAAAACAGGGAAGGAGGGGTTCAATATGAAACAATGTTTATTTAACGCAGTATTAAACAAACATAAAAATGTAAGCAGCTTACCAATTCTTACTTGCTGTATTTGTTTTATTTTTTTTGATTATTATTTTTTTACTTTATTTTCACTTAGTGATCCATCCAGCCATTAAGTCTGGTATTTTTCAACTTTCTTTAACAGACCAAGCAGTTCAACCAAAATGGCAGTTAGAGGGTTGAGACAATTAATTTGGGGCTCATTCACACCATACATGCATGAAAACTGATGGGAAAACCACACAAATTGCACTTGCAGAGACATCAGTTTTCATGCATGTCAGTTATATGCCTTACGGTCGTTTTTTGTGATGAAAAAAAAACAACGTTTTTAAAAACGTTATTTAAAATGACCGTGTGTGGGGAAAACGTCATTTTATGTCTTGTGAAAAACGACAAAAAAAAAAAAATTTGAGCATGCTTCAATTTTTTATGTCGTTTTTCAAAACGTTGTTTTTTGTGTCATAAAAAATTAGTGTGTGTGGGTAAAACGACGTTCAAAATGACGTTTTTAAACCCGGGCATGCTCAGAAGCAAGTTATGACAGGAGCTTGAATATAACAGAGTGCCGTCGTACGTGCTGAACGTAACCGCGCTTTGCTAGAGCATTTAAAAAAAAAAACGATGGTGTGTAGGCAACGTCGTTTTTTAAAATGAAGTTTGAAAAACGTCGTTTTGTTTCATGATAAAAAACATTGTTTTTTTCATCACAAAAAACGACTGTGTGTACGCGGCATTATTCACACCAATATAGATGTCACGTCAGTTTTTTTTCCTGTGCAGAAAACTGCATACACATTCCTGCCAGTGTTGTGGTGCGAATAGGGCACATAGAGAACAATTGTTTTTTTTTTTTGTCATACATTCATGCTCTGTGCGATGGTTTTGCACAGAGTAGTCCCGATCATCCTCTTCCCGGGTCCCCTGCTGGCGCTCTGTGCCCCTCCTTCTTGCCAAGTGCCCCCATAGTAAGCCGCTTGCTATGAAGTGGAACTTGTGCGTGCTTGCTCCTGAGCCGGCTCTTTGTGTCCAAAGACTCAGAGAGCATGGCTCAGTCTCACCAACCGCTCCCGCATCACTTGCTATGATTGCTGCATCTCAGCCAATCAGGGGGGAGAGACCCGGAAGTGCCTTGGCTCTCGTGCACATGGCTGGATCAGGATCAGGCTTAGGTAACTATTGGGGGGGTTGACTGAGGGGGCAGCTGGACACAGAAGGTTTTTCTACCATCATGCATAGAATGCATAAAAGTAAATAAAAAAACCTTCAGCATTTACAACCACTTTTTTGTAGCATCTTTATGTGTTTTTGCAGCTAATTTTGTCTGAGCAGCCGGGGGCTGCCAGGAAAGTAAACCTTTCTTTATTAACTTTCCCCTACAAAACAAAAAATCCACACTTTGGACAGATAAATGTAATTTGATGTTTATTTCCACAAAAATAGATTGTGAAAATTTTGAGATTTTGGTAACATGTTGCCATTTTGGGGGAATGCATTGGAATGAATAGGAAATTCATAATTAGGGCAGTTTTTAAATATGCAAAAATCTGTAAATGGTTTCTGAGGGATATAGAAGCTAGTTTTACATTTTTCTAGGTGTGTTATGGTGCTACAAATTAGCCTCTTCGTAGCTTCAATATTTTACAGATTTTTTTCTCTAAAGCCCCATACACACTATCAGCTAGATTCAGATAGACTTAGGCTGGCGTATCAGTAGATACGCCAGCCTAAGTCTGTATCTGCGCCGACCCAAATTTAAGCGTATTCTGGTAACTAGATACGCTTAAATTAGGCTCAGATACGAGCGGCGTAAGTGTCTTACACCGTCGTATCCTAAAGTGTACTTTTTAGGCTGACCGCTAGGTGGCGCTTCCATTGTGGTCGGCCTAGAATATGTAAATGAGTAGATACACCGATTCACGAACGTACGCTTGCCCGAGGCAGAAAAGATACGCCGTTTACGTAACGCACTTTCAGGCCTAAAGTTATTCCATCAAATAGCTGGAATAGTAATGTTAAGTATGGCCGTCGTTCCCGCGTCGAAATTTGAAAATTTTACGTCGTTTGCGTAAGTCGTCCGTGAATAGGGCTGGATGTAATTTACGTCCACGTTGAAACCAATACGACCGTGCGGGGTACTTTGCCGCAATGCCCACTGGTATTTGTACATGGACGGCGCATGCGCCGTTCGTAAAATACGTCAATCACGTCAGGTCACCCTCCATTAACATAAAACACGCCCCCTCAGCCGAATTTGAATTATGCGCGCTTACGCCCGCCCGATTTACGCTACGCCGCCGTAACTTAGCAGGCAAGTACTTTGTGAATCATGTACTTGCCTCGCTAACCTACGGCGGCGTAGTGTAAACACGATACACTACGCCGCTGCAAAGTTAGGGCGGTCTTTGTGAATCTAGCTATATCAGTTTCCCTGCAGGTTTTTCTCTTCAGGTTTACCAAAACCATCTAATATGAGGTCAAACCTTAAGGCCTGAATCACACTAGTGCGTTGCGTTTTGGAGCTCCGTTGTCTCTGCGAATTTCTCTATAAGGTGTTCTGCAGATCAACTGCATTTTAGCTGCAGATCAGGTGCGAATTTGGAGACCTGGGACAGGGGAGGGGGAGGGGGGAAGTGTATTGAACTGAATGAGACAAATACTGAAGAGAAATGAACACATCTGCGAATTCAGCTGCGTACCCATAGAAGATAATGGGACTGAATTCGCACCTGAGCCGCACCGCAAGACATAAAAAACGCACGCGGTTTGGAGGCAATGCGCAGTGCGGATGCATCGCACATATGTGAACCAGCCTCTTTGAAAACAATGTATTTTGAAATGTCCTGCGAATTAAATGCGGTTTAAGCCGCACTCAATTCGCATAGGTGTGAACCTGGCCTCAGAGTTTCAATTCGTATGCAATCAGGCCGGCCCTTGCACTACATGGTTTTGGTAAACCTGAAGAGAAAAACCTGCAAGAAAACTGATCGTGTGTATGGGGCTTAAGGACTAGTTCACACCACAAAAACGCACTTCAAATTAGTTCCGGCTGCGTTTCTGCATGCGTGCATTTTTTATTCATTCCAAATGCATTCCAGATGCTTTTTTTCTTTCACTGTACTGGGGTCCAGTGTGTTTTTGATGCATTCCAGTGGACTCTGGTGTGTTTTATATGCGTTTTATTGTGTTCCAGTACAGTCCAGTGCAGGAAAAATGCAGCGTGTTCTACTTTTTTTTTCTGCAACTGACCATGAACTATGCCATTGGAAACCACATAACCTGCTTTCTATGTTTTTGATGCAGAAAAAAAAACCTGCAAAGGACTGCATGTGGTTTGACCTGGCCCTGAAAGAAATTGACAAGGAAAAAACTAAAATGAAAAGGTAAAATATCAGTTGCCTTTGCAGACCCTTCTGGAAATACTACCTGGCTTTCATGCTGACCTTTTAGCTTCAGTACTTTTGAGGTCAGTGACCCAAAATTATTCTGCTGCTGCCTGTGCCACCGAACGCCAGTCTGGGTCTGCAGGGGCAGCTCTCATTGGTTCCTCCTGCTGGTCTCCGCTGTTTCCAGTAATGACATGAATATGATGATAGCGATGATGGAGCAGCAGCAGCAGGAGAGGTAAGTATTCAGCTTCTACAGGTAATTAAGATTTGAGATTAGCGACATAGTAGATTTAGAAACGCATTATCTGTCCACTGAGTGATGACATGCTTTCTGACTCAGGGTGATAAAACCCAGCCCAGGAGCCAGAAGAATAGCTCCTTGTATATTTATAGTGGGAGTCCTTTTCAAAGACCTGAGAACAGTGGGCGAGAAGAAAGAGAAAGAAAAAAGGACTTTTTTATAGAGCGTCTGAGAATTAAGTGGGATTTGGATTAAACAGTAGACTGGGTGTTTTGTCCATAACATCACTAGCTCAAGTTATTTGATTTCATTTGTTTTAACAAACTCATGCTGTGTAAAGATGAATTTTAGTCTAGTGAAAATAAACAGTGCCCTATCTAGTTCTTTTTACAGCTATACGTCTTAAAGTAGTAATAAACCCTCGGCGTTTTATAACTTAACACATTGAGCACAATTAAATAAACATTCCCCAGTAAACTATTTGTTAAAATTCTTAAGGCCCCATGCACACGAGACGCTGCTAAACTCGAGTTCAGAGGCATTTGGGCATTTTTTTTCAACTGCCCCTGAACACATTTAATGTTATCCTATGTGTCCATGCCAGTGTTTCTCAACTCCAGTCCTCGGGGCGCACCAACAGGTCATGTTTTCAGGATTTCCCTCAGATCAAACTGCTGTGGTAATTACTAAGGCAGTGAAACTGATCAAATCACCTGTGCACAATAATGGAAAGCCTGAAAACAAGACCTGTTGGTGCGCCCCGAGGACTGGAGTTGAGAAACACTGGTCCATGCACACAATCACGTTTTTGGGCGTTTTAAAGCAGTTGGGTTTATGTCCGTTTTTTCAGACGCAAAATTTGGGGTTCAGAAGCGTTTTATTTTTGCGTTTAAGACTTTGGGAGGGTCTATAATGTCTTTGAGATAAGGGCTGACAGCTGCAATCGCGGTAAAACGCCGCTAATCGCGGCAAAACGCTGCGCAATTCGCAGCAAAAACGGGCGTTTTAAACGCCGGTTTTTGCCTTTGGAAACGTGAGTTTAGAGGTGTTTGTAATTGCTTCTCGTGTGCATGGGGCCTAACCCAGCACTTGCGGTTTACAGCTTTCAATGGTGCTGGCTCCTGCTTTCTCAGGCCTCGTACACACGACCGAGTTTCTCGGCAAAAAGCAGCAAGAAACTTGCTGGGAGATATTTTTTTGCCGAGGAAACCGGTCGTGTGTACATTTTCGTAGAGGAAACTGTCGAGAAACTCGACGAGCCAAAAAGAAAGCATGTTCTCTATTTCCTTGACGGGAATGGAGAAAATTGGCTTGTCGAGTTCCTCGACAGCCTAACAAGGAACTCGACGAGGAAAACGATGTGTTTCGCCTGTCGAGTTCCTTGGTCGTGTGTACGAGGCCTCAGTGATGCTTCCCTGAACTTCTAGTCTTCACAGGAATAAGTTAAAGGAAATCTATGATCACAGCATACACTTTAATTTTATAACATCACTGTAATAATAATAGAAATAATACAGTAAAACCTTGGTTTGAGAGCGTTTTGAAAGACAAGCAAAATGTTTTAATACATTTTGCCTTGATATACAAGAGATGTCTTGATATAAGAGTAGCGTCATGTCACAACTGAGTATAAAAAAGGAGAGGAGCCTCTAGGTGTAGCAATATGGTTACATTTAGACCCCTTTCACACTGAAGCGTTTTTACAGCTCATAAAACGCTATCCATGCATCTCAATGGACCCTTTCACACTGAGTCCTGCAAGCAGCATCGTTGGAGCAGCTTTTGGGTGCTGAAAAAAGGTCCAAAAAACGCCCCTCCCCATTGAAATGAATTGAAAGCGCTGTAAAAACGCCTTACCCTTTCACACTGAGGCGTTGCACTGGCGGGGCATTGAGAAAAGTCCTGCAAGCAGCATCTTTGGAGCAGCTTTCGGGCGCTAAAAAAAAATTACAAGCATGTTTCTGGACCAAATTATGCTCGCAAACCAAGGTTTTACTGTAGTTATTTTTGCCATTCCAATATATGTAATATACATTCTTAACAACAGATGTCTCATCAGCTGTCTGCAGGGTTTTCCACCGACTGCTTAAAGTGGATGCAAACGCTCACATATACCCAGTGAAGTGAACAGCCTCAGATGATAAAGAATTTTACATGTATATCTGCTGTCTTCAGCTTGCTATATTCTTTAGAGAGTGAACATAGTGTTAGAAATTTTTGGTGTGGATTCTTGGCATACACTGTGTGACAACTGATTGGAGGAAAGGCACACGCCCCCACTCCACCTAGGCATGGGAAGGAAGGAATGTGCAGAGCTGTGCTGTGAAAAGACAAGCGTATCTATTTATAGCACCCACCCAACACACATTTCAGGCTAGTTTTATCTCGGTTGCCGGACAACTTGTCGGAATTTATCATGCTGATAATAGAAGAACAGAGCAGCAGAAAGACACAGGACTTAGGGATTTGAAGAGAGATAAGAAAACACATGCAGATATATGTGCTTAGGTCAAATTTTATGAACCAAGTTTACATCCACTTTAATGTAAAGAAAAGAGTTGCTGACAATTAAAATTGAGAAAGACAAATGTGTGGGGGGGTCTCCCCCAATCCATACCAGGGCCTTAGGGTCCAGCATGGATTTTAAGGGGAACTCCATGGCAAAATGTAAAAAAAAATGCTGTGGGGTCACAGAGACAGTTTTTGACCTTTATTAAAAAAAAATCCCTGGTGTAAATCCAACATCAATCATGATAAACGCCACCAACCTGAACAAAACAAAAAATAGGTCCACAGGTTTAAAAATAGGTTTATTTAGTGGCGGGAGGCAGTGGAGCTGTCAGACGGCTTTGGGTGTGGATCTTTATTTTTGTTTTGTTTAGGGTCGGTGGCCGGTGTTTATCGTGATTGACGTTGGATTTACACCGGGGGACAATTTTTTTTATAATAAAGGACCTGAGGCTCTGAAGAAGCTTGCTAAAATGATCAGCAGGCAAAACATGTCAGCCGGGAATGCACCACCCACGGCCCATGAAACACTCCTACCACAGGGAGAGGACAAACAGAAGTAGCAACTCTAGGACCTAGAAGAGTAAACCACAGAGGCAGGAAGATGGACAGTGAACATAGCGGGTCAGCGAGGATCGCTGAGAAACCCAATGACCAGGAATCACAGTGCTAACGGGTAGAGACTACTTGTGCATACAGTTGGGAGGATTGCAGGAAGACAACCACGACTCCACTTGCTTTCCTGAACACCCAGCTAAGTGTAAGTGGGCATCCGCCATCCTATGTTCAAATTCAGCTGTCACTGCACCACCCACGGACTCCCTGTCTACCCCTGACATCAGCGTCAGCTTGATATATCCAGAACATTGCAGCTCTTACAGAGCCCAGTGAGACCACACACGGTGCAATTGATTTTTGAGACAACTACATCTTCTAATGGATGATCCCTCCTCTAACTTATCTACCTCTGAGGTCCTGCAATATATATTACACCCCCAAAGAAGGCTAGCAATACCTTACAAACATGGGCGTCCACAAGGGGGTGGGGCAAGTCAACCAGGTGCTGAAAGCTGCCGCAAAGGGGGGCACCAAAGCTGTGGCAGTCACTTACTGTTACATTCATCAGCAGCATGCTGCCCCAACTCCCTAGACTCTCTTATTTCACCGTCCACTGGCCTCTCTGCTGCCCGCTGCACTGGTTGCTAGACTCGCCTGCTGCCTAGCAACCAGTAACATCACGTCATGAGGCTGAGGCGAGGCCCCAGAGTTCAGAGCGGAGGAGGAACTTCTTCCTCCTTTGCGCCTGATCAATTTTGGCTCCACCCACCTCCTCCATCTTCTTCAGGCAGTGCGGCTCAGAGCCTGAGGGAAGGAAGGGAGCACACCTGAAGAGCTGAGTGTGAGCTGCCCACCTGTACCAGCCCCTGTCTGAGGTGAGGCAATCTGTGTCCATGTTCTGGAGCTCATCTAACAGCACTACTTGTATAATTGCAGTCAAAGTGTTACATTTATTATTTCATAATAGGTATGTGAGAGATATCATAGCTAACCTTCTAAAAATGCTCTTTACCTGGCCAGTGTTGTCAACCTACCAGATTTAAATTTACTGACACGACACCCAAAATTTACTGGCACAGCCAACTTTTTACTGGCAGTTACAAAATTACAGTTTTAAGAGCAAATTCCAGTATTTAGGCTACATACAAGTACAATATGCAATTAACAATGTCATTTAACGTAGATATTAAGGAAAAAAACATATTTCTTTTTATTTTCGATATAGTAAGTAAGTTGCTTGGGGATAAGACTCAGGAGGGCAAGAAATTAGAATGGGCGATGCATACATGAAATTGACTAGCAGTCACTTGGACGGTCTCGGCCAGCTCCAGGCCCGAGCTGCGCATGCGCAGTTCCGAGCCGAGCAACACAGACATATTTTTTACTGGCAACCTTGTTCTCTTACTGGCAGGAGAAAAGTGCCCATTTTTTACTGGCTGCCAGTAAAAATACTGACAGTTGGCAACACTGTACCTGGCTGTAATGCTGACCCGTGGGTCTTAATGCTTTCTAAGCCAGAGCCTGTATGCACATCAGAAAAGTCTAAGGAAAGTAAAAAATTCTTATCTGCATACCTCCACCGGGTTAATGAATATACATATTGGAACAACAGAGCCATGGTGTCAGTAGTGGAAACCTCTGTAAACATAAAAATAGATTTGAAATTGCTATTTAGACAATGGCAGCTTGATCTTTTAAGCTTTTGCTTCATAAGCTTTTGCTTCAGGTTTCTCAAACCTTTGCATCCCTGCGCTTTATGTGATAATCACTAAGCCCCGCCCTTTCATGGCTTAGTTGAAAAGGGGTGGAGCATGGGTGACCTTAAAATTCTAAAATGATGCCCCCCCCCCATAAAAAAGTTCTGCGGACGCCCATGCGTCAATCTTTGCCAATAGCGTTTATTGTATTTCCTGACTCTAACAAGCATTCGTTCCACTACCTCTCTACATAAGCACCTGTGTTAGTGAGACTGTCAGAGCCGGTTCACACTGGGGCGGCACGACTTCGGGGGCGACTCGGCCAGGCGACCTGAAGACGACTTCTAAGGCGACTTGCAAAATGACTTCTGTATAGAAGTCAATGCAGGTCGCCCCGAGTCAAGTCGTACAAGAACCTTTTTCTAAGTCAGAGCGACTTGCGTTGCTCCTATTAGAACGGTTCTATTGACTACAATGGGACGCGACTTGTCAGGCGGCTGTGTCGCCTGACGAGTCGCCCCAGTGTGAACCGGGTCTAACCATCCAGAAGGGATGCAATCATGTTGTAAAAGCCTTATGATGATTATTAGATACTGCTCAGTTAGCTGGATACATAATTGATACCCCAACCGGAAATGAGGACAGCTAGTTCATGGGCCCAGTGTGTGCTTTTTACTTTTAGTTAATAACAATGTTGTTATTTGGTGACAGGTGGTGGGTTGATACATTTTATGTTTGTTTCTAATCATGTTCAATAAATTGTTTCAGTGTTGATACTTCATAAACATCTGGGTTTACTTTATACCTTCTTTAGGCCCCTTTCAGACGGACGCAGTTTTGCCGCAATTAAAAGCATGTACATTTTCAGTGAAATTCAAGGCTCTGGGCACTGCGATTAGCTGCATTTGTACATTGCGATTACGTGCGGTTACATGCGACCGCGCTAAGTTGCAGTAGTCATTTCCATAGCAACCCTTTTTATTATTTTTTTATTATGATGTGCTTCCTGTTCTTTTTTTTTTCTCACATTGCTATCCGCAGTTGACACAAAAGACTGCGATTACCTGCGGTTAAGTGCATATAGCTGCGCTAAATCGCTAAATCGCACCTGGACGCATTCAATTCTATTTTTTCTATTCGCACCAAACCGCATGCAACAAAATTGCAGCTAAACATTGTGTGTGAATGGGGCCTTATACCTTCTTTCCTGGGAAACTCTCCCACAACTTGATCCAGTCGTTTTGAGTGGGGAACCCCGCTGACAGCTGATAAGTCATCCGTTGCTAAGGACGCAATGGCTGGGTTGCTTAACAACCAGCTATTCACTGGTTGTTAGGGACTCCAGCGCCTGCTTGCTCCTTACCAAAATGTTAGTACTCCTAAACACTAATGCAAAATGCTCCTTAACACTGAAAAAAACACTGCTGGCAAAAAACGCAAAATAAAATATTGGCTTTTTTTTATCCAGCAGGTTTCTCGTCAGGAAATCTGGCCAGAATCTCGACGAGAAAAAAAAGAGAACCTGCTCTCTTTTTTCTCGTCGAGATTCTTGTCGGCCTGTTTCCCGACGAGTAACCCGAGAGTGTGTATACTTACCTGTCGCTGTGGAAACCTGCACATGCTCGAAATGACTTTGACGCATGCGTGGTAGCTTCCATGGCATAGGTAGGGTGAAGCAAGATGGCGGCGACAGCATCGAATGTGACAAGCGCATGCTTTCTTTCCTTTCAAGAGAACCGCGGTTCTTTTGAAACAAAAGTCTGTACACTCGGGCGGCAAGAGTTTCTTGCCAAGAATCTCGTCAGGGAAAACAACGGGTTTTTCCTGACGAGATTCTCGGTCGTGTGTACGAGGCTTTAGTGTGCATGGAGCCCAAAAGTACCTTTTCATGTTGTGAATGCTGCCTATCTTTTTTCACAACTTCCTGGATTCTCTGCATGCTTTGCAGCTTTTCCCCTGCTGTTTACAGCCTACAAATTGCTGCCTGCAAGCAGTGATTCCTGTACTGACTCCACTTTCTGAAACTCCTCCTCTCAGAACCTCTGTAGAACCTCTGTAGAACAGAAGGCAGGCTCTGTGGAATATGGTATGTGACACAGCAGTGACTACTCACAGGACATAGTGAATAAGGCCTCTTTCACACGAGGTGGACTCCATCGCTACAGAGTCCACCAACTCCCACCGGCTCAGCGGGAGATCTCTCTGTTGATCTCTGCTGAGACGGCGGATGACAAATCCCTCTCTGCTCACTGAGCGGGGAGGGGCTTGTGCAGCGCTGCTGTCTCCTATGGAGAGATCTGATGAAAACGGACAGCATGGATGGGTTGGGATGTATCGCCATCCGTCTGATTTTGGCGGATTGGGTAGGATGTCAGCGGACATGTCTCCGCTGACATCCGACGCTCCATAGGACTGCATTGAGCGGCCAGTCAGGTCCGCCGACAAAACTGACAGGCAGACCTGAACGGTCAGACCGTGTGAAAGGGGCCTAAGTGTCCTCGAATTCAAGGAAGGAAATGTGTGGGATCTTCACAAAGTAATTTTAGATACTGCAAGTTTGCTCAACAGGAGTAGACTAGAAAATATTAAAACACAATGCGGAATTTTACATTTTGACCATTTTGACATTTTAGCAGTGAACGGTGTAGTGTATGATCCAGTCCGTTATATTGCAGTCCCACTATAAGCCACTGATCGCTGCTAATTACTAGTAGAAATAAATAAATAAATGCTCTTATATATCCTATAGTTTGTGAACGATATAACTTTTGCGCAAACCAATCAATATACGCTTATCGGATTTTTTTACAAAACAAAAAAAAAAATTAGCAGGATACATATTGGCCTAAATCAATGAAGAAATTCGTTTTTTTTATTTTTTTTGTTGGATGTGTTTTGTAGCAGAAAGAAATTTTTTTTTTTTTTTACAATTGTCGGTCTTTTTTTTTTTTTAATTTAAAATGCAGTGGTGATCAAATACTACAAACAGGAAACACTATTTGTGGGAAAAGAATGACAAAAAAATCATTTATGGACAGCGTTGCATGTCCCTGCAGTTGCCAGTTAAAGTAACACAGTGCCGTATCGCATAAATTTACCTGGTCGTGAAATCACGAGGTCAATTGTTTAAAAAAAATGAGGCTTTAATATGACTAGGGGCCTGTGCCAACGAGGTTTACCCACTTCAAGCAGGTCTTGCATTTCCATACAAGCCTATGGGAATGCAAAACCCTCTTGAAGCAGGCCAAGTCAGATGGAGGTCATCTGCAGCTGTCAGTAATTTCAGAATATCTCAGACTGATGACATCATCGAAAGCCCGTCGACACAGGCCCTAAGCAGATAAAGTGATGATATTACAAGAGCTATGAATCAAAACAAATACAGGGCAGCTTGCTTGTCTCAGCAGTATTTAATTATAGTGTTATCAAAGCAATTTCCCTGCCTTTGATGTGGCTAGAGGTAATCATGGTTACGTTTAATATTTAGAACTTCCAGTAAAAAAAATGTTTTTAGAACTAAGCCCTTAAGATTTTTTTTTCTATGTTCACCTTGACTTCTGGACCATTGATCAAAAGAAATGTATTTTGTATTTTCAGTGAAAAAATATTTTATGTTATATTTTCATTGTTAATGTAAACCAAATCCGTGAAAGTTTTGAAGTAATTTTCTTTATTTCAATATTTAATAGCGAAACAGTTTCCATTATAGCTTTGATGTGTTATATACCCTCTGAACTGTATATTTAACAAAACACTTAGCTATGTTGTATATTGTGCTGTACATGACATACTCCCAGCCACTTCATTCTGTATGTTGTGCAGTATGTGATATAGGTCGGACTGTACCACTTATACACTGTGTTGTACGTGACATACTTTGGACCAATCCTCTCTGTAGAAATTATATATATTAAATACAGTAGTTTGCCCTTTCGTAAGCTGGTGCAGTATTCTACATATTCTAAGCACCTTCATTCTGTAAAATGTTCCGTAGGACTTCAATATTTCATCCTATTTGATAAACCAGTATAACATTTTTATGATTTTTTATTATATTATTACATGAGATGATTGTCATTGAACCAGCCAGGAATGACGGTCTAAAGGCTGCTCTGCAGACCCCGGATTTCCTGACATTTATTAATCCAATTCAAGACCTTTGGTTGTCAATATTGGATCTTGCATTGAAATATTGAAATGTGGGGAGCAGTGGCGGCCCGTCCATAGGGGGTGCCCGGGCGCCGCCCCCCCTCCACCCAAGTCAGTAAAAAAAATATATATTTTTATTTAAACATGTCCCTTTAAAAAAAAAAAAAAAAAAGGTCCTTATGATTACTGTGCCCGGGCGCTGGGCGCCGTGTGCAGTGCAGTACGAGTAGCGCCACGTCTGTGCAATCACAAGATTGCAGACGAGGCGCTACATTGGCAGGCAAAATATGCCTTTGTGGCTATGCCCATCGCGCCACAGCTTCCGGCGCGATGGACTTGTGACCGGGCGGGTGCACGGCACCCAGTGTATGCTGTGCATAGTGCCGACAACAGGAAGCGACGTCGGCACTATGCATCTCAGAGGGACGCATCAGCGTGAGCCTGCAGCCAGGTAAAGACGCCTGCTCCCAATCCCCCTCTCCCTTAGTACACTTATCAGCCTATGATTAAATGAAAAAGGGCAGCGAAAACAGCGGCCGTTCGGCGGCTCCCCCCACTTATTTTGATTTATTTTGACTCTTGTAAATGTCGGGCATCAACGGCAATCCGCCACGGCTCAACCCATCCGCCCCCCCCCCCCCCCCCGCGCTTATTTACTTTTTTTTTTAATGAAAAGTTTGACGGCCGCATCCCCCCCCCCCCCCACCGCTTATTTGTTTTTAATGTTCGGCATTATGCCTTAATACATCCAGCTCCCCTTCCTCTCCAGCACACATTCATAATGTCTGCAGTCCCATATTTATCACGGGTTGACAGGACCTTGCATCTGGACAAATTCATTGGGCATATGTTATTGCAAAATGAACTTTTTTCCTTTTTGTCTTGGGAAATTAGATTGATATTGCTTTGGTGATGAGGACACCAAAATCCTTATCAGCAATAATCCTCTATAGTGAAAAGGGTGAAATTCCGCGCCAAATCAATCAAAAAACAATAATTTAAATTAAAAAACAGCTGCTCCTCTTAAACAATACTGAATTGCAATGGTTGAAGAAATAGATAGAGGGTGCTAAACCACAAATAGTAAATAGTGATTAAAAGATAAATATAAAACAATAAAGTGAAAAATATATCAATATAGTGTAATAAATACAAAATCAGTAAATTTACAGATCAACTCTGTGTCATAGGTGAATCCAATACATTTACAAAATGTCTCTGTGTCATAGGAATGACAGAATAGTCCCAATACTGTGCATAAATAGACAATGAAATCTTCTTATTTTGCCGTGATCTTGCTATAGTGAAAAAAGTATAGAGTGCCACTACCACACTTTTATCTTCTTTACACCCAAGGTGTGTTGAAAATTAAATGCTCTTACCAGAACGAGTTGACTACTTTAATTAAAAAGATAGTCACACAGACTTGAGCAGGATTGTGCCTGCACACATGATGATATGAAAAAGATATGTAAACCTCATCTCCAGGCGTTCCAATTAGGATATATGAAAAAAAAAACAGGAGAATCCAATAGCGTGATATTGCTTTAATTAAAACATCAATAAAAACAAAGGAAAGCCAAATGGCCTCTTACTGTAAAAGTGCCTACCCGGCACTGGGACTGCAGACGTTTCCACCGCCAATCTGCGGTTCGAATATCGGTTACAGGGATAGACGCCACCGCCGTAGCGTTACCACGAGTTCCCAGCTGTCAGCTCACAGGACGGGAAGGATGTCACGTGACCAGGTACCGCCTCCGACGTACGTTTCGTTGGATGAACGTCTTCAGGGAGCGTCCCGCTCCATACAGATAGTGGTCAGTGCCTAATTGGCAATTGCCAGGCCATATGGAAGCAGGATGCTTCAAAGCCTTTTGTTCATTATTAGCCAGTACTAGGTTTGCATATGTTAATTATTTCAGGGATGGTAACTAAAGACTTCCTTAAGCCGGCCATGCACGGTTCCAATCTCGGCCGAGATTCAAACTGTTAACGGGCAGGCTCAATGTACCAAGTTGATCGATCGATCGATCAATTCGGGTACAACCAGCCTGCTGTATTTTCTTGCGATAATCGCTAGCGACTGCTATAGCTGCTAGTTATAATCACCGTCTTCAGGTTCCCCTACCGAGCTGGTTCCTGTAAGGGCTGCGCAGGCGCAATCCTTACCGACGGAAATCTCTGAACCTCGGCCGGCATCCAGGCTCATTCTTTAGCATCCCCGTGGATTGGAGGATGTTAAAAAAAGAGCCAGGAGGCCGAGCGAGCGGAGCGAGCCGTCTGAGCGAAGCAAGGACGTGAGGCTGACTGGCCACTTTCCTCAAATTCCATGCCGGCTGAGGTTCGGAGATTTCCGTCGGCAAGGATTGTGCCTGCGCAGTCCTTAAAGGAACCAGCTCGTTAGCCAGAACCAGATCGTCAGATCACCGGCCTTACTCTTCCTGCTCTAAAGTGGAGCTGTTACTTTTCCTAGACTGGACCTAAGTACAGTTTTTTAATACATCTGGGAGTAAGTTACTTTTTACAGTGACTCTCTAGTTTTCATGGATTGAATTACTAAGATTTCCTGCCATGTTTTGTTCTACATGCAAATCATCCCTTCAAATAGAATGGAGTGATGGATGTGGGATTGGATTGTTTATAAAGAATGGAAGGGCAGACAAACAGATCAAGTAGTAGGTGATTTCTGGCATAGAAAGAAAGCAACATTTCAGATATGTTAACAGATCCTTTTAGAGTTGCCAGATGTGCTTATTGGCAGGGCTTGTGATGTGTTTTATTCTGTATATTTTATGATTCTTTGTATGTGTGTGATTATCACTTCCAGGTGGGCCAATAATCTGCCTTGTGCACTTTGCAGAAAATAGCCAAAGCGTTCCATTCAGGCAGGACTGAGTGTGATTGTTATTCTTTCTCCTGGGAAGAGGGAATGGGCGCGTGGGAGATCTGCAGAGAGGAAGGAAGTCTGATTTTTTAACAATAGCTGGAAACAGACAAGAAGATGGAAACTGGCAGTTAGCGAGCGAGCTGGATACAGCGGCGCAGCTGTCGGCGTTGTGAGGGCACAATAGCTAAACTTCCATACAACAAGGCCTGGCTTCATTTATACCTATTCAACTTGCTTCAGTGTTACAGACGCTCTTAAAGAACCTTCATGTAGTAGTACTGTATATCCTCAGCGTCTTTAATGGTGGAGATTTACTAAAACTGGAGCACTCAGAATGTGGTGGAGCTGTGCATGGTAGCCAATCAGCTTCTAACATCAGCTTGTTCAACCTGAAAGCTGATTGGTTTCTATGCAGAGCTGCACCAGATTTTGCACGCTCCAGTTTTAGTAGATCTCCCCCATTGAGTACAATAAAACCATTCCCCATTAAACTATTAATTACAATTTTTACCCTTGCAGTTTACAACTATCAATGCTGCTGGCTTCTGATCTCTCAGAGCTTATCACAGCAATGTTGCCCAGTGCAGTCCCAACACAAAGACAATGCAATTTGCTTTGTTTTCTGTGGTGTCAATTCACGCCACTGTGTTGTGATGGTGTGCGCTACAAAATAGTACTACACGCACTACTTTTTTTAAACACGGCAGGCTGTGGTGGAAACCACACACACACACACACACATTGGTCCCAACACCACTGTGTGTGTAGAAATTAATGATGCACCAGGATCAGCGCTTCAGCATTGTGTCCTCCCAGCGCACACCAGCAGCAAATAGTTCAGCACATCTGCAAGTGTAAATCAGCCCTTTGTACTAAAGGCTTTTTAGAAAAAATATATAACAAAGAGGTAATACTTACCTGCTCTGCGCAACAATATTTCACAGAAAGGTTGCCTATCTTCTTTTCTGGCAGTCCCCTACTGGCGCTGTCAGTGACAAGCGCTAAGGAGGTACACATGCGTTAATGCCCCTGAGCTGGGATGTGTGTGTCGATAGGCACACACAGTGCTGGTAAGCCACACCCCTGCTCCCTCATCACAGGGGTGTGACTGACAGCAGTAGGAGCCTATGGCTCTGCTGCCTTAAAGGGGTTATAAAGGTTTGTTTTTTATTTTCTAAATAGGTTCCTTTAAGCTAATGCATTGTTGGTTCACTTTTTCCTTTGATTTCCCTTCTAAATGTTTTTTTTCTTTGTCTGAATTTCTCACTTCCTGTTTCTCCTCAGTAAGCTTTCCACCATCATCCGAGCTGTTCTGGCTGGGGGTTAGTCAGCCAGAACAGCTTACTGCAGTACCATGCAATTTCATGCAGTGCGTTTAAAAAAGTTGTGCAGGCATCTTGTTTGTGTGTTTCTCAGACAAAGGGCTGCCCTAAAAAAACAACACATGGGAACGTGCTCGGACACACCTCCAAATGTGAGCGAGCTCTTAGACTTTAGAACCATTTTAACAATAAACTGTGCAGTCTTATGCCGCGTACACACAATCGTTTTTCGTCATGAAATAAAAAACGTTGTTTTTCAGCATGTCCAAAAAACATAATTTTTCCAACTTCATCATTAAAAACGACGTTGCCCACACACCATCGTTTTTAAAAAATGATCTAGCAAAGCACGGTGACGTACAACACGTACGACGGCAAAGGGGAAGTTCTTTTCACCTTTGGGCTGCTTTTAGCTGATTCCTTGTTAGTAAAAGACGATTTGCGCTTTTTTTTTCCTTTTACATCGTGATGAATGTGCTTACTCCATTATGAACGGTAGTTTTGCCAGAACGAGCGCTCCCGTCTCATAACTTGCTTCTGGGCATGCGCGGGTTTAAAACGTCGTTTTTGCCCACACACGATCATTTTTTACAACCCGAAAAATGACATTTTTTAAAACGACATTAAAAAATGCATGTTCGAATTTTTTTTTTTTTTTTGTCGTTTTTCAGAAGCCGAAAAATGATGTGAAGCCCACACACGATCATTTTAAATTACGTTTTTAAAAACGTCGTTTTTTTTCATGCCGAAAAATGATCGTGTGTATGCGGCATAAAGACAGTCTAGTCTGTTAGCTTGGAGAAGGGGATAGGGGAGTGCTTTCTTAGGCTACAGGGCTGTGTGTTTATATTGATGCACACAGTGTAGGGAGATACAACTTTACTCCCTGCATGCACGGGTGGCTCCACATTGCTTGAAAGCCAGTGGAACTTTATGAAATGTCTCTAACATTTCAGTAAAGTTTGTTAAAAAAAAGTGAATAAAATAGGTGCATGAGCACTGTACTGACAAGACCGGGTTGCACCACACACCCACCAATGCATTACAACGCAGCATTCAGAAGGGGTTGCCACCCGCCCTGGATTAGCGTCATGCGCTTCCATAGTGCTGACAGGTGACCAACCTGTAACATGAATATGGCTGACGTTGTGCAAAAATATCAGATGCAGACGGCACCCATGAGGAACCAAGGCAAGACACTGTTACAATTCAGCATAGCTTTTTCTATATATTTGTTTGTTGCCATATCATGGTGGTATTTATTTAAAGGATCACTAAAGGAAAACATTTTTTTAGCTAAATAGCTTCCTTTACCTTACTGCAGTACTGGTTCCATGTCCTCATTGTTCGTTTTTGCTTTGAAGTTGCTGTAATTCTGCTCTGATCTCCACACTTCCTGCTTGTCTGGCTCCTTATGAAAAATCTCATGGCAGCTTTTCACTGTGGTCCAAGCTGTGTGTCTAAAACTCCTCAGAACCGATCAGATTCATTTTAAAAACAAAACACTGCCCTGGATTTGTTTGTTTTTGTTCTGTGGGTCTCTTTACTTCACATAAACATGAAACCAGTTTAAAAACGAAAGTGAAACTGCAGGCACATTATATGATTGAATTTAATCTATTTTTAATCATTTTTAAAATGAATCAGTTAACTTTTATGTATCTATACCCTGTAAACAGTCATTTCAGCAAAAAAAAAAATGTTTCCTTTAGTGACCCTTTAAATGATATTCCAAAAACATATAAGGTATTATATTATTGCTAGAACAGAATGATTCCCTTTTCCCTACTCTAGTCCTTGTATCTAGCTGCATGTATTTAAAAGCCCATTCATTGTATGCATTGTTTGATGTAAAGTGATCCATGGCCTCACACAACTATGAATCAAATGTACATGAAGAAACAAGAGTGGCTTTGAAGAGAAGCTTTGAAGTTGACTTGTAATCCTTAGTGATTTGTTCATGTAAATCTAGTTAAAAACCGTACAATAATCCCAAAACAAATTTAATTAGCAACCTTAACATAAATCAACACGCGCCTATTGACTCAGTGTTGGTGAGTGTGCACAATACAGATTCCCTAGATAACATTCGACACAGAATATCAAGAGGAGGTTTTCAGAGGGAGTAGACAGGATTTTCTTCAAAATCATTAGAACACATTAAAGCGATTTTTTCCTGAGCATGTACAAACGTGTTGCATGTATAATGCCATTTCTAGAGACATGTAGACTCTCCTCCATGTAGCCTATTAGCCAGATTCACGTAGGCGGGCGCAACTTTAGGCAGGCGTAGCGTATGGCATATACGCTACGCCGCCGTAAGTTACAGAGGCAAGTGGTGTATTCACAAAGCACTTGCCTCCTAAGTTACGGCGGCGTAGCGTAAATGGGGCCGGCGTAAGCGCGCCTAATTCAAATGAGGATGGGGGGGCGTGTTTTATGTAAATGATTGGTGACCCGACGTGATTGACGTTTTTTACGAACGGCGCATGTGCTGTCCGTGTACATATCCCAGTGTGCATTGCTCCAAAGTACGCCGCAAGGACGTATTGGTTTCGACGTGAACGTAAATTACGTCCAGCCCTATTCACGGACGACTTACGCAAACAACGTAACATTTTCAAATTTAGACGCGGGAACGATGGCCATACTTAACATTGACTAGGCCAGCTATTTGTTCGACTAACTTTACGCCGGAAAAAGCCATACGTAAACAAAATGCGCTGAGCGCGCGTACGTTCGTGAATCGGCGTATCTAGTCATTTACATATTCTACGCCAAACTCAACGAAAGCGCCACCTAGCGGCCAGCGGAAAAATTGCACCCTAAGATACGACGGCGTAGGAGACTTACGCCGCTCGTATCTTAGCCTAATTTAAGCGTATCTGGTTTACAGAATACGCTTAAATTTAGGACGGCATAGATTCAGAGTTACGTCGGCGAAATTTGATTTGTGAAGCAGGACTGACTCCTATATATTTCTCTCCCTATAAGAACAATCAGGAACCTTTCCCTAAAGTATCTAATGCAGAGTATCTCACAGGAACATATGCAGTGCTGCTGCAATATGCAGAGCATCTCACAGGAACATATGCAGTGCTGGTGCAATATGCAGAGTATCTCACAGGAACATATGCAGTGCTGTCGCAATATGCAGAGTATCTCACAGGAACATATGCAGTGCTGGTGTAATATGCAGAGTATCTCACAGGAACATATGCAGTGCTGCTGCAATTTGATTTGTGAAGCAGGACTGACTCCTATATATTTCTCTCCCTATAAGAATAATCAGGAACCTTTCCCTAAAGTATCTAATTTTCAGAGATTGTTTTATAATTATAAAACCGTTAGATTGTTTTATAATCTAACTGTGTGCAGGGAGAGAGGGAGAGGAGCTTTCAGAAGTCATCAGCGATGTCTGGGTGGGCGGGCCGCTATGTGTATGTGGCTCCGCCCCCTTTCTTAAGAAGCCACATAATTGACTGGCGTTCGATAGCTGCTCTGTCCCGCCCACCCAGACATCGCTGATGACTTCTGAAAGCTCCTCTCCCTCTCTCTCTGCACACAGTTAGATTATAAAACAATAAACTGTTTTATAATTATAAAACAATCTAACTGTGTGCAGGGAGAGAGAGAGGGAAGCTTTCAAACGCCAGCCAATTATGTGGCTTCTAAAGAAAGGGGGCGGAGCCGTATACACATAGCAGCCCGCCCTGACCCCATTCTATTGGCTGGCGTTCGATAGCTGCTCTGTCCCGCCCACCCAGACATCGCCGATGACGTCTGAAAGCTCCGCTCTCTCCCTGCACACAGTTAGATTATGCTACGTGATACAGCTCCGCCCCCTTTCTTAAGCCACATAATTGGCTGTTCGATAGCTGCTCTGTCCCGCCCACCCAGACATCGCTGATGACTTCTGAATGCTCTTCTCTCTCTCCCAAAAAACGCAAGATTTTGGTATGAGGCGATTAAGGGATACATGACGTCGATATCCCAGGAACCCTTGTGACATAATCGCCTAGGCTATTAGGACCAGGAAGCTATGAGGAAAAATGGGAAAAAATGTATTTACCAGCCAAAAAAAATAAAAATGTTGCCCATTGTGAAAACTATGTGCTATGGGCATGCAGCACAGCCAAACATAAAAAAAATGGGTGGAACTCCACTTTAAGACAAAAAATAAAAACTTACCAACTGGCCTGCAGTTTATTGCTGAAGAGACTTGCTATGTTTCTTCTACAATAAAATAAACATCTCTGCCTGTCTGTAATTCTATACAGAATGTACACGGAGCTGTGCAAATCCAGCTCCATTTTCAGCACAGTGCCAGTGTGCAAGGATGAATGACTCCCATATGTCTGCGGGAGTGACATCACCCTGCAGTGGCCAATAAAAATGGCTGAAGACCAGCACCTAGAAAAGGCTGGGGAGAAGATGCCTGTGCCACCAAGGGGCTTTGTGTTGGACAGGTGGATCATGCCTGGGAGGTGCTGCGACTTCTGTATCATGTGACCACCGTGACTGGCTCTCACAGCCATCACAAGATTGGACACCAGTCCTGCTGGATCCCAATCAGAAGCCTTGACTGCGATCCATTAGTGACAACTTGGTCAGAGTGCTGGGAACGTGCCCTCGGCATACAACCTCCTGCTGCTCTGGGTGCATACAGTATGTATGGCAGCTGGGCGTTAAAGCCAGAGGCATCCCCACCATGTGCAACCCGAAAAAAAATTTTTTATTTATTTATTTTTGCAATTTTTGTATTTTGCTCCCCGAGAGGGAGAGCGTCCAGTGTCAGCTCTGCGGGGGATTCCTCCCCCTCCCTCTGCTTGCCGACACTGCATAATGCGAGCGCTCACACAACCAGATATTCTAGCCTGGACCGTGTTTAAGTGTGTGCACTGCAGACTGCAGTACACTGTAATCACTGAACTACATTATCTCCATCCCTTCTCCCCCCCCATCTGTCTCCCTCCCCCATCTGTCTCCCTCCCCCTCTCCTGTTCTTTCAAAACATTCACCACAATTTACTTTCACTTTCAGTTAGGCAGATAATATACGGTGCAAATTTCTTTCCTGCATCCACAGATTGCAGGAAAGAAACTTGCATGATTCCCCCATCAACAGACAGTGGTGACAGGGGAATATCCCTCCTGCCCAGCAATTATATTCTCCCGACAAACAGTGATTATCACCATTGGCTATACAGCAACCACTAGTGATAATTATAAGAGAATCTGCTCATTAATGGTTCAAATCTCAGTCAGTTTCTGCTGAACCAGCTGAGATTTAAACTGTCTATGGCTGGTCTTAGCTCTTAGGCAGCCCATACATTGATTAGCACTGTGGAGTGTTGGCTTCCTGGCGTGATCGGGCATGTGGGATTTCAAACACACCCGAGCCCATCTCTATTGGTTGTAGACAGTTGAGCTCCCTGCAGGTTGCTTAGCAGCAGTGGATTTTCTCTGACATGCTGATCGGGATGCAATCCAGGTGATGCTCTTAGTCAAATCCTAGTCATAAATATCAGAGATTTTATTGATCAAAGCCACACTTTACAGGCATAGAGCCCACATGGCTGCTGAACATACGATTGATTATATATATGTGGTTGTACTCTTGATGCTAATAAATACTGTGTTTATTAGATCTGACTGGGAGCATCACCTGGATCACATGCCGATCAGCATGTCAACAGAGAAGGTTATATAGCATTACTGCTGCTAGGTGACCAGCTGGGGGCTTGGCTCTCTATAACCAATAGTGCCAGCCTTCCCCTGCATGCACCCATAATGTCACCAGCGATAGGTCCTAATAGACTGCCGCCGCTGCCAAGGAGACAGATGCCAGACCAGCGCTGTAAATAGCAGGGACATGACAGCTGGGGATCCCCACTGTGGCAGAACACCAGGGCCCGGTGGCAAGACAACCTTTGCAACAATGATAGTTCTCCCACTGTTTTGGACCCTTATATTTTCTTGGTGTGCTGGTGACATATATCTCTTGTTTTCTGCCACCCTGGGGGGCCCCAGTGTAGTAGGAAGGGAGCTCACTGCAGAACATGTGAAAGGGCCCATAGTGGGATCGTAGTAAAGTGCCCCAGGATATATATATATATATATATATATATATATATATATATATATATATATATATATATATTGCATTTTATAGTTGGCCCCCCTACTTTTGTCCCTGTCCCCCCATGTGCCCCCCCTAAATATGAAAGCTGGAGACGCCACTGGTTAAAGCCAACCTTATTTCCCCCCATATAGTAAATTGTTCTAGTCCATATATTTTTAAATGCATTCTGCAGTTGGCAAGAGGTTAGGATTATGCTAACACATAGTGATTCGTGCACAAACACCCAAATGCCATGTTTGTCCTCAACGCCTGCTGCACACAAATTTCCAAAATGGAACACATGGCAAATGAAGTTTAATGTGGAAAGATGTAAAATAATGCATTTGGATGGCAAAAATATGAATGCAATCTACTCACTGGTGTGGGGGGGGGGGGGGGGGGGGGGGGGGGGTTGGGGGAGAACCTCTGTGGGAATTTAGGATGGAAATGGACCTGGGGGTCCTAGTAGACGACAGGCTCAGCAATGGCATGCAATGCCAAGCTGCTGCAAGCAAAGCAAACAGAATATTGGCATGCATTAAAAAGGGGATTAACTCCAGGAGATAAACCGGTAATTCTTTCACTCTACAAGACTCTGGTCCGGCCGCACCTGGAGTATGCTGTCCAGTTCTGGACTCCAGTCCTCAGGAAGGATGTACTTGAAATGGAGAGAGTCCAGAGAAGGGCGACAAAACGAATAAAGTGGCTGGAGGATCTTGGTTATGAGGAAAGGTTACGAGCACTGAACTTATTCTCTCTGGAGAAGAGACACTTGAGAGGGGATATGATTTTAATGTACAAATACTGTACTGGTGACCCCACAATAGGGATAAAACTTTTCCGCTTAAGGGAATTTAAAGTGGTTGTAAAGGTTTAATTTTTTTTTAAATAACAAGCATATCATACTTACCTCCACTGTGCAGTTAGTTTTGCACAGAGTTGCCCCAAACCTCCTGTTCTCAGGTCCCTCGGCGGCTGTCTCGGCTCCTCCCCGCAATAGCTAACCCCCTCTGGGAAGCTCTCTCCTGAGAGGGTTAGCTTGCGGGAGCGCTCCCTGTCTAACACTCTGCGTCCATAGAAACAGAATGTATGACTCGGTCCCGCCCCCCGGTGTCTGCATCATTAGATTTGATTAACAGCAGCGGGAACCAATGACTGCTGGTGAATGGGCTCAGGTAAGTAAAATGGGGGGGCTGGGGGACATTCAATAAAAACTGTCCAACATTCAGCCTATGTGTTAGACCCCTTTCACACTGGGGCTATTGCGCTAAAAATAGCATCTGAAAATCGACCTGAAATAACGGCTGCTGTTTCTCCAGTGTGAAAGCCCCGAGGGCTTACACACTGGAGCAGTGCGCTAACAGGACCGCTCCAAAAGTCCTGCTAGCTGCATCTTTGGAGCGGTGAAGGCGTGGTGTGTTTACCGCTCCTCCACCACTCCTTATCATTGAAAGCAATGGGAGACCGCGGCTATACCGCCGGCAATATGCCTCTGCGGTATTAACCGCACCGCTAGCGGCCGAATACCACCGCAATTCCAACGGTAAAGCGTCGCTAGAAATATCGCGCTTTACCGCCACCGCACCTCCCGCCCTAGTGTGAAAGGGGCCTAAGTCACTTGGTCCGACAGAAGCCGGATATTTGGCCGGCTTCTGTTGGACGAGCATGCTGGTAAAGCAGCAGCCGACTGGCTCCCAATCAGCACTCAACCAATGGCTGAAAGTGTGTTTTGGTCGTCCACCTGTCAGAACACAATAGGTCAGCAGGGGAGATCTATGTACTAACGTTAGATCGTTAGTACAGCAGCTCCAACCGCTCGGTTGAACGAAAAAAAACAAAACTGGTACAGGCATTAGAGTGCTACCTATGGTCAGACAATCTGATCCTTGGCCAGTTGTCACAACAGTGATCCAATTGAGCTCAGATTAGGCTGTGTATGTACCCTCACTTGTAGGACCAGGAAAGGCTGAACCCTGTAACAACGTAGCAGTTTTGTTTTAGGGAAGGGAGGATAAGCTTCGAGTGCTACTGATAACATCGCAAGTAATGGTCATTGCTCACAGTGCCGTTCTCAGCTGCCGTCACTTCCCTTTCCTTTTCCTTTTCACGAGAGCCCTCATGCCTAGTAGAAAACGAGAAGATGTCTTGGTTGGGAGGATGCCCGGGTCGTAACAAGCGACAGCCACATCGGCAGGGGCTGACATCATTTGCTCCCTCAGCTCCACTTGCCAACAACTTTGCCGCATTTGGAAAAGGGGTTGGGCTTGTCTAGATCAATAAGTCAGGTAAATACAATCGATGCTGCAAATGTTATTTCAACCAAATTGTGTATTGTTCTAAGATACTTGCCTAAAGCCCCATACACACTATCAGTTTTCCTGCAGGTTTTTCTCTTCAGGTTTACCAAAACCATGTAGTGCAAGGGCCGGCCTGATTGCATTCAAATTGAAACTCTTGAGGTTTGACCTCATATTAGATGGTTTTGGTAAACCTGAAGAGAAAACCTGCAGGAAAACTGATAGTGTGTATGGGGTACAATGGACCTGAGAGAGAAGTGTGTAAAAGGTGTTTGAAAGGAAAGTGTGTTGCTTGCAGCAGGCAATCGCGTTTCTGCTGTTGGCTTTCTAATGCAGTTAAGAAAGTGAAAAGGGGATTCTAATTGGCTGCATTAAGCAGCATGGACACCATTCAAAATCAATATTTTGCAAACAAGGAGGCTCACTTGTTTATATTTTAATTAACCACTTAAGCCCCGGACCAATATGCTGCTAAATGCCCAAAGGTGTTTTTACAATTCGGCACTGCGTCGCTTTAACAGACAATTGCACGGTCGTGCAACGTGGCTCCCAAACAAAATTGGCGTCCTTTTTTCCACACAAAAAGAGCATTCTTTTGGTTGTATTTGATCACCTCTGCGGTTTTTATTTTTTGCGCTATAAACAAAAATAGAGCAACAATTTTGAAAAAAATGCAATATTTTTTACATTTTGCTATAATAAATATCCCCCAAAAACATATATAAAAACATTTTTTTCCTCAGTTTAGGCCGATACGTATTCTTCTACCTATTTTTGGTAAAAAAAAATCGCAATAAGTGTTTATCGATTGGTTTGCGCAAAATTTATAGCGTTTACAAAATAGGGGATAGTTTTTTTTGCATTTTTATTAATTATTTTTTTTTTACTACTATTGGCGGCGACATTATGGCGGACACTTCGGACAATTTTGACACATTTTTGGGACCATTGTCATTTTCACAGCAAAAAATGTATTTAAATTGCATTGTTTATTGTGAAAATTACAGTTGCAGTTTGGGAGTTAACCACAGGGGGCGCTGTAGGAGTTAGGGTTCACCTAGTGTGTGTTTACAACTGTAGGGGGGTGTGGCTGTAGGACTGACATCATTGATCGAGTCTCCCTATAAAAGGGATCACTCGATCGATGCAGCCCCCACAGTGAAGCACGGGGAAGCCGTGTTTACATACGGCTCTCCCCGTTCTTCAGCTCCGGGGTGTGATCGCGACGGAGCGGCTATAAACGAATAGCCACGCCGTCGTCCGGGATCGCTCCCCGAGGGGATCCGACCCCCGCATGTAGCGGGGGGGGGGTCCCGATCGGACCCCCCACCCGCTAGAAGGCAAGGACGTATATATACGCCCTTCTGCCTGTCCGTGCCATTTTGCGGACGTAAATAGTCATGCGGCGGGCATTAAATGGTTAAAGCCCCATTAATTTATAGAAAATCTTCTTACAAGATTTTATGAGCATTTATGATATTTTTTGGATGTTTTTTTACCTGTAACATCCTCCCTTGTGTGGACACCCATCCTGGGCGCTGCCATCTTGGATGTGAACTCAGCAGCCCCTGCAGACTCAAAGCTGTCACTCAAGTGATGCTCTATAGCAGGGGTCTCCAAACTTTTTACTTCGAGGGCCACATTCTATATTTCACACATATTCGCGGGCCGGAAACATAATTTATAAATAAATCCACAGTAGAAGAAGAATAGAATAGAATTTGACTTACTGCTGACAGCAGGACTGGATGGTGCTCCTATATTCTTTGCTGGCACCTAAACGCTGGAGCATCATGCAGCGGGGCTAAACTTCCAGCGTGCATGAGGCTTTACATCCGTGTGCCCATCCATCTGTGTGCCCATCCATCTGTGTGCCCATCCATCTGTGTGCCCATCCATCTGTGTGCCCATCCATCTGTGTCACCATCATCTGTGTCCCCATCCATCTGTGTCCCCATCAGTCTCTCCATCCATCTGTGTCCCCATCAGTCTCTCCATTCATCTGTGTCCCCATCAGTCTCCCCATCCATCTGTGTCCCCATCCATCTGTGTCCCCATCCATCTGTGTCCCCATCCATCTGTGTCCCCATCCATCTGTGTCCCCATCCATCTGTGTCCCCATCCATCTGTGTCCCCATCCATCTGTGTCCCCATTCATCTGTGTCCCCATTCATCTGTGTCCCCATCCATCTGTGTCCCCATCCATCTGTGTCCCCATTCATCTGTGTCCCCATCCATCTGTGTCCCCATCCATCTGTGTCCCCATCCATCTGTGTCCCCATCCATCTGTGTCCCCATCCATCTGTGTCCCCATCCATCTGTGTCCCCATCAGTCTCCCCATTCATCTGTGTCCCCATCAGTCTCCCCATCCATCTGTGTCCCCATCCATCTGTGTCCCCATCCATCTGTGTCCCCATCAGTCTCCCCATTCATCTGTGTCCCCATCAGTCTCCCCATCCATCTGTGTCCCCATCCATCTGTGTCCCCATCCATCTGTGTCCCCATCCATCTGTGTCCCCATCCATCTGTGTCCCCATCAGTCTCCCCATTCATCTGTGTCCCCATCAGTCTCCCCATTCATCTGTGTCCCCATCAGTCTCCCCATTCATCTGTGTCCCCATCAGTCTCCCCATCCATCTGTGTCCCCATCCATCTGTGTCCCCATCCATCTGTGTCCCCATCCATCTGTGTCCCCATCCATCTGTGTCCCCATCATCTGTGTCCCCATCAGTCTCCCCATTCATCTGTGTCCCCATCAGTCTCCCCATCCATCTGTGTCCCCATCCATCTGTGTCCCCATCCATCTGTGTCCCCATCCATCTGTGTCCCCATCCATCTGTGTCCCCATCAGTCTCCCCATTCATCTGTGTCCCCATCAGTCTCCCCATTCATCTGTGTCCCCATCCATCTGTGTCCCCATCCATCTGTGTGCCCATCCATCTGTGTCCCCATCCATCTGTGTCCCCATCATCTGTGTCCCCATCAGTCTCCCCATTCATCTGTGTCCCCATCAGTCTCCCCATTCATCTGTGTCCCCATCAGTCTCCCCATCCATCTGTGTCCCCATTCATCTGTGTCCCCATCCATCTGTGTCCCCATCCATCTGTGTCCCCATCCATCTGTGTCCCCATCCATCTGTGTCCCCATCCATCTGTGTCCCCATCCATCTGTGTCCCCATCCATCTGTGTCCCCATCATCTGTGTCCCCATCAGTCTCCCCATTCATCTGTGTCCCCATCAGTCTCCCCATTCATCTGTGTCCCCATCAGTCTCCCCATTCATCTGTGTCCCCATCAGTCTCCCCATTCATCTGTGTCCCCATCAGTCTCCCCATCCATCTGTGTCCCCATTCATCTGTGTCCCCATCCATCTGTGTCCCCATTCATCTGTGTCCCCATCCATCTGTGTCCCCATTCATCTGTGTCCCCATCCATCTGTGTCCCCATCCATCTGTGTCCCCATTCATCTGTGTCCCCATTCATCTGTGTCCCCATCCATCTGTGTCCCCATTCATCTGTGTCCCCATTCATCTGTGTCCCCATTCATCTGTGTCCCCATTCATCTGTGTCCCCATTCATCTGTGTCCCCATCCATCTGTGTCCCCATTCATCTGTGTCCCCATTCATCTGTGTCCCCATTCATCTGTGTCCCCATCAGTCCTTCCAATCATCTGTGTCCCCAATCATCTGTGTCCCCAATCATCTGTGTCCCCATCACTCATCAGGCTATCCCCACAAATTGGTGTCCCCATTAGAGCCCCCCCCCCCTTCATTCATCCGAGTCTTCCTGCACGGTGTGCCCACCCCCGCCTGCATATTTGTGTCACCATTAGAGCCATCAGCCCCCCTCCTCACATGTTTGTGTCCCCATAAGAGCCACCAGCACCCCCACATTTGTGTCCCCATCAAACCCCACAGATATTTGTGTCCCCATCAGAGTCATCACCCCCCCCCCCACATTTATGTCCCCATCAGAATCATCAGGCCCCCCCCCCCCCACATGTGTGTCCCCATCAGACCCCACAGATATTTGTGTCCCCATCAGAGTCATCAGCCCCCCCCCCCACATGTATGTCCCCATCAGTCATCAGCCCCCCCCCCCCTACATGTATGTCCCCATCAGAGTCATCCCCCCCCCCCCACATTTATGTCCCCATCAGAGTCATCACCCCCCCCCCCCACATTTATGTCCCCATCAGTCATCAGCCCCCCCCCCACATGTATGTCCCCATCAGAGTCATCACCCCCCCCACATTTGTGTCCCCATCAGAGCCCCCCCCCCCACATGTATGTCCCCATCAGAGTCATCAGCCCCCCCCACATGTATGTCCCCATCAGAGTCATCACCCCCCCCCCCACATTTATGTCCCCATCAGTCATCAGCCCCCCCCCCCCACATGTATGTCCCCATCAGAGTCATCACCCCCCCACATTTGTGTCCCCATCAGAGCCCCCCCCCCCCCACATGTATGTCCCCATCAGAGTCATCAGCCCCCCCCACATGTATGTCCCCATCAGAGTCATCACCCCCCCCCCCACATTTATGTCCCCGTCAGTCATCAGCCCCCCCCCCCCACATGTATGTCCCCATCAGAGTCATCAGCCCCCCCCCCACATTTGTGTCCCCATCAGCCCCCCGAAATGTGTGTCCCCATCAGTCTACAACCCCCCTCCACGTGTGTCCCAAGCAGAGTCATCAGCCCCCAGATGTTTGTGCCCCATCAGCGCCATTCAACCCACCCCCACACAAGTGTATCAGCCCCCCCCTCCTTGCATGTGTCCAGCGCGTCTCCACTCTCCATCACTGGCTGTGCAGACCTGCTGCATCTCCTGACTCCCGCCCCGCTGGTATTACACACTCGTTACTGGTTAACAGCGAGGCGGGAGGCGGGAGCAGGGAGGCGGCAACGGGTCTGCCCTAAACACCTCATTGGCTGCTGGGATGCCATGGTCCCAGCAGCCAACACACACAGTGAGACGCCGGGAGGGATTGCGGGACCTGCGTTGCATATTGCCGGGGGCGAATATGCAGCGCAGGTTCCACAACTAACAGGTGGACTAAGGATTCACGCTGCGGGCCGGAAGAAATGGCCTGGCGGGCCGGATGTGGCCCGCGGGCCGTAGTTTGGAGACCCCTGCTCTATAGCACGGGTCTCCAAACTTTCTAAACAAAGGGCCAGTTTATTGTCCTTCCGACTTTAGAGGGGATGGGCTATGGCCAGTGGGAGTATACATTTTCCTGGCATCAGTGGGTATAAATAGTGCCACGTCGTTGATAACATTAAAGGAAAAGGTGGTTGTTGGTGTCACTGGGAGAAATGATGCCCCGTTGTTGATTTTGGTTGACAGAAAAGTGTCTCATATCAGTTGGAGGAATAGTGCCCCAAGGGCTAGATAAAGGCAAGCAAAGGACCGCATCCGGCCCCCCGGCTACAGTTTGGAAACCACTGCTCTATAGTGTTCCTCTTCACACCTCTCTCCCTAAAAGTTATGTAGGAGGAGGAATAGAGGAGCTTGGCCAGCACAGACAGTAATTAGAGACTCCCAGAAGAGGACTGTGATGTCTAATTGATAGAGGGGGCTGTGCTAGCATACTGTCTCTTCCTTAAAGTGGAGTTCCACCCATAAATATAACATTACATCAGTAGTTTTAAAAAAATGTCATTAGTCCTTTAAGAATTTTTTTTTTTTTTTTTTTAGATGCCTTCAAAGTGTTGTTGCTAGGCAGAATAGTTAATCTTCCCACTTCCTGCACCTAGGTGCTTAAGCTTTCTAACCTACACCGCACAGACTCCCGGGAATGTAGTGGGTGTAACTTTCCAGGAGTCTGTGCACTCCCCAGTCTCAAAGAATCATGTGACTTGGACAGTACAGGTGCTGAAACCTGATTTGCAAGGCTGAAATCCAGAAAGTCATACAGTCTGGCTTCATGATGCCCACACTTAAGATGGCCCAGTCAATTTCTATTTTATAAAGTGTCTAAATGCTGTAACAACTTAACAAAACGGACCTTAGTTTACAGACTAACTTTACTAGAATACATTAAGCGTGTGTATTACAGGGGTATTTATATATAAAAAGTGAAATTGTGGCCGGAACTCCGCTTTAAGTAGTCACATTTTCTAGCAATTTTAGAGGCACATTGCAAGTGAATAAAAAAAAAAGGAAAACAACTGCAAGTAAGCTTTTTAACCGCTTTCTGACCACAGTACGCCGAAGAAAGTTGGCAGAATGGCACGGGTGCACAAAAGGGCGTACCTGTACGTCCCTTTGTAAACCCGGGCTAGTGGGCGTATGCATGCCAGTGGCGTGCACGCGTGCCCGCGGATCCCGTGGACTCGATGTCTGCTGTTGGCCCGGAATTGCGACTAGCAGAGGCAGAATGGGGAAATGCCTATGCAAACAAGGCATTTCCCTGTTCTGCCTAGTGACATGACAGGGATCTACTGCTCCCTGTGATCGCTGTCATGTCCTAGTTAGCCCATCCCCCCTACAGTTAAAACACGCTAAAGGAACACATTTAACCCCTTTATCGCCCCCTAGTGTTTAACCCCTTCCCTGCCAGTGGCATTTACACAGTAATCCGTGGCTTTTTTTATCTCTGATCGCTGCACAAATGTCAATGGTCCCAAAATAGTGTCAAAAGTGTCCGATCTGTCAGTCGCAATGCTGCAGTCCCGATAAAAATCACAGATCGCCATAATTACTAATAAAAAAAATATCCTAATAAAAATGCCGCAAATCTATCCCCTATTTTGTAGATGCTATAATTTTTGCGCAAACCAATCATTATACACTTATTGCAATTTTTTTTACCAAAAATATGTAGAAGAATACGTATGGACCTAAACTGAGAAAGAAATGGTTTTTATATATATTTTTGGGGGATATTTATTATAGCAAAAAGTAAAAAATATAGCTTTTTTTTTAATTGACAGCCTTGTTTTGTTTATAGTGCAATTGATAGGTGATCAAATACAACCAAAAGAAAGCTCTATTTGTGGGAAAAAAAGAATGATAATTTTGTTTGGGTAAAACGTGGCACGAAAAATGTGAAAAAAGTGGTTAAAGTCGTAGTAAACTCTGTACTACCACTTTAATAAGACTTACCTGTAGGTAAAAAGAATATCTCCTAAACCTTTCCTCGCAATGTGCCACTGATTGCAGCGGCGCATGCGCAGCGGGGATCCTCGGCTAAAGGCCCGGCAGCCGCTGGACCTTGCCGGAAAGAAGTCTCCCACACGCATGCGTGGGAGTGACGACATCGCCGCTCTAGCCAATCACAGCGTTGGAGCGGCGATACCTGGAAGACACGCCGAGGCAAGATGACATCTCCCTCGGCGTGGACCAGGTAAGTTCCCCGCGCCTCGTTCCAAGGTAAGTATTTCATAATGAGCTAGTATGTGGTGCATACTAGCTCATTATGCCTTTTGCCTTTCAGGTAGGTTAAAAAAAAAATGCTGCGGGTTTACTATACTTGATTTTTTTGTGTGCTTTTCGTAGCAATTTTCTTGAGTTGGTGATATGATCTCTTTAAAGGATCACTCTACATCCTGGTGGGTTAAACCAACTTGTGAGATGTTAGCAGAGCTTCTAGGTCCACCTATCTGCCGTAGACATTGTAAAGGAGTATCAGTGTCAAGGTATTTCTCATTTCATTTACATGACAGAGAATGCAGCAGCACTGTGTTTGTTCTGGCTTCTTTTGCTTCATGCTTGTTCTGGACCAGTGACTTCATTCTTGGGACAGAGTCACTTGAACCACATACTTGTTCTGGGAAAGTATTGAGAGCTATTAGTCAGGTCCATAGCCAGGCAACCAGCTTTATAAGGAAAGGTGAACAATGGTAGTTTTTCCCCAGTACAGGTTACCTTTTAAAGAAGAGTTTTTTACATAGTTGCATTGGACAAATGTAATTATTCATATACCATACTTGTGGGATAGAGGCTAGAAGTTACTGTAGTAGACACCACTACTCCGTTAGCCATTCGACACAGGCACCATTCCGAGATCACTTTTTGTATTCTCAATGAATGCAAAGCATTCTCTGATTCAATGAAGTGAAAGGCGGGACAATGGCATCCCGCTCTACACCTTGTCCTATCAGATAATGCTTTGCAGCTGACCTCCTGTGTCAGAATGTAGCAGGGTAGCCCCCTCAGCAGGGCACCTAGAAACCAGTGCAGATCTTTTTGTGGTGCTTAGTTACTGTATTTATTGGCGTATAACACTCACTTTTTTACCCTGAAAACAGAGGGTAAACTGTGCCTGCGTGTTATACACAGGAGGCTATGACAAGTTTTTTTCCTGAAACTTCCCTCTTAAAGTTAGGGTGCGTGTTACACGCCGATAAATACGGTACATCAGTTTTGTATTCCTGAAAGGGGTTGTAAAGGTACAACATTTTTTTTTTCCTAAAAAGCTTCCTTTACCTTAGTGCAGTCCTCCTTCACTTACCTCATCCTTCGATTTTGCTTTTAAATGTCCTTATTTCTTCTGAGAAATCCTCACTTCCTGTTCTTCTGTCTGTAACTACACACAGTAATGCAAGGCTTTCTCCCTGGTGTGGAGTGTCGTGCTCGCCTCCTCCCTTGGAATACAGAAGAGTCAGGACGCCGACTAACACACAGCTCCTTTCTCTATCTGCAACGTAGAGAGCGTCCTGACTCTCCTGTAGTCCAAGGAAGAGGGCGAGCACGACACTCCACACCAGGAAGAAAGCCTTGCATTACGGTGTGGAGTTACAGACAGAAGAACAGGAAGTGAGGATTTCTCAGAAGAAATAAGGACATTTAAAAGCAAAATGGAAGGATGAGGTAAGTGAAGGAGGACTGCACTAAGGTAAAGGAAGCTATTTAGGGGAAAAAAATTGTACCTTTACAACCCCTTTAGCCTCGTACACATGACCATCACTGCCATGAGAGCTTTTGGCCGGGAAAACCGTCCGTGTGTATGCTCCATCACGATTTTTCCGACAGGAAAACTGCCAGGAAAAAAAAGAGAACCAGCTCTCTTTTTCCCAGCGGTTTTTAACCCAGCAGTTTTCCTATAGGAAACACTGCTATGGAGCATACACACGGCCAGGATTCCCGACCAAAGCTCTCATGGCAGTTTTCCTGTCGGGAAACCTGGTCGTGTGTAGGGGAAAAAGTTACCGAGCACGTTCTCAGTTTTCCCCTCGGGTTACCCGGCGGTAAAAAGTCCCCTGGGAAACCCGTACGTGTGTACGAGGCTTGACTATAAAGGAAAAAAGAAGGTGATCTGATTTTTTTGCCACAATTGTTTTGAAATGAAGAAACATGCTGTTATTGAGAAGGTTAAGAGCCCCCAATGGGGGTTCTCACAAGTAGCTATGAGTAGGCAACCCCATTGAAAGTAGATTGCCTGTGTCCAGGGCCAATCACTTGCATGTAATCACTGCATGAGTGATTACATGCAAGTGAGAGCAATTAGCTGCAAGAGCCAACAGCCTCCATTTGCTGTCAATGGGGTTGTCTGCTCACAGCCAATCACAGAAACCCCTGCTGGGATTCTTGTAACCAGGGCATGAACATGCGAGTGGCCACAATTTAATGAAAAATAGATTACAGGTCCATTAAGTAGTGGATTATTTTTTATAGAATAAGAATATTATTTAGTGTCACTTTAAATGTAATGCCGCATACACACGATCGGTTTGTCTGATGAAAATGGTCTGATGGACTAGCGTTCGTTATGGAGATAGCACATTCATCACGCTGTAACAGACAGAAAAGCGCGAATCGTCTTTTACTAACACGGAATCAGCTAAAGCAGCCCCAAGGGTGGCGCCATTGGATTTGAACTTCCCCTTTATAGTGCCGTTGTACGTGGTTTACGCCACCGCGTTCTGACATGATCGGTTTTTTAAATGATGGTGTGTAGGCGTGACTGATCATTAGTCAGCTTCATCGGATAACTGATGAAAAAATCCATCAGTCCGTTTTCATCGGATGGACCGATCGTGTGTAAAGGGCATAAAAGTCATAAAAAGAGAGCATCGGGAGATAAAAAGGGATTGGTCACAACAGTGGTAGAATGAAGGGGTTAGTGTGCAGATAAGTTAGGTCAGATCAGAGACAGGAAGGGGCTGACATATCACAGGAGAGGGGTAAATTACTCTAAGGCCCCGTACACACGAGGCGACGATGACGCGGCGACGTGCGCGGCCCTGGAAGGTCAATGCTTCCACGCATGCGTCGAATCACTTTGACGCATGCGAGGGCTTTCGGCCGAGCGGACATGTCCGGTGAGTCTGTACAGACGACCGAACATGTCCGACGGACAGGCTTCCAGCGGACATGTTTCTTAGCATGCTAAGAAACATTTGTCCGCTGGAAACCTGTCCAATCCGCCGGAAAATTGTCCGGTCGGCCGTACACACGACCGAACATGTCCGCTGAAACTGGTCCGTGGACCAGTTTCAGCGGACATGTTCGGTCGTGTGTACGGGGCCTTATATTGTTAGCACTGTACTGAACTGATGCTGGCTGGTGGTCAGGGGGTTTCTTTCCTTTCACACACAGATCGGTGGTCACCATGCAGTAAGTCACTGCTAGCGTCAGCCTAGGTTTACATTCTGTCATTGGTCACAGCGATAATGTTATACAGAACCATTGGCTCTGTACCTTTTTGTCTGTGATTCATTGTGTTTAATCACAGGAGCTCAGCTATTGGAGTATGTACCGGTACGTCCTGCCAAAACAAAAGAATGAACCAGTCGTATATGTATAGTGGCCGGTTAAAATCTTACCCTTAAATGAAATACCAGTTATGGTTAGACTGACCCTGTAACTTAAAAAAAACAGACTTGTGTAAGTGGCTGAGCCTGAGATAATAGTCATATGTTTTGGCTTTTTAAAAACAACTCCTGCTTTGTAGTAGGAAGTACGCTGTTAGCTATGGTTCTCTGTCATGGTAATACATTGTGCACACAAATAAATTACATAGGAGAATCAACTGAAAATTGAAAGTGATATTAAAGGCAATTAAAAAATAAATAATAAACATGTTGGGCCAGATCCACAAAGAAGTTACGCCGGCAAATCTATTGATACGCCGCATAAGTTCTACGATGCCCCGTCGTATCTTTGTTTTGTATCCACAAAACAAGATACGACTGAATGTGGGCTTGATCCGACTGACCTACGTCTTAGTACGCCGTCGGATATTAGGTGCATATTTACGCTGGGCGCTAGGTGGCGATTCAGTTGATTTCGGCGCAGAGTATGCAAATTTGCTAGATACGCTGATTCTCAAACGTACGTACGCCCGGCGCATTTTTTTACGTCGTTTACGTAAGGCTTTTTTCGGCGTAACGTTACCCCTGCCTCTATGAGGTGTACGCAATGTTAGGTATGGACGTCGGGACAGCGTAAAATTTTCCGTCGTTTGCGTAAAACATTTGCGAATAGGGCTTTGCGTAAGTTACGTTCACGTGGTCTAGGCATTAAGCGGGCGTAATTTAATTTGAAAATTCAACGTGATACTGAGAATGTGCGTGCATGCGCCGTTCAAAAAAAACGTAATTTACGTGGGGTCATGCTTAGTTTACATAAAACACGCCCCCTGTTCCTCATTTGATTTAGGCACGCTTACGCCGGCCCATTTACGCTACGCCGCCGTAACTTTAGACGCAAGTGCTTTGTGAATACAGCATTTGCCTCTCTAAGTTGCGGCGGCGTAGCGGAACTACGATACGCTACACCCGCTTATATTTACGCCCGTTTTTGTGGATCTGGCCCGTTATACGTACCTGCTCTGTGCAGTAGTTTTTCACAGAGCAGCCCTGATCCTCCCCCTCTCAGGTTCCTCACTGGTGTTCCTGGACCCTCCCTCCTGCCAATTGCCCCCAGAACAAGCAGCTTGCTCTGGGGGGCACCCATGCAAGCTCGTTCACGAATCGCTGCTCCACGTGTCTAATCAGTCACAGATCCATGACTCTACCCCACCCCCTCTCTCTCCTCATTGGCTTACTGGCTGTGTTTGATGGCAGCGGGAGCCAATGGCTCCCACTGCTGTCTCAACCAATGAGGACGGAGAGTGTGCAGAAAATCGAGGCTCTTGTGCACATCACTGGATCATGATAGGGCTCATACTGATAAGGTGGGCTGCTACACACAGAAGGTTTTTTACCTTCATGGATAGATTTCATAAAGGTAGAAAAACTTGAGCCTTTACAACCACTTTATTGTGGGTAATTCTTGGTCAGAAATGTTTTACTGTGACATTTGTTCAGTGACATCTCTATGCCCTGCACAGGTCTGGCATGCAGAAAAAGAGAAGGATGTTGCATGACGAGATTGTATTTCAACATATATGATGACATTTTGGATAGGTTCTTTTCATATGTACTTAATCGTCTAGTAAAGGTCATGTCACCCTGCTGATTCTTCTAATGGTAGTAAAATACAGCTACTGCTTACTCCTTATTTGAAGGTGCTCCTTCGCTGGCAAAGCACTGTAGAATCTTGATTATTAGAGTGGGAGCAAAAGTCGGCTAACAATACACTTTTCGTTTTCTTTTGTTCAGCCAGCAGTGTGAATAAAAAAAAAAAACATATTCATCCATCCACATAAACGAAGTTGATGGAGGAATGTATCCTGCAAGGAAATTGACAGAATACCTCTGATCGGCTGCAGCAGCTGATCTAAGCAAAATTTTCCAATATGTCCCTCCGACAGAAGTCGATCAAACAATCTACTTCTGTTGCACGAAGGAGCCCACACACTGACCCTAATTCCCCCAGTTCAGCAGGGACCAGACAAATTTCAATCAGTGAACGACCAGCTCAACCCTGTTGATTTGGGAAGTGAAGGAGTGATGCCATAAGAAAAGATGAGTTGAGCTATGGAATTCTGTCACTAGTGTGAGATAGAGATGAGCATTGGTGTTTGTTTCCTTCACAGGCAAACTAATGGAATTTAAAGCAGAGCTCCAGACTCCTTCAGAAAAAATTAAGTCAGCAGCTTCAAATACTGTAGGACACTTACCTGCCCATTAATCCAGCGATTTCTTTACCCGAACTGATTTTTCAATCAGCTTTCGGGTGCTGCCGTCGCCTTCACAGCCAATACCCTACTGCACATGCATGAAGCGCGCTGTGCTTTGTGAATGGCCCAGCGGGGGGGGGGGGGGGGGGGAGAGAAGGAGGGGGGCCGAAAATAAGATCCAGCGTCATTTTCCAGGAGGGCAGCAATATAAGCCCTACCCCGAAAATAAGCCCTAGTTTAACCACTTCAATACCAGGCTTTTATACATCCTCCATACCGGGCCTATTCTGGCACTTCTCTCCTTCATGTAAAAATCATCATTCTTTTGCTAGAAAATTTCGCAGAACCCCCAAACATTATATATGTTTTTTTAGCAGACACCCTAGGGAATAAAACGACGGTCATTGCAACGTTTTATCTTGCACGGTATTTGCGCAATAATTTTTCAAACACCCTTTTTTGGGAAAAAAAATTGTTTCATGAATTAAAAAAATAACAAAACAGTAAAGTTAGCCCAATTTTTTTGTATTATGTGAAAGATTATGTTACACCGAGTAAATGGATACCCAACATGTCACACTTTAATTATGCGCACACTCATGGAATGGCGCCAAACTTTGGTACTTAAAAATCTCCATAGGCAACGCTTTAATTTATTTTTACAGGTTACCAGTTTAGATTGACAGAGGAGATCTAGTGCTAGATTTGTTGCTGGCACTGTAACGCACGCGGCGATACCTCACATATGTGGTTTAAACTGCGTTTACATATGTCGGCGGGACTTACGTGTGCGTTCGCATCTGCACGCGAGCTACCGGGGACAGGGGCGTTTTAATTTTATTTTTTAATCTTTTATTTATTTTTTGACTTATTTTTTATTTATTTTTACACTTTTTTTTTTTTTTCACTTTTATTCCTATTACAAGGAATGTAAACATCCCTTGTAATAGGAAATGTGTGTGACAGGTCCTCTTTATGGAGAGATGCGGGCTCAATAAGACCCCACATCTCTCCTCCAGGCTGGAAACCATGAGATCGGTGAAAAAAAATTCACCGATCTCATGAATAGTTGCTTACAGCCGCAATCGCGGCTTTGTTTACATACGGGGACCCGGGCGTGACGTCATCACATCGCGCCCGGGTCCTCCGACGGTCATAGAGATGACTGGTGACCATCTGGTCACCAGTCATCTCTATGCTTCCTGCCGACACCGGACGATTCGTTCTCCAGGCCCCCGAAGGCACGGGAGAGCCCGGAGAAGCACCGGATGGCGGCGGGAGGGGGGATGTCCCCTCCCGCCGCCTGCAAGAACGATCAAGCGGCTGAACCGCCGCTATGATCGTTCTTATGTCGTGCAGAATCGCCGGCTGAACAAGAGGATATCTGGATGATGCCTCTGGCTGCAGGCATCATTCAGATATTCACCCGCAAAGCCCAGGACGTCATTTGACGTCCACCCAGGATGGGAGATCCCATCTGTGGACGTCAAATGACAATGGGCCGGTATTGAAGTGGTTAATGCTTGTAAAATCCTATAATCCACTCTATTGCAGTAGTATATAATGTACAATGTGCATGTTTCTGTAATATAATTGTGGGGAAGAGAGCTCCGGCGGGTCACAGAAGCACAGAGCGGCGCTATAACCAAGGTATTTGCCACAATTATATTACAGAAACACACACATTGTACATTATATACTACTGTAATAGAGTGGATTATAGGATTTTACAAGTATTTTACCTCAGTTCACACTGGGGATTCCTGACAGGCAGGGAGAGAGAGGGGGAGAGAAGACAGCACATTACATGGTAAGACCTACCCCGAAAATAAACCCTACTGTGTCTTTTGTTGCCAAAATAAATGTCCCGGGCTTATTTTTGGGGGAAAAACGGCAGATGAGTTTTCCTGGGGCGAAGTGAGTCAGAAGTGGGAGCAGGTATCTGTCAAAACCAGGTACCTGCCCCATCCCCCCCCCCCCCCCGAAAGGTGCCAAATGTGGCAGCGGAGAGGGGGGAGGAGGCAAATAAGTGGAGCTTCCCCTTTTGGGTGAAGATCCGCTTTAGGTTAAAATTGTTTTAATCTCGTCAGGTGCCAGTTATTTTTTTAGGAAAATTGTAAAATCCTACTATAGCATGTCAGTACTGGTGGATGTTAATCATTTGCAATATAACCGTGACTATTTCCGAAATATGTGGTCACACACTCCAGCACCACAAGTAATATATACACAAGGGCCCAGATTCTTGTACACTGGGCGTATCTCTGCGGCGGCGTAACGTATCCGATTTACGTTACATCGCCGCAAGTTTTTCAGGCAAGTAAGTGCTTTATTCACAAAGCACTTGCCTGTAAAGTTGCGGCGGCGTATCGTAAATCACCCGGCGAAATTCAAATTCGGCGGGTAGGGGGCGTGTATCATTTAAATGAAGCGCGTCCCCGCGCCGAATGAACTGTGCATGCGCCGTCCATAAAATATCTCAGTGTGCATTGCTCCAAATGACGTCGCAAGGACGTCATTGGTTTCGACATGAACGTAAATGACGTCCAGCCCCATTCACGGGTGACTTACGCAAGCGACATAACTTTTTAAAATTTCGACGCGGGAACGACGGCCATACTTAACATTGGCTGCGCCTCATATAGCAGGGGCAACTTTACGCCGGGAAAAGCCTAACGTAAACGTCGTAACTTTACTGCGTCGGCCGCGCTTACGTTCGGGAATTTGCGGATCTAGCTAATTTGCATACTCGACGCAGAATTCGACGGAAGCGGCACTTAGCGGGCAAAAAAAAAAATTGCAGTTTAGATCCGACGGCGTAAGAGACTTACGCCTGTCGGATCTAATGGATATCTATGCGTAACTGATTCTAAGAATCAGTCGCATTGATACGACGGGTCAGATTAGGACTTACGACGGCGTACATGGCGCTGCGCCGTCGTAAGTCCTTTGAGAATCTGGGCCAAGGTATTCAGTGCCTGCCCAGAGATTTTTTTTTTCTTTGCAGACTTTCTCATAGCCATGCAGACAATAAGGGAAGTAGGGACTTAAACTTTAGCTTAGCAAAGGGAAAAAAACAAACCATCTTTCCAAAATTAACCCAGCTAATTGTAGAGATACTAGGACTTCATGTTTCAGTCACTATGCTAAATCAGCACATGTGATGCTGTGATTGGTGTGTGTGTGGGGGGGGGGGGGGGGGGGGGGGGGGTAGTAACGTCATCAGGATTAGTGTTTTTTGGCATTTCATCGACCCATGTGACCAGCAGAGTTCGGATGATCGAGGTTATGGGCTTAGAAACGCATTACCGAATGCCATAGAAGGTAGTCAGACAATATCAGAGGCAAAAGCCGTGTGAACCATCCAATGAAAAAGGTACTTTTTTGCAGAGGGGGCACGGGAAGACATACTCCTTTAAACATATTTGGTGCAGTAAATAATGCGATGTTGGCAGAGACTTTTTTCTCTAAGCTTCATGTATGCTGGGCTTAAAAAACATCTGTTCTCTTTGGAGTAAAAAACGCTCTTATAGAGCATTTTTTGTACAGTTTAGGAGAGTTTTACATTTTTTCTGTCAGTGAGCTCCAATCAGATACGCGAATGAGAAGGTTTTTTTTTCCTAAAGGTTGATCTCAATATAGTCCTAATGAGCATGGACACATATGCCTCGTACACATGACCGTTTTTTCAAACTGCTATGAGAGCTTTTCGTCAGGAATCCCAGCGTGTGTATGCTCCATCGCAGTTTTTCCGACAGGAAAACTGCCGGACAAAAAAAGAGAGTAGAATCTCTTTTTTCCCCATCAGCAAAAAATCCCAGCGGGAAAAGCGTTCGTCTGTATGGTTTTCTGACGGGTAAAAACGCACATGCTCGGAAACAAATCGACGCATGCTCAAAAGCATAGAACTTAATTTTCTCGGCTTGTCGTAGTCTTTTACGTCACCGCGTTCTTGGCAGTCAAAAGTTCACCGGACTTTTGTGTGACTGTGTGTATGCAAGGCAGGCTTGACAGGAATTCCTTCAGGAAAACCGTTGTTTTTTTATCCAACAGAAAAACTGGTCGTGTGTACAAGGCATTAGGATAGCATTGAGTTGGATCTACAGGCAGAACACAAAACTCCTGTAGAAGCAACGTTCTTTACGCCAGTGTGCATGGAGCCCTACTCTGTCTACTGCAAGATGGTGCTAAAGACCAAAGATGAACTGGCCATTCTATACAAGGTCTTTGTTTACTTGGTATGGGGGTAAAGAATATATTTTGGGGTCTACGCCCCATTCTTAACAAAAGAAAATATCTTGTTAGCTTGTAGCAGATTGGCATTGTGTACTGGTAGTTTGATAAAGTGGAGAAGGTTTAAAACCCTGGTCATGTTTTTACTACTGTTAGAGAGATTCCCCATACACCGCGACAGTGGTTTCACCAGACAGGAAGTGAGGGAAAATCTGAGACAGGGACAGAAAGCCATGAAAAACTCAGTAGGGTTCTAAATTTTCTCCTAGTCAATGGGAAAAACTGATTCCTATTTCTTCTGTAAATAAACTGAGATTATTAGAGGGGGCAGCATCAACACCCTAGGCAGATCTGATATGGACTAAAAAGCACCTGCAAAGTGGATTACAGCAGGGTTTGTGATACCATTCCAGTACAGAAGAAGTTACATGGACCCTGGAATTATGTATTGAATGGACATTACATGGATACAGGTATTTTCTGTACTAGCATAAAAAGTACAACTTAAAAAAAAAGAAAATGAATTCAGCCAGCACATCTAAGGACTAGTAAGCTACAATATTACATGCACTTTTGCTTAGATATTCTTTAATATATTATTGGAAAGGTCATATTCTTTTCTTCCTCTTCTCTAATATACCCAGTTAAACTATAAAAATGCTGTGTCATGTGTTTCTGATCACTATAGGACCAGGATTCTTTATTTTAATGTAGCTTCACACGCATCTTGTGAACATGAAAACCTGACATAACATACCAGTTATACCTTTGAACAAGCATAAGTATATACAAAGTTCTCAATGAATGCTCAATTGCTGATTAAGGTCCGGTTGACACTGGTGCAACATACGCTTTGAGTTTGGGTCTCCAGATGACATCACCGGATGGCCACGACCCATGGCTATATAAGAACCATCAGAGAACAGAGCTTGCACAACTGTGGGATCTAGCATTGGGAGAAGACATTAGCGGAGGGAGAAAAACCAGCAGAGGAATCAGAGGAAAAATACATCCGCAGCAGGGGGCGAAGAACCGAAGGAAGAAGACATCAGAAGTGGAGGGAGAAGAACCAGAGGGGGGAGAAGACATCACTGGAGAAAGAAGACACGTTGGAGTTACGACGGGGGACAGTCTTAATTTTTATTAAAGGACTTGTCAAAAACCTGCGTATTGTACTTATTAACTTTTGACACTTTATTGGGTGATTGAGTAGGGGTATAATGTAGCCCATACTCATTCACATAGGAAGGGGGCTGGGATCTGGTGGCCCCCTTTCGTAAAGGGGGCTCCCAGATTCCAATAAGCCCCCTGCCCACAGACCCCATAACCACCGGCCAGGGTTGTGGGGAAGAGGCCCCCACCCCACCCCAAAGCATTCACACCCCCCATGTTGAGGGCATGTGGCCTGGTATGGTCCAGGAGGGGGAGGGCTGCTCACTCATGTCACCCCCACCCCCTTTCCAGACCTGCCGGGCTGCATGCTCTGATAAGGGTCTGGTATGGTTTTTGGGGGAACCCCACACCAATTTTTTTTTTCATTTTGGCATGGGGTTACTCCCTCAAGATTTATACCAGACTTAAAGGGCCTGGTATAGCTGGATCAAAAACAGATCCTGTTCATTGAAGTCGCATGGAAGTCGGACATGAAGTCATAGTCGGATCAGACTGTCAGAGCGGTGTGAACTCTGCTTAAGTAAGCTATTTTAAATAAAGTCCTCAGTTAACAGGAGGGTGAGATCAACTGGACAGATTTTAAAAACCTTGTTGATCACTATTCTATTCCGTGACTGCCCTCTGCTCAACTCCACAGACTTTTAAGGACTCTTTCACATGGGTGGCCAGAGGGGTGGTAAAAACAGGAGAATGAGCCAAGGTTTAGCTACTGTGGCTGTTTATGGCGCCCTGAAAAGGCTAAAATCTTGGGCAAAATTGGCATTCACACTTAGGTGTCTGTATGTCCTGACCACAAAATGTGGAATCAGGAACAATTTTCATTTTTCTTGGTTGCTTGCTTATACACCCCTTGCCATCCTGATTATGGGGGAGGAAATGTGGAGCTCTGAGAATACCAGTTTTGTAGGCTCCACGGTGCTCTATACCCTATAAAAATTGTTTAAAAAAAAAGTTTTTTTCTGTAACTCTTGGGGAGACTTGCCATCCTTCTTATTGTTGAAACACTGAGATCTATATTGTCTTCCGTCTTTGTCAGCCAGCATGTTGAGGATGTACTAGAGGGGGGTGAAAGGGTCATTTCCTTTTCTCCATTTCCTTTGTCTAATGGAGGTTTTCCAACATGTTGACACTTACCGACAGTCACAAGTATTCGCTATTCCCCTCTACTGAAAATTTACAGGGCCAAATAATTTTGTTTATCCCAAGTGATGCTTGATTTGCCACATCCCCTGCAACTACTGATCAATGAATTTCCAACTCATTGTCTGAAATCATCTAAAGCGAACCTGTCATGTCTTTGAAATTGTATTAACTAACACTGTTGGTAATGTGCAGACACCATTACCCATGCTTGTAAATAAGTCAGACCCTTTGAACCTGTGAAAGATGTAAGCTATGTAAGGGATTTCTTCATGATAACATGATCTTAATTGCAATTGCAAGAGAATAGGCATACCACACAAAAATACTTTTTTTTTTTTTTTCCTTTTTTTTTTATAAGTGATCACACAATCTCAGCTGCATAAGGGCTTAGAGAGGTGGTGGTAAAGACTGAATGGGGCATGTCGGCAGGAGGCACAACCAGAAAACTGACCACGCTGGTATGGATGTGCTAATTTGTGATTCTCATTCTATGCATTAACCCAGGGCGAACATGCCAAATTGTACCCCCTCCCCCAAGATGTATGAGCATTATATGTCCGTAAAAATCCCCTCACAAAACACTAATCTGCATGTTTACCCCTAAGCATAAATTCTCCCTCCTCCCAGTACAAATCCGTCCCCCTTCTGACATCCTTCCTCTCAGCACAAATATTTGCACAAATCTTTGCCCCTATCCCCCAAATCCCCCCAGCTCAAATGCCCTCCCCCGAAGATGTATGAGCTTTATGTGTTAGCAAAAATCCCCCCACAAAACACTGAGCACTAAACTGCATGCCCAGCACAAATCTATCCAGCACAAATCTATCCCCGCGCTGAAATCCCCCTTTTAGCACAAATCTTTGCCCCACGTCCCACGAACCACCCCAGCTCAAATGCCACCCCCACCAAAAAAAGACTTATCTAGCACAAATTCTCTACCCCTAAATTTCCCCTCCTAATACACATATTCTCCCGCCTACACTTTAAATCCTCCCTTCCCAGCACAAATTCCCCCCAGATCCCTCCTCCTAACACAAATCGTCTTCTCCATCCTCCCTATGAACACAAATCTCCCTAAATCACCACTCTTGGCATCCCCCCTAAATTTTCCTTCCTAGAAAAAATACTTACCTCCTGCCGATCCCCCAAATTCCCCCTTCCAACACAAATCCACCCCAAATCAACTTCTCCCACCTCACATGATACCACAGTGCCCAGGGCAGCCACCCCTCCTACCCTCCCCTTGTGACCCACTTTAAATCTGACCTTCTAGCACAAATTCACCCTAGATCTCCCCTCCTACCACAAATATTCTTCCCCCCCATGCTCCTTCCAAACACAAATCTCCCTAAATCACCAGCCTTATCACTCCGCAAAACTTTCCTTTCTAGGACAATACCTGCCACCCCCCAAATCCCCTATATATATATATATAATATATTATTTTAAAGAACCTTTACAATCACTTTAATCCAAGGCACAGGCTGGATATAGGGACTTGACTTCTCTCTAAACTGCAATTAAGCCCCACCCCCTGTCATTTATCTGTCAATCACACTAATGAATAATGAAGATGTTGTTAGAGGAAGGAACAGAAAATATTTCTCAACCTGAAAAATGGCAAGGTCTTGACTTTCCCAAACACAAAAGAAATTAAAGCCAAGAGCATGAATGTCCAGGAACCATAAGGTGCCTTATCTGTAGCAATAATGTTCGTTTATATAGTTTGATAGGGATGAAAGGTTCATTGTACTGGTGGAAAGTTAATTGTCATTTTACTTCATAATCTATTTTGTCCCTGGAATGTTTGTGGCCAATCTTATCTTTAAAATGCTGCATTGTTGCATACATCTGTTCTAGATATATGATGACCCTTTACTCTTTTCATGAACTGAAATCTGAGCTTTACTGACCTCCATTCATGATATATGTGTATATCTTACAGGCTCCCCATGACTCACTCCAATACTGCAATGCTGTGGTCATCAAGTATGCTTACTGGTTTCTTCTACATAAACATCATATATCATCTCTCCCACACACAACTAATGTGTATATAAACAATACATTTCACATAAAGACTTTCAGTAATTGGGCATTTCTTTTTATTATACCAGACTATGGTATTACATGTAGATGACTATTTTATTATGTTTACCTCTTATTATTATATATATTGCCCCACAAAACACACATCCCTCACATTTTTGTAAATATTTTATTATATCTTTTCACGTGACAACACTGAAGAAATTACACTTTGCTACAATGTAAATTAGTGAGTGTACAGCAGCAGCTTGTAAAACAGTGTAAATTTGCTGTCTCCTCAGAATAACACAACACATGGCCATTAATGTTTAAACCGCTGGCAACAAAAGTGAGTACACCCCTAACTCCAAATTGGGCCCAATTAGGCATTAATTAGTAACACTAATTAGTCATGTGACTTGTTAGTGTTACAAGGTCTCGGGTGTGAATGGGGAGCAGGTGTGTTAAATTTGGTGTTATCGCTCTCACTCTCTCATACTGGTCACTGGAAGTTCAACATGGCACCTCATGGCAAAACTCTGAGAATCTGAAAAAAAAAGAATTGTTGCTCTACATAAAGATGGCCTAGGCTATAAGAAGATTGCCAAGACCCTGAAACTGAGCTGCAGCGCGGTGGCCAAGGCCATACAACGGTTTAACAGGACAAGTTCCACTCAGAACAGGCCTCACCAGGGTCGACCAAAGAAGTTAAGTGCACATGCTCAGCTTTATATCCAGAGGTTCTCTTTGGGAATAGATGTATGAGTGCTGCCAGCATTGCTGCAGAGGTTGAAGAGGTGGGGGTCAGCCTGTCAGTGCTCAGACCATATGCCACACACTGCATCAAATTGGTCTGCATGGCTGTCAACCCAGAAGGAAGCCTTTTCTAAAGATGAAGCACAAGAAAGCCTGCAAACTGTTTTCTGAAGACAAGCAGACTAGAGACATGAATTACTAGAACCATGTCCTGAGGTCTGATGAGACCAAGATAAACCTATTTGTTTCAGATGGTGTCAAGGGTATGTGGCAGCAACCAGAGGAGTACAAAGACAAGTGTGTCTTGCCTACACTCAAGCATGGTGGTGGGAGTTTCATTGTCTGGGCAGCATTAGTGCTGCTGGCACTGGGGAGCTACAGTTCATTGAGGAAACCATGAATGCCAGCATGTATTGTGATACACTGACGATTCCCTCCCTTCAGAGACTGGGTCGCAGGGCAGTATTCCACCATGATAACGATCCCAAACACTCCTCCAAGACGATCACTGCCTTGCCAAAGAAGTTGAGGGTAAAGGTGATATACTGGCCAAGCATATCCCCAGACCTAAACCCTATTGAGCATCTGTGGGGCATTCTCAAACAGAAGGTGGGGGAACGCAAGGTCTCGAACATCCACCAGCTCCGTGATGTCATCATGGAGGAGTGGAGGAGGACTCCAGTGGCAACCTGTGAAGCTCTGGTGAACTCCATGCCCAAGAGGGTTAAGATAGTGCTGGAAAATAATGGTGGTGACAAATATTGACACTTTGGGCCCAATTTGGACATTTTCACTTAGGGGTGTACTGACTTTTGTTGCCAGCGGCTTAGACATTAATGGCCGTGTGTTGAGTTATTTTGAGGGGACAGAAAATGTACATTGTTATACAATCTGTACACTCACTACTTTACATTGTAGCAAAGTGTAATTTCTTCAGTGTTGTCACATGAAAAGATATAATAAAATATTTCCAAAAATGTGAGGGGTGTACTCACTTTTGTGAGATACTGTGTGTATATATGTGTGTGTGTGTGTGTGTGTAATTTTTTATACATTTTTTAAGGTACATGTAAACCCTTATGCCGCGTACACACGATCGTTTTTCGGCATGAAAAAAAATGAAATTTTTCAGCATGTCCAAAAAACAAAGTTTTTCCAACTTCATCATTAAAAACGATGTTGCCCACACACCATCGTTTTTGAAAAATGGTGAACACGTACGACGGCACTCTAAAGGGGAAGTTCTATTCGCCTTTGGGCTGCTTTTAGCTGATTCCTTGTTAGTAAAAGACGATTCGCGTTTTTTTGTCTGTTTCAGCGTGATGAATGTGCTTACTCCATTATGAATGGTAGTTTTACCAGAACGAGCGCTTTCGTCTCTTAACGTAGTTTTTGCCCACACATGATCATTTTTTACAACATGAAAAACGACATTTTAAAAAACGACATGAAAAAATGCAGCATTTTTCGATTTTTTTTTTGTCGTTTTTCAGAAGCCGAAAAACGATGTGAAGCCCACACACGATCATTTTAAATGACGTTTTAAGAAACGAAAAATTATCGTGTGTACGCGGCATTAGAGCCAGTTCACACTGGGGCGACTCGTCTGGTGACTCAGCCGCCTGACAAATCGCGTCCCATTCTATTCAATAGAACGTTCTAATAGGAGCAACGCAAGTCGCTCCGACTTAGAAAAAGGTTCTTGTACGACTTCGGGGGCGACTCGGGGCGACTTGCATTGACTTCTATACAGAAGTCATTTTGCAAGTCGCTTCTGAAGTCTTCTTTAGGACGCCTTGCCGAGTCGCCCCCGAAGTCGTGCCACCCCAGTGTGAACCGGCTCTAACAGAATAACATTTATGCCCTGTTTCCACTGAACGGAACGGTTCGGGTCAGTAGATTTGGAACGGTTTAGAACGGACCGGTCTATTCTCGTGAACGTTTCCACTGCAAATCGGATCGTCGAGACCATACAGGATTTAGAAAAAATGCCTAGCACGTCCACCAATCAGTGGAATGTATTGCATCTCCGCCCTAATGGAACCGTTCCATTTTCTATGGCCCCACATCTGAAGCAGGACCCAGAATGGTCCTGTACGGTTCGGTTTTATGGCACACTTTCATAATGGAAACACCCAAAATAGCATACCAAACCGAACCGTACCGAACCGATCCGCTCAGTGGAAACGAGGCATTAGTTTTCTAAAGCTCTGTGTATCATAATTGCTATTTGTTTTTTTTGTTCGTTTTTGTAATACTTTTTAGACCAGGGGTAGACAACCTTTTACAGGTGGTGGGGAAGTGGGTATTTGGCGGTGTGAAGAGTAGAGATTGGAGACAGCATAGTGCTGGGTGGAGGGCAGGAGCTGCCGGAGCTAGGACCGCCTAGCAGACAATCAATGAGGCTGCTCCTCCATTGAGCACTGTGCTGCCTGTCAGCTCCCCATGATTGATTGGTCGATTAAAATTGACGGCTTGTCAACCCCAGCTTTAGCCCTATTGTTTATCTGTCTCAACCCTGGTGAGCTCAACTGACTGTGTCCAGGGCCTGACATACATCCCTATCTGCACTGTGTGTTTCTACATAGGAACAGCAGGCGGCCGCTGTCAGCCTGCCACTAGTTCAAATAGGCAGAGCGGCTGCTGCTATTCGCATGCCCCAGTCATTCCAGATGAAAGTATCGGTTAATTCTTGCTGCTGGAATCAGGCCGCGGCATGTAAACAGCCGTGTGAAAGAGGCCTTAAATAGAAAAACAGTTGCAAAATGAAACAATCAGATTGAAGTGTGTGTGAACAACAATAGACACCTCCTGGGTCTTACTGCATTGATCTGTTACACCTCATAATGTTTGTTTTTGCTACTATTCAGCCTTCCTCTCTTCTGTTTTAAAGCACATCCTTTTGTATATGAAATCTTATTTTTAAATCCATCGTCTTCCTGCCTACTATTAATAACTCCAAATATTCCTGTACATTTGTCATGTCAAGCGTGTTGTCTCCTAAGCTATGTATTGTATATATAGTCTTGTATGCAGTAGTGCATCCATCACTTGTATCCCAGCGGTTTCCTACATTGACCCTTAGGAGTCTGCTACTGTATGTGGTAAGCCTAGCTAGAGGCAACAGAGCAAGTAAAAGAGGACTGCATCATTACTTGTACACAAAGACAGTCTACAGTCAGACTACAGATTGTTTATTTTGTGGTGTGCTGCAACTGAAGATACCTCACTGTATGCTGTGCTTATTGAGTCATTCAGACACAAGGATATAAGACACTCTAGAATCTGAAAATCTACCCTAGTGAGAACCCAGGCTCTGCAAGGCAAGTGCTATAGTTGATGAGGACATCCATCGTTTAAGTCTTTGTACTATACCCTGCCAATCCCAACAATGGTTCTACTGGGGCTTGCATTGGGGTTCCTTGATCAATAATCAATTTTTCTTAGATGAGTAACCACTAACAACAATTATCTATTCATCTATCTGGAGAGGGGGGTTCTTGTCATTGAAAATCTAAGGCGGATTCTTCCTAATGACCATCATGCTAACATACCAGGAGCTCTAGATACATCAATTATTAGATTCCCTGAGCTCTGTTTTAAAAAGGTTGAGCAAATCCTGCAGTGTATCCTGTCTTCTTGTAACCATGACCTGAACAAACTCATGTGTATAGGGCAGGTGATAGCGGATCAGACATGTTAGAAGAGAGCTTCTGGCTGAGAAGACACAAAATATTCTGATTTTGTGCTCCCTGATAATTCATCACTGACATAGTCTGGGCCTTCTTTCTTTCACCCTTTGCACAGCATAATAGGATGAATTGAGCATTCATGCTTATGGAAGGTCTGGCTGAAAGGCATACTAAACCCACAACAGTAAAATCAGTCTGTATATGCAGTAAAGCATCCTTGTTATACTCAGTGGCGTAGCGTGGGTTGTCAGCGCTTGTGGCGAGGCAAGTCATTTACGCCCCCCAGACCCATGGACTTACCTATTTTAAGCTAGCTCCAGTCTGGTCACATGATCTGCTGTGTGAGACAGCGGTGGCTGTAGGGAAGAGGAGAGCGTGCTTGATAATGACTGGTAAAGCCTGGAGTGGTGACATCATGCATATGTTCCTATGTCCCATCTGTTATTGACGCTCCCTCCTCTCCACACTCGTGACAGCGCCCCTCTAAATTTTGTGCCTGGGGCTGTGGCCCCCCTCGCACCCCCCACGCTACGCCACTGGTTATACTCAGTGTGGAACCTAAGGGGTTAATCCTCTGCATTGTGTAAAAAGGCTGTTTGATCCTGTATTCGATGATCCTCCACTTTTTCCACAGTCCCCACTATATCTGCTGATAGAACATAACTGTGGGGGGACAAGCATCACATGCTCAATTTGGTGTGTATTGCTAGAGTTTATTTTTTTTCTTGGGAGAGTGCATGTGATCAGCATTATAGTCTATTCCAGACACACATCGCCCCCGCCCAGTGAATCAGAGCCTGCCTCTGTCACACACCCACTCCCAATCATAGCCTGCCTCTTTAACACTCCCCTGCTCAAGCACATCCCAACCTTTTTCATCAGGCTGAACAAACTATAGAATAAAGGCACACTATGTGTCAGCACAGAGTCCTGTAAACCCGCCTCCCACTGTCAGGAAGAAGAGATGCATTATCACATGGTAGAACTTTTTACCTTGTAAAAGACGTAAGAAAAATCATTTCTGAAACTAAGCAAAAGCAGTTATGGTGCCTGCATAATTATAACTGCATTACATTGTAGAAAGTGTCTATAACATTGTATGTTGACAGCCACTTAGATCTCAACAGGGCATAAGAAACACTACACGCTGACAGAGGTTATAACTTCCCCCAGCCTACCCAAGACTAAGAAAAAGTTCCACTGTTATTACAACACAATGTATATTGTTTATATCGCTCATGGGGATATTTCTTTGTCTCTTGGAAGGGGGAACTATTACATATTCACAGAAGAATGTTTTAGCCACATACAGTGGTAGTGCTATATAACCAGTAAGAAAGCAGAATGGAGAGTTCTGGAGGTACTACTAGACAATGGCAGAGCTGGAATCTTCCTCCTAGGATTAGAGAAGTGGTTTTAGTGAGACAAGAGGAGGCAGAAGCTTTATCCGCGTTTAGTGTTTTGGAGCAATCAGAGGGCACTGCTCCTTAGAGCTTACAATCTAAGCTGCACAATGTCCAGTGGCCGCCCGTCCATTAGGGGTGCATGGGCACCCCTATCCATGTGTCCGTCCTCCTAATCTACATGCAGGGTGCCAGACGCATGGATTCCAATGTTTTTTTTTTTTTTAAGCACGTGATTAGAGCCAGAGGCTCTAATAGGCTTCAAAGAAGGGTGGGCTCGGGGCACAGAGCACTGCGCCCTGAGCTCACCCAGTTGTGTAACAATAGCAAATGTATATTCATTATTGTCACACTGATCCTCCTCCTGGCCAATCAGGAAGCAGGTCTGGAGACCCGTCACCCGATTGGATGAAAGGACGGGCGATCCTATTGGACGCCCTGGCGGAGGAGGGAGGAGACGCATGGCGGAAACCAACGCGATGCAGAGGAGGAGGAGACACAATGAAAGCTGTAGCCTGCAACTGATGACTGTTGCTGGATGACCAACAAACCGCGAGTGGGGGGATGTAGGAGTGCTGTTGACATGACTGACAGCGTGGGGGGGGGGGGCTTTGCCGCCCCCCCCAAAAAACAAACAAACACCAGCTGCCACTGACAATGTCACTTATTTTTTCTATAGACTAAAGTAACTATTGTGTGCTTCTAGGCCAGGAGATAACAACCTAAGACAGTGTGGAGTTGGGCTACTAAATGGCTGTAGTGCTGTGCATACGCAGGAGCCCCCACCATGAAGTATGCAAATTAGCAAAGGCATGATTGGACTGTTAGGCTCCATGTACACTGCTGCTGGTAAATGGACGTTTAGGAGCAGTTTGGCATTTTTTTCAGCTGCCCATGAACTCTCATGTCCGTTTTCATCAGATCTCACCCGATCCGATCCGCCATGGACGGATGGCGACGTATCACCATACGTCTGATTTTAGCAGATCTGATTGGTTCGGATGTCAGGGGACATGTCTCCGCTGACATTCGACGCTCCATAGGCTTGCATGGAGCGGCCGTTCAGGTCCGCCGACAAAACTGAGAGGTCCGACCGTGTGAAAGAGGCCTTAGAAAATAACTATAAATGGCAACGCACAACAACACACATGCACAGTTTAATTGTGTGTATTGTGCGTTTTAGTGTGAAGAAGCCATAGGGCCACATGTCAATGGTTAATCATATGTCCGAGTACACTGTATGGCCCGGATTCACATACATTGGTGCATATTTATGCCGGCGTAGCGTATCGAATATACGCTACGCCGACACAGCACACAGAGGCAAGCACAGTATTCACAAAGCACTCGCCCCCAGTCGCTCTCAAATATACGCTGGGTTTCCTCAGCGTAAGCCAGCGTAGGTGGAAGTGGGCGTGAGCAATGCTAATGAGGCGTGACCCAGGGGAGGGCTGGCAGCCTTAGGCCTGGGGGGCAAGTCCAGTCAAGTGGCCCATTAACACCTTGCCGATCAGCCGCCGTCATTATACGGCAGCAGGTTGGTTCCCCAGCGCCCTCGGCGTGGAGCTGATGCGCGTGGCCAGCGGCTGCGATATCCACCGGCGACCCTATGGAACACTTAAAACCCTTGATCGCCCCCTAGTGTTAACCTCTTCCCTGTCAGTGACATTTATACAAAAATCAGTGGGTATATTTAGCTCTGATCGCTGTATAATGTTCACTGGTCTCAAAAAAGTGTCCAATCTGTCCACCCCAATGTCGCAGTCCTGCTAACGAAAAAAAAATCGCTGATCACTGGCATTACTAGAAAAAAATGAAAATAATAAAAATTTCAAATCTATTCCCTATTTTGTAGATGCTATAACTTTTGCGCAAACCAATCAATACACGATTATTGCGTTTTTTTTTTACCAAAAATATATATATCTTGGCCTAGACTGATGAAGAAATATATTTTTTGGGGGGGATATTTATTATAGCAAAAAGTTAAAAATATTGGTTGTTTATTTTCAAAATTTCTCTTTTTTGTTTATACCGCAAAAAATAAAAACTGTGACCAAATACCACCAAAAGAGAGCGCCATTTGTGGGGAAAAAAGGACATAAATTTTGTTTCGGTACAACATCAAACATCAATTGTCAGTTAAAGCGATGCAGTGCCGTATCGCAAAAAATGGCCTGGTCAGTGCCCATCAATGCAGCCTCATCAGTGCAGCCTCACAACTGCAGCCTGGTCAGTGCCGCCTCACCAGTGCAGCCTGATCACTGCCACCTCACCAGTGCAATCAGTACCCATCCATGCAGCCTCACCAGTGCAGACAGTGTCCATCAGTGCAGCCTCACCAGTGCAGACAGTGCCCATTAGTGCAGCCTCACCAGTGCAGAGAGTACCCAGGCATCAGTGCAGCCTGATCAGTGCTCATCAATGCAGCCTCACCAGTGCCTATCAACGCAGCCTGATTAGTGCACTTAAAGCGGAGGTTCACCCTTTAAAACATTTTTTGACATCACACAAAGTCGCGCCATCCTACCGACACAATGCCGGTGTTTTTTTTTTTTTTCTCAGCACATACCTCTTAATCCCGATTTTCACCTCACGGCGATCCCGCGGGAGTGGGCGTTCCCAAGCACTGCCTGTGATTGTCAGGCTTCCGAACGGCGCATACTGCGCGTCACAGGTTGCAGACAGAACCCGAACGTCGGTGCGCAGGCGCCGTATAGAGCCGCACCGACGTTCAGAAGCCTGTCAATCACAGGCAGTGCTTGGGAACGCCCACTCCCGCGGGATCGCCGTGAGGTCAAAATCGGGATTAAGAGGTATGTGCTGAGAAAAAAAAAAAACACCGGCATTGTGTCGGTAGGATGGCGCGACTTTGTGTGATCTCAAAAAATGTTTTAAATGTTTTAAAGGGTGAACCTCACCAGTGCAGAAAGTGTCCATCAGTGCAGCCTCACCAGTGCCCAGCTCCTATGCGATGCATACTACTGAAGGGGATACAGACTATACAGTAATAATGTTTTGACAGAGGCAGGTCATCACATCTTACCTTTGCAGCCTTGCAGCCTTTAGTCTCAGTCTCTCTCTCTCTCTGTCATGTCTCCCTGCAGCCAGCCCCAGCCCGCTCGTACCGTGTCCCTCCCCTGACGTGCCACATGAGTCAGGTCATGTCACATGACCTGCCTGCCTGGTTGCCTCTGAGACTCCTGGGAGGTGGGAGTTGTAGTTTGCTGTGCTGATAACTTCCTTAACTTCAGCGCGGCCAAACTACAACTCCCACAATGCAGCACAGTCTGTGCAGCAGACAGCCAGCCAATCGGCGGCCGAACTACAAACTACAACTCCCACGATGCAGTGCAGCAGCCAGCCAATCGGCGGCCGCCGTGGCCGAGTTATAGTGAAAAAATAAAAATACATTTACAGACAGCCAGCGCCGCGGCCTTTTTTAAAGCTAATTTAAGCGGCCCGGGGGGAAATCTCCACTTTTCCACCTGGGCCAGTCCGCCCCTGGCGTGACCCCATGTAAATGAAGGACTGAGCATCATAAAGTTACGAATAACGTACGGCGCATGCGCCGTCCTGTGGACGCATTCCCAGTGCGCATGCTCAGAATCACGTCGAAACAACTGCCTAAGATACGTCGAATCAATGCCTACGTCGTGAACGTAACCTACGCCTAGCCATATTCACATACTACGTAAACGACGTAAAATACGACGGCTGTGTTCTCTGGTCCATACCTTTTGCATGAGTTGCGCCTCCTATATGGGGAATAACTTTACGCCGGACGTACGCCTTACGCAAACCGCGTATATTATGCGTCGGGCGCAACTACGATCGTAAATCGGCGTATCTCCCTCATTTGCATAGGTGAATAGAAAATCAATGGGAGTACCACTTGCGGCCAGCGTAAATATGCGCCAACGATACGCCGGCGTAGGAAAGTTACGTCGGTCGGATGAAGCCTATTTTCAGGCGTATCTAGTTCTGTGGGCACGGCGCACAGATACGACGGCGCATATTTACACTTACGCTGCGTATCTCGAGATACGTCGGCGTAAGTGTTTTGTGAATCCGGGCCTATATCTGTAGATAGATAGCTGTAAAGTTAATGATTAAACTTATAACAACTAAAGTCATCTAACCATACAACAACAGAAGTCACATAACACCTAACTTGTCTAGTTTGCCCAGAAGAAGTAGGATCAGGGGGCAGCATGGATTCCAGATAAGATAGAAATGTTTAGAAATCACACATTTCCTGCTTCCTAAGTCTGATCTTGTGGTATACTGACCTCTCTCATGCTCCGGCTGAGAAGACATGAGATATTCTGGCTCCTCTTCTCCTCTTCACTCCCCCGCTGGATGTCCGTCTACGATGAGCAAGCCTGAAGAAGTCTAGACACAATCCCTTGGTTTTACATTTGTTTACAGAATTAGCAGACATTATGCGTATCTTTGCTGCAAATAAAGTATCAGGCCTGGCTCCAATACCTATAAATATTTTCTACATCTATATTAAATATACCCACACACATATGTATACAGTTTATACCGTAAATAAGTACATGTCTGTGTACATTGAAAATAACACATTTATTCAGGGCCAGTGTGATGTCACACCTTTTCTAAACTTAGAAAATACAGCACTGTGTTGCTTTACTACCGATTCTTATCTAAACCCAAGAACAAAAATGTAATATTTTGCAGGCTACCAGTCCTTTGATGTGATGGTTCCTTTTATTTTTTAAGTTTTGTTTTCCTACATGGCAACATTTACCTTACTGTACTTTATAAGAAAAACAGAAATAGGCAAGGACTACTGGAGGCTCTCCCTGTCCTCTTGCACAAAAGGTCTCTTTCACACTGGTGGACTTTGCCTGCTCAGCAAGGAATCTGTCTGTTTATCTACATTGAGTAGGCGAATGACAGGTCCATGTCTGCTCCGCTTATGCAGAGCAGACACAGACAGCTTTTCTCTATGGGCGGTCAGATGTAAACGGACCACGTGTCCATGTACATCTGAATGTCATCTGATCCACCAGACAGATGGGGAGGGGATTGCCCATCCGTCTGTTTTTAGCGAATAGGATAGGATCAGGTGTCGACGGGTGTAAACAGACACATATCCGTTTACATCCTCCACTCCAAAAAGGGCAATGGATGGTCTGATCGGGTTCACCAAAAAAACTGACAGGCGGATCCAGTCGGTCCATCTGTGTGTGCCCTAACATAAATATAGGGGTAGGGTCAATGGCGGCTGGTGGTGGGTCAGTGCACTTATGCCATCCATGACAGGTGGCTTCCCTTTGCTCTCCTCCGTAGGCATCACGACGGCAGTCATCATAAACAGCTTCTCCTTCCCCTGCTTGGTGGCTTCCTCCGTCCTCCTCGGCGGCCAATCAGAACACTTCTCCTTTCAGCCAATCAGGAAATGTGTCTCAGACCCGCTTCCTGATTGGCGGAGAGGAGATTAAGTGTGAGAATAGTGAATATTCGTACACTATTCTCACACCGTGGTGGGCTCCATTCACATTCTCTGTGACCCAAGCCCACCCTATTTTGAAGCCTATTAGGGCCTCTGGCATCCGGTGTCCTGAAAGGGGCCAGACGCATAGATGGACGGGCCACCCCAGTGTGGGGTCCTGTAGCCTTCAGAACAATGTAACTGATAAGAGTGCATTACAGGAAATTTTCAGCTGATATGTTCGACCAGTAGCACATAAGGGAAGTTTATTGTTGGGGTTTACATACCGTTTAAAGTGACCCAGTCAACATTTTGCACATACCAGGAACATACATCAAGCGCAGACAATGAGCACTTTTTACCAAAGCTTAAGCAGGATATACTTGGACCGACAATCTGCCAGTTCAGCAGGAAGCTGATGACTTTCAGTCTATGTGTACGGCTATCTGTTCTTCAGAAGCTGGTGTAACAACCTGCTTCAGTTTTTTTTTATGTTTTTGGAGATGTGTGGTAGTGGGAGGAGGCAGGAGAGAGGAGCTTCCTAATGTGAGTTTTACATACCTGGTGGTGGAGCCTAAAGCATTTAACAGGGCCTCTCATACAGCCCTGGCTCTAGAGACCCTGATAGGGTGACAGGGAACGCCACATCTCAAGGTGGCATGGGTACCTAATAATTCTGTGCTGGCGTGCGTCTGGAATGTAGGGATGACAGGACCAGACACGCAGGAGCCAGTGAAGAGTGCAGATAGGCTGGTACAGATGCAGGAGTAGGTCTCTTGCTGGCAGGTGCTGGAACGCAGGAATGGCAACAAGACAGATTCGGACAGTCAGAGTCAGCAACTAGCGAGCAGATAAGGTTCAGGCAACAGGCTGGAGAGTAGTCAGGAGACTGACCAAAGTCGGTAAGAGCAGAATGGAGGAGCAGGCAGAAACATAGTGGGCAATAGTGGCAAGGGTCAGTACAGGTGGTGTTTAGGCAGAGTCAGAGGCAATATCTGGTCGACAACAGGAATACAGGAATGTAGTAGACAAAAGGGCACTGGCACACTGCACTAGTTCAGTTTAAACTATAGCACTAGTGACACACTGTACTAGTGCACTGGCCACAGGGAGGTTTCCTTAGGATTTCTGCGTCTGTGCACACGAATACTTTCCTGACAGTGAGTAAAGTCCTGCTTTAAGCTTTTTTCACATTATATACATTTTGGGCATAAATTTCACACCCAGCATCCTTTGAAAAATTGTTGACTGGACAGCGCGTGTATCCAGGCAGATGCAGCTGCTGTTCAGGTATGCTTACAGTCACTGGTTGTTGCTGTCACAATACAATAGGCCCAGTGGAAGATTCCTCCATCTGCGCTGTATAGTGTGGATAGGGGAATCTTTTGGATTATGCTCATTCAGTCTATTCTGTGTATATCACTTTAGCAAACAAGGCCCTCACTTTCAGGAAGTGCTTATTGTGGTCACTAGAAATTATGGAATAATACCCGGTTTTGGTCAAGTAGCTCAATGTGCAATTCTTTTGTTTGATTGGCACTGTGTACTGAGACCTGAGCTTTATTTCCGGTTCTGATCTGTCAGCTGCAGCATACTGAAGCCTCGTACACACGACCGAGAAACTCGACGGGCGAAACACATCGTTTTCCTCGTCGAGTTCCTTGTTAGGCTGTCGAGGAACTCGACAAGGCAAGTTTCTCCATTCCCGTCGAGGAAATAGAGAACTTGCTCTCTTTTTGGCTCGACGGGATCCTCGACAGTTTCCTCGTCGAAAATGTACACACGACCGGTTTCCTCGGCAAAAAAAAAATCCCAGCAAGTTTCTTGCTGGTTTTTGCCGAGAAACTCGGTCGTGTGTACGAGGCCTGAGAAGTAGAAGTGATCACACACTGGAACAAGAAGTTAATCCCCTTCACATGACTCTATACAGAGAAATGAATAAGAGACAAATAAGCTTGTTTCTTTCCCGCCAATTTTTTAATTTTTCCACATTTGTATCATATAAACCCTGCTTAGAAAAGTTCTAATGATTAAACTGTTATTTGATGCTTCCTGTGTCCACTGATGTTTTACTTGCATTTTATTTTTAAATGAATTCAGACTTTTGTCATAATAATACTCATCATATCATTTGTGTGTGTAGTTTCTCAGACTTTGGTTGGCAGAATTAGTATTTAGCTTTAAATGAAGCATTGCTCTGCTGTTCGGATACAGCTGTACTTTTATAATGATACTAAACCCAAAAACAAAAATATCATACATTGCAGCTTGTCAAACCTTCCATTTGGTGGCTTCATTCGTTTTCTTTTTCTAGGCTTTTTCTTGCTGGTGATCTGCCAGTAACACACTTAAAGTGGTTGTACACCCTGTACAACCACTTTCACCTACAGGTAAGCCTAGATTAAGGCTTACCTACACGGTTTAGGAGATATTTACAATTCCCCGTACAAGGATTTCTTCTGCGCATGCGCAATTGTATTCAGCGCATGCACTCTTTAGAAAGGGCGTGCTGTGCCGTTTCTATATGGGGTCATGCCGTGACTGGCAGCTCCTACGCGCATGCACGGGGAGAGCCGGAGTCCGCAGCCCCGGAAGGAAGAGGGCTGAAGATGGACACTTCCAGCCAATGGGGACATCAGGGACATTGCAGGCTTCAGTTTCAGGTAAGTGACACATAATGGGCTATGATGTGATGCATAGTAGCCCATTATGCTTTACCTTTGCAGGGAAATAAAGAGGAAGTAAAACCCATCAGGGTTTATTTCCTCTTTAGAGGGACACTAAAGGTACATGTTTTTTCCGACAATACCGTGCCCCCCCCCAGCCCTCCCGTTTTACCTGTGCCCGTTTACCTGCGGCGCTCACCCCCAATGTCCTCTTCGCCGCTCAGCCTGGTCGTTGATTGGCTAGAGTGAATGGATTGAAAGCAGTGCAGGCATTGGCTTGCGCTGCTGTCAATCACATCCAATGACGCGGCACGCCGGGGGGGCGGGCCCGAGTAATACAGTGAGTGGCTATAGCCGCTGGTTGTATTACGGGAGCGCACCGGCAAGAACTTACCACCATGAAGGTGTAAAGTTCTTGCGGGCAGGACCGCCGAGGGACCCCAGAAGACGTGGATCGGGACCACTCTGTGCAAAACGAGCTGCACAGTGGAGGTAAGAATAACATTCTTAAAAAAAATTCTCTTTACAACCCCTTTAAGCCTGGTACACACCAGGAGTTTTTTTTGTTTTTATTCAATCCAGCAGGACTGAACGAAAAAAAAACTGACAGCTCAGGAGGAGCATCTGTACTAACTATCTGGACCCAGATTCAATAAGATTTGCGCGATATTTGCGTGGGAGCAGGGCAACGATTTTGCCCTGCGCCCACACAAATATTTTGCGCTGCCCTCGATTCACGGAGCAGTAGCTCCGTGACTTGCGAGGGCGCGCCGGCAAATTTGCCTGGCGTAAGCGCGCGCAAGTTAAATGATCCCGCCGGGGGCGGGAATCATTTAAATTAGGCGCGCTCCCGCGCCGAGCGTACAGCGCATGCTCCGTCGGGAAACTTTCCCGACGTGCATTGCGTCAAATGACGTCGCAAGGACGTCATTTGCTTCAAAGTGAACATGAATGGCGTCCAGCGCCATTCACAAAGCACTTACGCAAACGACGTAACATTTGAATGTCGCGACGCGGGAGCGGCGGTATACTTTAGCACAGGCTGCCCCTGCTATTAGAAAGGGCAGCCTTGCGCTAAAGTAGCCGTACAGAAACTCCGTACCTGGCTTGCGCGGGGCCCGCGCAAGATTGTGAATCAGTGGTAGTATGCAATTTGCATACTACACGCTGATACACAATGGGAGCGCCCCCTAGCGGCCCCCGCAATAATGCAGCCTAAAATCTGCGAGGCATAAGAGCCTTATGCCGCGCAGATTTTAGGCTGCAGCCGGTGTAACGAGGTTCCTGAATCAGGAGCACTCGTTACACCGGAGCAAGTAAGCAATTGCGCCGTGTAACTCATGGTTACACGGGCGCAATTGCTTCTTGAATCTGGGCCAAGATGTTAGTACAACGATCTACGAGCTATTGGCTGAGAGCGCTGATCGGCAAACTTTTTTCTTTCATGCCCCCTCGACAGAAGCCGGCCTCTTTCAGACCAACTCCAGTACACACGGGCCGAATGTCAGCCAGTTTCTATTGAACTGTCCGGTGCCGCCCGACATTCGGCCTGTGTGTACTAGGCTTTACTCAGTACACTTTGGTTAGAGGAGAAACAGAGATATCTTTGGACAGCAAAATTGTCAATTTGGGGAGAGAATAGTGTTAGATGCACTAGCAGAATTAGATGGACTTTTTTCCTTTTGGGGTAAAGGTTTTACATAATTTGATAAAAGCTGACTATTGTAAATACCCCTGTCAGTGTTAAAGTGGAACTAATGTCTGCAATATTACTTCCTCTCTAAGAGTCTGAGATCCCTAACTGGCATCTTCTCTCCAGCTTCTTCTCCAACACAGGATGATGTAGCAGCCATGCAAACACTGAGGTTCAGTCTGTAAACTGAGCTGCGCATGCACAGCTCAGCTTACATTTTAGAGAAGACTGTGAGCAGGCAGGTAAGTTCATTTTATCGCAGAAGAGACATGGCATGTCTCTTCTAATAAATAGCCTGCCTGCTTGTAATTTTTCTAATTTAGACCTTAGTTCCACTTCAGATGGTTTGTCTTAACCCTTTTTCACTTTTTTTTGCTGGATAGCTTGTACTGTTGTAAGTTGAAAAATAAAACACTTACTGGCTGGATAAAAACTGAAAATAAAGAGAAATAAATATAATTATTACAAATTAATGCAACCAAGAAGATGGGTTAAAGTGGTATTTAACAAAAAATATTAATATGTTGCAGCTTACTGTAGCTGCAACATATTCCATTTTTGTTGTTTTTTGTTAAATACCACCTTAACCCATCTCTTTCATTTATAGAAATGTGAAATTTCCATGATGTTTATTATTGTCTTCCCCTTTTGTCTTCCCCATTGTCTAATTACAAAAAATCATATTTCAGCATAAAGTGCTTTTGTGCAATCATTTTCCCTCAGTATTCTCTTCGTTGGTGACATAAATCTTTTTTTTTTTTTTTATTACCTTCTAAATCTTCTTGTAAATTAGAGCCAAACCCTCCTTCTCACCTCAGACTGGTGTTATTTACATAGACGTGCAAAGCTAAATTCGTCTTACACAAAGATAAACGTAACTGCTAAAAGTTTGCAGAGCTGACACCCATTGCAAAACCATGGGCAGTTCTAGAATTGGGCCCAGCTTTAGGCTGTGTTCACACTGGTGCGATGCGGGAACCACATTGATTCCTTTGCAGGTTCCCGCATCAAACTGCTTTCTGAGAACCACTAAATATAAAGTTAATGTGAAATGCGAACTGTGAAATTGAATGGGTTCCAGTGCGGACAAAAAAAAAGAGTCCTGCACCATTTTAGTCTAAATGCAATTTCAGCCATTCAAACTGTATGGCGGACTTCGCACTGCGCAGACATCGCATGTGATGTGCACAGGCATGCGGTGCGAATCACATGCAATGTCTGGGATCGCACCCGTGTGAATCCAGAGCTACAGCTGTAACAGTTCCCAGTATCGATATCGGTACCGATACCGAGCATTTCCCAGAGTACTTGTACTCTGGGAAATGCTCTGATGCTTCACCCGATACCTGGGCAGTCAGGGTGATCGGTGCGGCAGGGGAGTTGCAAGCACTGATCTGCCCCCTTTTCAGCTGTTTTGGTTAAAGTTATACAGCGGTGATCAGTGCTTGTAACTACCCCCAAAGCCACACCGATCACCACTGACTGCCCCCCCTCCGTGCTGTCTCCCCCCCCCCCTCCGTGCTGTCGCCCCCCTCTGTGCTGTCTCCCCCCTCCGCGCTGTCCCCCCGCCCTTCGTGCTGTCTTCCCCCCCTCCGTGCTGTCTTCCCCCCCTATGTGCTGTCTTCCCCCCCCCCTCCGTGCTGTCTTCCCCCCCTCCGTTCTGTCTTCTCCCCCCCTCCGTGCTGTCTTCTCCCCCCTCCGTTCTGTCTTCTCCCCCCTCCGTGCTGTATTCTCCCCCCCTCCGTGCTGTCTTCTCTTCCCTCCGTGCTGGCTTTCCCCCCTCCGTGCTGGCTCTCCCCCCTCAATTTGTCAGGATGGAGAGCGGAGGTAAATCCGGCTCCTAAATTTTCCGAATGAACAGAGTCAGTGATCACTGACTCTGTCCATTCACATAACTGAGCATCGTAACCTGTGTTTACGATGCTTCAGTTTATGAATGGAGAGGAGCTTCTCTCCATTCATTTTAGCTGAGGCTGCAGAGAAAGGGACTGGGGAATCTGTGTCCTAAGTCCCTTTCTCTGTCTTAAAGGGGAGATGTCAGAGGTCTGTTAAGACCCCTGATATCTCACCAAAGACCCCCAACAGGACTGATAAAAAGAAAACAAAATTGCAATAAATATATATTTTTTTAACCCCTTCCCTACCGACGCATTGTCAAATGACGTAGACAGGAAGCCTCCCTCGATCCGGGTGGACGTTTATATAAGACGTCCTGTATTCCTGGCGTTCTAGGGCGCACACGGCACCGCTCGTGACCCGCTGCGCGTGCCCGGCACCCGCGATTGCCGCCGGGCACCCGCGATTGCCGGTGATCATGGCAGGAGTGTGGATCTGTGTGTGTAAACACACAGATCCACCTCCTGTCAGAGGTAAGGAGACCAATGCTGTGTTCCCAGTACAGAGGAACACACATCGGTCTCCTCCCCTTGTGAGTCCCCTCCCCCCTACAGTTAAAACAAACTATAGGGAACATTTTAACCCCTTCAGCGCCCCCTAGTTGTTAACCCCTTCCCTGCCAGTCACATTTACACAGTAATCAGTGCATATTTATAGCACTAATCACTGTATAAATATGAATGGTCCCAAAACTGTGTCAAAAGTGTCCGATGTGTTCGCCGCAATGTCACGGTCACAATAAAAAATCGCAGATCGCCGCCATTACTAGTAAAAAAAATTATAAAATAAAAATGCCATAAATCTATCACCTATTTTGTAGACGCTATAACTTTTGCGCAAACCAATCAATATACGATTATTGCGATTTTTTTTTTTTACCAAAAAGATGTAGAAGAATACGTATCGGCCTAAACTGAGGGAAAAAAACGTTTTTTAAAAAAAAATTGTGATATTTATTAAATAAAAAAGTAAAACATTGTGTTTTTATTTTTTATTTTTTTCGCTCTTCTTTTGTTTATAGCGTAAAAAATAAAAACCGCAGAGATGATCAAATACCACCAAACGAAAGCTCTATTTGTGGGGGGGAAAAAACATAAAGATTTAGTTTGGGTACAGTGTTGCATGACCATGCAATTGTCATTCAAAGTGCAACAGCGCTGAAAACTAAAAATTGGTCTGGGCAGGAAGGGGGTGAAAATGCCCTGTATGGAAGGGGTTAAATAAATAAATAAAATGTAAATAAAAAAAACTCACTGACAATCCACTCCCCCCCCCCCTAAAAAAAATTAAGAAATCACTGTAAAAAAATAAAAATAAATATTGTAAAAAATGAAAATTGTAAAAAAAATACTGCCATTGTCACATGACATTAAAAAAAACTATCGGTAATCGGTATCGGCGAGTACTTGAAAAAAAGTATCAATACTTGTACTTGGTCTCAAAAAAGTGGTATCGGGACAACCCTAGTTTAAGGCCTTCGGCCACACCACCCTAAATGTGCTCAATGTCTTTTGATATCAGAAGCTAAGTAGGGTTGGGCCTGGTTAGTACTTGGATGGATGTGAAATGTTAGAGGTAAGATCTTGGTGATTTATAGGATTATTTTTCATTACCATTTATTTTTATCATTTTAGTTCTGGGTTTGTGAGCGTTGCACTTGTTATATACTTAAATACAGTTCTGTAGTTATCTCCAAATTTTGCTATCCAAAATACAACCTTATATGTGCATATACAGTATGTGGTGCAACTCTGCATGGTAGCCAATCGGCTTCTAACTAAAGCTTGTTCAGCTAAGCTCTGACAAAAAAAAACTTGAAAGATGATTGGGTTTCTATGCAAAGTTGCATCAGATATTGCGTTCTCCAATTTTAGTGAATCAACTCCAATGTGTTTGTTTTACTTAATGTGCTTAATGTTTAAAAAACTTTTTTTTTCTAGATCCATCTGCTGTTCCCCACCAATATGGTCACCTGGCTCTTACTTTGGTAAGCAGATGATTGGGGGGCCACAGTGGCCATGACTTCCTCTGACAACGAACAGCTGAACATTGCAGATTGGCTCTCTGCCATCCATCTTGAGAGGTACCAGGACAGCTTTAGGCAGCATGGGTACCATAGAGTCAAAGATATTCTTTCCGTTGACAATGACATTCTTCAGAAAATTGGTGTTGGAGCAACAGGCCATAGAAAAAGAATAATGAGTCGATTGCGACATGTTTCTGGAGAATCAAACTCATTACCAACTTTAGGCAACATGGAGAAGACCGATTCCCTGGAATACACCCACATATCTGAAAAAGATGATGCTATTAGTAATAAAAATAACATCAATGAAAAATTTGGTGATTTAGAGTTGGCTGTCAAACCAGTACCGAAACCTAGGACAGTATTTAATAAATACAATGCAAATGCTACAGCAGCAGCTAGCATACATGCCGTACAATCACCTGTTCCTTTAGATGGTTATTCAAGTGTTGCTAGAAGGTCTTCTCTGCAGGAAACAGTTGTTCCAAGGGGAAACAGCTTAGATACAGAGAACTGTAACTCACGTATGGAGTCAAAGCCAGGAGGGGTGGAGCTGGAGGCTGGGATTCCTAAGAATACATCCGCTGAGGCTGGGAAACCATTGCATCCCATTCCTTCTCTGCCTATGCGTCAGAACAAAGAAAGTCTACAGCCTGGATCCTCTTACCAGCAACACAAGACTCAGATGGAAGCGGATACTATGCAGCGTTCCCCGTTATCGAGCCTGTCTTCCTTTTCTGGAAATGAAGAGGAAGTCACCTCCTTTTCAACCAATCCTTCTTCTCCACAGGAAACACTAACAATGATATCCAATGAAATCTATTCTGGGTTTGGTTCCAGGACTGGCTGTGTCAGCTGTGCCCCAGACTCTGAAGTCCCACAAATACATAGGAACCCTCTTGACATGATTAATCAAGAAACAACATCAACACAAGAACGAAAGTAAGTATATTTTACATCTCCTCCTTATATGTTTTTATAATGCATAAACCCTAAAAGTTTTATTTTTTCCAATATTCGAAGAGGCATTACATGCATTGCCATAGCACAATCTACTTACTAAATGTATCTTCAAATTATATTATGGACTTGTGACAAATATAAGTGCAATATAACTTGCTACGTTTATTACGGTTTAAAAACATGTAATTTCATCTTTATTTGGAAATACAATTAAAACCTTGGGGAAAAAACTTGCAAAATGTCTTAATAAGGTCAAGATCTTAAGCAGGTAAAATCATTTCATCAGTTAAAATGTATAGCTCACTTTGTTCTAAACAACTAAAGACCATTGCTTCAAATCTGTATTTTACATGAATATGTAATTTAAACACAGTGTGTTCATATTAATGTAGAGAAGATATATGCTGCAGCTGTCTATATAAAAGTGTTAGATCCTAAAATGGGTAGGAGGTTTTAAAATGAATGCAAACCAAAGTGGCAGGGGAAATACTTTTTGGTGTAGAATCACTTACATGCTAGTGCTGGTTGTTTAGAATAACCCTTTGTGTAAATTAGATTATGAGTAAAATAATAATTTACCGAAGTCCTGAACAACCCACAGCTCTTCCACTGGTTTGAGAACTAAACATGCCAGCATGCCGCGCCTTGTTGGCAGGACATGTTGGTACTTCAAGTTCTTGATCATCTGAAGGACCACTGGTTTTACCAGCTTTATTTTGGCTAGGTAGACCACAACACATGGTGCATAGTGTTTTGTTGGTATTGTTCATGTTATAGCTATTATTATTGGTAGGGCAATACATATAAAAATTATGACTTAAAAGCTGGCTAGGAAGAGGTTAATATGTGTGTGCTCAGATCATAGTAGTGGGAACTTGGGGTTATTACAGATAAGTATATAGAGGGAGCCAACCATGGAAGTCTAAGAGAGTTTCCTGGAGCCAGTGGTTGAGGAAAGGGTGGAGATTACTTTACAGCTGGATTCAGACAATTGAAGGAAGTCTTGACCTTGCTGAAATTATAATAATGACTTTACATAACGCATTAAAGGCAATAGCTACAGCCAGGCAATGCTTGCTTTCAGGAGAGCAAAATCCACAGGCTCATTTTATCTGATGCAGTAAAATTTTAGTTTTTGTAGAGTCTGCTCTACCATTACATGCATGGATAATAGATACTGCTGCAGCATGAGCAGGGTGGATGCATAGTTTGACTAGCATTTAAACCTGATTAGTGGCTGCTTCATTTAGATCACCACCGATGAGGAATTCAACTCTAAAACCAGCCCAAATGAGGAACACGCCTTCACCGACTTCAGCATGGATACGAGATGGAGTTTCATCAAGGCCCGCACCTGTAGGGATTTCAGCATCACCAACTGCTTCCAGAGTGAAAACATCTGCCCCAGCAAGACAGATGCCAGCTGGCTATCAAGCTCACCCTCCATCCAACCAGAAAAAAAGCATTATACCTGTTACTTTTTCAACTGCCTCTCTAAGACCAAATCCAGTAGGACATTCTGGATCACCAAGACTTTCACGATCAGGACATGCAGCATTTCCACGACCTTCTCCAATTGGACATTCTGCTTCTCCATTGCTGCCCCGTGGGAAGAGTTCACCTCCAGAAGTGGCAGACACAACAAAGAATGATGTCTCCTCTATAACAAATCCAGCATCTTCAAAGCACACAAAGAAAAGGATAGGACGTCAGGATGTAATAGGAAACGCATCACTGCAGAGACAAAGGTCTGTTACAAAAAACACATCTGCAGCTGATGTCAAAATTGGTTCCACAGGATTTAACCTGACAGCAAAAGATCTGTCACACAGGCCAACACCAGTTGGAAATGCAAGTACTTATAATACACCGTCAGGAAGTGTTCCATCTCAGAAATCATTTCTGATGAAGTATACCATTCCCACAAGGCTCCCAGTTACAAAGAATGCCCTCACAATGCATGCAAGTGCACTTAAACCGATTTCTCCTGCATGCTTGGATGTAGCTCAGGATGTACATGAGAAAAATATAGCAAATATTACTGATAATTGTGAATCAAAAAGACCATCTCCAATGGGAATGTCACCATCTTCGACCCTCAAAAAATCATTTGTTGGCAAGACTGCTTCGATTATTCCTTCACCCAGAAAAGCAGTAAGTGGTCTTCCTACACCAAAATCAAAGGTTGGAGACACTGCTCTCTCACATCAAGGACCTCTTGAAACTACTGCCAAACCAAAAATAAAGCCAGCTGGATGGGTGCCAAGGACAAAATGTATAGGGATTTCAGCCACACAAAAAGTAAAAGTTGCAAAAAATGATTTATCACCCCAGCCAATAGAAGCAGAACAATGCCCTGCTGAAAGGACAAAAGCAAAGGGAAGCAAGTTTTCACTGAAGCAGAAACCAGCAGAAAAATATGGATTATCAATACAGAAATCTACAGGAAGCATAACTTTCCAGAGGCCAAAGCAAACAGGAAACACTGGTTCCCAAACAGCTAAATGCAGGAATGTTGTGTCAAGTACAAAAAACTCACAGCAGAGTGTTACTGTGCCAAGGCCACTAGGGAATGCTGAAGTAGCAAGGCCTGCAAACACCTCCACCATATCGCTTTCAAAAGTGATCAAAAAAACTCCTTCAGCAAGAGCAAAGCAGAATGACACTATTACAAATACTGTCTCACCAAGACCACAAACATTGGGAAATAAATTAATACCTTCTAAATCAAAGAGTTCACCTAATTATGAGAAGCCAACTGAGAGCATTACACGAACTCCGCCAAAAAAATTAGCCAGCCAGCTTTTGCCTAGGTTGCCATTTATGCAGAAGAAATCTCCTAAAATTACTATAATGAAAAGCCCAGTTTCCAGAGCAGAGGAGAATAGTTATATGGTATGTTCACCGGGGTGGAAAGTTTCTCCTAATGTAAAAGTAGAGGAAAATGATGTGACAGATTCAGTGCAGGACTTACCTCCGCTAGAGGACAGTCTTGATCTACAAAACACGTTTTCAGACAATTGGGATACAACTTTAACAGAAGAGTCTCTAGAGGCAGCACTTAGGGCAAATGCAGCTATATTCAGGCCAATACAGGATGAACATTTAGTCCTTGTTAGGCCAAGGCTGTTGGGATCTCATATAAGTGATGAGTACCTTGAGCAAAAATATTGGCTTTCCAAAGCTAAAGATGGTAAATGATGAAACTTTTCATAATGTTAATGGACATAAAGCCTAAATCATTTTACATCTCAAAATACCGAACGTCTTATTTTGGTGTGCATGTTCAAATTTCCTTTTTTTTTATGTTACCGCTTGCAGGGTTTCTACATCTGTCTGCAAAATGTGTAGTATACTCTGTCCCTAAGGGACGTTATTGAAGTTCCTAGTGTAACAGGACCTCGGAAATCCTCTGCATTTACCTGGTGATGTGTAATAGTGGTGAGGTTCTTTTCAGCTTTACAGCAATGGGTTTTGGGTTAAGAGTTGTCTTACACTGACTAATGCCTTGTACACATGATTGGAATTTCCGATGGAAAAAGTCAGACGGTCTTTTTCCATCGGATATTCCGATCGTGTGTAGCCCCATCTGAGTTTTTTCATCGGAAATTCCGATGAATTTGATTGGAGTTTAGATATAGAACATGTTCTATTTTTCTCCGATGGAATTCTGTCGGAATTCCGATGTGATTTGGCCGGGCAAAAGCCCGATCGTGTGTACGCGGCATAAGTGTGGCAAACAGTTTCTAAAATGGGGAAACTAAACTGCAAAAAAGGAGGCACTTGGCAATCAGGATTTAGCTGCCTTGTAGCTACATTTCTTATCACTGTAAACAGTGGATCTGCTGGGGTACAGAGCATGGAGACCTCACCCAACCCACATAGCCAGTAGGTGCAGAGGTTTTCGTTCTTTTTAGTGAAATATGAAACTACCTTTTATAATGTGGTTAGTATTGTTTTTAATGGCATTGAGGGCCGATTCAGACTATGCTTTGCAATGTTTTGATTGAATATATTATCATGTGTTAAAGCGCTTTAATGCGGTAGTAAACCGCATAAAAAAATGGACCCCGGGCAGTTTAGGTCATTTTGTGCTAGTATGATTCGCTTACTAGCACATTATGACAGACTTACCTGAAAACAAAGCTTTCCAGCGGTGCGCTGTTACAGCTGAAGGCGTGTCCATCTTCACCCAGTCTTCTTTCTGGGTTTGCGGGCCTTGGCAATATGAATGGCAGAGCCAGCAATGACTCATGCACAGGAGTCGCTATTAATGGCACGGCACTGAAGGAACAGCACGGGTATGTTGTTCCTTCAGAGCGCATGCACCGGTGACGTCACCGGCTGCATCTAAAGTAAATATCTACTTAATTTTGCACGTTTAGGAGATATTTACTGTACCTATAGGTAAGTCTTATTATAGGCTTACTTATAGGTAAACATCATACATGGGAGTTTACTCCCACTTTAAGGTAGCCCATTTATTTTTAATGAGCTGGCAGCACACCTTAACACACTAAAAAAATAACAGACCTGACTTTTTTATCGTTAACACAGTGCACCACACTGCTTGCGACATGTACTTTGTAGTGTTCTGCAGTGCGACTGTGTTGCCACTACTGTATACACTGCATTGTGGTAACACAGAAGTGTGAATGGGCACTAAATTACAAGCAATACCACACAAATATTAATGTAGATTTATAAAATCTTCACTGTTCTATCACGTTAATACAAAGTGATCTGCAAATCATGCTGATGAAAACTTGCTTGCCAAGAACAATCTATATTATGCAGGGGGGTAACCTTATGGCCTCCTTCACACCATGTTGCAAAGGTGTCAGTTTTTAAGCACACGTTCTGCAAGGGCACAATAAAAAAGTTGGTCTCTATGTGCCCTGTTCACACCGCAATGAGTTTTCATGCATGTATGGTGTGAACGACCCCTAAAGCTTGCATTTTTACGCCCTTACCCAATTTAACAGTTAAAACTGTGACAGTAGTTATAAGAATCATAACTGTTCCTACTTAATATATATCTCTATTTGAGGCCTATGATGTGAATGTGGAAACAGAATTCTCAGCTAAAATAGACCTGTCATGAGAGGCATATGGGGTCAGCTGTTACTGATCTTCTCAAAATACTACTTGTCATACTACCATGCTAGCTTTCAGTCGCTGATCTGGAACAAGCATGCAGATCTAGAATGTACAACAAAAGTAGGAAGTTCCTATCTGAATACCCGTCAAGGGTTTATTATTCAAAAGTATTAAAGTAAGAGGGGCAGAGTGACTTGAAAGTAGCTTGCATTTTCAGGAGGAGAGGAGACCATTGGTAGCCTCCTTTTTTCTCCAATGGGGGTCATGGAAAAGAGAAGACGTAATTGGCTTATCCCGGTCTACAAAATAGTCATGGCTCATTTATAGGGAACATGCTTGACTGCATAACAATGCAGAACAGCCTTTCTCAACCAGGGTCCCTTGTAATCTCCTAGGTCACTTCAGAGATGTCTGAGGGTTTCTTGAGCAATGAACAATCAAGCTTCCTAGATAAGTAACCACTTACACCAATGATCTTTTTAGCTGTCTCTAAAGCTGGCCATACAATGATCAAATTGTGGGCAATTCTGGGAGGTTCATCCATCTGCTCTATATAGATTTGAATCTGTGATTTTTACTAGTGTAGGGCCAGCTTTGGGGGGTTCTCAGTAAACATAAATGTAGGGTGCATTTTTCCCACAGACCTTCATGTTATTGTACCATGAGCTGTGGATAAAATGGTTCTACAGATCATTAATTTAAGGGTTCCCAAATGTTAAATGGTTGAGAAAGAATATCAGAGAAAGCCCCTTGGTGCCATCCCTCATTTCTGAAAATAAAACCTGTCCGAAAGGCATTGGTTATTGGTGGTAAAATTACAGGCTACAGTGTGGTCCTGTTCTCAGTTTGGGCTTATTAGTGGTGTTCACTACTGTGAAAAGACCATTCCTGTGACACTTTATAATATGATAATGATATGATGATATGTTTACTGTATTCAGATCAGTAAAACATGAATTCTTTTTGTTTCTTATGTTTTCCTTATTGCCTTATCGGACTATTCTTGCTAGTCTACCGTATGGACCCACTTTTACTTTCCCACTGCTCCATTCCTCTGAAAGTCAAATCCTTGTAGGCTTCATGCTAGATGGTGTTGCCGCCTACACAAGGTTGATGACGTCCTCCTCTTGCTGTGATCAGCCTCGTTAATAGCCACTCATGCCCGAGGACTGCATTCTAGGAGGAGGTCAAATGCTTCCCCATACCCAAAAACACCAGGCGGAGTCTTTAATTTGCTAACACTTTAAGTAGCTGTCATTGTAAAATATATGATGTTTAGTAAAATCAAGTAAATAAGGCAATATCATAAAAGCATATTACAAGAACGTATTCAATAGCTAAGTTGTATAATTATGCTACCACTACTGGATAGTGGGGAGTCATTTAATACTATTTTAGAGCACTTGTTTAAACATATTAAGAATTAATTTTTATATTTTTGTAGCCTTTCTTGAGGGAAGATACAGCTTTGTAAAATATTTTTATTTTAAATATTCAGAAATAATTTGTAAATGCTTGTTCTTTTGTTTAGCACTTTTCTACCCTTTGTCACTATTAAAGGGAAACTATAGCCTTTTTTGAGAGTTTTTTTAAGATAAATATGTGTATGTGATTAGCATAATGTAGTATTGTTGTCAATGAGTGTGAATGTAAAAAAAAAATCTTTCTTTGTGTAGTTTGTAAGTATTAGCTTTTAGAGCTGTCAACCCCCCTCACAATCTTAACCCGACATTTCCTTGATTCTATATGACAAGTGCAGAGCGCTGTCAAACATTGCCTGCTTTTTTTTTTTTTATCAACATTCCTCAGCTGCTCTGGGAGATAGAGAAGAGATACATTGTATCTCTCGTATCTTTTAGATCAGTGGTAAGCAACCGCGGCCCTCCAGCTGTGATGAAACTGCAAATCTCATCATGCCTCTGCCTCTAGAAGGCATGCCTGTGATTGTCAGGGTCTTGCAATGTCTCATGGGACTTGTAGTTTCAAAACAGCTGGAGGGCCGAGCTTGCCTACCCCTGTTTTATATCAAAGGAATGAACTTCTGTGTGTAAATAAGGTCAGTTTAACCACTTAAAGACCAAACCTTTTTCTGACATTCATTGCTTACAAGTTAAGCAGAGACCCTAGAGAAAAAAATTGCGTTGTTTGCAATATTTTATGTCACACTGTGTTTGCGCAGTCAATTGTCAATTAAAATGACCGTTTGTGGGGGAAAACGTTGTTTTATGTCTTGTGAAAAGCGACAAAAAAAAATTGAAGCATGCTTCAATTTTTTGTGTCGGTTTTCAAAACGTCGTTTTTTGTGTCAATTAAAATGATAGTGTGTGGGCAAAACGACGTTTTTAAACCCGTGCATGTTGAGAAGCAAGTTATGAAGCTAGCTTCAATGGAAAAGAGTGCTGAACGTAACCACGCTTTGCTAGAGCATTTTGAAAAAACGATGGTGTGTAGGCAACGTCGTTTTTGAAAATTTCGTGATTTAAAAAGTCGTTTTTTTTCATCACATAAAGTGATGGTGTGTACGCGGCATTAGAAATGTGACAGCTCACAGAGGAATCAACGGACAGATTACCTGCTGAGAAAAACTGGATCGGGCACTTGTAAAAGGTGCCTTATTGCAGGGCTCAAAATTTCAAGTCCTGAGCTACTAGCCAGGCCTCAAGAGTTACTCGCCACCAGTTGCCCCACCTAATTCATACACTGCCCTGCGCCTAATTGCACCCATAAACACGCCCTCGTAGATTATCTCATGGAATGACAATGTTTTATGCAGAATCAAGTTACAAAATTAAATATTACCAACAACAACTTTAACAAAATGGGACAGGGCACTGGGGGCAGACCAGAGGGACAGGGCAATGGGGGCAGACCAGAGGGAAAGGGCACTGGGGGCAGACCAGAGGGACAGGGCACTGGGGGCAGACCAGAGGGACAGGGCACTGGGGGGCAGACCAGAGGGACAGGGCACTAGAACTGGGTCTCTTCCCCATTCTCTTGCTGTCTCCTCTGCAACTCCCATCCATCCTCTCTCTCTCTCCCATTCATCTCATCATCAGGAGCCTGTGTGTGCGGCTCCACGCTTGCATGTCCCCACTTCCCCCTTTTATTCAGGCTGGCAGAGAGGAGAGGAGCTGCAGCACAGCGGGAGGGAGTACAATCCATCGCTGAGATCCACACAACTGCACAGCCATTGACACCATAGCACAGCGCACACTGACAGCGCACAGCACACATTGAGACCAGTCTGTTCACAGTGCTCAGGCTAAACTGTTGGACACTTACATAGAGCACAAGGAGAAGAAAACTGCACAAACTAGAAGGCTGCCGCTCTCATGTCAGGACAACTTTCAGTGAGCGCTGCACCGGAGTGGTAATTTTTGCAATCCTCCACCTCACTCATTACTTTCTGCTCTCCAGCTACATTGGTCGGGGCCCGGGGGAGGGGGGCAGGCTCAGAGAGGTCATACTGTTAGGTCCCATGGCTTAATGAGAATTGTAAGGAGAGCACCTGTGTACTGCTCTGCCTGTGCGCGGCTCACCAGACTACTTTTCCCGAGCATGCACCTTTCCTCTTCAGCCGCCAATCTCATCGGGACTCTAAGTGTAGGCACAGATTGGAGGGAGATTGGTCATGCAGCCCTGTCATCACTCGCCCCCAGCTTAAATCCACTCGCCAAATGCTAGTAGGCGAGTGGAAATTTTGAGGGCTGCTTATTGAATATTGTGTACCAGAAATACCATCTTGGAATGGTAATTGATATATCCCAGAAGGTCATGTCTTATATATAAAAGCACGGCAAAGTCATACATTATACCATTGTCCTTTCTGGATTTCTGCTGACCAGTGATATAAAGGAGACTTAACTCCTCTACATAACAGACCCACCATGTTACCTTATACCTTCCCTACAGTCTTGCACAGTTGTACAGGCTCCTCTCTTGTAAAATTGTCTACTCAGCATGCATTGAAAGTTGCAACAGGATACATCTCGCCTCATTTCCTGCCTGAAGGAAATTCACCATCATCTAGCTCTTTCCTCCCCAACTTTACTATCCCTTTCATTAATTGGATTTTGGTACTTTTAATTAGAGGCATACCCCACTTTTAAGTACACAATGGGGTTTATTTACTAAGGCTGTAAAGTTCAAAATCAGGCTCACTTCTGCATGGAAGCCAATGAGCGTCTAACCCCAGCTTGTTCAATTAAGCTTTGGTAATAAAACCTGAAAGCCCATTTGTTTCTATGCAGAAGTGAGCCTGATATTGCACTTTCCAGCTTTAGTAAATATACACCATTGTGTACTTAAAAGTGGGGTATGCCTGTAATGGAGTCGCTGCATCACATGTGGGTGTTGCTTAGGGAGGTCTGCATGCAAATGAAGCCTGCCTAGAAGTGGCCATTCCCCCTTATCAAGTCGTATTGATATTTCCTCCAAGGAGCCAGGCCACTGCTTGCAACAGGGATGAGGGCTCCTGAAAGGAGTACTGAGGCATTGTGTTGTTTTCACAACACTATGTACAGCACCCGGCTGGCCCGTCCCATATGCCATGATTTGTCCATATTGCCAAGAGAAACACAGGGACCGAGTGATGACTTCACTTGGTCCTTGGTCTAAAAAGCTATGATCTTGAAGAAAAGGGGGGGGGAATTAAATATAAACCGATTCAACTTTTTTTTTCTTTAGTAATCAGGATCTGACAAAACATGAGCAGGCTTACTTTGTTCTTGAGACAAGCCTGGGTTGCTGTTACAGGCTTCTGATAGGCTGACGATCAAATGTTGTTCCATGTTACACCTGTCATCATAGCAATACATTCATATGAAGGAAATATAGGGAACATTAACATTTACTGTGACAACAGTCAATTTTTACTCAGACTGTATTGTCTATTCATTTTAAGGGTTTGGATTTGATCTATGTTTAAATTAGAACTCTGGACTAAATGTTGTATCTTGTTCTGGATTGAGTGGGGAAGGGTTAAGCCTCGTACACACGGCCGAGGAACTCGACGTGCCAAACACATCGAGTTCCTCGGCCAGTTCAGCACTGAAGCCGCCGAGGAGCTCGGCGGGCCGAGTTCTCCCATAGAACAACGAGAAAATAGAGAACATGTTCTCTATTTCCTCGCCGAGCTCCTCGTCGGCTTCCTCGGCCGAAAGTGTACACACGACCAGTTTCCTCGGCAGAATTCAGCCAGAAACTCGGTCGGAAGCTGAATTCTGCCGAGGAAACTGGTCGTGTGTACGGGGCCTCAGATTATCTGTCAGGTTTTAATTGCTGCATGTGTCCCCACTGGGAAAACTCTCATCTTCAAAACGTGGCATCCAAAAACTTGACACATTTGTTCACTTCTTCAGGAGTAGATACATGTATAGTATAAATCAGCTAAGAATAGATATGACAATATTTCCAAATTGTGATTACCAGGGGAGTCCCACCCGGGAGCTGTGGAAGTGTGACTCAGCGAGAACTCAAGGGGAAAAACAGGAAGCAGATTCAATGTGGGTAGGCAATCCATGATGGCACCCAAAGTAGTTGCATGAATCAAGAGCTGGGAGGCAAAATGTTGCTTCTCAGTATCCTTGTGAGAAAAAAAACAACTTCAACCATGTGTGTGTTGTCACCATTATAGAAATGGAGACCTTTGAGTTTTACAACTCATCAGATCAGGAATAGAGCTAGAATCCCCCTTTTCCAGTGACGACTATCAAAGGTGTGATTTATTTTCACACTAAGGACAAAGATAAAAAAAAAAAGAGAAAAGTTTGTAGCCCTTCCCCATTCTAAAACAAAAGTTTTGGCTGGAGTACCACTTTAATGAAACTTACAGCATCCCGAGATATGCGTACCCAGGGCAGGGGGAGTGCAACAAGCCACATTCTTTTTGTATGTCCTTGAATCTGAGGTCTGCAACAGTTTTCTGGTTTCAAATAATTTTTATTTATTTTTTATGGTCAGAAGCTTCAGCTGTAGATCTCATAATCGGAGGCATTAAACAAAATATAAAGCACATTTATATACTTTCCTTATTCCTCGCTACAGATCTTGCAGTTCTAGAGATTATTATCTTTACATGTGACCATACACAGACTCAAACAGGCTTTTTAGCAGCCAATCAGATATAGTCTTTTGAAATGTTTCAGGCCTCGTACACATGACCGTTTTCCTCGACAGAATCCATCAAGAAACTTGGTGGCAGAGCTTTTTTGCTGAGGAAAACGGTCGTGTGTATGTTTTTCATCGAGAAAACTGTCGTGGAACTCGACGAGAAAAAAAGGAAACAAGTTCTCTTTTTCCTCGTCGGGAGTCTCAATTTTCTCGCCATGTTTCTCGTCGGGCTGGTTTACGACGAGAAACACGTTCGTGTGTATGCTTAGAAACCTGCACATGCTCAGAATAAAGTATGAGATGGGAGCGTGCCTTCGGTAAAAGTAGGGTTTGAAATGGAGATAGCACCTTCGTCACGCTGTAACAGACTGAAAAGCGTGAATCGTCTCTCACCAAACTTTTACTTAACACGCAGTAACATGAGATTAGCAAAAGCAGCCCCAAAGGTGGCGCCAGTGGAATCGAACTTCCCCTTTATAGTGCCGTCGTACGTCACCGCGTTTGAGAACGAGGAGATTTTGTCTTGACAGTGTGTACGCAAAGAAAGCTTGTCAAGATTCTCGACAAGCCTAACAAGGAACTCGTCGAGGAAAACGATGTTTGATTTACGACGAGTTCCTCGGTCGTGTGTATGAGGCCTCAGACTTTCACACTCGCTGACTATGGTAAGAACTGAATTCCTATTGAGTGCCGTAGGCCACTGCCCTTTTCAGAATATCTAATTGCTTTGCCTTACTGAAAAATATTCCAGTGCATCTGTGCAATCAAAACCTTTTGCATCCAACACACATCTATAGCTAGTCACACACATATAGATTTCAGCCCATGGGCTAAATAAGGGAAAGCTAATAGATCCCTCCATCCACACCAAACAGCATGGATGGAGGAATCTCCAGTGCTGACTATTTAAGCAGCCACGACACCCGCAGCTGCTTGAATACCCAAACAGTGTCTGCATCTTATAGAATACGTTCATTTTCCACTAATCTCCTTTGATGTTCCATTCAACGTTTTTAGAGCTTGGCTGTGCTAACAGGGCTACCAATGGCCCAAATTTTAGCCAGTTTAGCAGGAATTGGATGATGTTTAAGCTGTGTATAACCATCTTAAAGTGCAACGCCAATTTCGTGGGAATTTTTTTTGCAAATAAAAAATAATAATATAGTGTATACAATTGCAAAGCAAGTGATTGTAAACTCTCTCTCTTTTTTTTTTTTAAATAACAAACATGTTATACTTACCTCCTCTGTGCAGTTGGTTTTGCACAGAGCAGCCCAGATCCTCCTCTTCTCAGGTCCCTCTTTGCTGCTCCTGGCCCCTCCCTCCTGTTGAGTTCCCCTACAGCAAGCAGCTTGCTATGGGGCACCCAAGCTGAGTCGAAAGCTCCCTGTGTCCATTTAGACACGGAGCCCCAACCCGAACCGCCCCCCTTCACCCCTGATTGGCTGACTGATTTTGATTGACAGCTGCAGAAACCAATGGCTGCAGAAACCAACCGCTGCCGTGTCTCAGCCAATCAGGAGGAGAGTCCTGGGTGGCTAAGACACTCATCGACATCGCTGGGGAGAGATGGGGCTGAGGTAAGTAATTAGGGGGTGCAGGGGAGGCTGCTACTCACAGAAGGTTTTTTATCTTAATGCATAGAATGCATTAAAGTGGGGGTTGACCCTAAAAACAATTTTCTAACATTACATTGAGCTCACTCTCGACATTGACAGTATGCCGATTTTTTTTGTGCTGTACATGCCTCGTATAGCTATTTTCTTACCCGGCTTCCGGGTAGTGCCCCCCGCGGGAGTGGGCGTTCCTATGCAGCAGTTAGTGATTGACGTGATGACAAAAACTACCCTCCCCCGTCACATAAGGAGCGTCACGAGTTGCCGAAAGAAGCCGATCGTCGGTGCGCAGGCGCCATATAGCACCGACTCGACGTTCGGCTTCTGGCATACTGTCAATGTTGAGAGTGAGCTGAATGTAATGTTAGAAAATTGTTTTTAGGGTGAACCCCCGCTTTAAGATAAAAAACATTCTGCCTTTACAACTCATTTAATGTCATGGGACAGGTAAGTATTTATCCTTTTCTTTACAAACTGGATTTTTTTACAACTAATTTGATTTGCTTCTAATTTAGTCTAAATTTTATAATGAACGAAGATGCAGCACGTAATCCAGCTATCAGTTGGTTTCATAGCTGTTAATTCATTGGTTAGTTTGGGAATTGTTAGTACACACACTTTTCTATGTTGCACAATATGGATTCAGTTTTTTTCTGTATTTTTTTTTGTCCAATTGGGTTACAAATTTACACAATAAAAATGGTGAAAGCACTTTGTTGTATCTTGTCATTATTTATTTTAAATATGTCAAGTTGTTCTGTATGAATTAATCAACCTAATGATTATTTTTGATCATTGTGGTGGAGCCACAAAAAGTAGGGTCTGAGCAAAGCCATCTAGAAAACTGAAGTAATATATAGCAACCAATCACATTGTAGAAAACTGACTTTAATAAACTACAATCTGACCGCTATGGGCCATGGGTATTACGCCAAAAAAACAAAACATTATTCTGAGATCTCCATTGAAACCTCAAAGAGGAACTTCACCACCCCACCCACCCCCATGTTTTTTTGTTTTTTTTTCAATGGGGTTAGCTTAAATTAACATACCCACACATCCAACAAATCCAGGATTGTTCTCTTGGCAATCTGACACTCCACATACCTTGTCCCATGCTGCCATTTTTCTTACTTTCCTCATCAGAAGCTGGCTGTCTCTTATGGGTTCGTATAACTAGCCCCTGATGATGCAGTGAAAGGTCTGCTCTCCTCTGTCTGAGGTATGGAAGTCGATGCCTCTTGGAATATCTTACATGCATATCCCAGGAAGCTTCAGAAGGAGAGACACGACAAGCTTGCCTTGGCGAGAATGGAGGCAGGCGGGTGGGCTGGAGCAAGAAAAAAAGTGAAGGTCTATGTCAGTACTTCTGCGTGTATTAGGTGTCATTTACACTGGGCATAATAAAATGCTGCTTTTACAGGCCTTTGTATTTTTTTTTTCCTTTCAGCCTGTAGAAGCATCTCTATGGGGGGTTCCTGAAAGGCAAATCCACTTTGCACTACAAGTGCAAACTACAAGTGCAAAGTGCACTTGAAATTGCACTGAATGTACACTTGGAAGTGCAGTCGCTGTAGATCTGAGGGGGACATGCAAGGAAAATAAAAAAAAAACATTTTAGCTTGCACATGATTGGATAATAAAAACAGCTGCGCTCCCCCTCATTTAGATCTATCCCTCAGATCTACAGCGACTGCACTTCCAAGTGCACATTCAGTGCAATTTCAAGTGCACTTTGCACTTGTAGTTTGCACTTGTAGTGCAAAGTGGATTTGCCTTTCGTAAATAACCCCCTATGTTAGTCCATCTGTTCATGGACATTTGGGCGATTGCAGGCAAATTTGAAGAGGAGCTTTCGGGCAGAAAAAATGCTCGGCTTGCATAAACATGGCGCTTAGGCATGTTTAGTGTTTTCAAGTGTAAATTGATGAAAAATTAGCAGAGGGAAATGTTTTGGAAAAAAAAAAACACTTATAAAGGCAACCGCACATAAACACATGTGTAATCCAAGCCATTAGAAGCATTTTTTCTGCCAGAGGTTCTGATATTTTTTTCAGGTGCCTAATGTGCATGGACCTTAAAGGGTGAGTTCACCTTTACAGAAAAATCTGTAAGGTGACCCCCACCTCGCACCCACCCCAGTCCCACTGACCTGCATGGCGGCAATCGCCCGTTCTGAGCCCCGGTATATCCGCCTTACGGCTCCGGGGCTTAGAAATCCCCAGAACTTAATCTCCTAAATGTACCCCGTTAGGAGGTACATTTAGATCCTTTTCACATTGGGGCATTTTTCAGGTGCTTTCGGGCTAAAAATAGCGCATGTAAAGCGTCTGGAAAACGGCTCTCCGGCAGTCTCAGTGTAAAATCTCAGGTGATTTCAGACTGAGGGGATGCACTTGCAGGACGTTAAAAAAACTCCTGCAAACAGCATCTTTTGAGCGGTGAAGGAGTGATGTATACACCACTCCTCCACTGCTCCTGCCCATTAAAAATGAATGGGCAGCGCCGCTGAGCCGCAAAAAAGCCCCATAGCGGCCGAAAACCTCTGCAAAAACAACTGTAAAGCACTGCTAAAAATAACAGCGCTTTACAGCTGATGCTGCCCCACCCTAGGGTGAAAGCAGCCTTAGAAGCATTCTAATTGGTCGACTCCGTCACATGGGTGGCGCCAACCAATTAGAACCCGCGCAGCCCATCTTCTCCGAGGGGAAGAAGAAGTGAAAAAGCTGAGAAGATTTGTAAGCTTTGGAGCCGTTGTCAACGATTTTCATTATCGATTAGTTGGTCTAATGGCATGTTCCTTCCTCCCTGCCAGGCCTGCCTCCGTCCCAGTGTGAGAATCCTCTGTATTCTCATGAGAATAGTCCTGCCCCATTATTGGTGTTGCCGGGAGGAATAGTGCTGCCCCATTTTTGGTGTTGCCGGGAGGAATAATGCTTTCCCGTTTTTGGTGTTCCAGGGAGGAATAGTGCTGCCCCATTATTGGTGTTCCAGGGAGGAATAGTGCTGCTCCATTATTGGTGTTCCCGGGAGGAATAGTGCTGCCCCATTATTGGTGTTCCCAGGAGGAATAGTTCTGCCCCATTATTGGTGTTCCCAGGAGGAATAGTTCTGCCCCATTATTGGTGTTGCTGGGAGGAATAGTGCTGCTCCATTATTGGTGTTGCCGGAAGGAATAGTGCTGCCCCATTATTGGTGTTGCCGGGAGGAATAGTGCTGCCCCATTATTGGTGTTGCCAGGAGGAATAGTGCTGCCCCATTATTGGTGTTCCAGGGAGGAATAGTGCCCCATCATTTTCATTATTATTTTAAATAAAATGAAAAAATTGCATATTACGTTTGTTTTTATCCGATTAATCTAAACAATAATCGACCAACTAATCCATTAGTTGCAGGCAGCCCTAAAAAGGTTCAAATCCACCTGTACCCCAAAGTACATTGGCTTCAGAGGGTACTTCTGTTTCTTGTAACAAATTAATTGCAAATTTTTTTAAAACATGATGGGCTCTTTGGAGAACATTTGCTTTCTGGTTTCTGATTGTGCCCATCATGGATAATTTGAAACTACATGGTCTATATACTAGAGATAAACATTGACTTTCATAAAGTTGTATCCACTAAAAAAGTGAGATAAATTGAGCTGAAAAGGCAAGACACACCTTATTTTAATGAAAATAATAATTGTTTCAAAATAAATGTTTTCCCTGGTCTTTAAAATACAGTTTTGTGATTCTTTACAACCATCAAATTACTGTTTTTTTTTTTTTTTTTTTTTTTTATGTTTTTGCATTATTTCTGTGTATCTGCTAGTTTCCATAAAGTTGAAAGGACAAATGGTTTTAGGTCCATTTAGTTTCTTTTTCTAGATGAAGTTTTTAAATCGTTGTTGTATTTGCGTCTTTTACAATTTTTTTTTGGAAAAGAAACATTTAATGTGATAAAGGATTCTCAGATTACTATGGATTAGCTAAAGAGAAAACACAGCAGTAGCTACCTGCCTTTTGTTTGAATTGTCTGAATAAAACTTTAGACTGAGCCCTCCTTTAACCACTTCAGCCCCGGACCATATTGCTGGTCATTATTATAACATCCAGTGTGCATTAGGCCTTAATTTTACATGCTAAAGAAAGATACAAATGTTATGCCAAAAAAGTTCAGCAGCACATTTTAAGTCTATAGTAGCAATCATTATATTAAACTGTATTAATATTTTTTTTGAAGTTGCCCAGGTTCTTCAGAAGCAGAATTGCCAGTGGTGCCGGAAAGACCCATCTCTAGTTTAGGTAAGAAGTCTTTGTTACTTTTGTAGCAGCTGAAGGCAGCAGGGCAGTGGAAACATTCTTCAACCTTTTAATTCTTGTTAATAGATACACTATATGACCAGAAGTATTGGGACGCCTGCCTTTACATGTATATGAACTTTAATGGCACCCAAGTCTTAGCCCGTAGGGTTCAATATTGAGTGGGCCCACCCTCTGCAGCTATAACAGCTTCAACTCATTTGGGAAGGCTGTCCACAAGGTTTAGGAGTGTGTCTATGGGAATGTTTGACCATTCTTCCAGAAGTGCATTTGTGAGGTCAAGCAATGATGTTGGAAAGTCTGGCTTGCAGTCTGCACTTTAATTCATCACAAAAGGTGTTCTATTGGGTTGAGGTCAGGACTCAGGTGCAGGCTAGCCAAGTTCCTCCACCCCAAACTTGCTCATCCATGTCTTTATGGACCTTGCTTTGTGCACTGATCCAAATCATTTTGTGGAGGGAGGATTATGGTATGAGGCTGTTTTTCAGAGGTTGGGCTTGTCTCCATAGCCCAGTCCCTCCCTCCCCTTCCATGCCCAGTAACTAAAAAAGAACACAGTGGGTGGGATGTCACATCTTGATTTGTGGAAGTTTCGCCTCCAATAACAGCATGAGGACACAGGCTATAGAAGAAATCTCATCCAACCCGAACACTCAGCACTCGGGCAGGTTATCTTGTGACCGTGGTATACAGATCAGCCAAAATGGTATATAGGTATATAGTGGCAGTACTTTAATATAAAAAGATTTATAAGCTGTGGGCACTTGGGGGGGGGTGGATTAACTATTTTCAGATTACTGGGTTTAGTAACACTACAACAGGGACAGCAATAAAAATCTGACAGATGTTCCAATCTCTCTCCACTCTATCCAAAAAGAAGAAAAGATGTGTTGGATATAGACAATCCAAGGAGAACTGATTTTGTTACGGTATATTGTCTGGGCTTCTTTAAAGCGGAGGTCCACAAAAAAAGTGAACCTCCGCTTTTGAGAACCAACACCCCCCCCCCCCCTCCGGTGTCACATTTGGCACCTTTCAGGGGGGGGCTAAAACATTTTCTGTGTTTGCCATACAGGTCTATTGACTTGCTAGATCATTACACATCTTTGATCATTTAATGCCTGTTCGGCTTGTATGTCTAAAAATCAACCGGCCGCCCTCGCAAGTATCCCTAATTACTTAATAGACTGGGTCCTTTTTTTACCCCCTACGGCCGAGCACTGCCTCTTGCACGATTCCGCAATTCTGGAACCCAATTCCATACTCCATGTGGTACCCCACATGTAGATTTCCTTCAGTTCTGGTTGAGTGAAGAGCTGGCTGTTAAAAAATTAGTGGTCACAGTGTATCCCCCTGAGGAAGCCAAGTTGGCGAAATATATAGGGAAGTGACATCATACCTGACCACCAGTATACTTTAATTTGGGAATACCAGCGACCCACGCAGTCCAGTATACTTGTTTGAATAACATGCTTTTAATGAATCTTTTCTATTATGTATTTTGTGTAATATTTACATGATATTTTAATAAACAATTAAAATCTATTGTGATATCGACATTGTGATATTTGAGCACCGTTATAATCCCATCGTCCTCCTCTTCTATAAATAAGTGAATGATGAGTAGCTCTGCTGATTTTTATCATCCAATCTTTTGCAAGCAACACACTGTTTTTTGTTTTAACATTTTCTTGCATGTGATTGGGTATTGGTAGCTTAGGGAAATATCTCTTGCAAAGTAAAAATCCCTTTCCAAAGTGAATAGTCTATTTGCCTTTAGTAAATCAACCCCAGAATGGTATGGTAAATTGAAACAAGCTGTTATTATTTTCTGTATATTTAATTGTATATGTTTTACTTTAGTAACAGCTGAAACATTAAACCCTTACTGTGAAACTGTCTTCAACCGAATCTCTCAGACTCAGGAACTAAAGGTAAAAATCAAGTTTTTTTCTTAATAGATATAGATAGATAGATAGATAGATAGATAGATAGATAGATAGATAGATAGATAGATAGATAGATAAATACATATTGTTGCACTTTTATGAGCATGCTAAGCATCAAATGTATCCCACATTATAGTTATATTAAAGCGTTTGTTAACACAAAAAGGGAAAAAAATGGATCCTGCTCCTTTAAAGCATGTTATATGACACAGTGCTTGTCCTGTGTCATTTGGTAATTTTTTGCAATCTTGGCTGTGAAATTAGGTATTTGCAGCATGTATTTTTATAAATCATACACAGAGGGGGATACTACAATAGGCGGCAGTGCTGATGGTGTATACAGGTTAGAGTGGCTTAACAACCACTTTAAATCTTTATGATGTAGGAGCACTTAAAGAGTTAGTAACCCTACATCATCATTTTGTGCCAGTCCCTCTCTTTTATTTTCCATCTTGCACTTGTTTATTAGAAACTAAGCTTCTAAATACCTTTTTTTGTGAAGTATCTTCAGGCCGGTCACATTCTCCGTCCAGGGCTACAGCAGGAGGAGCCAAGCTCTCCCTCTGATGTCAGTCGGGAGTCACTTGACTGCCGAGCAAGCCACTCGGCTCCTCCCACTGTAGCCCTGGATCAGAGTATCAGAGCAGCCGGGAGTCACGTGACCGGCCTGAAGATACTTCACAAAAGGGTATTTAGAGGCTTAGGGGCAGATCCACGTACGTTTAGATAGGCGCAGCGTATCAGAGATACGCTATGCCGCTGTAACTTACTTTTGAATTCTTTGAATCCACAAAGAATTTGCGCCGTAAGTTACGGCGGCGTAGTGTATCTCTCAGCGCGTAATTCAAATTGGCGGATAGGGGGCGTGATTCATTTAAATGAAGCGCGTCCCCACGCCGAATGAACTGCGCATGCTCCGTTTAAAAATGTCCCGCTGTGCTTTGACATCATTTTTTTAACTTAGACGTGAGTTACATCCATCCCTATTCACTGACGACTTACGCAAAAAAAAAAAAAATTTAAATTTCGACGCGGGAACGAAGGCCATACGGCCTATCTATACGCCGCAAAATACCAGCTTTAACTATACGCCGGAAAAAGCCGAATAGAGACGACGTAAGAGAATGCGTCGGCCTCGCATACGTTCGTGGATCGTCCGAAAAAGCTCATTTGCATACCCGACGCGGAAAATGACGCAAACTCCACCCAGCGGACGCCGAAGTATTGCATCTACGAAACGAAGGCGTCGGATCTAACCCAGATGCCGTCGTATCTTGGTTTGAGGATTCAAACTAAAGATACGATGCGGGCAATTTAAAAGTACGCCGGCGTATCAGTAGATACGCCAACATACTCTCTCTCTCTGGATCTGGCCCTTAGTTTCTAATAAACAATGAAAAAAATCAGTATCCATACATTTTCTACAGGCGATCCTACCTGATCTCCAGCGACAAAAGCTCTGATCCCACGCTGAGCTGTCAGCCGTGGCTTCGTTGTGTGGGAGGGTGCAGAGGACACATCCGTCACCGGAAGCGGAAAGCCCCATCATAACTCTATGGGTGACGTCACTTCCCATTCATTTCAAAGCCGTTGTCAGACATTTACTCAGCAGAGATTCCGCCGCTGGAGATTAGGTCAGATCGCCTGCAGAAAAGATAAATAGGTTAGTGTTAGAATGTTGGTGGCTAAAGATGCAGGATTTTAGTTTTTGCATGGACTTCCACTTCAAATGAGAGGGGCTGGCAGCAATTTATTTTTAACATTTTAAAAATCCATTGTTTACAATTGTCATGTGATCTGCTGTGATTGGTCACAGCCGTCATATGGTACCTGCTGCGGGCCGGTACACTGATCAGTCATCTGCTGTTTCCAATGGACACAACCAGTGACAGATCGCGCCACATGTATGACGACCACCTGGATCAAAGAAAGTCCCACCAGGCTGCCATTTTGCTATAGTTCGGGTGGTAACTGGTTAACACACATGTGTTTTTTGTTTGTATACTTCTCAATTGAGCAATGGTGTGTGGTGAGTATTTTTGTCTCTAATAACAATACATCAAGGTAATTGTTCTTTATACAGTGTATATTTAGATAACTCTTAAAATGTTTTAAGGAATTTTTGTATTTTCTCTATTGTTTAGTTTTTAGCCCTGATGAAGTAGGAGAGCTGAGCCCCCGAAACACATTAGATGTTGCAAACTAAAACCTTAAAAGGACTATACAAGCTGATGTGTTGCTCCCAGCCTTTCAAAACTAGATTTAGATTAAAGGAGAAACCCAGGGCATGAGTGACAGGTGGCCCAACCCACACCTTTTCACACGCAGGGTTAGATGTGTTGTGTGCTGCAGACAGAGAACTCCAAGTCTACTATGATAGGAGCTAAATCATGCCCATTTTGTTTGTACTGTAAGTTAAATTCTCCAAACTATCCCATGCTTCACATGTTGTGTAGTACGTGACATACGACATACCGGTACTACATAGCGATGTACTTTGATTGCTATGCTGTACATTATATATTTCATAACCCTAAGTATTGGTATATAGAATTTATTCATCCCATAACTTATTCATACAATTCAGACTTCCACATTTAAGCAAGCGTACTGGCATTCTATTATAATAAATCTTTGCAGCTGCCAGATACAGTATTTGTACATCAGGGCATTTTGGATTTTAGGGATTCTGATGTGCTTGAGAAAAGTTTGAAAGGTATGTATTCATACCTGAGGGTACATGCTTTGGATTCCTGTTGCAGATTCACAGGATTAACCAAATAAAAAAGTTACATTTAAGAATATCTCCACTACCACTTCAAACAAAGGAAAAGAAGTACTGATGCACTCACAAGATTTTAATGATGTGTATGTATTTTAATTCAAGAATTTAAAACACAAAAAAAAAAAAAGATGTGATGACCATACTTGTTAAGACTTAAGGCAGCATGATAGGAGGACACAGTGAATGATGCAAAGCAAATACAAATCTTAAAAGAGGAAAAGGACCTGCCTTATATAACTCTTTATCTCAAATCATACCTAGGTCAATTTATACACAGCATGTACAATATCTCCCAAAAGTGAGTACACCCCTGACGTTTTTGTAAATATTTTATTATCTTTTATGTGACAACACTGAAGAAATAACACTTTGCTACAATTTAAAGTAGTGAGTGTACAGCTTGTCGCTCTCACTCCCTCATACTGGTCACTGGAAGTTCAACATGACACCTCATGGCAAAGAACTCTCTGAGGATCTGAAAAAATAATTGTTGCTCCAAATAAAGATGGCCTAGGCTATAAGAAGATTGCCAAGACCCTGAAATTGAGCTGCAGCAAGGTGTCCAAGAGCATACAGTGGTTTAACAGGACAGGTTACACTCAGAACAGGCCTCCCCATGGTCGACCAAAGAAGTTGAGTGCACGTGCTCAGCATCATATCCAGAGGTTGTCTTTGGGAAATAGACCTTTGAGTGCTGCCAGCATCAAATTGGTCTGCATGGCTGTCCTCCCAGAAGGAAGACTCTTCTAAAGATGATGCCAATAAAGCCCACAAACAGTTTACTGAAGACAAGCAGACTAAGGACATGGATTACTAGAACCATGTCCTGTGATCTGGTGAGATCAAGACAAGCTTTTTTGGTTCAGATGGTGTCAAGCATGTGTGGTGGCAACCAGGTGAGGAGTACAAAGTCAAGTGTGTCTTGCCTACAGTTAAGCATGGTGGTGGGAGTGTCATGGTCTGGGGCTGAATGAGTGCTGCCAGAACTGGGGAGCTACAGTTCATTGAGGGAACAATAAATGCCAACATGTACTGTGACATACTGAAGCAGAGCATGATCCCCTCCCTTCAGAAACTGGGCCGCAGGGCAGTATTTCAACATAACGACCCCAAACACACCTCCAAGATGACCACTGCTTTGCTATGGAAGCTGAGGGTAAAGGTGATGGACTGGTCAAGCATGTCTCCAGACCTAAACCCTATTGAGTATCTGCGGGGAATTCTCAAATGGAAGGTGGAGAAGTGCAAGGTCTCTAACATCCACCAGCTCCATGATGTTGTGATGGAGGAGTAGAAGAGGATTCACGTGGCAACCTGTGAAGCTCTGGTGAACTCCATGCCCAAGAGGGTTAAGGCAGTGCTGGAAAATAATGGCGGCCACACAAAATACTGACACTTTGGGCCCAATTTGGACATTTTCATTTAGAGGTGTACTCACTTTTGCTGCCAGTGGTTTAGACATTAATGGCCGTGTGTTGAGTTATTTTGAGGGGACAGCAAATTTACAATGTTATATAAGCTGTACCCTCACTACTTTACATTGTAGCAAAGTGTAATTTCTTCAGTGTTGTCACATAAAAAGATAATAAAATATTTACAAAAATGTGAGGGGTGTATTCACTTTTGTGAGATACTGTATATACAGCATCTGTGCTTCAAGTTATTCTGTCAGCGGAACAAACTTCATATAATGCCTATATGACTTCAAAGCATCTACATGTGTGCCATGGCACCTCGAGAACCTGGAAACTCATCTTATGAAAATCTTGGCTTTTCCAGAGAAAGTCCAGTCCATGGCCCATCCGACTCCTAAACAGTAATTTTCAAGAAGTGGCAGAGGGCAAGCCAAGGCTTGATGTTGTCTCTCAAGCCCTGTATACACAATTGGTTTGTCTGATGAAAACGGATCGATGGACCATTTTCATCGGACAAACCGATTGTGTGTGGGCCCCATTGGTTTGTTTTCCATCGGTGAAAAAAAATATAGAACTTTTTTTAAAAAAATCATTGTCTGTGTGGAACTCCATCGGAGAAAAATCCATGCATGTTTAGAATCAAGTTGACGCATGCTCGGAAGCATTGAACTTCATTTTTCTCAGCACGTCGTAGTGTTTTACGTCACTTCACGCTACGTCGGATTTTTGACTGATGGTGTGTAGGCAAGACTGATGAAAGTCAGCTTCATCGGATATCCAACGAAAAAATCCATCGGATTAGATTCCATCAGATATCCGATCGTGTGTACAGGGCATAAGAAGAAAATTACAAAAAATATGTTGTCAGTGAACTGGGGAACTTCACACATGTAAATGTATCTGCTAACAACTGTAGTTACTGGAACGAAGTTATGTAGGCAATTTATAAAGTTTATTCTACCGATAAGTTGGTTTGCTTAAAGGGAATGTATAGTCATTTGTTTTTTTTTAAATATTTATGTAAAAGGATCAGCTTGATGTACACAACCTTAAATATACTTTAATGTTTTAAAAACAGTGTTTTTCTGTCTAATTTTAAATCATATATGTACATGGTGGCAGCCATATTTGTGCTTTACATACACAAGTTCTGCTTCTGTGCTGCAGAAATATAAATGACTGCATTGAATTGAATTAATCACAGAATTAAACAAATTTAATTCTTTTTAAAGTCTTTAGTCGTGTCGCAGTATACAGAAACAGGATCTGTTTTCAGAAAAGCTTCACTTTTTTAATTGAAAAAAAAACATCCTTAAAGGCAAAATTCACTTTTATGCCATAGCAGTAGGCCATGAGTGCCAACTCCAAAGCCTAGCTGAAAAACTCCCATTGTAAGCAATCAGCTTTGTCTTGCCTAGTAGTTGGGTGCACTAATAGTCACCTCCAGCACTTAATCCTGCCGCTACTGGGGAGAGCACACTGTGGATGCATGGGTTTAGAGTGAGGCAGAGCGCTCAATACTGTGATGCTGAGAGCGGGTGCTTGAGGTATAGTGTGACCCAGCCTCTTGGTAGGACTTTATTGACTTTATTGCTTAGAATGAAAGAAGCCGCAGGGGGGGTGATGAGAACAAGTCCGTAGAACTTGAGCACAGTAATAAAAACTTTCCTCTTGTTTCTTTTGACTGGAATTCATTGACCATTTTTTGACATGCATCGATCAGAATTAATTTGGTACCTTATTTTTGATCTCTTTACATGTATACCATAAAATATTATTGCACCTATATTTCTCACTTTAAACTTTCTCCTTAAGCACTTGTTCATCCCAGGCCATTGAAGTAACAGGCATTGGTAGAACACTTTACATGCATTGATGTGCTGCAATTCCGTTCATTTTAAATGGCATCCCCAACACACTTCAAAAACACATTTCAGTGCACAAGAAAACAGCACAATGTCCTCCTATACATTGCAGTGCACTAAGATGTAAACATCACCTATTTTTTTCATGCACTAAGGTGCATTGCAGTCAATTCAGTTTGAATGGGCTGCCTAATGCTGCGCACTGTAACATGTGTCAGAGTACTGGGTTGTGGTGTGAATGGACCATAAATGATTTGTTGAGGCATTACCTAAATTTACCCAAAAGATCCCTCTTTTCTTTTATCTATAGTGAGAACCTGCTTTTTTTATTCAGCCCTTTTAACGTGCTGTGCTGAGATGGTATAGTTGTCAGGATACATGCCACCATAGATACACATACCTTGTTTATTCTCAATGTTTAGTCACATCCTGGCAGGAGAAGGTAAGCTATGCGAAGCCGCCTTAGCCGTGATTCACACGTGTCAAATCACATGTCAAATCGGCGGCAATTGCACCATCCTAATCGATTCCAAAAAGGAGTTTCTGTACTACTTTTTGCGATTTCGGCCGAAAACGGGACTGACAAGTGGGAGTGAAATCATGCGAGTTCAGCTGAACTCGCACGGCTTGACTCCCGCAGCCCAGTGTGTGCCTAGGCTAAATCCCAGAAAACCTGACCTGTCTGATTGACATTTCTTCCAAGAGTCGGCCAGTTGATGTGTGTCTGACCTATAGACATCAGACTGTTACCCAATCTAGCCAAAAGCAGCCAAAACCAGGCCAATGTCATCATGTGTCTGTGTGCTGCTAAAGTGGTTGAAAGAGATGCTTTAAATCTACTCTACATATATACATTAAGTAATCAAAATATGGTACAGCAAGCATGTCAAACTGGAATAATACATTCAAATATTACAACAAAAACTTACAATATGTCATTACAGTGTAGTTTCCCCTTAAAACAAACAAGCTTTATATGCTCGACTTTCAGAGGTAAATGACTTGGTGCTCCAGGGAGATTTTGTGTATGAAGAAGAACATCCTACTGTAAAAACACATTGTAGTAGATTTCCAGCACTGCAGAAGTATTTTGTTGTCTCTTAGGATCACAATGTTATTATGTTTCTGTCCATCTTTACATGCATGAACCTATATACTTCAATAACTGGATGTTGAAATTTTATCGAGGCTGTGACCTGAAAATAAAAATGTTCTAAGAGAAATTTTTGATTACACAGGATGTCAAGAATGGTAAAATACGAACGTGTTCCACCATGCCAATGTTTACACCCGGGGAAGAGAGAAGTCATCCCTGGTGAGATTTAATTACCAGATTACATGTCTGTATGAACCTTTGCAAACTCACAAATTGTAGTGAAATGTCTGGATTTATAGATAGTGGAACGTGCTGAGGTGCCTGCTTATATCTCCTTAAATAGGAGATAACAATAGAACATTATCTGAAAAAAAAATTCAGATCACAAAAGTGACATTTATAAATAAAATACCACTGTTTGCCCTCTCATATCTTCAAGAGCTAACCCTACATAGACACAGACCTTAGTGTGATACTCAGCTCTGTATCTTGCCCATGCTTGATCCAGCATCTTCCTCTTCTACTAACATAAGGGTTTAGTACAGAGCATAGAGTTCTGCCACAGAGTATAATGGACTACCTGCAGACAAGTATATATGCAAACACTGAAGCCTCGTACACACGGCCGAGGAACTCGACAGGCGAAACACATAGTTTTGCTCGTCGAGTTCCTTGTGAGGCTGTCGAGGAACTCGGCGAGCCAATTTTCTCCATTCTCGTCGAGGAAAAAGAGAACATGCTCTCTTTTTGGCTCGACGAGTTCCTCAACAGTTTCCTCGTTGAAAAATGTACACACGATCGTTTTTTGCCGAGAAACTCGGTCGTGTGTACGAGGCTTTATAGTCTGTGGTGAAACTAGCACGTGCACTACTAAGCAATCCATTGCCTAGAAGAAGGGCAAGTTGCTGCATAAAATTAGAGCAGCCTACAGATGTGTATGACCTGAGCTCTGTGTTTTTTAAGGTTTGGCATGAGTTGGGTGGGAAGGAGAATTTGGTTGTATTTTATTAACCATTTCAGCTTTATTTTAAGAATTCCTGAAGTTTTAACTGGGGCTAGTATTTTTAAGTGTTTGGAGGAGGCATGGTCCTCCACCCGGCATTTACTTGGAAGCAAGGCTTAATTTAAGATTAGGCACATAAGACTTGTGTCTATACATGAAAGAGATATAGGGTTAACAGAGCGGGTTTCTCTTGTCTTACAAGCTTTCCCTGTGATGTCCTGAGATGGTAATGCCTATCTTCTAATACCTCTTGACAGCTATTATCTAAACCTGAACCTGATTACCAATGCTTCATGTGTATACTCACCAATTTGCACCTTAGAAATCCTTTAATATCTGTGCTTTATGTACTCTCTGTACATGTATTTTCTATCTGAAATTACTTTAATTAAACAAGATTGAACAAATTTTTTTCTAATATTACAGTATTAATATATCATTTGATTTAATCAGGAGAAGGCAAACCACATTTAAAACATCCCATATCTCCCTTATTATATGTTGTATTATACCTTACAAGATACCCTGTCCGTTTTATTTAAATATGACTCTCTCAGTGCTTATTGTGATCTTACAGATCCGGATGTACCGTAACTCCTACAGTATTTAAGGGGATCGCTACACAAGATTTAATCTTTGGGACACCCACATCCTTCTGATCTTGGTATACCCTGTAGTTCAGGGGTGTCCAAACTTTTTTAAAGAGGGCCAGATTTGATGAAGTGAACATGCATGAGGGCATTTTGCCTGACATCCTTTGAACCATTAAAATTAAATGCAAACTGATATACTGCCCAACAAGAAATCTCTTGCCCTTGTGGTGAAGGGTGGGCTTGGGCATGTTATTTGGATATACCGTATTTATCGGCATATAAAAAGGCACAAGCATGTAACGCGCACCTTCACAGGGAAGTTTCAGGGATTTTTTTCAAATAAAGAACTGTGAAGAAAAATAAGAGTCAGTGCCCATCAATGCAGCTTAAACAGTGCCCATCTGCAGCCTTACCATTGCCATAAATGCTGCCTCACAAGTGCCATGAATGCAGCCTCACCATTGCCATGAATGCAGCCTCACCATTGCCATCAGTGCAGCCTGATCCATGCCCATCTGCAGCCTCGGAGAATCTCCTGTTTACTCGGCGGCCTCTTTAATACAAAGTCCCACCTCATATGATAGACAAAAAAGTCGTCCAGTGCCAGCCCAGGAGACAGGACTTCCTATTACAGAGGTTGCCGAGTAAACAGGGGATTCTCCTCTATGTAATCTGATGGCACTTGTCCCGCCCCCCTCCCTGCCCCCTCCGAGGCTGCCAGAACTGAACGATAAACATGGTATATATCATTTGTGGCCCCCCCAACACTGTGCTCTGGGATTCGTTGGGGGCCACAAAAGATATATATATCCAAATTACCAGCGGGGTATTAAACTGAAACACGGGCCGCAATTGTCCAGCGGGCCAGACTTTGGACTTGCCTGCTGTAGTTGAACCCAACTCAGTTCTGTGATTTTTTATAGGTATTTATGGAGGTGGTGGTTTATGCAAAAATTGGCTTTGTGTCCCAAAAAATGATATATAATGTTCTAGAAAATCAGCATAGTAATTAGTTACACAGTGTCAGTGCATTTTCTAAAAGGGCAATTATGCTAAGCAGAGCTCTGACAAGCCTTCAGTATTGAAAAGGAGATCAATAACTGTTTTACAATAAAAGTGTAAAGGTTGCATATTTTTGTGATCTTTTATATATTTATTAATTACAAGTACATATATAGTGCTGTCAATTTAGACAGCACTTTACATATTTATTTATCTTCCGTTCATGGACGGACACAGCAGCCTTTGACCTTAGGGTTATATCCGCTCTCCTGAAGGAAGCAGATATAACCCTAAGGTCAAAGGCTGCTGTGTCCGTCCATGAACTCAGAGAAATGGATTTTACGGTGAGTCCAAAAATCCTATTTTTACATTCACAACAGTCCCTGTGCCCAAGGAGCCTACAATCTAAGGTCTCTAGCTCACATTCATACATACACATATTCGGGCCAATTTAGACAGGAGCCAATTAACCTACCAGCATGTATTTGGAGTGTGGGAGGTAACCGGAGAACCCGGAAGAAACCCACACAAGAAAAGGGAGCACATGCAAACTCTGTGCAGGTAATGCCATGGTTGGGATTCAAACAAATTACCCTTTTGCTGCCACGCAGAAGTGCTTTTTTTTTCCAAAAATTATTAATGATAGTCATATTTTGTAAGCAGAGATAGTGTGATATATTTTCTTGTGGTTTAAACTTAGGTTGTCAAAGTAGAATTGTATTGATTTTTTATATTTTTTTTTAGAAAACCATGATGATGAAAATAAAACAAATTTACATTGAGGGTAGCTAAACATACTTTAAATCTCATGGCTACTGATATTCTTTTCCCTTACTCATCTCCCACCACCATGGATTAAGTGCTTTTTTCCACAATTGTATACACTTCCATAAATGAGTGTGCTCATTTATTATAGGAATACGAGTGATGCATCAAAGGAGAAGAAGAGTGAGGTTGAAGATGGAAAAACACAGCGAATCACACAGATTGTACATAACGAGCAGGAAGGTTACTCCACCGTGGACTCTCCTGAGGAAAACAAAAGGTTCAGCCTCCCATCCCACCTGTACACAGATGAAATAACAGATGATATGACCATTTCACCCTACGCTAGTTTCACTTCCATGCATGACAAGTCAAGACCAGTGCTAGTTGGATGGCTTGATAAACTGTCTCCACAAGGGTAAGTCAAGTTACCATGTTTAACTACTTCAATACAGGGCATTTTCACCCCCTTCCTTCCCAGACCAATTTTTATTTTTCAGCACTGTCACATTTTGAATGACAATTGCGCGGTCATGCAAAACTGTACCCAAATGAATTTTTGGGGGATTTTTTCACCACAAATAGAGCTTTCTTTTGGTGGTATTTCATCACCTCTGCGGGAATAAATATTACAATTTAAAAAAAAAAAAAAACGTTCTTTTCCTCAGTTTAGGCCGGTACGTATTCTTCTACATATTTTTGGTAACAAAAAAATTTGCAATATGCGTATATTGATTGGTTTGCACAAAAGTTATAGAATCTACAAAATAGGGAACAGAATTATGGCATTTTTATTTTTTACTAGTAATGGCGGCGATCTGCGATTTTTATTGTGACTGCGTCCTTGCAGCGGACACATCGGACACTTTTGACACATTTTTTTGGACCATTCACATTTATTCAGCGATCAGTGCTATAAAAATGCATTGATTACTGTATAATGTGACTGGCAGGGAAGTGGTTAACACTAGGGGGCGATCAAGGGGTTAATATGTTCCCTAAGGAGTGCTTCTAACTGTAGGGGATGGGGACTCACAAGGGGAGGAGACCGATTTGTGTTCCTCTGTACTGGGAACACACATTGGTCTCCTCACCTCTGACAGAACGTGGATCTGTGTGTTTACACACACTGATCCACGGTCCCTCAGTGATCGTGGGCAATCGCAGGTGCCTGGCGGACATTGCGGCCGTTCTGAGTGATTCCGCGGGCGCGCGCACCCCCTAGACGGCCGCGAAGCCCAGGATGTCATATGACGCCCGCCCAGGATGGGAGATCCCTCCTGAGGGCATCATAGTACTATGGGCAGGTAGTGAATTGGTTAAATTAAGTTGTTATATGGTTGATTATTCTATTCATATGCTGTAAGCTCTTGAAATTTTTATAACATTCCGTTTTTACCAAAGATCATATATGAAAGAAGAAACACCCAAAAGCACATAAAGTGTTTATAAAAGTAAAACAATTTTTTGAATAACATGATGGTTAAGGATGCACTGATACCCGTTTTTTTCAGACACTTTTCCTCAAGTGCTTGCTGATACCAATTACTGATACCTATTTTTTTCTTGCAGTGCGAATTGAGCCCATACAAAATGAATGGGCTCAAATCGCACCACAAATAATCACACAAGGATGTGGTGCGATTCCTGTCTGAATCACATGTGGTTTTCCACACCGCTCCTGTGTGAACCCAGGCTGAAGTCACTATGACAGGCCTGTGTTCACACAAGAGCAGTGGGGTAACCACATGTGATTCAGACCGGAATCGCACCACATTCCTGTTCAAATCACATGTGATTCTTTGTAGTGCAATTTGAGCCCATTCATTTTGTATGATTTCAAATCACACCGTACGGAAAATTTATTGGGTTTTAGGCAGGGGTTGACAAATTTGCTTGGAATCTAGGAGCCAGCTAAAAAAGTTAGGAGCCAGAAAACGCGCCCCGTCGAGCTTGCGCGCAGAAGCGAACACATACGTGAGCAGCGACCGCACATGTAAACGGTGTTCAAATCACACATGTAAGGTATCGCCGCGATTGGTAGAGCGAGAGCAATAATTCTAGCCCTAGACCTCCTCTGTAACTCAAAACATGCAACCTGTAGAGTTTTTTAAACGTTGCCTATGGAGATTTTAAAGGGTAAAAGTTTGTCGGCATTCCACGAGCGGACGTAATTTTGAAGCGTGACATGTTGGGTATCAATTTACTCGGCGTAACATTATCTTTCATAATATTAAAAAAAATGGGGATAATTTTACTGTTGTCTTATTTAATTAAAAAAAGTGTAATTTTTTCCCCAAAAAAGTGCGCTTGCAAGACCACTGCGCAAATACGGCATGACAGAAAGTATTGCAACGATCGCCATTTTATTCTCTAGGGTGTTAGGATAAAAAATATATATAATGTTTGGGGGTTCTAATTAGAGGGAAGAAGATGGCAGTGAAAATAGTGAAAAATTACATTAGAATTGCTGTTTAACTTGTAATACCAACGGCCACCACCAGATGGTGCCAGCTTACACATCTGGTGGTAATAACTTGTAATACCAACGGCTCACCACCAGATGGTGCCAGCTCACAAAAAAAAAAAAAAATTTTTTTTTTTTTTTTGCCCCCCCTTCCAAGCCAAGTCGCCAGGACCCTATTTCTAGTCGCCATGGCGACCTGGCGCCCAGGATTTGTCGACCCCTGGTTTTAGGTATCGGAGCATTTGCACGAGTACAAGTATCGGTGCAACCCTAATGATGGTTATTCTAAAAGTGTAGAAGAAAAATATTGCTTTGGAATATTTTGTATTTATTTTCAGCTAGCAGGTAAAGCTCTAGCTTCTATTTCACATGTTTACAAGGCTTATCTTAGTGTGTACCTACATTTTTTTATGTTAAAGTGGAAGAAAAGCCTAACTATAACTAATCCTAAAAATGTCCCCCTACCTATTCTGCCTACCCCATATAAAAAAAGATCTATGCACTAACCTATTTTAAATCTGTTCCATTCCAGTCACATGATCCTGCAGCTCCAGGTCCCCAGTGCAAGGGAGTGCTGACAACGGCTGTGAATTCTGAGAGCTGTCACGTCACTCATAGGCTCCCATGACCCAGCCATTGTTGGCACTCCCTCCTGTCACCTGCAGCAGCAGCTCCTTTACACAGACAAGCTGAAGCTGCACGATCATGTGACCAGACCAGAGCTGATAATTAATAGGTAAGTGCACATTTTTTTTGATATACAGGATGGACAGAATAAGTAGGAGGTTAGGTGAGGGAACAATTTAAAAAATAATTACCGTAGTTATGCTTTCTTCCACTTTATGTGCATGCATGCTACAAAGTGGGGTTGATTTACTAAAGGTATATAGGCTGCTCACAAAGAATACCCAATCACATGCAAAGAATGTAAAAAAGTAGCATGTTTGCTTGCGTCCGACTGGGGGGGGGGGGTTGTTACTGTTTGCTGCCCCCCCCCCCCCAAAAAATTTTTTTTTACCACCAGCCGCCACTATAGAAAACTAAGAAAATGGTTCTTCTTGCCTGCAGCAAACTGGTCAAATTTTTTTTAGCCTAGGAAAATCCACTTAACTAAAGCTCAAAAACTGCTTTTATGACAGAATCCTCAGTTTGGAAAAAATTACCCCTTTTTCTGCTCTATATAGCTCCTATATACAGAGTTTCTATATCTAGTTTCCTTCATATATGTCTGATGTGGTGCAGGTAAGATTGTCATTAGTGATGAATATTATAAAGCTAGGTTGTCACCCTCACAATCAAATAGGACCAGTATACCATAATCAAACAAAAAATACCAAAGTTAGGATATCAAAATAATACATTCGACTAGGGAGACAATTGGACGTAGGACCCCTAGCAATCAAATACCTAGGGAACAGGCAATATGAAATCCAAAAGATTCATAGAACACTAACAGTAGTCAAAACCGCACCTGAGGTTGACCAGTGTATATAGTATGGTCCATCGGGCCAGGCCACAATTTAAAAGCCCTTCTATCCAATATCCAATGGCAAAGCTGACCGTTGGTAGTGAAAGTGGCTATGAACAAAATAGAACGCCCCAGGAAAGACAAGAGGTGAGAAATTGGTCCAACATGTAGCTGAGGGACAGAAATAAGAAAAACAGATAATAAGAAAAAGAAAGAGGGAAGAAAGACAGGATAGAAGAAAGAAAATAAATGTTGGGAGGAGCCATGAGAGAGGGGTGGGCCCCTGGGAGTCCTTGGCATACACAGCTGAGCACAATGAGGATTCTACGAGTCCAAAAAATGTGAGGGCGGGCACATCAATGGAAACTGATCTAACCAGGGTTGCCATATGCTCAGAAATTTGTCCTGAGTGTCTGTGAGTATCAACGTGAGCTTTTTGTTTACCAACGTCTCATGCACCCGTCGCTTTACCTTTTGCTATTTCTTGCAGGAACTATGTTTTCCAGAGAAGATTTGTAAAGTTTGATGGAAATAATCTAATGTACTTCAGTAATGACAAGGTAAGTGGCTCATTTGCATTCACATTGAGTAATAGAAGGAAGGAAGGCGTGATTGGTAGCAGGCATATCATAACAATTCTAAACCATGTGATGAAAATTAGAGCCTGTGACTTGTTTGATAAGAGGTGTGAATAACAGTGAATTTAAAAGCAATTGTGGCGTGTCACATGGCTACTCGTTGACACCCAAATTGATGCATTTATAATAGACATACCACATACACATCTTGCATATAGCACCATCTTAGCACCATTTGCTCTGTGGTAAACAGAAGCGGGCCCTTATACTTTTTTTAACGCCTTTTCAGATTTGAGACTACTCCCTTTTCCTACTGGCTCTATAATGCTTACTCATTGCCATTAGCATTATCTGGTCTTGGTGTTAAACAGTTTCCCTTCCAAGGTTTGAGAACTTCAGATCAGTGTACCTCATCTTAAATCCATACAGTGACTTTTCCATTTGTTTTACTTCTCACTGACATGTGTGCGTTACTGGAACCTCCGTCATAATGGGCCAGTATACAGTATATAAACACATTCCAACATTCCTATACAAATGTCTATTTACTTTTTCAATAGTTTTTTCCTTTTTCCTTTAACCTTGACTCTTCTGTTTTCTCTTGCTATGCCATAGGAACTGGAAATAAGGTAACTTAATGGGGATGTCACTGGTGCTAAAATACTAATTTTGTCCAGACTGACATTTGTAAGCAGTAAACTTGATGCTTTTCTTTGTGCATATTCTGCATGTGTGCCAACAGCCTGCAATTCAGTAATGTGGGCAGGAGGTCAACTACATTTTATGATATTAAAAGACCTATTTTGCAAGCGTACATATAAAGTCAAAAATTAAAAGAGGGAGTGGCTGGGCATACTGCTATGATGCAATATAAGACACCCAGGGTGTCTTTATTTTAGTTTTGCTTTTAATACCCTTAGATCATCCATAGATCTGAAGGCATTCTACTATGCAGATGTTGGCCCATTCTTCAGATCGACAGCAATGCTCTGCTTACTCCAAACTCCCCTATCTGACTTTTGGCCAGAGGGATTATCTGTCACAGAAAAACAAAGGAATTGGAAGTGGGGCCAAGTAGGAATCAGGTCAAATTATGTATATGAGAAAAGCCTAGGATTTGAGGATCTAGGATGAGGTCTCCATACTTTCTAAACAAAGGGCCAGTTTACTGTCCTTTGGACTTTAGGGGGCAGGACTGTGACCAGTAGGAGTAGAAAATACCTCTGCATCAGTGGGAGTAGACCATGCTTTAGGCTTGGTGGTTAGTGGGAGGAAAATAATACATAGCACTTATGGTCAGTAGGAGGAGGAGTAGTGCCCCATTGTTGGTGTCAGTTGTAGGTATTATGCACCACTGTTGATGTCAGTGGAATGATTGGTGCCTCATTGTTGGAGTCAGTGGAATGAATAGTGCCTTGTATCAGTGGGAGCTACAATGCCCCAAGGGGCAGAAAAAGGCAAGCAAAGGGCCACATCTGGCCCATGGGCTGAGGTTTGGAGACCACTGATCCAGGAGAACATATGAAGGAAACTAAAGAAAGGTGTGGGTACTTGGAAGTACGTGATATTCATCTTTAGCACCCCTGTGGTAGGGTACAACTAACTTCTGATTTCCTGTGTAGAATAAATAACAATTTTAGGTGTTAGATTTACAAATGTATCAAAATACCTAAAAAAAATTGTGATTTAAAGATATTTGTTACAGTTTTGCCTATAGAGCAGAATTTATCATATTATAACAATAAAATTCAATTCACGATTTAGGAGATGTTTTACTAACACGTCAGTCTTTGTTTGCGTGAATAATAGTTTGATCAAACAAGAATAATCTGTAAATTGGTGTTTTTAAAATGTATGTAAACCTAACAATAACACACTTTCCATACCAGGCTGCTCCGTCATAGAGAGTACAGTGAGTGATGATTGTTACCTTAGGACAGGAAGTGTGTTACTGGCAGTTTCAGTAGGTGAAAATAAAGGAAAGAAGCACAAAAATATAAAACCAAAAATAAATTGCAGCCCCACATCTAATAAGCGGTAATATCTTACATTTTTTGTTCTTGGGTTTAGATAAACTTTGAAAGCATTAAACATGTTTAACCTGTTCAATTAACCCCCCTGGCGGTATTCCCGAGTCTGACTCAGGGTTACATTTCTGTGCTGCGATCGGTAACCCCGAGTCAGACTCGGGCTCGCCTCGCTGAATCCACAACTAGAAAACAGCGATAATAAATTATAATCACTTGCAGAATTGTGCGATAGCGATTTGTGGGGAAATTCGTCATAAAAAAATAAGTACGTAATGACAGTGACAATTCTGCAACTGAGCAAATTTCAGTGATTTTGAGTTGATTACATTATTGAATAATTTTTATTATAATTATATTATTATTTGTTATAATTATTTATTATATTATTTATAATTTTGTTTTAAAAAAAAATGTCATACCCGGTATGCCTACTAGACTCTTGTTTGGACAGATTTAAGTGAGTTATTCCTAAGAATTACAGGCCTACAGTATAAAACGCCAAATTTCCTTGCAAATAATGGTACCGCTTTCAGCACCTTTTTTTCTGAAATAATCATACCGCCAGGGAGGTTAAAGAGGTTTTCAAGTGGTAAATAAAAAACAAACTTTTACAACCCCTTGAAGAAGGTAAACTGCAATTTATTTCATTTTTGGTTTTGGATTTATTGCTGGCTTGTGAATTGTTGATTACTGGCTAAAAGCAAATTAAGACTAGATACTTTCAGACTTCACAGAGACTCTGACTGATGGATTTAGGGAGTACAATATGTTGGCTAGGTTGGATTATTGGCATTTTTCCATACACCACTCCTTGAACATGCATCCTGATAGTGGGAAGAAAGTTTAAATTGTCTCTTATCATTACACTGCTGTCTCAAATGTATGGCTTGTTTTCGGTACAAGGAGGAATTTCTATTGACTCTTTTCTTTCATATCTTAGGACATATATTCTAAAGGTGTGATTCCACTGACCTCCATTGAAATGGCTCGCTTAACGAAGGAAAATAAATTTGAAGTGGTCACTAAACACAGAATTTTTGTCTTTCGAGCTGAGTGTGAAGGTATGCTAAAGTATTGTTACACAGTAAGATGCTCCTAATTTGTACAAGAGCGTCAGTTTGGTGGTTAGCATAATGGCCTTGCAGAGTTTAAGCATACAGTTTTCTTATATTTGTGTAGGTTTACTCTAAAGCCGCTTACACATGACCATTTTTCATGTCATGGGAAAAACAACGTTTTTCTCGACGCGATTCTTGTCAAGCCTGCCTTGCATACACACGATAGTGAAAAAAAAAATGCTCGAGCAAAGCACGGTGACGTACAACACGTACGAGGGCACTATAAAGGGGAAGTTCCATTCGGATGGCGCCACCCTTTGGGCTGCTTTTGCTGATTTTGTGTTATTAAAAGTTTGGTGAGAAACGATTCGCGCTTTTCAGTCTTCGTGCTTTCCAGTCTGTTACAGCGTGATGAATGTGCTATCTCCATTACAAATGCTAGTTTTACCAGAACGAGTGCTTCCGTCTCATAACTTGCTTCTGAGAATGCGCGTTTTTTTCCCATCGTTGAAGCCTACACACAACCATTTTTCACAACGTGAAAAACGACGGGAAACAGAGCATGTTCTAAATTTTTAATGCCCATTTTTCACGATGAGAAAAATGCTCTGCAGCCCACACACAACCTTTTTTATCGACCATTTTAAAAATTTGCATTTTTCTCACCATGATAAACGGTCGTGTGTACGCGGTATAACATTCCACAAATGAAACAAAAGAAAGATAAAAGTGTGCCAAACATAATCCCAATTGAAGGTGACCGCACAACCTCAGTAAAATCACAAAAGTTTATTCACATCATTATTAGTTAAAAAGAATATCATAAAATCACAGTATTATCATATCGGTAATCCCTGAAAGAGAGCTAATCCTGCTTGGCACTGACTATCAAGAATAGATAATACTAGGTGGTATCAAAAAGTTTTGAGGCTGGCTCTGTTTATACACTATCACCATCAAAACAGTCCCCTTGCACCCAGTGTTCCTGCCACTGGAATGTGTTCTTTTATTGAATCGTGTCAAGCTCTTGTGTTGCCATCTGTTGGCATGTTACAAAACTAGTCTCGAAACTTTTTGATAGCAACTCGTACATAAATATTCATAAGGTTATAACATCATGTCACAGATGGCCAGATTGCAGGATTATGGTCATGGTTCTCAATGCGTTTTGCCTTTTAATTGCTTCATCAGGTGACCAAGTGTATGACCATAATGTTGTGTGAAAGGCACTACAACCAGGTAGGAAATACATCAGACCACCCAGGATCAGGACAAGCACAGTGGGCTGTGGATAACAATATAGGACCCCTCTTAAGCAGCCAAAACTGTACAGCTCTATGGTAGATAGGAAACCCCCATATTCCAAAATATGGGCCTTTTTCTCATGTATATATATAAGAGTCAGAGGCATGCTTAAAGAGGAACTGCAGTCTTCGCACATATTTTGTGATAAAAATATCTTTGCCATTCTGAAGCTTCCCTCCAACCACTTGGAGGGAAGCCAAATATATGCCAAATATGCTGCAGAAATCTCCCTCCACTGAGTTTGGCTGCATCCATTTTAACTGTGGGCAGCTGAAGCTCATCGGACATTTGTTGTCAAAGTTTGAGAGCCTTCACAGCAAACATTTGTCCGATGAAGCATACACACGGTTGGATTTTCCCATCAAACAGGTCCGTCGGACAATTGTTGGAATCGAGTCACATTGCAAGTCAATTAAAAAATCGCTAATGAAATAGAGAACTTTTGTAAGTAGCCATTTAAAAATGCTTGAATTTTCTGTGATTTTACGTACAATTTGTTTTTAACTTGTGATGGAATTTCTATAAAATATGGATATAAAACTCACAGAGAAGACTGGCAAAAACCTTTGCCACTTTTAATAAAAAAACATGGCCATAAATAGCCCAATCCCACTCGCTTCCAATTTAACAGTCCTGTGCAACACTTGGATAACAATTGAAAGCTCCTCCTCACATGTGGAGGACTGTTAAAGTGTGTGCTATGCAACTTCTTCCCTCTCCACCAATCAGATGTAAACTTTAAAGTATACATGCAGGGCAAAGCATCAAGTTCACTTTGCCCCCCTCTGCATAAACACGTAACCACATTTCCTTGGCTAGCCCACTCCTCATTCATCTGCTAAAAGCCAAGAAAACACCCGATACTTTCTGGTATGCAGCAGTATGTGCTCCACTCCCCTTGCGCTCATGTGCCATTGCTGGTGTTTGGTGATTGGCCCACTGCTTTTACACAAGGACATGGATGGAGTCCTTCGTATAGTGAAAGCTCAAACTATCAGCTTGGAGTTTACATAAGCTAATGAATGAAGGACATATAAGCTGCTGGAAATGGTTGCATTGAAGTGAACCTAAACAAAAAACAGTGGAATGAACTGATGAACAACAGCTATGAAAAACTGAAGCTTTAACTTTTATTTTGTGTGGAGTGTACCTTTATTAGCCAGGAACACTAGATATATTGAACCTCAGAAACAGTCTCATGAAACCTTCCAACAGTAGATCTTGGTGGCTTCCTGCTTCCTGACTTTTACTGCATTAAATTAGGACTTCCTGTTCGGCAGAGCAGGATGTCTGGATGTCATTCAAAGAAACGTTTCTCCTTAGTGTAAGCAGATGACAGAGTATTGTTTCAGGCTAACAATTGCTTTGTCCCCAATATTCTATTTCTGAAACATTTGTTTTAACTTTGTCATGTATACTCATTTGTAAAAGTCTCCTTTTATAGAGTCATATCATACAATAAAGAAGTTTTAGCAAGGAAACAACTAAAGTACATATACGTCTATTCTTTGCAGAAAGATTCCTTATATACTGATAGAAACGAAATACCCATACATGACAGATTTGGTTATATTACATCTAATAATAAGATAATAATAATAATAATCACAATAATGTCTGGTGCACACGATCAGAAAATCAGACGAAAAATACAGCTTTAGAAGCAATCGTACGATAATCTGTTCTTTAGTACACAGCTTTTGAGAGCCGAACACGACAGTTCATGCTACATTTTTTCCAAAGGGACGAACACGAAAATGTTTGTTGTACGACACCATAACATATGATATTCGATCTAATCAGTACAGTACTCGAACGAAAAAAAATCGAAAGATCAAGACCACACATGCTCAAACTACAGAATTACAATACAATACGACACATGGCATCACTTCCAAAGTTGTATTCTGTCGTATGAGAGTTTTCGTAACTTAAGTAACCTCTTAATTTTCAATGTGAGACTAGCATGCAAAAGAAAAAGAACTATAATTTATCCAATATTCTAATTGTGTGTAACAATAATAATGTTACTTTATGGGTAACAGATGTCTGCCTGTGCTGTAAATTGCAAGGAAACTTGGGCATCAAGCGTTTGCATTCGTCTTTTTAAAAGGTTTGTATTTTTCTTTTTTCTTTGGACGAACACATCTAAAACTAGGTGAAACGTTGTTATTGACTTTAAACAAATAGGATTTTAAGAAATAATGTAACCTATGTCAATATGCAAATTCCTTAGCTCAAAGGAGTGAATGGTGCTCAACGATCCAGAACAAGGTGAAAGAACAACGCATGTTTAATCCTCGCTCACGCTCAAGTTGTCTTCTTTTCGGTCAGAAATTTGGCTACCTGGAACTCAAAGGATATAAGTCAAAAATATATGCCGTTCTCACTATAGATCAACTATGGATTCATAAGAATGAACAGGTAAGCAATATTAGATATGATGCTCTTTTGTAGTATATCGAAAAGTCAAATTTCGGACCAGAGCTAACTAAGCTTAAAATGGCTCCCATCTACCTTCATATACTTACCAAATTTTTAAGATGCTCCATTCTAGACACGTGATCTCTCCAGCGGCTTGTTTTAGGGGAGAGGAGAGAGCACTGACAACAGATCCATATAGAAACAGTACCCCCCAAAAATGTACTCAAGGGACTTTAAGGGCAACTAATAACCAGCAGAATTATAGAAATATAGAAATGTTATTAGAAATATAAAAATGTGGTGCATACATCACTATATATCAATGTACATAAAAACAATAGGAGAATTGGATCATATAAGTATAATTTTCCTAGTAATGATCTCGACGCATTTCAGGACCAATTAGGAGTCCTTTGTTCAGGACAACAGACAGATATGTCTAGCCTGGAATTCCACTTTAGGCCAAAAGATTAAGGAGTGGCTGGAACTCTTGACAAGTTTGACACAGTGAGAAATGAGAGGCTCTCCAAAGTAATGTCTCTCAATTGCCATTGTAACAAGCGTCCGCCTTGAAGATATTGCTGACTCAATGACAAATCAAAATGTTAGCGTTTGACCTGTTTTCAGTACTGGTGACAATGGTCATCAGGACAAATAGAGAGGGTTTATTTCCCCAGCAAGAAAGCAATAAAAACCCGACCTGACTTGAGGTTCTAAACATACCTTACTCTGTAAAAAAAAAAAAAAAATGGCTTTAAATTTAGGTTTTGGGTGAATTCACACATCGGTGACAGTCTTTTTTACTGTGTTGTAAAATGGCTGTCACTGCAAGGACACCCAGAAAACATTTGTTTTATGTGTGTCCAATTCACACTGCAATGCAGCCTGAAGCTGCAGCACACTGTACAGAATTGCATGGCACTGTACAGCAACGCAGTGCATCAAAATGAATGAAGTGTACTTTTGTACACTTCAAAGTTTGTACAAATAAAAAAAAACAGGGAGCTGTGTCAATGCTTGAAAGCGGAGGTCCCCCCGTTTTTTTTTTTTTTTTAAAAGCCAGCAGCTACCACTACTGCAGCTGCTGACTTTTAAAAAATGGACACTTACCTGTCCAGCGTGCCCGTGATGTAAGCAGACGAGGTGAGGGTGAGGGAATCAGGAAGTGAAGCCTTGCGGCTTCACTGCCCGATTTTCTACTGCACATGTGCGAGGATCACGGCGCGCCATCACTGGTCCCCGCTCTCTCCTGGGAGCAGTGTTTCCCAGAAGACAGCGGGGGGTAACGCGACGAGGCTGGACTCCCGCGGGAGTCAGAACCTGGAAGTGGTGCAAATACCTGTCTTAGACAGGTATCTGCATCCCCCTTCCCCTGAAAGGTGCCAAATGTGACACCGGAGGGGGGAGGGATCCAAAAACGGAGGTTCACTTTTTGTGTGAACCTCCGCTTTAAATCGGGCACCACACTGCCCCCTACCACAGTTGGGAACAGACAGCTGCTGGAGAAGTAAAGTACTATGGCAGCTGTCTGTTTTAGCTGGACAATATTATCTATCTTGTCCAATAACTTTGTATTCTGAGGAAGACTGTTCATGGCTGTTAAGACTTGCTCCATAGACATTAGATGGATAGACATGAAGATTGTCATCTATTATCTTTTGAGAACCTTAATAGGCATCATAAGTTATATAAAAAAAACATGGGCAATTATATGGAAACATACATTTTGTTAACTCAACCCTTAAAGGGGCTGTAAAGACAAAAATATTTTCCTCTTAAATTAAAGTCTGACAGTAGCTGATAAAGTATAAAGTAATGTTTTACATTATAACTAGTTTGATATCTGTTGAAATCGAGCTGTTTTATTCACCTCTGTCACTCCTGAATCGTTATTCTCACTGACTTCCTGGTTTGCGGTGCGCATTCATTCTTGCTAGTTCTCATTAGGCTTAGCCTCCATGCCTGTGAGGGATAAGAGAGCATCTTCACGCAGGGCTGTAGTCATAGGGAGGGGGTGAGCACATTCTGCTTTCCACCATGCAAAACAGCTCAGATGCTGGTGGAAAGCAAGAAGAGGAGAGACAGGAAATGGCATTTTCAAACCTGGATTACTGTATTTTGGAGGTCAAAAGGAAAAACGAGGTAAGTGATATTTAAATGCTCTAGCTTACAGCAATCAATTGATCTAATAAAAAACTAACCTTTAGTGTTCCTTTAAACATATTACATAAGAATTTTTTCTTGGTATTAAAAAAAAGGAAGCAAGCATTTTCTTTTTGTAGACATAACTGAAGTAACAGTAGGGGGAGTGGGGCTAAATGTCGATAACTTGTATGTAGAAAGTTTTAGTTCTGTGAGTACAGCGACTGTTGCATTGTCTGTTTTGCAAAGCAAGGACATTCTTTCTACATCAGTAACCAAGGATAAAATAGCATACAGCTAGGTACTGATTGCCTTCAGAAGGAGGTCAACAATGGCATCCTCCCTACAAGACAGGTTTTCTTTATAACAGATCTTGCACCAAAAAAAAACAAGGTACCACTAGTCAGTATTCCCACCCCTAAATGTACAAACGCTATAAAAAAGCAAACACAACTGAAACATCAGCAGAGAAAGATTCCACCCCGGTTAAGAGCCTGCTGCCTAAAAACTGGGGATGTTTCTCAGTCTTGGTGCAGCCTTCTGGGAAAAGTAAGGATCCCAAATTCAAAATCTGACAAGAATGTGCTACTGTACTGTGCAGGAATGCATTCTTGTGAGATTTGGGGTGGTCAGCTTTCCCAGGATTCCAGGTGAAAAATTGCTAGACGAATGTCACAAGCATTCTCCCAACTTTTATGAACTTTCCCCATATTTTATCAAATATGATTATTTTCTGTGATTGTCAGCTCCATCTAGTGACCATTATGTTTTTTTTTCCTATTGAGGCACTTCAGGAAAATGCTGCATTATGGGCACTAAATGAAGCTGACGATTATAGTAAGAAATAATATTAGATAAAATATGGGAAAATTGGGTTAATACTTATGACATTCATCCAGCATTTTTTTTTTATATATATATATATAAATGGAACCCTTTTCTCCTTTTGTTTCGTATTGTTTTTTTTTTTTTTTCTTGACACAAAGGCTGCTTTAAGAGGCAAATTCAGAATTTTGTAGAAAGCAACAACAAAAAATAAAGGAAAATAACACAATCTTGTTTAAATGTATAGTATATATTTTAAACTGAAAACAGCTAAATACAAATGAAATCCTGGCAGGAGGAAAGCTGATAAAAAAATGTATACATATTGCACATGCGTTTAGGCACATCAAGTGTTTGAGTGTTGATGGATTCCATTGGCTCAAAAGCCCCTCTCCTGAACACCCTTGTGATAGGTTTTTAATTTTTTAGCCTGTAAAAATGCTCCTCTTCTAATACACCTGTAAATGCATTTGTGTGCATGGACACATAGGCTAACATACACCTGCTTTTATGGGCTGAAGAAAAGGCCAAACGTCTGTAACAGGCATTTTTCAAGGCCTGTGTGCACAAGGCCTTAAAGGTTAAAAACAGTTGGGTCTGATATAACATGACTGTATTTATAAATTAGCTATGCAATGATTATCTATTCCTCCTCGCAGTTTTTCAAAATGGGCAACGGGATGTTTATAATCGATATGAATGGCTCTACTATCCGAGATGCAAGGAACAAGACCTTTGAGCTGATCACACCACATAAAAACTTCAGGTAAATATATAAACTTTCATTCATATCTGTGGTCAAACTTGCATGTTTATTGTGATTTACATGAACGGATAAGCTAGGTAATAGAAAATGGGAGCTCACCTAAAAATGTTAGAGTAAGACAGGCCATAGATAAATAGATTTTCTTTACTTCCGATTCCCCCACCAACACTGTCAGTGATAAAGAGGGAATGCCGCCCGCAGTGCCACTATATTTCTTTATCGTACATCACGGGACACAGAGCGGCATATTCATTACTATATGGGTTATATGGAGTACCTTCAGGTGATGGACACTGGCAATCTCAAAAACAGGAAGTGCCCCTCCCTATATAACCCCCTCCCATAGGAGGAGTACCTCAGTTTTTACGCCAGTGTCTTAGGTGTTGGTCATGGTTTAGCTTGCCTCCACATCCTTGGGATTAAGGTGGGCTAACCGGTTCTGTCCAAAGGCCTCAGTGCTAAAGTGGTCAGCAACCGGACCCCAAACCATTGGGGTATAGCCCATAATGCTTTCTGTCACAGAGAGCTGGACTCTGGGCCCAGAACTTAGAAACCTTTGGGGGCCTAATGTTTCTGTTGCCAGGGTGCTATATGGGCCCAGGACAGTGGATCCTTCATAGGAACCCAGGGCCTGAAGGTCTAGACGCCCCACGGAGATGGGGGAAGATTGGACCTCTTGCTGTGCAAAGTCCTGCGGCATGGAGCAGGAAAGTGAAGGGGAAACTTGCGGAACTTGGTTCGCAGCAGGTTTTGTCTGGGGGAAGGTCACAGCGGGACATGCCTATGGTTTATGCGCTGCATCTGGCAAGGTGAGTCACATATCTTAGGATAGGATGACTCTATATGTGTATATTCCCCATAATTGTGACCTCCCTGGTAGTATTTCAACTGGTGCTAGTAGCATTGAAAAGGGCCTGTGTGTATAGTGACAATTCTCTTAAGAGAAGCCCCTGGGAATCTATTGAGGTTTCTTATGTAGAGAGTGAATGCTCTTACCTGCAAGCCTGCTCAGAGAGGTCCAGGCGGTTGCTGCAGAGAAATAAATGCCGCTCTGTGGATCCTGGCCTGGACGGCAGGATCAGCCTCTGACCTCCTCGTGTGGGCCTCCCCCCCCCCCCCCCGCCGGCGGGCGCGCGCGCGCGTCCCCGTGATATCGGCGCAATTTCGCGCCGTTTTTCTGAAGGGGAAGGGCAGGCCCGTAGGTAAAAGGAAGGGGCGGCCCTTCCAAAAGAGTTCCCAGCTCAGTGATGTGTTGGAACTGAGAGAGGAAGGACCAGAGCGGCAGAGTGGGGCGCCGAGGACACACAGTGGCCAAAGAAGAGTATTACAGTCTTCAAAAAGACTGTCTTTCACCCTAAAGATAGGGTTTCTTTTTCTTTTCAGCAGTTTTTATTGGCAAATACTACTAAAGGGGGACAGAATGGTTTTTCTTTCTTTGGTTTAAAAAAAAAAAAAAAAAAAGAAACAAACCAAGATTAATAAGGAAAGGCATTTTTTTCCCCAGAAAGGGTTTTTGGGCAACAACTATTTATTTTCCCAAACACCATTAAGTAGCGGGCGTACCTCGGTATTGTACCATGGCATCTGGTTCGGAGGGTACAAAAGGTGGGGATTCCCCCAGAGGGTCCGGGGTCTCGGACAAAGTCTTACCGCTACTTTCCCCAGAAGGAGCCTTGGTGAGACCATCGGGATCTGGGGCTGGAGCTGGCACGGGTCAGTCCAACCCTAGGGTGGTCACGGACGAGGTACTGTCCACCTCTCTAAAGGAGATGGAAAAAAGAATGGAAAAGATGATAGCCAAGGCTATGCGGGGCAGAAAACGGAATAGATCTCCGTCGCCCGAGCGTGAACCCTCAGATGAGGAGGTCCCTTCCGCAGAGGAATGGGAAGACCTCTTGGACAAGGACCAAGTAGGTTCAGGGATCGAGGATACGGGTACGGAGGAGTCTGGCGCAGCCTCCCAAGGGGAGAGCTGGTGGGTTCAAGTTTTAACAGACTTGGTCCATAGGACGTTCAACTTGCCAGTACCAGATCTCCAAGTATCAACGGTCTCAGCTTTGGGCTCACTAAGAGCGCCTCAAACCAATGCGGTTTTTCCGATCCATCCTCTACTAGAGGAAGTTATGTTCCAAGATTGGGCCAAGCCAGATAGAATCTTTGTACCACCAAAGAGATTCTCTGCCTTATATCCTATGGAAGAGAAATTTTCCAAGAGATGGGCAGCCCCGGCTGTAGACGCAGCCATCTCATGTGTTAACAAATCTTTAACATGCCCTGTAGAAAACATACAGGTGTTCAAGGATCCGGTTGATAAACGCTTGGAAACGCTACTGAAAACCTCCTTCACTACTGCAAGGGCAGTAGTGCAGCCAGCTGTGGCTGCAATTGGGGTTGCGCAAGCATTATCGGATCAAGCTAAGCAGATGCTTAAACTTATTCCTGCCCAGCAGGCAGAAGAATTTTCGGACGTCCCTAGGGCCATACGCTTTACGGTAGATGCGATTAAGGATTCGATCCAGCAAGCGTCACGTTTATCGTTATCCCTTATCCATATGAGAAGACTCTTATGGTTAAAGAGCTGGGAGGCAGAGCCCCCATGCAAGAAGCTCCTGGTAGGGTTTCCCTTCCATGGAGGACGACTCTTCGGAGAAGACCTGGACAAATACATCCAGACCATTTCAAGCGGAAAAAGTACTCTTTTGCCCACCAAGAAGAAGTTTCGGGGGCCTGCGTTTAAACGACAGTACTCCCTTGGGCAGGGGCCCTCCAATACCAAACAGTATCGACGGCCTCCTGCAAGATCAAATTTTAACAAATCGCAGGGACAGGCCGGCGCAGGCAAGAAGCAGTGGTTTCGCAAGCCAGCAAAGCCAGCCCCCAAGCCGGCCTTATGAAGGGGCGCCCCCACCCTCGAAGGTGGGGGGAAGACTGCGTCTCTTTACAGAGGTTTGGGAGGCCAGCATTCCCGACAAATGGGTACGGTCCTCCGTGGCTACAGGCTACAAACTAGACTTCCTAAAGTTTCCTCCTCCTCATTTTCAGGAGTCAAGAGTACCAAACGATCCGAAGAAGGGAGCCGCATTAATAGCGGCATTGAATCATCTACTCTCTCAGGAGGTAATAGTAGAGGTACCAGTCCAAGAACAGGGGCTAGGTTTCTACTCCAACCTATTCATTATCCCAAAGCCCAACGGCGATGTCAGGCCAATTTTGGACTTAAAAATGGTAAATGCATACCTAAAGGTCCGCTCATTTCGGATGGAATCCGTGCGGTCAGCAGTTGCCGCACTTCAGAGGGACGATTTCATGGCATCCATAGACATAAAGGATGCTTACCTTCATGTTCCAGTTTACCAGCCACATCAAAGATTTCTACGCTTCTCGGTGGCTCTACGTCTCTTCCAATTCATGGCACTTCCCTTCGGGTTGGCTACGGCCCCCCGGGTGTTCACGAAGGTCCTAGCTCCAATCCTAGCCAATCTAAGGATTCAAGGGGTCACGATCCTAGCATACCTGGACGACCTCCTAGTCATAGATCACTCGTCTCCTGGCTTGGAACGAGCAGTGGCCCTCACAGTTCAGTACCTCGAGAGGTTCGGCTGGGTCCTAAATCGAGAAAAATCAGCATTCCAGCCCACAAGGCAGTTGGAATATCTCGGCATGAGATTAGACACAGAACAACAGAGGGTGTTTCTGCCTCTGATAAAAGTCAAAGCCATCAAGGAATTAATTCTACTGGTTCTAAGCAAGAAGGAACCAACTGTTCGCCTATGTATGCGGTTACTAGGCAAGATGGTGGCCACATTCGAGGCGGTACCGTACGCCCAGAGCCACACTCGCATCCTGCAGGCAGCCATCCTGTCAGCCTGGAGCAGGAGGCCACAGGCCTTAGATATCCCTTTGCCGCTCTCATCAAGAGTCCGACAAAGTCTGTGTTGGTGGTTAGACCCTCAGAATCTACTGAAGGGGAAGTCTTTCAGCCCAGTGGCTTGGAAGATAGTAACCACAGACGCCAGCCTAACAGGCTGGGGAGCAATTTTGGATGGTTGCACTCGCCAAGGCACTTGGGCAAAGCCAGAGAAGCAGTTGCCCATCAACATCTTGGAGCTCAGAGCTGCTCGACTAGCCCTCAGGGCTTGGACGTCCAAGTTGCAGGGGTTCCCGGTGAGAATTCAATCGGACAATGCCACGGCAGTGGCATACATAAATCACCAAGGGGGAACCAAGAGTCAAGCCGCTCAGAGAGAGGTGAGCTTGATTCTCCTATGGGCAGAAGCTCATGTGCCCTGCATATCGGCGATATTCATTCCAGGAGTGGACAACCTTCAGGCGGACTTTTTAAGTCGCCAGACTCTGTTGCCGGGGGAATGGTCTCTACATCCACAGGTCTTTCAGACACTCTGCCAGAGATGGGGAGTGCCGGACGTGGACGTCATGGCATCAAGACTCAACAAGAAGCTAGACAGGTTCATATCCCGCTCAAGGGATCCGATGGCCTGCGGAACCGATGCGCTGGTTTGCCCTTGGCATCAGTTCAAACTACTTTATGTATTTCCCCCGCTCCAGTTACTACCCCGCCTGCTGCGCAGGATCAGGGTGGAGCACATACCAGTCATCCTGGTAGCTCCAGCATGGCCCAGAAGGGCATGGTATTCACTAATCCTAAAGATGGTAGTGGGAGACCCTTGGACTCTTCCTCTACGGCCAGACCTGCTATCGCAAGGTCCGATCCTCCACCCTGCCTTACGGCATCTAAATTTGACGGCCTGGAAGCTGAATCCCTGATTCTCAGGGGTAGAGGTCTGTCTCAGAAAGTAATCTCTACCCTAATCAGAGCCAGGAAACCGGTCTCTAGGGTGATTTATTACAGGGTCTGGAAGGCCTATGTAGGCTGGTGTGAGTCCAAGCGATGGCTTTCTCGCAAGTTTACCATCGATAGAGTATTAAGTTTTCTCCAGCTAGGAGTGGATAAAGGACTGGCATTAAGCACAATCAAAGGACAGATTTCAGCTTTGTCAGTGTGGTTTCAGCGGCCGCTGGCCACCCACTCGCTAGTTAAGACCTTCCTTCAAGGGGTCTTACGTATTAATCCTCCAGTTAAATCCCCGCTTTGTCCGTGGGATCTAAATCTTGTTCTGTCAAGTTTACAGAAACAACCGTTTGAGCCGTTGGCTGAAATTCCTTTGGTTCTACTGACAAGGAAGTTAGTATTTTTGGTCGCCATAGTTTCCGCCAGAAGAGTATCGGAACTGGCAGCCTTATCCTGTAAGGAACCATATCTTATTTTGCATAAGGACAGGGTCGTTCTCCGCCCTCATCCTTCCTTCCTACCAAAGGTTATATCCAGTTTTCATCTAAACCAGGATTTGGTATTACCATCCTTCTTTCCTAAACCTACTTCCAGAAAGGAAGGTTTGCTGCATACCTTGGATATTGTCAGGGCCATGAAGGCCTATCTTAAAGCTACAGAGAAGATCCGGAAAACAGATGTGTTGTTCATTTTACCAGATGGGCCCAAGAAGGGGCAGGCAGCTGCAAGATCCACCATCTCGAGGTGGATTAAACAGTTAATCACTCAGGCCTACGGCTTGAAAGGGTTGCCTCCTCCGTTATCATTAAAGGCTCATTCTACTAGGGCCATCGGCGCCTCCTGGGCAGCACACCACCAGATCTCTATGGCTCAAGTTTGCAAGGCGGCAACCTGGTCTTCTGTCCACACGTTTACAAAATTCTACCAGTTGGACGTAAGAAGGAATACGGATACAGCCTTTGGGCAGGCAGTGCTGCAGGCTGCAGTTTGAGACCCTCGGATTCCGGGGGGCTCCCTTTTGAGTTAAATTTAAAAATTTATTTTTTCTCAACTAAGTTGGATTTATTATGATTTGAGTATATCTCTAAATTAAATCCTTTTGTCTTAGGAAGATGTTCTCCCTCCCCTCATTGTAAGCATTGCTTTGGGACATCCCATATAGTAATGAATATGCTGCTCTGTGTCCCGTGATGTACGATAAAGAAAAAGAGATTTTTAATACAGCTTACCTGTAAAATCTTTTTCTTGGAGTACATCACGGGACACAGAGCTCCCACCCCTCTTATGGGGACCATTTTGGGAGGCATACTGCTTGCTACAAAACTGAGGTACTCCTCCTATGGGAGGGGGTTATATAGGGAGGGGCACTTCCTGTTTTTGAGATTGCCAGTGTCCATCACCTGAAGGTACTCCATATAACCCATATAGTAATGAATATGCCGCTCTGTGTCCCGTGATGTACTCCAAGAAAAAGATTTTACAGGTAAGCTGTATTAAAAATCTCTTTTTTTCCGGCAGGGGCACAGGAGCCTTCCCAGATGACAGAATACAATAATAGCCACTGGCAGTAATCGCATGTAGAAAGATCCAACAGGCTGTTTGTACCTAAGTTGATAGATGGATAGACTTGGGTACAATGGGCCAGATCCTCAAAAGAGATACGGCGGAGTAACTGCTGTTACTCCGTCGTATCCCTGGTCCTAACTATGGAACTGATCCACAGACTCAGTTTCCCATAGTTAGGACGAAGATCCGACATGTGTAATTGAATTACACTGTCGGATCTTAAGGATGCAATTCTAGGCCGGCCGCTAGGTGGCGAGGCCATTGAGGCCGGCGTAGAATATGCAAATGACCAGTTACGGCGATCCACGAACGCTCCGACGGGCCCGACGCTATAAATCTACGTTGTTTACGTCGAGTTCCGCCGCGTAAAACTAGGGCTAAGCCCTAGTTGTCTTAAGCCATGTTAAGTATGGCCGTCGTTCCCGCGTCGAATTTTAAATTCTACGTCGTTTGCGTAAGACGTCCGTGAATGGCGCTGGACGCCATTTACGTTAACGTCTAAGCAAATGACGTCAGAGCGACGTCAGTTAGCGCAATGCACGTCGGGTAATTTACCCAACGGAGCATGCGCAGTACGTCCGGCGCGGGAGCGCGCCTAATTTAAATGGGACTCGCCCATTTGAATAGGAACGCCTTGCGCCGGACGGATTTAAGTTACAGCGCCGCAAAATTCCAGGTAAGTGCTTTGTGGATCGGCACCTAACTTGGGAATTTTGCGGCGGAGTAACTTAAATCCGAAAAGTTACGTTGCGCCGCGGCTTTGTGGATAACCCCCAATAAGCCTGCCTATTCATGGATCGAAGTTTGACCGGTCTTTGCTGAACGGGCCAAATTTGGATCCATTTATGGCCAGCTTAAAGGTGTCTACACACACTTTCCAATCCTTTTTTTTTTTTTTGGTTCGACCATTCAATGTTCTTATCAAATCGACCGTTGTGTGGAGTTACCTTTAGCAAAGACAAATTAACAATTACTAGGTATAAAACAAAGATGTTCAATACAGAAGTTTGCAAATTTATCTGAAGCACTACTGCACAACGGCCACTTTCACTTCTCCCACCTTCCTTCTCCACACTTTCTATTTATTTTACCCAGTGTTTGTCACTTTTATGTATTTTTTTGTTTGATGTTGCACATTTTGTCACTGTGATTAGTAGGGTGTGGGTCCTTTACCCTGAATGTCTTGGGAGGGGGTGGACATGGCCTTCTGGCTTGGTTCGCCCTCTGTCATGGGGTCTCCCTTCGGGGGAGCCCCTACCGAGTACTTGGGTGGGTCTGTTTTGGCAGACCCTACAGAGAAAGGGGTCCGTCTGGTTTTGGCCAGTTGGACCTAGTGAGCACCGCAGTCCCCGCCTGGAGCCTAACACCCTGGGGGATCAGGGTAAGGTCCTTCCTAGGGAGGATCGCGTAACACCCGTTGCACTTTTTGTGTCACTCTTTATGTGTGTGCTCTTTTTTGGCACCAGGTGGAGTTTTTGGGTGTGTTTCACACGCCACTGGCTTTTCAAAAAAAAAGTGGGGTTGATTTACTAAAACTGGAGAGTGCAAAATCTCGTGCAGCGCTGCATAGAAACTAATCAGCTTCCAGTTTTTTTTAGGCAAATCTTAATTTTAAACTCTAGGGCCATCCTTTCAAATCAGTACTTCCTTAACCACTTCATTACCGGCCCATAGTCAAATGACGTTCGCAGGAGGGATCTCCCATCCTGGGTGGGCGTCATATGATGTCCTGGGCTTCCCGGCCGTGATTGCCCATAAACACAGCAGGACCGTGGATCTGTGTGTGTAAACACACAAATCCATGTCCTGTCAGGTGAGAGGAGACCGATGGTGTGTTCCCAGTACAGAGGAACACCGATCGGTCTCCTCCCCTTGTGAGTCCCCGCCTCCTACAGTTAGAATCACTCCCTAGGAAACATAATTAACCCCTTGATCGCCCCCTAGTGTTAACCCCTTCCCTGCCAGTCACATTTACACAGTAATCAGTGGATTTTTATAGCACTGATCGCTGTATGAATGTGAATGGTCCCAAAAATGTGTCAAAAGTGTCCGATGTGTCCGCCGCAATGTAATGATAAAAATCGCAGATCGCCGCCATTACTAGTAAAAAAATAAAAACATAAATCTATCCCTTATTTTGCAGACGCTATAAATTTTGTGCAAACCAATTAATATATGCTTATTGTTATTTTTTTTTTAAATTGGGATATTTATTATAGCAAAAAGTAAAAAATATTGTGTTTTTTTTTTTTTAATTGTCACTCTTCTTTTGTTTATAGCGAAAAAAAAAAAAACACAGAGAGGTGATCAAATACCCCCAAAAGAAAGCTCTATTTGTGGGAAAAAAACATAAAAAATTAATTTGGGTACAGTGTTGCATGACCGCGCAATTGTCATTCAAAATGCGACAACGCTGAAAACTAAAAATTGGCCTGGGCAGGAAGGGGGTGAAAATGCCCTGTATTGAAGTGGTTAAACATTATTGGTCACTTTGAGAAATTGTTCATGCTTATATAGTTGAGGTAGGAGAAAGGTGTTAAAAACAGCAACGGTTTAAACATGTGCCATTGATAGGCTCCTCAACCAATAGGGTCTGCAGTTTTCTCATAATCATTAGTACATCATCTGGCTAACTTTGACTGTTATCTTGTGTCTATGGCACAGTGGAAAACCCCTTCTGTATCTCTGCATCAAATTCAGCAGAATTTGAAAGTGGCAGCCACTAATTCAATGTATAACTTATAGAGGAAAGTTGCACATGGCTGGGGGCTTTTCACTGCAAATGGACAATACTAAAATTCCTCAACCTCTAGTATGAGCACTCTTTATAATCAACATTTTTGGAACCTATAGAGACGTCAAAAACTGTTTCATGCGTGTAGATCCTGCTTCAGATCCTTTGTATACATCAGAACCTTAGCATGTGTGACTGCAAAGCACCCATAGAAGCTAAGTTTATGCAAACGCAGAAAGAAAAAATCCAGCATCTTGCAGCTTGCCCTCCTTAGATGTGATGTCTGCATATATTTTTATTTCTTCCGGCTTTCAAGTATTAATCTTGTCCTGTCCTAAGATGACAACGCTCACTCACTGTACTGTATCTATGGAGGAACAGCAACGTCATCTTATGCTGATCTGATTTAGACTAAAAAACACCCTCATCTCCATTTCAAAGGTATGCAAGGTGTTCATACAAGATAGCTGGGAAGACTGATAACATTCATATTCAAATTCAATGCATAGGAGGTTTTAATGACACTGTATTTCTGACA